>NC_052543.1:18832499-19475788 GCF_016699485.2 Gallus gallus
GCATCAGCAATGGAAGCTGCCTGGTCTCTTCTGAGCTGAGCACTGCTGGAAGTCATTGGGAGACTGCTGGAAGTCCCTGCCCCACTCCTGAGTACAGCTTAAGGTCTTCTGTCCTTGTTTCTGAAGCTCTGCACCTATAGCCCCAAGCAGATTATCAGCACAGTGGTCATGAGTTCTATTTCATTCCTTGTACTGCTGCCAAATGGGAATTAAATTTTCCCCGTTAATGAGTAGTAATCTGAGCACTGAGAGAAATGCTCCCATTACTACCTGTGCACCTCTGGGAGTAGAGCACCGCTGTTTGCTGCTGCTTTGCAGAGCTGACTACAGCTGACTTCACCTGTAGCTCTCGGGGGAGAAGCTTTGGCCACCGCATGAATTCCCCCAGGACAAATTAATGTCCTCCTTGTGTAATAGTGATGCCCACGGATTGCCCACATGCATGTTACCATGCGACTTGTTCTGCTGAAGTAGGAAAGGCAAATGGCAGCACTTGGGAGCTTTCTCCTGCTCAGCACTGTATTTCGGTACCGGACAGAAGCTGAGAGTCATTAAGTCATGAAAGTCCCAGCAGATGTCTGGCTGTCACGTGGAGTGTGTGTGCACAGGGCACAGCCTGAGCCATGCGAAGCCCCGGTGTGCAGATCTGCCCCATCCTCCCAGCAGGTGTGTGCTGCACAGTTACACCAACAATTCATCAAGTATTTATATGGAATTTTTTTAGGGAAGTCTGTCCCTGTGGACTCTGCAGGTTATGCAGCTCTGCAGCTTTACTGGAGAAAGAAAACCATTCATTTGGCAGGTCATGAGATGGGAATATTCCCCAGCCTTGTATGGTTTGAATCCGACCTGATTTGGGCAAGAGAATGGGAATCTCCTGGTGCAGCCACGCTCTGTTTTCCTGCCTTTCTATTTTGAGCACGGGGCTGGGTTAGGCCTCATCCCACAGGTCATTACAGTGTGAATGCTGTCCACAGAGACGGCCATCTGCCTGCATGGATGAGATCCTCCAGGTGTTGTGAAGGAAGGCAGGAGTCAGAAAGGTCAGCTCCAAAGCAGAGAGCACCGTGGGAGCTTTTTGCCTTGCACATCGCACTGGGAGGATGAGGCAGGGCAGGAGGGCACCCATATGTTCCCCAGTTGGCCCACTGAGATGGGGCTGGAGGGACGGTCTGAGATCCACGGTAATGGCAGGGCGTTAGAGCCAGCTTTGTGCAGCCGGGGCGTGAGTCACTGTGCCCAGACTCAAAGAAATAACGCAGTATCATTCATTCCTTTTGCTATTTTTAATCACTCAGGGAAACAAAAAGTCTCATTTAGAGCCTACTGAAGTGAATGGATGACTTCTATCATTTAGGAGGGGGTGTTTCATATTTTGGGACCTTGAATAAGAGCTCCCACGCACTCCCCTTCCCCCACCAGTTGGAGGCAATCGGGTGTGCACAGCCCTGCAGGGGATGAGCAGTCGGTGCATTCCTCCTCTGGCTGCAAGAGGCTGGTGGGATCGTTTGTGAAAGAAGAGTTTGCTAGAGAAAAACTGCTGGGTAAAACATCATTGGGTCGTGCCAGCAGCCTCCGAGGGCTGCAAACAGTGCTGCTAAGACAAGAGGGTACAATGTTTCAATGAAAAAGATATTAGTATTTCTCACATGTAAACAGACTTCCTGGCTTCTGCCTCTAGGGCGGAGGAGATGCAGTTGGCTGAGAGACACAGGGAAGATATTGGAACGATTTCCACACGGGGAATGCACTTGGATGGCTGAGGATCAGAACACAAAGCTGGTTTCTGTATCCCGACGTGCTCCCACCAGCCCGCTGCTCCCCGCTCTCAGTTCTGCCGTTTCCTCCATAAATGCAGACTGACATCCGCAAACTTTCTGCCCATTAGCACTGTGCCTATGTCAGCAGCTCCTCCTGCAGGAGCGCACACGATGATTCCCAGCAGTTATCCCGTATCTTCTGGAGCCCAACTAACACACCTAGACAAGTGCTTCTTCAATTTGGAGCCCACAGACCAGCAGCCTGCTCCTGTTACGTTGGGCGCTGCGAGAACGCTGAGCTTTAAATCACTGTCCCAGTAATTATCATCATCGTCATTATTAGATGACATAAGATTTTATTGCAGATAATTTGGAGGCTTTGATACATTTATTTGAACTGACTGCTCCTTTGGCTAAGATTAATTGCTTGGGTTCCTCCTGTGGGCTTTTGCCGCTATAAAAAGATTGTTGACCTTGGAGCTTTGATTTTGAGCTCTTATTCAAATGTGAATACCAATAACCCAGAGAAAAAGACACAACTTCCCAAGCTGAGCTCCCTATGGAATTCTGGGGACCATGGATGATGAATGAAGTTTGTATCTGCGTGGTTAGCAACCCATGTGCTTCTGGTGCTTCTCCGGGCTTAACGTTCTCCAAGTTACTGAAAGCAAACGTGAGCCTTTCCTACACCTGACTGCGTCTGCCCCTCCAATGAGGTGCTGGGGCTTCTGAGACAATGTGGTGGTTACACAGTGATGGGATTTCCTTCTCCTTCTGCAGGGATGCACAGCACATTCCCGTGCTTGCTTCAAGGAGCTTTGCTATCCCTACAAGCACTCACTTGCTTCCCAGGCGTTGCTCTCTCACTTAATGCAGTGCCACATACAACCGTATGCATGTAGGTGGTGCTGTGCTAAACACAAAAAATGGGTCAGAAAATGAGTGAGGAAGGAAGAAGTGTTGGCTAACAATGTATAATGGTGGCAGGCAGTGCAAGGGACCCTGGAGGGCTCTGAAATATCATGGTTTCAACAGTGCGCAAATAAGGATGAAACTGAAAATCCACTACTTTAGGGAAGCTATCTCTTCATTTGTATGAAATAATAATCAAATAATTATCCAGCCACCTTAAGCAGCAATACTGAAGATTTAAGGTCACTTAATTGCTCAGAGTGCTACAATGCCTAGCAAAGATTTGGAAGTTTTTGGTAAAAATATAATTACCAATGGGATTTGCTATTTTAAGTTGAAAAAACACTTATATTTGGAATAACACACTTCATCCTGAAAATATCTATGGTGTTTGACTCTCAGATGGATTGCAGTGCTGAACCCCAAGTCCTAGAAACTGAGGCACTGTGTAAATAGAGCACGAAGATGCGTCGTTGTTTTTAATCGGGAAGTAAAATGAATGAGCACAACGATATGAAGACTTCTTGTGATGGCACGGAGATGCCGGGGGGTGGAAGGCCAGTTGGGCTCCTACCAAACTGTGAGCTGCTTTGTTTATCAGTAAGAGGAGTGGCAACCTTTGTTCCAGCGCACTGCAGAAGTGTGTTTTGAGACCCGCAGAGAGGATTTCTTCCAAAGGGCCATTATTACAATGTGTCAGTGATGATCACGGGCTGTTTTGACATTCCTTGCCTGGCTCCCACTATCCTGTCTATGAAAAACTTGTAGTCTTGGCAGCATAGAAAAGAAATGTGTCCGGTCAGGCGTGCAGTGAGTGAGTTGAACTTAATGATCAGAAAGGGAAAGGTCACCTTCTTGGGGGTGATTGTTGCAGTGATGCTATCACATCAAACTTCCTGGCTCTAAAATCAAAGCTGAAATAAACAATAGAACAACGTTGTTCATAGTGAATGATTAAAAGCGCCCATCCTGTATCAAGCTGGGGCAGAAATTTAGGTATTATATCATTAGTAGGGTCTCTAATCAATACACTTTTTTAGCTTATTTTTCACTTCTGTGCCTCTTAAGATCTCTTCTTTCTTTGGAGTTAATGACAAATACTCCTAAGAAATAATAGGGGTGAGGGTTAATTGTTCAGTTACTACTGCTAAGGAACGCAGTACCTCCAGCCCGGTATAAAAAAGCTTCGTTTTTCACCATGCCATTAAGCATCCTCGCTCAGAGTGCTGAGAATGAGTCATTGTCTCCGGTTTAGGATCATCAAAAAGCACATGGTTTCTGCCTTTATTTAATTGACTTCTGATTTACTGTTAATTAAATCCACGTATCCCTGATCATCTGTTTTGAAATGGGACTCTGGGTTACATCAGCACTGGTGAGACCCGGCGGGGTGCCCGGGGATGGTTGTGATGGTGTTGATTGCAGGGCTCATGCACCTCCCTGGGGCTGCTATCACTGGGAGTGGCACGTGGTGGGCTGGGTGCTGTTTAATTAGTCATCTGCTGTGTGAGGTTATCAGGAGGGGCTACCTGAGGCCTGTGGCATGGAGGGGAGCCAAGAGGATGTGTCTGCTGCTGAGGGACAACGGAGAATTTGGCAAGAAACTTTGGGGCAAAACTTGTGGAAATCTGGTAAGGACCTTCAGAAATCTGGAGGGGAAATGAATGGGAAGAGATACTTAATTGGGGTGCAGCAGGCTTTTGGGTCCATCTGCCCATCTGTGGGGTGCAGCAGCCCCAAAGCAGGGCTGTCCTACTGGCCTTCCTCAGCCTCATGGCTCTCTGCCCTTCTGCCCCTTTGTACCCATGCTAAATCCAGAGTGCCCACAGGCTGTGGGAAAACAGCTGTGACTCTTCTTCTCCAGGGCCTTTGCAGCACTGCTTAATTAATAACAACAATAAACCCCTGCAACTCATCAGCCTCCTGCAGCACAGGTGAGCGCTATCAGAGGCTGAGCTGGGGCACAGGGGTTAATTAACATGCTCCAGGCTGGTGCTGAGCCAGGTGGGGTCTTCCATCAAGAACACTCTGAGCCAAACAAAGGAAATTAGGAGAAGGTCTCTGTGGAGGCTGTGAGGGTACAGCAAAATCAAAGATGTGTGAACAAAGCACAAGCAAAAAGAAGGAGAAAAGAGGGAAGAAAGGGCCAGGGAGGAAGACGGGGGCTGTTCAGGTGTTGAACTGCAAATAAGCACCTTGTGTTGTGCTCTTTATCCCCCCTGCAGGGAGGTCAGAGCTGTTGACTGGTGGCTGCCCACCCACAACTACCTCTGCCAGCAGCATCCCCTGTGCATGAAGGCTGTCCTCGCCCACAGTCCCAGCAGCAAGGTGTGGGTTTGATGCAGTCAGACTGTGGGCTATAGATCAGGGGCACTTCCTGCATTGTGCAGCTCCTGGAAGGAGTCACGTTTTCATCTTCATTTGGATCTGTGCATCCTCTAAATTGGTTGATAAATCATTCCTCCCTAACTCAATTCGGTCACGTGGTTCTGCTTTCCTGTGGAGTTACAGTTTAATTTGCAGCATTGCAGTGAATGTACTGTAAGGAAAGTTCTTGTCAGCTATCTGTCCGTACACATTGCTGTTTTGCCTGAAAGAGATACTGCCAGAAATGAAACATAGATTTCTGAAGAGAAACGAGGTCTTTTCAAGATGTGCTTCTAATAAAACCCCTGAGATCAGTGCAGGAGTACCCTGGCCATCCAGCAGAAGGTCTCTGAGCTACATCTGCTCACCCTGGGGTAAGTTCATGCTTGGAGGTTCTTGCATATCATTTGTGTTTGGTGGCAGTTGGGTGGTAGTGGCAACCATCGCCATTGGTAGCTCAACACCACACAGCACACAGACCCCAGATGCTCACTGCTAAGCCTTGAAGAATCATATTGCACCAGAGAGTGATTTCCATAAGAGCTATAGCAACACTAAGGTTGGAAAAGACCCCAAGTCCAATCCCAACCCATCCGCGCTGTGCCCACTGACTCACACTCAAATGATGATGATGTTACAGCCATTATCAAAGCATAACATTTGTTTAAATTCACATCTGAAGCCTCCTTCTGTTTTGGGGGTCTTTGAAAGCTTAGGTGATATATCAATGACCAAAAGTAATTGCTTTCTCTAAAACACGCCTTTCTAAAAGGAAATTTGACTTTGGGTGTATATGTAGTGATGGATTTAATTTATGTGGAAGCAATGAGTTTGGAACAGGAGGAGGAGGAGAAGTTGTGATATGGAGGGTGAATTCATCTGAAGATATGAATAATAGATAACTCACTCAGGATTATTTTTTGCTAGATTTAAATTAAATCTCATCAAATATGTGATAATTGGATAGATTTATAAATGAGCAAGGCCTACTCAAGGGGATTCCAGTAATATTGCCAATAGTATAGGTTAGCCTTAAAACTGGGTGTGAGCAGAGCTCAGAGGGCATCGAGCGATGGAAGGATGAAGTTCTGGCCAAGAAATCCAAAGCTTGCTTGGATTTGCTCTCTTGGTCAGAGCAAATCTTTGAGCTTCGAACCTCCTTCTCATGGAGTCTGTAGGAACTGAGCACGGAGGTGTTCTGCACAGCTCTGCTCTCTCGTGTTGCTCTGGCTGCTGCAGCCTGTGCGTGCTCATCTGCATGCAGGGACGTGCTTCCCCGTAGCTTTAAAGACCGTGGCATTCTCTACTGATGAAAATGGTTAGATACTTAATTTTTTCTCTCCTACAAATTATCAGGTCATTTAAAAAAATGAAGTCATTTTAATCTAATTCTGCATGTGCAACAGTCTGGAGAGTTATTTTCAGCTCCAGTAGTTGCAGTTTGCAATTATTACACTTCTTTTAAGAAAAGAAAAGTAACAGCTCTATATTTTATGTGAATTACTGGTGATCTCTCAGAACAACTTGTGTTTGGGGTAAGTAATAGAAAAAAATAAGAGGCCAAATGAATAGCAATGTAGACTTGAGAAAGTGGAGAGGAGGTGGGAACATATGTAAAGATTACAAAAATATTAGCATTTGACCACTTAGGCATGAATATTTCAATTAAAAAGCATGCGATTTTTGTTGAAGTGAAACCAGCAGTCCCTTACCAACCATCGGTTCGGGTTGGAAAAAGACAGCATTTTTATCTTTGTTTGTTTAACTGCTGTGATTCAGCTGATGCTCAGACATTCCTGCAGCCCAGCCTGCCCATCTGATGCTCTCAGCGGGGTGTCAGTGAGTGCCCCATGTCCTGACCCACTCCCAGCAGGGCCTGGGGCTACAGTTCTTCGTGTGTTTGCACCCATTGTTCTGAGCAGGTTGGAGAGCAGCACTGCCAGCACATGGCTTGTCTCACTGCTGCCATACAGACGTGGCCGAAGGTCCCACCTGATCCCAGCATGCTTTTAGGTCTGAAGCTTTGGGTGCCCTGTGGCGTATCCCCACCTGAGTGAAAGAAGATGGGATCTCAGCAGCTTTGTTGTGCCCCTGTGGTTCATCCTGAGATGCTGAGCAGTGTCCCAGCTCAGGGCAGGCTCTGGGTGGGCTCACGCCTGGACCTACACAGTCAACACACTGACCAGGGGAGGTGTCCACACCAGGGCAGCATTCCAGCACTGGGGCTTAGCTGAGATTGGATTTGGCAGCCACACCAATGCCTCTTTGTGTAACAAAGTACAGAGGCTGAAGTATTTCCAGCAAGTCATTTCCACAGTTCCCGAGATGGTTTCTGAAGGGACACTGCTCATTGCCCTCATTATGTCAATTCCAGCCAAAAATCAAGGCCAGGTACTCCACGGCACGAATGTCAAGTGAAATGTTTAAGGACCACTTGTGTCATGTGTGAGTTCCTCCTGCATCCCTGACATGGTTCCTGGGAGTGGCAGTAGCAGCAGGGCTTGCTCTGAGGCTGAAGTGGCAAAGACAGGAGTGGCAGAGGCCAGGACATGGAGATGCTGCTCTTTGAGATGTCAGCACCATAGGATTTAGGAAGGACAATGCCTTTGGTGTAGGGGTTGGCATGAAATCACATGCTCAGGGCAAGGAGGAAGCTTCAGGGAGTCCAGCAGTATGTTATGCAAAAGACATCAGGCCTAACTTCGTGAATTTTGGTGACACCATTTTTTATGTGTTTCAATTTGGAAATAATTTAATGACAACGGTAGAAAAGCCAACAATTTTGACAGCAACAGGAATGATAAGGATAAGGCCAGACCCGAGGTGGGGAGGTGGTGCAGGGAGTAAGCGATGTGTGGAATCCTAAGTGCAGAGCTCCTGGGGAGGTGCAGAAAGAGCACCACAAAGTGAGAGTCCTTTAGGCAAAACGGATAATTGAACTGCGATGGGTATGTGATTCTTTTTCTTACGTATCTAGGCAACTATTTTCTTTAGACGTAATGGCTGTTATAAATCACAGACTGCAGTTTCTAACCCCAACACACGCCTGGAATGGAGCTGCTGACTCTACCTAGCTAATAAAGTGTATTTCTTGAAGCAACACCTAGGTACCTATTGCTGTGTCACTCACCCTTGTGACATGATTACAGCTTATGCAAGGCTCAATTTAGGTCACCTTAGAATAGCTCTAGTCCTGTGTCTAGAAACAGCAAAAAGGTGAAGGAGCTGTGAACATATGGCATATTATCATAGAATCATACAAGCATTGAATGGCCTGGGTTGAAAAGGACCACAATGCTCATGCAGTTCCAACCCCCTGCTATGTGCAGGGTCGCCAACCAGCAGACCAGGCTGCCCAGAGCCACATCCAGCCTGGCCTTGAATGCCTCCAGGGATGGGGCATCCACAGCCTCCTTGGGCAACCTGTTCAGTGCGTCACCACCCTCTGAGTGAAAAACTTCCTCCTGATATCTAACCAAAACCTCCCCCGTCTCAGTTTAAAACCATTCCCCCTTGTTCTATCACTATCCACCCTTGTAAACAGCCATTCCCTCTCCTTGCAAACGAATTGTATCTGCTAACTCCCAAATTTCTGAATGTCACACAAAGATCTGAGCTGGCTCGAGTCTCTCCCATTGCTTTGTCCGGGGTGATAACTGGGGGCTGGGGGGAAGGGACCAGGGGCAGTGCCTGGCCCACAAGGATGGTGAGAGGGACACACATGGCTGAAACCTGAAAAGGAATTTTATGGGGAAAAAAATCCCTCTTGCAACGCTGTGTATGCTATACCATCACCTGGCCCTTTTAGGTCTGAACGAATTTTTGATCCACTATATTACCATTTGGCTTCTGGGAGCTATGGCCAGAAATGAATAAACCCCCAAATGGTACTGGAACGTTGATAGAGCTATCTGAATTTAAGGGTATCAGCGTTTGGTATTTGGCAATATCATTTGAATTTAAAATACAGCGGCACGTGCTTTGGCTATTTGAGAAAAAGAACACTGTTTTTCCTTTTGTCTGCAAAAAATGGGCTACTCATTGAAATAAGAGATTGCTCCACACTGCTGTAAGTGTTTCATGCATATTCACAAAGAAGCAGTTTTGAGAAGTGCACCGCTGTGCTTGCTGCTGGAGGTAGAGGCAAATATTAAAAATCCCATTTTTCCCACTGCTTCATTTCTGCTGCCGTATAAACACGGAGCGTTTGCTGTCCTGCTGGGATTAGCTAATGTTTGCTCAAGGTGGGAGAGGTGTTTTCGGAAACAGGTGTTTTGGGCTGGATTTTCCCCCTAGGAACTGGGGAGATGGAAGCTGATTTCAGATCGTTCTCTGTAATTTTTACCATTGGCTCTAATGGAAAATAGCCAAAGCAAAGAGTCCGTGCAGCAGGCAGAGTTTGCCTTGATCACCCTCTCCAGGCAACAGTGCTGTTCTGTGTGTGTCACTGCCCTTGGTGCCCTCCAGGAGATCCTTCCCCATCTGACTGCCCCATGTTGTGCAGTATAAGGTGATAAATACTCCAAAATATGTGCTAAGACCTCGCTCAACGTTGGGGTACTTTTTGACTTTTTATGCTGGACTTTGCTGGGGGTAATAATATTACCATACTGCACTGAATGCTGTTACAGAGAGGTGTATTGCTGGGATATGAAACAGACATCATTGGTGCCATAGAAAATATTCCATAGAAGAATCACTAATTCCCAGCATGGCTGGCATAAATGCACAGCACAGCAGTGGAGGTGGAGCAGGGCTAGCACGTCTGCTCAGCACCCACTTTGGATGGCCCAGCAGGAACGGAACTGCTCTTGGCTATTTATCTTAATTTTAATTATCAAGACGCAGGAAAGATGAGGTCTGGGTTACCATTGGTGTGCAGTACCTACAGATCTCCATCAGCCTTCTTGTTGTCGGGACAAATAATGAGGAAAAATTGAAATTTCAGCCTTGGGAAGAGAACGTGCTGAGTGCCTCCTCAGCTGTGCATCGATGCAGCTCTGCTATGTGAAATGACAGCTTCTCCTGCAGAGAGGATTTGAGAAATGTTAAACGTATCAGTACTGGGGAAAAAAAAAAAGAAGAAATTATTACCATAATGATAGCCGTCACACCGAAGAGCGAGGAAAAGTGCAGGGAACCACAGAACTGCTATTCCAGCTTTCAGAACTGTCTCAGTGTTACAGATGGAAAGAAAAGCTTCTCGGAGACGTGGGGCTCGTTTGATGTACGAGCTGTCTGCAGGCAGCCAGGTGGGGAGGAGAGCTGCTGGTGCTGAGCACAGCGGTGCATGGCTCGGTGCTTTGGGAGATGCTCGATGCCAGGGATGCAGGATGGGATGTGGCAGCACCTCTGTGAGTTGTGCTGCTTTTTCCCCCTGGGATCGCTCTGCTTGGAGGCAACGATAATTATAAATCTGTTCTGGTGCTCAGCTTGGGTGATCTTCCTTCTCTCCCATTTCAGGAGAAAAAGAGACTACAGAACTCATGGAGACACACTCCTTTGATCACAAATAGAGGAATGGCGCATGACAGTAATTAAATTTTTACTCTCAACTAATTTAATTTGTTAGCAAAATAGGGGGAAAGGCTTCACTGCAGATGGGAGGAGGCTGCTCCCTACACCTGATGTACTCACACGTTAATGGCTCTGTTAGAACATGGGCCAGGCCGGTGACAGAGCACTCATTTCCATGGATGTGCTCTGGGAAGCCAAGTGGCAGCAGGAGGCCGGCCTGCCAAAGCCAGCAGAAGCGTGCTGACAGTCATTAAAACTAAGCTGTAAGTCTGCTCTCATGCTGCCTTTGTCACATTATGAATTCATTGCTTAAATGTATTAAGACAGCAAATACAAAGAGAAGAGATTACTGAGCGCTAAGGCAAAGGGCAGGGAGGGCAGTGGTGTTCCACTGGGACCAATCATTAAGTTGGAAAAGACCTCTGAGATCTCCTAGTCCAACCATCCAGCTTCTGTCGGACGTGTGACACCTCAGTGCTACAGCAGAAGCCTACATAAGAAAGCACATAACGTTTCTTTTCCTCAGCTATTAGATCATTAGTGCCCTTGCTTGTTTGTGTTATTGCAAAACTGCTATTGCAAGCTGTGGAAATCTGTGCTGGCTCAGCTGCACCGTGCAGCCGTTTCCTGCAGGGAATGGCATCCTTTCTCTTTCTACCTGTTGATAATAACGTTTTTATTTCTGTTTGTAACTATTTTTCTTTACCTTTACTTCTTGAATCCACTGCGGTTGTCAATAAAACCCACAGCCAGTAGCACTGGAAATGTCATTTTCACGGCAGAAAACATTCTGCCCAAACACACTGTAAAATTAGAAGGGATGCATTGTTTTTGAAATACACAGACATGAAATTTGGTGGTAGCACTTCAAGCTTCACGCACTTCATTCCGGGCTCTGCTAAAAGTGGCATTAATGAGAGATGTTTTCCAAGCGGCTTTGCTCCTTGTTGCGGTGGGAGCTGTGCAGGGATGCTGCAGAGCATGGGAAGGAGAGAGAACACCATTGCCCACACCGGGTCTGTCCTCCGCTGAGATGGAGGGAGCTGCTCCATGTGAGCCATGGGAGATACAGCCCAGCTCACACGCACGGGTTTCAAGGTCTCACCGGTACAAAGGCAGTTAGAGTACTTTGCCAAATTGGTCTCAAAATTGTTATAAGATTAGATATGATGCAGCAATTTACCCCCCCAGACCGAAGGCTGGCGATAGTGAAGAGAATGGTGTTTACCATTCGCAGCCTCACAGAAGAATTTGTTGGTTTGCAGAGCACTTAAATTGATTTTATACCTTTATGAGCACACAAAATAGCAATTAGTCAGTGGTGTATATTGGATTTTTGACAGGTATAAAATTATAGTGCCAATTATTTTATCCAAGTCAATGCACAACAGCCATTGCGAACAGCAGAGGTTTCTGAGCAATCTGTAGAACAACACAGGGAGCAGAAGCACAGCAGCTCACTGAGGTTCTCAAGGTGCAGCTGCCTTTCCCCAAATAGCAATGTTTGTTGTACCTGTGCCACACGTCTCGCCCAGCCTTTATCATAATGCTGGCTGCTTCTCTAATAGCGTACAGGAAAAAGGGTTAAGCATTAATTGTTTAAGAGTGATGTAACAGTGTGTGAGGTCTGTGTGGTCTTTGCACTCTGTAAAGTGGAAAGAGAACTGAACTTCCTCTGCATGAGAAGTAAACGTGCATCACCTGAGCACAGGATCTCTCTCCAGTTGCAACAGCTGTTTGTTCTCAGGCAGCTGAAACATAACACTTTACTCCACAGCAGGTAAAACCTCCCTCCTCCAGAAGGGCTGGGACTGCACAAAGGCTCGGTCTAATTGGTATTTAATGCCAATTATTGAATCTATTTGCTTGTCAAATAAGAAGATGACGATCTCAACCAGCAGCACAGCTCGGCCGTGCGCGTGCCTGGCAGTGTCAGCCAGGCCATTAACTGCACCCCGCCATCCACACGAGGATGGAGTTTTTAAATCAGAAATGCATTATATCGGAAGCTCCTGAACTTCTACACCTCTCAATAGAACAGTCACATCAATTACAGTAATTTTGTAAATTACATATTTCGGAGATTGCCTTCAAAGTTTGCTTCTCTGAAAGCAGAATTGTGAAGGAACACGGCGTTCTTCAGCGGCGATATTCTTCTAATAGAAGCATGCAAATAATAGAAATGGTTATAAACATGATTCCTGTATAATTTAAAGGTCCGTCTGAAGCAAATTTTTATTACTAACAGGGAAGATGCACACTGTGGGTCATGATGAGTACAGCAGGAAATAGGCTTGTTGCACCTTCAGACAAAAGTGCGGCTGTGCACGTGGGGCCATGGGTTGGAGCAAGCAGGTCATGCAGGGCAGTGCTGCTCACAGAGCTGGCCTTGCCGTGCACCAGCATGACGAGGATGACTTTTTTCCCCGTCTCTTTTCATGCTGATGCCAACAGAGATTGAGGAGCATCGTGTCACCAGCGTGAGTTAACAAGGCTGCTCGAACAAACTGGGGTCCAGCTGCTCATCTGCCTCAGGGCACACATTTCATCTACCTGCGCATGCAGGAAATTCAATCTGAAAGGCCTTCCATTCCTAGCAGAGCCTTAATTGGATAGCAGTTCTATTTTTATTTTATTTTTCTTACACAGGGATTAGGGCAATAAGAAATGACTTGGCAAATTTGGAAAAAACACAGCATCTCACTTCTTTATTAATCATTCGTCTCCCGAGGTTAAGCTTGGTTTTACCAGCATAACTGTTAAACAGCAGAGAATCTCATCACCCAAAAAAGTTTCAGACTTTTCTCGCAGCTTTTGGGATTGAACTGTCCCAACTAATGGCGTCATCGCTTTTTGCAGACAAATGAGGACATTAGAGGCATGATTTATCTTTACTCCAGAGACTTCTCCCAGACAGGATCTCTAACCGCATCACCTGATTTTTAGAAACTTCATTAGGTTACAGGCAATGCATCTGTGAGGCCAAGGGAGATGAGAAGTATGATCTCTTATTCTTAACTGCCATTGTAAGTGTTTATTAAGGCACGCATTTCCTGATAGGGCATTATGTGACAGAAGTATTGAAAAACAGCAGGCATCCCACAGGGCAGGGCTTGGTAATCAAGATTGCATTAATGCTAATGACAGTGGCTGCACAGCTTATTTCCTGAGAGGCAGAAGTTATTTTAACCAACAGCTCTTGAGATGGAGGTGGAAATTTGGAAAATTTAGACTGCTTTTGCATGGATTCTGGTATATTGTCTGGGGAAGGAATCCACTCAGGATGAGGAGAAGTGCTGGTGGCAGCCTCAGAGTTCTCAAAGGGTGGACAGGAACCTTATGGGGTTCAACAAGGGCAAGTGTGGAATCCTACACCTGGGAAGGAATAACTGTGTATCGGTACCATCTGGGGCTGAGCTGCTGGATATGTGTTCTGCAGAGATGGACCTGGAGGTCTTGGTTGACCAATGGTTGACTATCGGTTCACCCCAGGTTGGCCAGGAGCCAGTAGTGTGTCCCTGCAGCCAAGAAGGCTGATGGATGGCACAGAGGGGGGCCAGCAGGGTAGGGAAATGCTCTTCCCCTCTGCTCTGCCCTGGGGAGGCTGCATCTGGAGCACTGTACCCGGTGTTGGGCTCCCCAGTTCCAGGCAGACTGGGAACTGCTGGAGATTGCCCCTTGAAGGGCACAGATTGGAACCCAAGAAGTTCCATCTGAACATGAAAAAGCTTCTTTATTGTGAGGGTGACTGAGCACTGCAGTCAGCTGCAAAGAAAGGTGGTGGAGCCTCCACTGGAAAGACCCATCTGAATGTTTCCTGTGTACCTGCAGTAGGGAACTGCTTTAGCAGATGGTCGGACTCAACGGTACCCACAGATCCCTTCCAACCCATCAAACAGTGTTGGTGACTTCTGTCTGGTTTGTGCCCTATGCTGATCCCAGGCCATTCTGAGCAGCACTGCTGCTTAGCCTTGTTCTTACACTCCTCATTCTGTATTTTTTTTTTTTATGAGAAGCTAACAGGAGAATTTTGCACTTGTTTTGATTGAATTTTATCCTTTTCATGTTTCTTTTTTCTCTTTCCCTTTAGGCTGTTTTTGATGTTTGGCAAGGTCACTTTGAATTCTGATCTTGTCTTTCAGTGTATTTGTAGTCTCTCTTAGCTTGCTGCCAACAGGAAATTTAATGTGTGCTCTATCCCATCAGCCAAATCGCCAGTGAAAATTTGGAGCAGCACCAGGTGCTGTGCAAACCTGGTGGGCTCGTTTTGGTGGTGCTGGCAGCAAGGTGCTTGTTACTGCTGTGTGTGCACCCTGAGGATGGGACTCTGCCCTCACCCACAGCAATGGCACACAGCACAGAATCAAAGCCCTTATCATTGCCCTATCCCCTCATCCCAGTGCCTGGCTGCAGGATGAAGGCAGGTGGGCCTGATGGAATTCTTAACAAAGCCACATCAGGTGCTGCTCATCCCCTTGTTTTGCTAGAGATTCCTTAGCTGGGTGTTCCCAGGGAGGCAGAGCAAAGGCTGAGTGGCTGCTATGTAATGTCCCAGAACTAATATGCAGCATCCCACTGCCTGTGGTCCCTGTTCTTTCGAAGCAGTGCCTTCTGTTTTCCTTGCACAGGTGGAAAATCCTTGTGGATTTTCAGAGGTGACTGCTGAGGGTGCACCACCACGTATCCAATGGGGTGGTTTTATACGACTCAGGCTAAATGCAAGCACTTAATTCAGAGGGGTATTTCCAGATGAGAAATGAGAACAAGAAAAGGATGTGTCCAACCAGCTGGAAAATACTTCTATATGAAGACGGTGACTGTTTAGAAATGAACGTCATTCTGATTTGGGCTGGCATTGGCTGCTTTGGTGGGAAGGTGATGCTCAATCTAACACCAGCTACTGTTTTTCAGATCAACTTTAAGTTTTAATGAAGTGGAATAAATGATTTTGAATTAGTTATGCTAAAAAGAAGAAAGAACATGGAAGTCAGTTAATTTGACAGGTCAGGCAAAATATCTCACAAATTAGCAGCATGTTTAACTGTAACAAGATGTGATGAGTCAAATTTCTCTGTGTAATGGTATCAGCTGGAATGGGATTACATCAGCCTGTGCTTGGCAGGGCAGGTTGGCTAAAGCTATGTGGTCTTAAATTCTTCCAGAAGCATAACAGGATATAAAAGCCAGGTGCAGGGAAGTGCTTTTTCTGAATTAAAAATTAACCTGATCTGAGTGGGAGATCTTAGCACATCTGGGTTTGCAATAGCTTGGAGCTGCGCCTGAACCAGGTGAGTGCAATGCTCTGTTCCTATTCATCTGTAGTGCTATTGCTGGGACTGGGACAAAGGAGTTAGAGTTGTGCTGCTTTGTCAACTTCAGCAATTTCCACGTGCAGCAGTTGGGGGCTGTGTGGCTCCTGAATGAAGTCTTATTACTTACCTGTATTTTTACATCAGCTGTGGTGAAGTTAGTCACCTAACTTTGTTCCTCCTCTGCCTTTTGCTAAAGCAAAGTAGTGCTTGAGATTGAAAGGTGTTCTATATCGCTTAAAATATTTACTTGTTCAATATGTGCATGCAACAGACTGTGATGAGAAAGGATAAGACAGACACCTGCTCCTCACCCACCCTGCATGAACGCCCAGATCCCTGGTGGCTTGCACCAGGATCAGCTCCCCAAGGAATCATAGAATGGCCTGGGTTGAAAAGGACTTCAAAGATCATCTTGTTTCAACCCCCCTGTTGTGAGCAGGGTCACCAACCACCAGACAAGGCTGTGGGCACTGTGCGGCTCCCTCAGGAGCAGCTCTGCTGCCCCCTTGTAGCCTGTGAGCCCCACAGCTGCAGGGTTGTTGCTGGAAGCAGTGGAAGGCAGCCGTGGACCTCCTCCATCCCTGTGTTGGGTGGTGCCCCGATGGGGGGGTCCTGCTTCATCTGCACTGAGGTGGCATCCAGAATGCAGTGTGTTTGTGCTGGGTGTTGTTGCAGCCATCTGGTAGCTGTGCGTGCTCCTGTGCAGCCCCTGCATCCCAGCAGATGGGTGTCAGCAGTCTGCTGCCGTTTCCTTAACGGAAGCAATCCAAGGCACTTCCAGTGAATAGATGCCGTGAATAATTAAAGATTTCTTCTTCGTTGTTTTCGGAAAGCAATGAGAATTTGAAGTGGTTTGACTGAACGCTTAGATCTAATTAAGAAACAGTTCAGCAAAGAAAAACCTTGACACTTATTTTTAGTATTTGACTTTGTACAATACGAATTTAAATGTAAATTGTGCTTCGGAGTAGAATGCTTCCATGGAAAGCTGAGAGCGTGTGTTGTGTGCTGAGTGTTTTGCAAATGGATTATCTCAGGCCTGGGTTTGTAGTTCCTGCAGATGGGCTAAATTCCACCTTGGGGCTTAGGTTCCTGTTAGTCACACAGCTGTTTGTATATTTTTCTGCTCTACGTGTTGTTGATATAACTGAGTGATTAAATATGAAATATATATTTTTTCCTGCAAGAGATTGTGATTAATGTATTTAGTTTTGAGTTTAGATGAAAAAATGTGAACTAGTTGGAGAACCAGTGGGTGAAGGGCTGTTACACTCTGAGCTGTTATCAGCAGCACTGAAGTGCTGAGAAATCTGCACTGCTCTGAGGCTGAAGGATTAGTGCTGTCTTCAGCAATCCTGAGCAGTGCTTGATCTCAGGTGATGAGCAGTGCTCAGGGCTGTGTTTTACAAGTTGAGAGCAGAGAGGTTTGGCTGTGCTCAGCGTGGTCCTTCAGAAAGCTCACACGTCTGACTTGTATTGAGATGCCTACTCCCGCCCATAGGGCTGTCTGTTGATGTTCTACCTGAAGCGACAGCTCTTTGCCTGGTCCAGCTCCTAACGTGGGTCAGAGTAATACCTAAATTGTTTGTATGCTGATAAAAATGGTATTGTTGGTAGTAGCTGATAAACTGTGCTGTCTTAGCTGGAGATCATTTAATCATTAATGTTGGAAAGGACCTCTAAGATCAAGTCCAACCTCTACACATCCCCACTGTGCTCACCAAGGCAAAGGGCTGTCCCTAAAATCATGATGATGGCTGTCGTTTCCAGAGTCTAACAAGACTTTTTTTTCAAGTAATTAAGCTTTTGAATGAGTTTCAGAAAAGCTATGAGGCTTATCTCTTCAGATGCAGATCTCTCATAAGCTTGGTTGTGTACGGACACCTGGAGTAGTCGTGTTCTAGTCTGGCTGTGGTAGTTCTGAGGAAATATTAAGAACAGATGCACTTTAACTTACACCTTAACTAAGGTTATGAAGGAGAGGAGTTTTGAATTTTGCATAGCTTACATTCCATTTTCTTGTGTGATTGTGGCTTACAGCAGGCAGGAGGTGGGCTGTCATTTGAGAGTGACCCAAATGCCCACCATGTGGCTCCAGGCAGAGCTGTGCTCCTCCAGCATTTCAGGGTATGTAGCTTTCCAACTCTGCAACCCAATGGAAGGTTTGCCAGCCTCTTGGAGATGTCCTTAATCAGAAACATGGGCTTAGGCAGAATGACTTAAGGAAGTGTTGGAATATATGGTTTTCTGGTAGAAATCAGCACTCTGCCTGAGGATGGAGTGTCTGATCCCAGCCAGAGGCCTCTCCAGGAATGCTCACAGCTGAAGGGTGAGGCCAAGAGCTGTGTTCCTCTCCAGCAGGGCTCAGACTCAAAGCTTCCAGTCCCATCATCCTGTAGCATTTAAGAATTGGGAAATAACATCATCTTGCTTCTCTTATTGGATATTTAACAGAGGTATACGTGGACCTAAGCCACTGTTTGACAATTTGGGAATTGCCTTGCACTATCCTGCAACTGTCCTATCTTATTTATCAGTCATGCCTGAATCATATTGCCCTATAAGGTTATTATTTTTTTTTCCTTCTACTTCTGAAAACTTCATATCCTGGCTTTTGGCATCCTCCTTCCTGAGCCTTCCTGTTATATTCTGGTAATACTTCTAAAGGATGTGCTCTACATCCAGAAAATAAATGCAGTGATGGAGGGCGCTCATGTGAAACAGTCCTGCATCTCAGGTGTCAAAGGTAGATAAAATATGTACCGGCTCTGACAAGCATTAGATTTTGTCACTGCGTTAATGCTGGTTACATATCACTCAGATAGGAGGAACTCTTGCTTCTTGATTTATGTTCACTGGCAATGAAATGTCCACGATGATTAATTACGGCCCCGGATGATAACGCCCTTACTCATACCTCCCTGCCCTGAATGATTGAAATTAATACATATATTTGTATTGCTGTGGAATTTGCCATTAGCTGTTAAAATATTTGCACACTTGACATGCTGTGAAGGGATTTAGTTGAGACTTATTTTTGTAATCAGTAACTTGCTACTTTTTAATCGCAGTTTATAGCCGGGAAAGAATAAGGTTAAGGATGAAATGATGGAAGTATTTACAGAAAATTTGTTATGACACCTTTGGCAATTTATGAGTTCTTAAACCATCATTTTCTGCAAGTGTTCTTAAAGGCTTTTGCCTTTGTATTTTGTCATAATTAAGTCTATAAATTACCCTGGGAGTCTGTATTTCCAAAAGATCAGACCCAGACACATATCTGGACAAAGTGGAGGACAGCTGCCCTGTCAAGAAAGCCCACCGCCAGCAGAGCATCCAGAAATCTCTCTGTTGCCTGCACAAGCACATAGCTACTGACATTTATCCATCATTTGAGTGATGTTTATTTTTTCTATTAAATTGTTTTGAGAACTTTTTGAGTGCACACTCACTTGCACCAAGAAGGGACAGAATCACGCTCAGTAACAGTCTCAAATAGTTTGTATTAATATTCAGAAGTTGAAAAAACGTAGGGGAAAATCAAACCCAACCCAAACTTCTTTTATCATATAATCATAGAATCATAGAGTGGCTTGGGTTGGAAGGGACCTCAAGGATCATGAAGCTCCAACCCCTCCCACCACAGACAGGACCTCCAACCTCCACATTTAATACCAAACCAGGCTGCCCAGGGCCCCATCCAACCTGGCCTTGAACAACTCCAAGGGATGGGGCAGCTGTTCCAGCACCTCACTGCTCTCTGTGCAAAGAACTTCCTTCCTTCAACTTAAAACCATTTCCCCTTGTCCTGCTATTATCTACCCCTTCAGAGAGTTGACTCCCCACCTGTTTATAAGCTTCCTTTAGGTACTGGAAGGCTGCAATGAGGTTATCCCACGGCCTTCTCTTCTCCAGGCTGAACAAGCCCAACTCCCTCAGCCTCTTTGTAGGGGAGGTGCTCCAGCTCTCTGATCATCTTTAGACACACTGCATCTCTTTGCTGAATAGGAACGTGGTATTACCCGTGCCTGGAACAACCAGCTCCTCCCTCTGATCCTGTACATTCTTTTCAGTTCTTCACATGTTCTCACTCAGAGGCAATGCTTTCTGTTTTTTAATTTAGCTTTTATTGGGACTAAAATACCCCTCTGAAGTTTCTGGCCAGCTTCAATTCTGGTTTTCCTTCCCTGCCTCAGTTCCCCGTGTGTGAAGTGGAGATAATGCTGCTGCCTTGACTTGTCAGCGTAATTAATGTCGTGAAGTGCTCAGGTAGTGACAAACAGTAGAGAAGTGCCCAAAGGAAATGAAAAATCCTTCATTCAGAGCAGTGTTTGGGCAGCAGGGAGGAGATAAGGCCTCAGACATACTGGAAATGCTGAATACACGCTCAGCGAATGAAGTGTTCATTGTATGTGCAAGGAGGTGGGAGCACATGCAAAATGCTGATGGTGCAATTAAAGACATGCAAATAAATGGGATGCACGAGCAGAGGGTACAGAGGCAATAATGTCAAGTGTTTCTGCATTCATTGGGCATCTTTCTGTAAAAATGAATGCATCAAAACAAAGAAAAACAAAAATGCTTTTAATAAAAGCACCACTTCAGTTAGAAAAATATTGCTCTGGCAAGATCAATAGAACTTCTCATTACTTCTGACAGCACAATATCTTATGGATTACAGGGCCAGGTATCCTATGAGGGAACCACAGAATATCCCGAGTTGGAAGGGACCTGTAGGGATCACTGAGTACTGTTGTTTCTGGACTTAATCTGTAAGGGAAAAAGGAAATTCTCACCCCCTGACGTGCCTGGAAAAGTACATGTGTCGAGGTGAATTGGTTTTGCCATACATACAGTTCAGTCAGTGGCATCAGGGAAACGATGTTCAGAGCTCTGGGGCTTCCAGAAGGATTTCAGCAGTCAGGAAGCAATGCAAGGAGCAGCTGTCACATGCCAAGTCATCACTTCCAGTGTCTGCCAGAGCAGCAAAAAAGCAGACAGCATGCTCCTTTAGGCCCCACTGTAGAAACTCATGAGTTGGTTGGCTAGCTGGGCTGGAGGAGAGCTGAAGGGAAGATCACTTAAGATGTAGCTAGTGTGTGTTTGGCTCTCTGTGTTTTGGAGGAATTGCCAAGGAAGCCTGTAGCACTCACTGTCCTCCTTCCCCAGCACTGCTACGTCAGGCTTTGGTGGCACCTCTGCATAGCTGTCAGTTCACTCATGTAACTTTGTCAACCCCAACCAACTGCTTTGTGAGAGCTGGGAGTATGCTAAGGGGCAATTCCTTAAACAGTGAGTAGAGCTGATGAGAGAGCTCCTGGCTTATGGTCGAGTACTGATGTATATGTATACAACTGCTGCCCAGTCAGAAAGCAGCCCAAGTGGTGCCAGCCTAATGGAATCTGCTTTTAGCAGCCTTTCAAGGGTGTGACATTGGGTTACTTATTATGGGAGACATCAGAATAGCAATGCAAAGGGCTGCGGCATGGTGGCCATGCTGTTGGCTGGGTCTCCTGGGGTACCTCAGTGGCATGGAGGTGCCATTGCTGCTGGGAGGAGAAACTGCATCTGGTGGAGGGCCCCGGCTGCTTCCTATGAAGGGCTCTGGGAAGCACACATGGGGCTCATTGCTGCTATTTGAGCATTACTGAGATTGATAGCAATTTGACTCATCCCTTTCCCCAAACGATTTTTAATTTTCTTCAAATGGAAGCAATTACAGCTATTTTTTTTCAGGGGATGAAATGTCTTTGAAATTCTTTCAGATATAGAGTCAAACTGCATCCTTAATTAAAGGATGTACAAAGTCTGGACCATCGTTCTGCTCCCAAATTTAAATAAAATATCTTACTGCAGATTTCCGCCTTCTGAGCCCATTACACCTTTTTCAGCTGTTTGGGGACAGATGGTGACCTTCTTCACACACGAAGGCATCGTCCTGTTACCGCCTTCTATCATCCTTGCCAGCTCTTTCTCATTTACATCAAGGAACATGAAAAGTGATAAATGTTGAGAGCAAAGCCCCGTGTGAGAGCAACGTGGCATTGCTGTCAGCAGAGAAAGAAAACTCTGCGTTTAGAGAATCTCTCTGAAATGTTAACGAGAAAGCCCATATAAATCTATACCTGCTTAAAATGCGCCTTCGTAAAATCATTGTCACAGATGGTGAGGAAAATAATTTAAGTACTGTATATATGCACAGGAGTGTACTCATTTACATGGCTTTCTGCAGCAATAGATTCTCACAGCTCTTATGAGTTTCACCAGCTTCTGTATTTGCAAGCAGATCAAAACGGACTAATACAGCAGCCCCTGGATTGCCTTCAAGGAGAGATTTGTTTTCTGTTGAAATGATCATGTAAGAGGGGCTAACAAAGTAGTTAATGTGATGCCAAACATCTTTGGCAAATAATGACTCCTTCTGATGTTTATTGAGTGGATTTCCTTCAGCTCTTTAGATCTTGTGGTCAGCCAGATATGCTGTTCCAATGGGATTTGTGGGTGGAACGTGGATGAAGCCAGCCCACGCATTTACACGTTTTCCTTTGACACGGAATCATAGAATGGTTTGAGTTGGAAGGGACCTCAAGGATCACAAAGCTTCAACCTGTCTGCCACAGGCAGGGCCGCCAACCTCTACATTTAATACTAGATCGGGCTGCCCAGGGCCCATCCAACTTGGCCTTGAACATCCCCAAGGATGGGGATGCCTGGGAATGCAGAGCATGGCGAGGTTAGATCTTGCAGTGGGTGCAGTAAGTGTGCATCTTACTGCAGCTGTGTGGTGTGGGGTGCATCAGCTCCCAGTTTGCCCCTGTGCCAGTCCATGGGGGAGAGCTCTGCCCTTGCACTGGTGGCTCTTGCAGGTGCCCACCACGAGAGTGGGTTTTTCCATGCACTGTCTGATTTACTTGCTGGTTTGCTGGAGGTTTTCAAAAGTTGTCAGGAGAATATGAAATTGCAGAGGGAAATGAGGTGGTTGCATGCTCTGCAGAAGCACATGGCTGGTAGAGAGGGTACAGTGTGCTTAGCTCCCTGCAGACTGGAATTAATCACTTTTCATGGTTACAGTGGAAAATTGCATTGAAAGACAGCTGGGAGAATGTGGTTAGCTTAATTTCTACCCAATGAAATGTGCAATGAAACCTGTGGGTTGAAGGATACAGGAGCACTTCGAGCTGTTCTGGCAGATATCGCAATGCTCCTCTCTTTAGACTCTGTGAAGTGGATGCTGCTGTTTTCTTTATTTCTATTTTTAGGTTGCAAAGTCTGTAAAGTGGTGGAATTCTTGTTGAATTATTTTCCCCCTCTCCCTGGTAATACGGACACACCTCTGATGTCTCCAACAATGGTTCTTTGGTTCCAGTTGGGGCCTCAGAAAGACAGAAGACAAATCTTCTACTGTATACAGCAGCAGGTTTCTTTCTTGCATGTGAACCTGTGTTGTGGGCTTGGACTGGGAGCTTGGGGGAGAAATACTGTTTGTGTTTGGGAACTGTTTCTGAATTAAGCCGAGGGCTCTGACTTTCACCCGGCTTTGAAGAGGTGGGAGATGCATTTAATGGTAACTGCTGTTTTCAGGTGAGGCGTGCCTGACAAACAGCTCAGCACCTGGGTTTACAGTTCACTGCTGCTTCCTACAGACAACATTGCCTTCTCTCCCTGTGTTTACATCGACCCTTTGCATTGATTTATTGCGATCGTTGATCAAATTCCTTGTGAAAGAACAATGGGCCTCTCGGCATTTGACACAGAAACCTTTTAATTATAGATAAGTTTGAGAGGGGCAAATCCTGCACGAGTTGCAAATTCACTAATTGTGTCTCTTATGAATGACTCTGTTGAAAAAGTAATTGTGGAGAGGAAGAGATGGTTCCACAGGTGTCATGGTGGAGCTTACCATGACTTGTTAATTCTCCTTTGTATTGATGTGTCAGTGAAACTGTGCTTGCTGCCTTTACGGCTGTCCCCCACTAGCTCCTCTGAGACACATGCCTATAAAACTCCTGGTGTGCTGTATAAGTCTGAGGAACATAACTCATGCTGTTCAGAAACTTCTTTAAGTTCTCCAGTTCCGTTGTTATAAACCGGCGTCATCTGGTTGTTGGTGTGTGTGTGCCCGGAGATGGGGATGGCAATCCGGAGCCAAAAGGTCCAATCCTTGGGGTGGAACTGCGGCAAAGGCACAGCTGAGGTGGGTGTATTGCATGAAAGTAAGACCAACAGTAACTCGGCATTATTTAATCTTGAACTGATAGGCCAGAGGTTGGACACACTGCTGGCAGCTAAATTCAATTATGATTTCGTTTCATGCATAATTACAAAATATGGTTTAATGCCGCTCACATAGCTTCAAATTAGCTGTGCTACGGGATAGGTGAGGCTCCTGCCTGCTGAGACACCACTGAGCCCTTTTCATTGTGCTGCTTAAAAGCAATTGTTCTCATTGTTATTCACAATAGTCACAGCTGCCCTATGCAAACCCACGGATGGCTGTGAATTCTCGTGGTTTAGCACGATATTCATAGTTAGATTAGCACCTGCTCTTCCTTCTTCAGGGAAATCACAGAAATTGTATCTCTCCTGATTGATAACGCAGATGTTCTTCTGAAAAAACTCCACATTAAGATAAACATGGAAGATTCCTTCTACACCTCGTTACCGGGTGCCTCAAAACTATTTCTTAGAACCTTTATCCTTTATTCAGGAGTTTCTTCTCCGCGGAAATGATCTGTAAGCTGAAATGCTGTTTGCATAGCAAAAGGGAAGCGAACGCCTCCCAGAGATGCGGCTGAGCGGACAGCAATGGGAGGTGTGCTCGGTGCTGCCGGGATGGGGCAGGAAGGGTCCGGGGTGAGGGGGGATACGGGGCTCCTCCGGGGGGCCTCGATGTGCCCCTCCTCCGGGGTGGAGTTACACCTCGACCTGCTTGAACTCTGCAAACACTTCGCTGATAAAGATGGAATGGACTGCTGAGATGTGAACTTTGTGTCCTGGACTGAGGTGACATTTAGAAAATTAATTAAAACTTGTAAACCAGACTGACCAGTGCCCAGGGGCAATGGGACAAATGATGCTGGAGCTTTTCATCTGAATTAACGTAAATTATGCCAGTAAAATACCTACGTGTGTGGGCTAAAGGGAATTTAACAAAATCCTCCGTTAATAAGTCTTTTCAGAGAGATAACCTGTCCCATTGCAAAGGTTACATTTCTCGCTTTGTTCTCTTAGCACAGCAGCCCAGGGCTGGCCTACAGCTCACTGCTGTGGCATAAATAACAGGAAAACGATGGCGAGATCCTTCAAGTTGAATAATAGAGGTATTCGTGGGCACAAAAATGATGACTATATTTAATGAGCTAGAAACCACATACTACTGTTAATTTATTTCTGGAGCTGTTTCAGTTATAGAGATACAACAGTGTTAAACTTCTCTCTATATTCCCTTCCTAATCTCAAGTAGCAATAAGTATGGTAATTAGCTTTCATAAAAATTAGGTATTCAAGGGAAGCTTAATTGCATAAAGTCAAGTGTATCTAGGTGCTGATAACTTGCTTACACAAGGCCCAGTGCAGGGCAAATATTTGTGGTTTGCATGGCTTTGGCACCAGGCGGTGGGGCTGAGGAAAGAGGCTCACGCAGCGCTGAGGATAAACAATAAAGCAGAGTTATTCCCTGCCGGGGATTTGGAGTCATAGCTCATTAAATTCTCTGGCATAATACAAGTTATTCTTTTATTGTGCACGGTGCAGGTACTGCTTTGTTTTGGGCTGATGGATGTGGTGCACGTAGCTCGTCCCAGGGGCTCTAATTGAGAGAAGCTCGTCAAAGCAGAGAGGTGTTCTGGCACTGCCTCTGAAGCTGCCACGTCAGAGCCCACTGGGTTATCCTACTTCTTTATTTCTCTTTATATTTCGCTTTATATTGTGGCTGATTATCATTAAAAAGGTGGATGTTTTCCTTGGAAGATGAATGAATACAGTTAGATGAGATTTAATTTTAGGTTTTAAATGCAGTTATAGTCTTCTGGCTTCTGTGACAAACAACCAAATATCTGACTGCTTCCGCAACTGTGCTCGTCTCCTCTGGAGACATCAAACATATCGATATCAATATTTTACTGTAAGATATAAAACCAAAAAGGCCCCATGATGGCTGGAGCGATGCCATAAGATGTGGCCAGCTGCCACTGGCCTTGCAGGTTATCCATCAGCAAGGTGAGATGCCAGCAGCCCTCCTTGTGCCACAAAACGAGGTGTGGGCACATCTGAGATAGCAAGGCTGCTTGGTTTTCCTGTTAGAAAAGCTTTAACTCCCTTAAGATCTGCAAAGAACATCTCAGCACCTGAAATTCTCTCTGATCCACTACACAGATGATGATCTAATGTCTAATTTGAAGGTGAACAGTTGATTAGAAGTGAAACCTCTAACTTTCTTACGAGTAGCTGTGGTATCTCTTTTCATTTAGTGCTAACATCTGCCATCAGTTTGATCTAAAAGAAGAGAAACCCATAGTTAACCCCAGCAGTGGACCAATCCAGCTGTACTGAGGAATGCTGCTTCAACCCAATGTGAGACAGGTAGACCTCAGTGTGGCTACATGTGCTTTTCTTCTGGAGCAAATTTCTGATCATTTCAGGGTGTTAGCATCTCTGTCACATCGCTAAGTGATTAATTAACAGACAAAAGTGTCTATTCTATCTTTGTCTTCTCCTAATTACTAAATGCTTGGATGGAGCCAATTCAAACCTTTTTATCGTGGCTTTTTTCCCAAGTCGTTGAGAGATAAACATATACATTACTGTAAAACCACAGCTTTATTCTAAATGATTGTTACTTCTTTTTGCATCTAAAACTATAACATTTGCATCTTCAGTAAATCGTTACTATAAAATCCAGCATTATTTTTCTATTTGGGATTTATATTGTACGTAGTATATAATTTAAAGCCTAAATTATCACTTAGACTGCAGAACACACATGCTACTTAACACTTGATCGGTTCCTTTGAAATCAACTGAAAGAGAGAAACAGAAGAAATAATTGTGTTTTGGGTCAAGGTAGTGGTGAAATGATTTGGCTGTTGCTCGAGGATATAGCAACTTCAGCATCAATAATACATAACATGCAGTTATATGAATAAATCTCTGCTGGCATTCAATTCAGCAGCTCCCCAGCCTTAGAAGATCCCTTTTGTATGTGTGTCCTGCAGTGGTATGGAAGTCACCTTTGGAGAAGTATGGTACATTTATGGAGAACTTGTAGGGTTCAGTGGTGCGCTCTGTGCTTATGTATGAGATTCACTGACCCTGGATACACATAGCAGGGACAGCTACCCTGACTGACGTGCTGTAGGGTGAAACGAACGTAGGCTGCAGAAGCTCATTACTTTCAGAGTGCCATTTTGGGGGATCCCATTGACCTGTGCAACAACTGAACCAAGTTCTGTATTTTATGCTCTGCCTTACATCTGAACAATAGGAAGGTGGGGGTGAACTTGCATTTTATTGCAATTGTATTTGCTCGATGTAAGCTGCTAAAAAATGTTCTTTGTTTTATTAAGGACTCAAAAAGTGCTTTCTGAGATAGTTGTGTGAAAGGATCCCTTAATGAGTCGCTGCTGAAAATATAATCGATCATTTCTGAAACATCAGCATATATAGAGTGGTCATACAATGCCAAGTGGGGCAGGAGCTGTAGTCTCTCCCAAGCACAAATAAATCACAATCAGCACTCTTGATAAGACTGGGTTCTACTTGGCAATGTGACCTGAGATAGGGATGGCAATTACTGCTTAGTATTGGCGTTTTGCAGCCACCATGCTGGTTTCAGCAGTAGCCTGGGGAGCAGTGGAAGAAGTGGGTGTTTCCTCCTCCACCTCAAGGACTTGTTGAGCTGAATGCCTGACCCTTGTACACCTCCCAGACCCCCCCCAAGACAGTCCATCACCTGGGGTGGCTGAGGCTCCAGCTCTGCTTTGAAAAATGCTGTAGAAATGTGCTTTATTCTAAACTGGTCTCAAAACTGGGATTCTTTTTCCTCTTAGGAAAGGTGTGGTCTTCTCATCTCAGCTGCAGCAGTACCAGGTTAGAAATATTCTGTGGGTGATGCTGTAGCAATGAGCAGATATTAGTGGGGGTGTGGCAGAAAAGACTTCAGCTTGTTGATAGTTGCCTTGAAATGCTGTCTATGGTGATAACACAGCTTTGTGGTGTAGTGTCTGCCTTCGTTATTCCTTCCCCCAACCTTTCAGAGACTCATTTGTCAGTTGTGACTCTGATACTTTCCTCACTCTCTGCATTTCAGAGCACTGCTGAGGCTCAGTGTTCTGTCCCCAGTTTCAGGACACACCTATTCTCATGCTGCTTATTTAGGGGAATGCAATCTCTATTCATTATTTCATAACCCTTCTACTGATATTATGCTCTTCTTGAAATGCCATTCAGCATTCACAGTATTCTAGTGAGATATGTGCTGCTGGAGCTTTTCCACAACAGAGGTCTTGTTGTGCTTCAGCCTCAGCTTCCCAAAGAGGTACCACTTCCAGATTCCATGTGGATATTGAACTAAGTGCCACCGCAGCAATCAGATGCTGTGTACGCAAAGGGCAGAGCTGGGACTAACAATTTTGGAAATAATTGCTTACCAGCAATGTTTCCCAAACCTAGTAAGTCAGAGGTGATATTTCAGTCCTAAAATATTTATAGAAGTGTTTGGAATAGAATACTAATATTATTATTTAATAGTAACTTTCAATGAGAAACTACTGTCTTAATATGGATCTGTGATTAAGGATGCAGAACAAATGTACGTAGGTTTGAGTAACTCATGAGGAGGTTCATCCTTTCCTCTCCAAGCACACACAGCCCAACTGATGTGTCCCATTCAGGCTATAGAGTGAGGGGAAGACTTTAGACAAAATTTGATCCTAAATCCATTCATTATAACAAAACAGCCCTGAGGAGATGCTTTTGAAAGTGACAGCAGCTTTTGAGACTTTGGGCGAATGCACCCAAAATGAGGAAACAATATTTTAGTTGATGGTCTAAAAAGTTACTGTAAGTTTTGGCAAGATTTTTACAGAAAGAATATGTTATTCCCTTCAGAATCCTACTGGGATCATTGTCAGCAGCGATCCATTGAGCATTTGTCATTTATCTGTGATGAAAAGGTGAGAACTAATGCTGTGCCCATCTCTAGGCATAAGAAAATGTGGGGTGAAATGCCAGGCGTTGTTATCACATTGTGTCCAAAGGTGTGCGTATCTTGAATGGTCTGCAGATTCAGAGCACGTTAAAATGGTTTGGAAGTAGTATTGCAGAACGCAGGGATCTGATTTATGAATAGGAGGAAATTAAAGTGATATGGCATACCTAATTATTTTTGTTTTTGACTTGGAAATATCATAACTGTCATAAGACCAAAATTGTCTTTTGATTGTAGTAATATGCATTGAAATAATGTGTAGGAAAGTTAATCTTCTGAATCTTATGAAATAGCTTATGAAATAACTTTTTCTTTTTTTGTACCAAGGACACATTTCTTCTAAAAGTTCTCTTTCATTGGAAATCCCGTTAGGAGTGAAATGAAGCTGTGCCTCTCACAGAGGCCTGCTGGGTTGTCCCTGTGCAGCAGGAAGGCTCATCTCCTTGCTGAGGCCTGGTGTCACTGCAAGGGTTTGTTTGTGGGGAAACCCTGTGGCCTTATTGCCTTTGTGTCAGGGGAATGAGCCACGGAAGAGGAGGGGCAGCTCCTTACTGCAAGGATGGGTTCTTGAGTAGTTTCCTCCATGATTTCAAGCAAGTCCCTTCATAGAATTATAAATTTTTAGAATTGCTAAGGAAAAGATTGTTGGGAAAGACCTCTGAGATCCCCAACTCACCCCTACCATGCCCACTGCCTGTGTTCCTCCATGCCATGTCCCCATGGTTCTGGAACACCACCCAGGACATGGGCCCACCACCCCATGGGCAGCCCATTTTGTGCTCAGGATCTGCCCTTGGGAAAGTCTGGCAACACCTCTTTGTAAGGGCTTTCCTTCTTCTGAGCACAAGAGAAGAACGTCCAGGAAAAGTGGAGCACTACATATGAGAGCTTACTGGGATGTTGGAGAAGCAGAGCCCATCCCATTGGCAGCCCTCTCTGCAGGCTGACACCTTACAGCACAGGGGGAGCTTCACATTTTCCATTTTGTGCGCTGTTGACCCCCCTCAACACTGACTGATTTATATTCAACAGGAAAATTGGATTTCAAAGTACCTCTAGGAGTGCTGCAAGAAGGCAGCCAGCCTAACAGGAAGATTATTCTGCAATATCAATGAATAATGTAGCTAATGAATTAAATCTAACCACCTAAGGTTCAGTCTGCTCGAGATGTGCAAAAATGCACATGAAAATGAGTTTTTGTATTAAAAATACCATAATTCAATTTTTTTTATTTCCACCAGAATATACATTACATGAGTACATCATTTTATGTACAGTTGTAAGGTAAATGTTATTACATCATGTGAATTTAGTCTAAATACCAAAAGAAATATTGAGTTATCTCACATTTCTGTCATAAACCTGTTCTTTTGGTTATTTGTTTTACGGTGCATCCGCATCAGGAGTCATAGGAAAAAATGATACTCAATATTCTATTAGTAGGGATATTAGTCAGAAGTGTTGGATTTTTCGTGATGAAGAAGAGCATAATTCTGACTAACACCAATGCTCACCATTATCCATCGTCTGTCTTGGAATGCTTGGGGTCATTCTGGTTGCCTTGAGATCCCACTCACAATGGCTTCTTGCTAGTGAGGTGGGTGGGGAATTCTGTCATGGATTAGGATTATCTTCAAATTCTTGCATTTTCTCAGGTTTTTTCCTTGAATGGTAAATATTCTTAGCTTGACATTTTATGCACAATAAGTTTAATTTTAGGAGAATTTGTCATTTTGTTTTAATGACTCATTAAAATGCCATTTTGTTTATGGCTTCCCTTCACTTTCGGCAGTATTTGAGAAGTTTTATGATTTATAAAAATGAAGTGATAATACCTTAAGCTGAATGATTTCTATCTATGAAATCCCCATGGGGAAGGTGCAGTGATTGTCAGCAGCTCGGCGAGTATCCGATGTTTGAATGCACTCCAGCATTTTTCAACAAGAATTCCCCGAAGTGTTCTTCTGTTGTTTTTTAACTTCTTAAAATTCTGTTTTAAATACAGAAGCTGAAGGCTGAAGTGGGATGGCGGGATTGAGATGGCAGGTAGCAGCAGTTCAGGGTGATTCAGTCTGACTAGCAAGAAATCATCTTTGTATTTAAATGGATTCACTCATTGAACTTTTCACAGCTTCTTCCAAAAGCTGCTCTAGCTTTTAAAATTAATATACCTTTAAAAACCATCAGTATAACTAATGTTTAAAAGAAAGCATGTGCCTCCATAGACCAGGAAGAGCCTGGTGGGCTCAGGTGCCACCCGCTCATGTTGGGGACCATTGGCAGACTCCAGGCAGCGTTTGCCCAGTGAGTGCCTTCTCCTCTCGTGCCCTTATTCCCAGTGTTAGAAATGCCATGGATAATTGAAGTGTGCTGTTGAACCTTTTCCTTTCTGGTTTTGTTTCACAACTGGTGAAATAAATGCAAGGCAGTTGAGGCCATTGTGCCTCCCATGGTGAGCCACAGTAATGGGCAGAGGCAGGAGTTACTCCTGGCAAGGTAGAAACAGAAGGAAATGTTTATCTAATTCAGTGAGAGGTGAAATAGAATATACAGGCTGAGGCTGAAGTATGCTAACAGGGCTGGCTGTAATGAGACTATATGTCTTACAAGCACTAACAATTATATTCCCATTACTAAAATACACGCAAGCAATGAAGACAATTATGCTGCAGTTGCTGTGGGGCTACGAACATGTTACTGAATACACCCGGGAATCAGGAACGTATTTCATATATTGACAGCTGTACTTCAGCTCTCACCCTGGCACACATCAGGAGTCTGCTCTGAAATCAGCACAATGAGAGGAACTGGAAGTCAAGAGAGAAAGCAAGCTGACCTAATGAATAGTATTTGAGGTGGGGATGTAGGATAAAAGCATTCCCTTGCTAACAATCAGCAGCTCGGTAAATCTTGGCTTGCAGCAGGCATCCCATCCTGCCCACAGTGTTGTCCCAAAATTGGTGCAGGAACTGTTACCCCAACCAACACACTGTTTCCTTGGGCTTACCTTTCTCTTGGCTGTCATCTGTGCTTTCTTATTTTATGCTTTTCAGTACAGGAAGCATATTTTCCTTCTGTGGCTGTGACGTTTATAGCATAATAAAGCCACGGTGTGAGATTTGAGCTGCAAATAACTTGATAAGTGCCCAGTTATGTGGCTGCAGGAGAGGATCGGTGCACACAGAGGAAATGGATTTTCTGGAGGGTAAGCTGGGAGCAGCATCCCTGGTCCAATGTAGAGCTGTTGGGGGGGAGCATGTGGCAATATTGGTTGGCTTTGTTTTGTTTTTGGTGTTTTGTTTCTTTTTTAAATACATTTTTTTTTTCAATGGAGGTTGCCACCTACTTACTTAGAATCTTATATATACTAGATGAAATCATACTCAAAGTTTTGTTGATTTAAATGAAATCAGTAAGTCTGTATATTGGAACATGATGCATATATATTCCGTGCTGCCCTGTGGCTGTTCTCCTACGTGGTCCTTCTGTAAGCTTTTAAGGCACGAACAGATCTACTTGCTTTATAGTTATGCTGTGATGCAGTGTGATTGCTGTGTTCCTCTCCTCAGAGAGGGGAAAAAATCCCTTGTTACTCTCAAGAACTTGTTTTTACCTGGAAGATATATATGTTAACACAACAACATCAGCGACTTCCTTGTGCTCCTTTTACAGCTGGGTTTGTCTTGTCTTGGGTGATGGTGGCCAAGGAGGATCTGAGAGCAGATTGGGAACCTCATCTCAGTGTGCGGGGGAGGCTGGGCTTTTTAAATTCAGAGTTGTATCCGTGTAAGCATTACTCATATGTTATAATGTATTTTTAGGAAGCTTTGAGCTCTTCTCCATCCTCCCTTGGAGAAACTGTTGCGCACCTGGATTCTGGCTACATGGGATATCTATTGTAGCACCCAGTGTTTATTTTTCTGCTTTTGCACAGGAAAACATTCCCTGTGTTTGCCACAGTTCTGCTGTCTCACAGCTGCCCTCTGAAGCAGCTCTAGGCTGCACTTCCATGCTGTCCCCTCGCACAGTGGGTGTGTGGTGGTGCCAGGTGCTTCCCCTGCAGGAGGAGCAGCTCTGGGGCTGAGCTCTGCACTTCAGCTCTGCGCTTCCACCATCGGTGCAGGCTCAGTGAAGGTATTCCCCTGGGGCTTTGATCCTTCCGTAGTGTTATGTCCGTGGGAAGAGTTCAGAAGGCTTTTATTTCACGTGAGCTGTGTGCAGTGGTTGACTGCATTCCACGTGACAGCTGATTACCACTGAGCATCTTCAGCAAAGTTTCGTTTCTAATTAACCTGGCTGCCAGGAGATTTCTTTGTCTCTCCGAAGATATGTATTCAGACCATCAATCCATCTGTTCCAGCAAAATGTGTGCCAGTGTGTACGCAAATAAGAGAAACAGAGCTCTGACTTATTAAATTTCTAGTGCAGGCCTTGGTGTTATAAGCTTTTGATCAGATACAGTCTTTTCTCGAGCTCAATCCAATATTCCTGGGTGGCAGCTCTTTCTTCAGCCTCTTTATTTATTATTTATTTATTTATCTTAACCCTGCTTATTTTATGCAGTACTTTCCCATCGGTTTTCTCCTTGCCCTGCAGGCGCCCCTGCTTGGCTCACACTGTTGGATACAGGTGCTGTGCAGGAACTGCTCTCGGGTCAAAGAACAGCTGAGCACATCCTTAAAAACATACATTTCCTTTCTGCAATTAATGTAATTAACTGAGGCATAAATGAGTAAATTAATTGTATAAACAACTCTTCTCCAAGTCCCAGTTCCACTACAGCTCATTAAAATAAGATTCTGGAGATGCCTTTGCCCCATGTACGTGCCCATACTGCCAGACCATGCTTAGGAGAGGTGCTCAGTCTCACCAGGAGGATGTGATCTTGCACAACACTTTATTTTTATTGAACAGCAGTTCTGCACGTAGTCTGCTGTGGTGTTTGCTCCAAGGATTCCTTCTGAACTGGGTTCTTAAAGGTCTGCATGCGGCTGGAGGAGCAAGCAGAAGTGCCAAGCTGCCCTGGAAGTCAGCTGGAATTAGGAAATCAATTAGCACCAAAAAGTGTTACCACTTTGGTCAACTGTTTGCTTCTCTGCCTCTTTTTATTCTCTATGGCTTCTTCCGTCTTAGACATGCAGATAATTTAAGCTTTAATTTGTTACTGTGAATTAGCACAACAAGAGGGGTTCTAAATTCACCGGTGTTACCTTGCAATTGGCTCCAGGCTGCGCTTTTGCATAAGCACAGAAACCCAGCTGCTTTATGAGGAGTTGTTCTTGCATGATAACTTACTCATATGTATGTCTGAACTCTTAGAAAATTGAGCCTTGGGGACTGGCTTTTTAAATGAACTATGAAAATCCTCTTTGTTAGGCAGGGAAACTGGAATGTGGGTCCTGTCCTTGGCACACCTGGGCAGTCTGGGCAAGAGCTCTGGGCAGCTGCTCAGCCCCGGAACACAGGGATCAGGAGCAGCAGCCGTGTGGTCTGAGTGTCTGCTGGGTCTCCCGCGGATAGATTAATGAACTGCCTGTATCTATTTCTAGCATTTTTAAGTTTGCCCATCTAGGAGCTGGAATTCCGGAAAGGCCCTGCAGGTGTCAGAAGGCCACACATGCTTCCATTCAATGTCAGTCCCAGAAACTCTTCCCTGCCTGATGTCTGGAGTGGGATCCTCAGCTATCCTGGGAGATGATGACGTTCCAGCAGGCATCCATGGGACTTTCACACTTCTTATGACTGAAACACCTTCAGAAATCCCATCCTTAGCATTCCTCATTACCGTCTCATTTCCAGAAGTGCTTAGCAGCTTTGCCTGGGCTTTACTGCTGGATATCACTTGGGTGAAATCTTCTCAATCTCCTCCCTTAATGATGGTAAGCACTGAGGGAGCTGTGCTGAGGACACTTAGAACCAGGGCTGACAATTGTGGATTACATCTTTGAAACACCTGCCAAAAAACATTGAGTAGAGATGAAGGCTCATGCTATTCCAGCATTCCCCTTTGTCAAGCATTCAGTTCCCTGTTTGATCTACAGGATCCAAATAAATGAGTGTTTGCCTGTTTTGTCTGGTGTCTAATTAAATATGAAGATTACAGATGTACTCCAACTGAAAAATGAATGCTGGTATTTTTTCATTGAGTTCTGGATTTATAATGAAATGATTTATTACTTTCAAATTAGGAGAATTAGAAGTTACAGTGTTTGTACTTGTGATTGCTACCAACTGCTTATATTTGCATCTCATGTTTTTTACACAAACACCGGCCCTCTTTGGGAAAGAATTGCTCTGAGATGACGATGGTGCCCTTCTGAGGTTTTGTTTCTTGTACCTTTTTGTCTGAGTGCAATGCATGAGGGAGAAGCTGAGGTTAATGTGTCACACTTCCAGTTCCAGGAACTGAACTCAATCAGAAGTCTCAAATGCCATCCTGAAAATAAGATTTGGGGTTGTTACATCTGCCTTCTTGCCTATAGCTTTAATTTCTACTGAGTTTCACCAATTCCACATATCCATATCCAGGATATTTTTCCTTTCAAGAATATTTTTCGTTTTCTCTAGGTTTAGAACATCTGTGGAAGCCTTTAGCAATGTTCTTCCATCCAAATGGCTGCTCAGAAAAATAAGGTGAAATGGTAACCATCTGCATAGATCCCCATTCCACTGAGAAGAGGGAATAATGGAGAAAGACTGCCACCTGGTAAGCAGGGCTTCATGCTCTGCAGCTGGCATGCCCAAGCATGGAAGCACTGCTCAGCTGCTTTTCATGGTTCTTAAAGAAAGAAAGCATTGAGGCAGATGATCTTTAAGGTCCCTTCCAACCCAAGCCATTCCATGAAGGAGAAATTGTTGCAAACAGTGATGGAAAAGATCTTCTGCAATTCACTTGGTATGCAGAGCCCAGAGCAGCTGAGTGTGAGCAGAGTGCGGTGGCAGATGGAGCTTTGTTTCCTGGAGATGAAGCAGAATAGCAGAGAAGGAAGGCAGGGCCATGCTGTTTGGGGGCAGAGCCCCTTGGTTAGAACGTTGGCTGCTACTGTGAGCCTTTATTTTCTTCCAGGAGACCTTGGGTGAACTGCAACCAGAATTACTGGCACTGGAAAAGACTTTGCAGGCTGGTTTGTCTTGACTCATGCATGTTATCTTCAGTATTGAATAGACATTTGACAAATTAATGAAAGGAAGAAAGAGATCTTGTTCATTTAGTTAAGACCTATATATAGAACATCATATTAATATGGGGGAAAATGTCTGTCATCTTTATTGCAGGTTTACCATAACCTGGCATAAAAGTAATGTGCAATATAAATGTGTTTATACATTAGTGTATCTTGTTAAACCATTTAAAGTTAACTAATGTTCGGCCGTTTTGAAACTTTAATTAGCATTTAACAAGAAAGCAACAGTATAGCCAATTAGAGATCTAAGCAATAACACACACACATACTTCAATTTTCTAGCAATTAATTGATAACTAGTTTACCATGGGCTAATAATTAAATGAGAAAACATTCTGAGCAAATTGAAAGCACTGATGCAAATGAGTTCTGCATTTATTCTTTTCAAATTCACTGACCACATTATCTAATCTGTCGGGAACAGAAATCCTGAATTATGCGGAGCATATACTCGAGCCGACTAACCAACCCTTACAGCAGAGCTTGTCACTTTCTGGAAGCTTTCATTGCTCTGCTGAAGGAAAGCCTCATAGTGCAGCACTGAGGCTGAGAGGGGAGGGGGACCTGGATGCTCAGCTCCTCCTCTGCACCTTTCCCAAGGACAAGTCATCCCAACCAAGACAGAAGATGAAGAGATCTCCATTTCAGATGCTCTGTGCTGGCAGCACCTTCTGTGTTCTGCCAGTAGAGAAAAATAGATGACAAATTTGACAAAGAGGAATATAAATTGGCAGAATGGTTTGGTACATTCTGCCTGTGCAAACTGAAAATGTTTTTCTGCAGACTGCAGCAGTGATCATTGGGAATTGCTCCTTACAAGCAGGAAACGTCTGCATCGTTCCTATTTGAAGTAGAGCAATCTCCAGCACGCAGAGGATGAAGGCTTGTTTTGTCCCGAGGTTCATCTATTTGTGATATCTCCCTCGTCTGGACAGTCAGTGAGGTGAAATTGCCCGAGCTCCATTACGTTTAAACAAGCCATCTGCTCAAACAGAACGTGCCCAAAGGTAGTGGTTCCCAATACCACCATCGCCCCGAGCACTGCGGAACTGCCGTGTCAATATGCTCAGCTGAAAACTCTGAATGCTTCAATTGCCTTCCCAACACTGCAACTGGAAAATGGTGGGGTATTTTAAGAGGCTTTTCTTCTTCACAAGACATGAAGCAATATTTTTGTTTGTTTGCCTTATCTAAGTTAGGAGGTGCTGTTTTATTAGTGTGAAATTGGTATGTGGGGCATCACGGCATTGCTAAAATAAGTACTGTGTTAAAGTAATTAGTGTTCAGATTTTGATGTACTGTGCTTTCACTGATGGGTGCAGGTTATGGATGAAGAGTATCTGCTAGGTTCAGTTCCTCCTTGAGAACTCAGCTCCCACCTTCCATGCACGCACGGCCTCAGGAGAGCAACCTTCCCTGGTGCCGGTACGGGGTTACTTTAGGAAATACCTGCTTTAAAAGCTTCCAAAAGCTTTTCCTAGTATGAAATAGGTCCAGCAATAGGAGGAAGAGCAGTTTGACCTGTTGTTTGAAGATCTCGCTGCAAGAGCATCTGTGTACTTGGAGACTTGCTAGTATTTGAGTGTCCTCTTTCTCTGGAGCATCGTATGCCTTAGTGTTGGGCTTGGCAGTGCTAAGGAATAAGGGCAAGGCAGACCTTCCCCTTACAAACTTCCACTCATTCCCAACAGCTGCTGCTAACACAAATATTATCATACTATGCATACATAGCTATAATCGGAAATCATGCATAGTGCCAGATTTTACTGGCATTTTCTGTACAGACATAAATGGAGTTAAAACTAACTGGAAAATAAAACAGTGGAAGGTTCCTATCTCGTGTAGATGTCAGTGCTGATGCAAATTTATTTTCGTCTCATTAAGTATTGAATATAATTATTAAGTATATAGTTTCATAAATAAACTGTTCATGATTTAGTAACTAGAAGAAAATTATCAACCAGGAAAAATGATATTTATTCAATAGGAAATAACCGTATCTGGTTATTAAGAGGGTTATTTTTCACAGTTAAAAAAAGTCCAAGTTTCACACAACAGTCCTGGACATTTCAGGTAAAAAAGTAATTATTCATCAATGGGCAAACTGGAAGTTCTGAAATTTGACAACATTATTTGCTGTAGTGATTGCTAAATGACTTTATTTATGGAGTTTCTCATCTCTCTGTGATTGGTTCAAATCTCCCTTTGAAACTCCTGACTGTATGGGAGGAGTGGATGCGGTGGTACATCTCTCAGGCAGTGACCTGCATTCAGCTCATGTGTCGGTGTGGTAACACTGCAGTGGCTTTTCTCTGTTCTAAACTTGCTAGCTCCTCCTGGAGTTGTAATGGAGACTTGGGACAGTCACAGTGCATGGCACTGTTTTCAGGATCCAAATGAGTCCCTCCAACATTTCCAGGGAGCATCTGGGGAATTAGGTGTTAAGGTGATGCCAGGGATGGTTCCTGTTGGGTAGCATCTTGGGCAATGAAAATGTTCTTTATTCCCCTATTATCATCACTATTAATGGCTGCTCTGTGGCTTTGGCTGTGCTCGCCATCACAGTCTCTCTATGCCCATGGTGGCTATCTGGAGAGCAGCCTTATGAGGCTGAGGCACATGGAGGTTTCGAGCCTACCCTGCTGCTAATAAGAATACCCCTTCAGTATGGACAGCTTCTGCCTGGAGGTATTCCATAGCAGGCTGGATTTGATCCGTTGCTGTGAAGCTGTAGGTGCTCTTAAAAATCCACAAAGCTGTCAGATGCTATGAGCCCCGCAGAACCACCTTTTCATCCTCTGGAGTTTCATCCAGTCCTATTTGAAATCAAGGATGGAGTGCTTTATAAAGGGTCCTGTCAAGCACCACATGCTGTGGGTGTCCTGGAGTGAGCAGTGGCACTCGGTAACTTGGGGCTGCTGCCAAAGCTGGTTGTGATTGATGGTCCTGGGCTGCCTGACCCCGGCTCTGAGGGAAGGCAGTAAATCACCACTGCTCATCCTATGGAGTAATATCCTCTGGTTCTTCTGCTTTGAAAGTCAGGGTGCTGTGTGTCCTTGGCAGGAGTCCCTAATTGAAAGGAGAGGTGTTTTGCTGGCAGAGTTGGAAATTAATTAAAAAACCAGAAAACAAAACAAGTGAGTAAATTCTAACTGGGCAAGCTGAGCACTGTGGTTTAAGTTCAGAAAAGAATTTATTTGGAATTTTTAAACCAGCAGGAAGAAAACCTTCAAGAAAACTAACGTGGAGAACCAGACGTGGTGTTGCCAGCTTCATCAGCTGCTTCAGACAGGGATGACAGCAGGAGTGTTATCAGGATGTTCCCTGAGTGCTGGCACAATGTGAGGCTACCATCTCTCATCCTCTTGCTGTTACCTGGGAGCAGAGAGCCCCACTCACCACAGCCTCCATTCAAGGGAATTGTATGGAGCAACAAGGCTCTAGGCTGACTTCAGAAGTCCCTCTCTGGCTTGTGCTGCTCCACGTGTCCACAGGTTTCTCTTTTCCTCATCAGTTGCTCACTTGCTCTGTTTGACTACCACAGGATTTTCTTCTTCTTTCTGCATTTACACCATCAATGACTGATGTACAGTGTGAGCTGAGAACAACATCACACTGCCCGATGCCTGTGGCCAATACATGTCCATGCTCTTCTTTCAGATGGATCAGTGGATAACTCAGGTTTTTGCTTTATGCTAAGCCAGGCATTTCCAGGATTCTCTGTAAATATTGATTAACCTCTTAGTTTGCAAGGTTTCAACTGTGATCTTCCCTTTTTTAATTATTTCTAATTTCTCTGTGTTTTCCTGAAACCTGACAGGACTGGGAGCCGACATGGAGATAAACATTGCTGTGCCAACCTTGGTGCTGCCATCTACACACTGGGTATGAAGCTGCTTTGTACATTTGCATCTACCTTCTGTTTCTCACCACCGCTCAAACGTTCCCTCAGATCCCACATTTCAGTGAGCTATGTTTCAGGTATGTGGTGTGGTGTGGTGTGGCTCACAGCAATTGTTAGAGCAGTGCTTAATGTATGTGTCACTTTGGGCTGAAGAAATGAAGCCAAATGGGCTGCAGCCAGGCAGGGCTCCAAGGTGGGTGCAGTGCAGAACTGCTCCGTGTGCCCACCCAGCCTCCACCCCTTCTTCCCACTTGCCGGATTTCTTCCTTTCTTCCACCAGGGTGCATTGCAGCAATGCTCTCTGAGTCTTGATGCTAGCCCTGCTTCTTTTTGGGTTTGTTTTGTGAGTAGATGGTGGTGGTGTTTTTGCTTGCTTGCTTGGAGGGTTTTTTGTTTGTTTTTCTGCTTGTTGTTTTACTTGTTTGTTTGTTTGTGGTGTATTGCATTCAGGGAAATTGTTCCTTTGGATGACATTACCCAGAAATAAAGAATGGGCGGACTGTCCTTCCCATAAAGTATGCACAATGTAATCACCTGCAGTGGGATCAGCCAGATCCCCTGCTGCCTCAGCCAGGAGGGGGCTCAGTGGCTGTGCTCCTTGTGCAGAGGAGTGGGGCAGAGCTGTGCCCACAGTGCTGCTGGGAGGGGAGGGCATGTAGTGGAGTGCAGCGCTGCTCTGTTGCTGATTTGCAAACCTCATGGTACTGCAAATGTGGCTGGTGGTTGTTCAGATGTAGAAAATCATTCCCGCTTTGCGGTTTTCCATGAGAAGTTTGCTTGTTAACTGAAAGTATTCGGTGAAAGTTCCCAGTTTCCATGTCAAAGGATATCCGGGGATGTTGTGCTTTATGGCTGTCTGCCTTAACAGACTTCTGGGAATGCCTCATCTTGAGTGGTGTCACAGAGTTTGAAGGCAGGAGGGATCACCTCTGCTGTTAGTAGAGGTGGTTGGAATCCAACTCATGTCTCTGTCATTGATAGATCGCAGAACCATGGAACCATTCAGGTCAGAAAAGACCCCAAGATTCCCAGCCCAACCCACCCCACCCCCACCACACCCGCTGCCCATGTCTCTCAGGGCCACATCCCCATGCTCCTGGAACACCTTCAGGGATGGTGATCCTACCAGCCTTGCTCCTGAGCACAGCCAGGGAGCAGAACATCACTTACATGCATCCAACCCAGATGGGTGGGAGATGTGGACAATGCAAATGTGCAGAGTAACAGCTGATCACTGTAAGGACTTCTTGCTTTCGGATAGGATGGGACTGATATTTCTGTTCTTGTTGTGGCATTGATGTATACCTTGACAAAAGCCTTCACCTCTAAGCAAGGAGAGGCTCAAGGTCAGCTGCTCCAAGATGTTACCCTCATAAGTGCTTTTGGAGACTTCCTTGTGCTTTAAGGCTTTGTAAGAACCTACACCTTTGGTATTCTGGCCTGGATCTTATCAGCTACTGTAATGCTGTGTACAGTGAAATTATTTGTCTGACGAAAATTATGTGTGTGCTGAAGTGCTCTGTCAAGCTGGGGCCAGCAGGAGCTGGACCGGGATAAGCCTCCATTTTTCTATCACCTTTTATGTTGTTTTTATCAGCTTCCAAAGTGAATCTCAGTGAGAATCTCTTGAATCTCCCCTGGCCAGCACAAACGTATATTTATCCTGAGTTTCTGAGGCTGTTTCTGAGCTTTTCATTTAAGAGCCTTATACGAGGTGTTTTTCTTCACTCCAAGGGCGCAATGAATTTCCAAGGAGTGGATTTTTAATGTGATTTACAGATTTGTTTTCCACATCCTCAATTTTTGTGCACGTCACTCACCTCTGCATTTAAAGACGTGATTATGTGCACTGTGGTGCTGTGCAGTTCCTGTAATGTGCTCACACCAACAGCACCAAACTGGCCTTTGGTATTTGCTTTGGAAATGTTGGTGAAGGATAAATGGCCCTGAATAGGAAGAGCTCTGGGAATGCAAGCAGGTTGGAAATCCCCCACCAGTCTTTGAAGTTGAACTCGTGGGCCTCCTCATCCACATCCCGTACGGTTTTTATTCACGCTGCTTGGTGTCCTGTGCACCCACTGTGGCACTGCAACTTTTGGTGACAGGAACTGAGGGTGGTACCTACCCCATGCTCATAGGGGTGTTTGACTTGGGAGTGCAGCACACGGTCCATGTGCCCAATAAAGACGGTATGCCCACCCATGCCTGCAATCATGTGTTTGCACAAAATGAAAACTGAATGGAAGGAAGCTTTGGAGCTGCAGAGCAGATGCTGCTCCAGAATGCCTGTGTGCAGCTGTGGAGGAGGCAATTCTGCAGCTGGCTTATTTCGCAGGCCAACTTTGGAAAGTCTTCTATAGAAAAACGTTCACCTCATTTATGTTGCTTTTCCATTTCGAACACTTCATTTACAGTGACGTCAGGTATACATCAAGCAAATAGCTTAGTAGAACAAAGCTGTCAGGCAGCTATAAATTAAAGAGTTATATATGCAGTTTATGGTTTCTGCAACTTGTAATACACCTTGCAGCTTTAGCATGGTAGTCTGGTTCATAGTAGGATAGCAGCTGATAGGAATATATTTTATTTTAAGAAGTATATATATTAAGAATCCCATTTGCTCTTCTCTTCTCCTTTGGTCTTTGTCTTGGAAACAAACGAACGTGAAACTTGGCCTTCCTTTCAACTTGCTGGGCTCCGCCACCATTCACTCACTTCTATTTTCCTGTCCAATTTATGTCACCACTGCTCATCCTTTACCACTGCCGCTTCACAAGTGACATCTCAAGGTTGAGCGTGAGGCTCTGATGGCACCATGGGGAATATGGGGCCAAGCCTTCTGCGTGGGAACAAATCAGTGCCAGTTGCTTCATGGATGAGGTAAAGACCAGAGGTGAGCTCAGGCTTATTGGAGTCAATCTGGTGCCTCTTAACACAACAGTGACAAAAGTGTGGAGCTGACAGCTGGGTCAGCTGAGGTCAGCTTAAGACCCCTGAGCTGCTGTGGCATTTCTTGACGTTGGTTGGAGCACAGCAGAGGGACCAGGAGCTCTTCTGGCCCCAGCTGCTTCCAAACCAAGGCTGACACACATATGGCTCCCTGTGGATATTAAAGAGTACCCCATGGTGTCCCCCAGTAAAAAAAAAATAGCTGCTCTCATAGTCCTGGATTCCCATGAGAAAATGCACTTCAGAATATTCTGAATTATTCCATGTACTCAGGTTTCTGAATATAGATTTTTTTTTTCTTCCAGTTTTTATTTATTACTATTCTTCTTGTTCTTGAATCGTGTTTGTGCTGGCCCTTCGATTACAGGCAGTGGAGGTCACTAGAACATGATTAAAAATGATAAATAAAAGATACTGTGGAGAGAAAAAAATCAATATAACTGACTGAAAATATGGCAAAGGAGAAATACCGTGCCCCAGTGCTTTGCAAGTTGTTATCGGCCAGCACTCCAGTGAGATCTCTTTCCTACTGTAATTGTCTCCTTGGGTGGTGTCTACAATGGATTATCACTGGGTTATCTTGATAATATTTTGAACGGATCTCACTGAATTTACAGAGGTTTAGAAATAAAAAGGGCTTGCATTTCTGAGATGTTCTCCATCTTTTATGATGGGATGAAGAGCTGAAATGAATAACACACTTGTCATAGTGATACCTGCAGGAAATGTTTAGAATCTATACACTGGATGATCAAAAAATCAAAAGAAAAGAATTCTGGGACTGAAAACTTTGCTTTTATTGAAAATCAGAACTGTCCCAATCATTTTTTTTATGACTTCTTGCCAAAATTGTTTTTGAAGTTTTATTTGTGTTTGCTGAATTTGGGAGTCTTTGTTTTGAACCAATGTTTTCTTTTGCAAGTTTGCATTAATAACATACATTGTTATAAAAATAGGAAAAAATGCTTCAAGAGATATCTGAAATTCTGCCCTCAGCCCAGCCCTTCCAAACCCATCACAGTTGCGATGATGGTACAGCTGGAAAGGATCAGACAGAAGCAGTTCCTTTGCCCCAGGTTGGACTCCATGCTCCTTCTGGGTTCCTTCCAACTGGTGATTTCTGTGATCCTATGTGTGCTGCTCAGCCCCCGTGTCCGGAGGGAGCTGAGCTCTTCTGAAGCACTCCCATGCTGTTTGGCACAAATGAAAATCCTGTGGTGAACTCACAGCAGCACCTTCCCTGGCAGCTACTATTTGTGAAGATAATTCTTTTGAAACTCAGGAGTGAATCACTGGCTGTGCACTGGGAAGTGGGCGAGAAGAACATGCCCGTAGCATTCATGGAGAGAACCGTCCAGTTGCTTGGCGTTCCCCCACTCCTGTACTATGTGCTTTATTTCAGCAGCTTGTGTGTATCATGGAGAAATGGACCCATCAATTGCTGTGGGCGTTTATAGACCTCCTTCCGCTTCTGTAATATCCACTGTATTTCAGCCGTTTATGAACTGCACTAAAACCTGGTTTGTTCAGGAAATACTTTTGGTATATCCTTACAACGTAAATTGCAGCTGATATAGTTATAGAAGCACAACCTTCTCTGTAAACTTTCTCAGTCAGGAGTGAAAATATCTTTTCAGTTTAGCTCAGATTTTTTTATTATTTGAAAAGCATCTTAGGAGGGCTAAAATCAGCCAAACCTGTGGCTGTACCCAGTCCTGGCTGCTCACCTTGACTGTCACATGGCTGATAGCCACAGTCCTACACCCCTGGCTGTTTGCCTGGCAGGGTTGGGCTCTCTGGGCTGCTGGAGAGCAAATGCTGGGTGGTGGGGCTGCTGCTGCGCTCTGGGGCTGGCTGCCTCTCTGCTGTTGGAGTTTGGCATTTCAAAATGTTGCAGTACTGCCTTGAGATGACGTTGAGTCTTGTCTCACTCCTGAGATGGGAATGATTATGGAAAAGCTACCAGAAGTTGAGCAGAAGATGTCAATGTAGGGTCAAAGCGATTCCAGTGAAAAAGTAGGAGCTGAAAACATGTGGGTCTTGAAGTACTGCTGTGAGAGAGGAATGAACTGCCTAAGCTTTGTTGTCTGCCTGTGCTGTGCAGCCCTTAAGATGTTATCTTTTCAGCAGCTCTGAATTATGAATGGCCTTTGCTTTTTCTATCTTGCAACGCAACAAAAGAACTAGGAGAATAAAGGGTGAGAAATCCCAATGGAAAGGGATAGGACTGCAGTACTGCGGTTCTCAAGACAACACGGTAGGCACGTTTCTCTTGCGTTCATTAAGCTGTATTGCTGTCAGCTATCAGCATTGTCCATGGGCAGCAGGAGCAGTGCCCTGCCCTGACAATAGGGCTCCTTGGTGCCCCTCAGCACGCTGCACACCAGGTGCACACAGAACCCAACAGCTCTGCTGTGCTCTTTGGAGAGCTGTGCTGCAGAGGATTCACCGAGGGAAAGGCAATGTAAGCTGCTTACCCTTAAAAAAGGAATCCCTCATGATAGGAACGAAATCGGTGTTAGCCTTCTGTCTTTCCTTTAAGCTCCCTGCCTGCTGCTGAATGCTTCCAGGATAAAAGATGTGCTTAAGATGGAGCGGAGAGAAGCAGTACATAAATGCATTAAAACTCACCTTCACAAACCTCAGCAAGAGCCAAGGGATCTTTTATCCCATTCAAAGTGTTCCACTTAGTGAAAAAGTGACAAACTTATGGTTGAGTCCAGCACTGGCCCCAGTGAGGTTGCCAAAGGTTCTGGAGTGCTGGTGAGCTGTGCGTTGGGTCGCTTTGGGTTTGGCTGCTTCCTGAGACCCAACGACAACAAACTTGCTGCTGTGGACATTTGAAACAGTTCCCAGGGAAGCTCTTTAGAGGCTGTAGACTCAGTCTGAGTGCCTGTTGTAATGCTAAAGGCAGTCCTTTGGCTTCCATAGGGCCGCCTGTGCTGTGAATCTGCTGAGGCTGTGGGATTTTTCCTGGCTGTAGGATTGTTGCTTCTTCTCTTGTAGGCAGAAGCCCAGTTGCACAGCACATACAGGGTGCTCACTGGGGTCAGCAATATGTGTTGGAACTGTTTCCCCCATAAGCATGCTTGCTTGTCTTCCACCTTCTGTTTTTGAACCTGATGATTCCAGTTATCCCTATAATTTCCATGCAATTTTGTGGATGCTGAGAATTGCCTAGAAAGGCAATGTATGATAAAGTGTTCTTGATGAAAAATGTGGAGTGTAGTAGCAGCTTGTGTAAAATACAGAGGAGTGCTCAGGTAACCATTTTTCTTCTCTGAATATATAGAAACCTAAAGCCACTTGTGTCCTAGTGATTCTCTGGGAAGAGGAACAAACCAAGGACTGCCTGTCTTCTGTGCATTCCTGATCAGGCCTGCAAGAAGGCAGCTATAACTGATACAACACATAAAGGAGAAGGTGAGTTTTTTTGACAGTAAATATTCTTTACTCTTATTTTGCATATATCTAATTATGCTATTTTGGTGTGCAGTGAAGCTTAAAGTGTTTTCCGACTCTCTGGACTGGCGTTGTCGCATACTTCCTTCTAAGACAAAAAGAAATGTATATTTCTGAGGCTGCTTCAGCTTACTGCTTTCACATGAGCTGTTAACAGTAGGACTGGGGCTGGAAATGAAACACAGTGAGCTGGCCATAAGCCAGCAGCTGTATCCAAATGTAATGAGCATTAAAGCCCTGGGACTGCAGGAAACGGAGAAAGGTTTGAAATGGTCACCATAGTAATAGAATGTACTTAGGCTTTAATTGAAATAAAAGATGTATTAAACTAAGGGAGATTTATCAGTCTCTTATACTAATATTTAACTAGAGAAATGAATTTGTTCAGAAATGTGTGTAAATTCAGATCCCTCTGACAACCCTCTGCTTCTCTTTCAAAGCTGTTTCAAAGGCTTCAAAGACTGTGGTTAATATAATGTTTTTCCAGTAAATCTCACTCTGATTTTTGCTTTGAAATTAGAGAACATTCCCAAGATCATCCAATTTTGAGTAAAACAAATATTCGTTCCTGGCTTGTGAATATTTCACCTGGAAATGCATGGAGTCGTAGAATGGGTACTCATAGAATGGATAGCTTGGGAAGAATTTCCTTCCAGCTGACTGTTCTGAGGATGCTGACCCCTGTGCATAAGAGTAAATATGACTGGAAGTGGATATATATATATTTGTATGTGTGTGTGTATGTGGCCCTTCCTGGAATGTCAGTGTGTCGTCTTTAAGTTCCAACTTTTTGCTCTTTCACACGTTTCTTTTAAATCAAAGGGAATGATTGTGATTCTATACTCAGATTTTGTGCTAATATAGGACATACTGTGCTGTTACATTGCATCAACTTAGTTTTCCTGCTGCTATAATGTAGAGAGTCAGAATTGTGGAATGGTTTGTGTTGGAAGGAACCTTGAAGATCACCTGGTTGCCTTCCTCTGCCATGACTGGATCAGTCAGTGAGTCTCTCTCAGAGTCAGTGAGACTCTGGGGGCACTGCTCAGGTGCCTGTTTTGTCCCAGTGTTCTGATCTTCTGACCCATCGAGCATCAGCTCAGTTTCAGTTCCAAGAACAGCTCCACTGATGTCTTAGTGTGATTTTCAGCTTATGCTTAATTGTGTGGAGTCATACGTAAGCAATCCAGTAGGTCATAAATGGGGAATAATTACTAAGAAAGTAATCATGGCTCAGTAACAAAATCATGGTAAGAAAGATCTGCATATAACTGGCCATTTTAATCTTGGGCTGTACTACAAAGCAGTTGTTCTTCCTTGTTCTATGGTCCGTAAAACAAATGTCCATTCTGTTTTCCACTTTGTAGAAAAATAAGTGTAGCTCTCCACTGGCTTGACAAGAATGGAATTATAATTTTATTTCCTTAGACTTTCTATGTGCTATGCTATTGGTGTAAAACTAACAGCTATTTGGTTTACATTCACAACGTTCACAGTGCCTATTGACTTCTGGGATTGTTTTACTGGAGCACGTTATTATTTAGATCTGTTCCAATCTGTTTCTGATTCTACTGTCAGTCTTTGAATGGAGTATATTTGAACTAAAAAAGATAGAAGGAGGAAGAGGGGAGAAGGAAGAAAATAATTCCAGCAGAGGATATAATGCAGAACTCCAGCAAAACCCAAACTCCGCACGTTCCAGTATTTCCATTATCTCAGAAGATCACTCTCCAGTGGTAGCTGTCAGATTGTTAAGACTATAGTGATATTCTATATCTAATTTTGTCACCTCATCACAATTTGCTGCTTATTTCCTCAATATTTTACTTCTACTTGCAAGACATTGGAACAATTTTCTCTTAAATAATAGCTGAATTGTCTACGATGTGGTGCATGTCAAACGAAAGCTGTAGGAAAGGTTTTGATCTCAAGAGCTAGCTTCACTCACTAGGGGTGCCTCCTGGCATGTACTACTTGTACAGAGACAATTCCTAATATATCCCAAGAGCCTTTCAGGTAAGCAGTTTTCTGAAGATAAGAGGGATCGGAGGACATCTAGAAGAGATGCTTTGCTTTGAATACACAGTGCTCAGATTCAGTTTTATTAATTTATCGTGTTACTTATTAATGTGATCTTCCATTGGAGGGATGCTGATTTTTGTGGTGGAGGATCACAAATCTTCCTGCACAACTGGCCTTTTGAGTAACCTGTGGTTACTTTAAAGTCTTTAGAGTGAGTGGTTTGTCCTCTCTAGAGCCATCACTTGCCAAGGAGAATTGTTTCAAGAAGGAAGGCTGTAGTCTTCACCATTATTGCTGTCCTTGTTCTACTCTCTGAAGTCTTGCTAAGCCAAGTTTCTTTTAAAGGGTTAGAGGTGGGTGATCCCCAAACTCTGGGGAGCCTGAGGGGCTCTGGGAAATGTGACTGGACACAGGTGGGACCTCAGCTGGTGACCAGGGCCAGGAATGCCTCTTGTGGCAGACCTTGGCCTGAGTCTGCACGAAGACTGCCTTAGTGTGGCTCTATAGTTACAGCATTAGCATCTCCAAGACTGCCTAATGGCATTAGTAAACGCTCTTCAAAAAATAGAAGCTTTCCTCTGCTTTGAGGCTCCTTCTTTAATTTTCCCTCCATGCTTCGTCTTCTCAATCTACAGAAAAAAAACCAGCAAGTTGGATAAGTCTGCAGACTCACCGTGTTCCCTGCCTTGTTTGCGTTTGTTAAATGTTTTGTTTTTGTGAGAGATGAATAGGGATGAGCTGCGTAGCAGAGGAGAGAAGTCTGGCACAATTCATGTTGGTTTTGGTGATTTTGCTTTCCTGACTGTATGTGGACATCTGGTCAATCACTTAGCAGCTATCAGGCAAGTTACACCACATTCTCTACTCAGTCATTAGCAAACTTGTATCTCCCATTTGTGTGAGTAGGCAGTGAGACTCCTAAATAGGCCGCTTGCTGAACTTAGGTCTGAATATGACATACATCACTTTCTCCTCACCAAGTAAGGAAACAAAATACGGTTTGTCATGGTAGAATACCAGTGGGATGCCACACTTTCCAATATTAAGCTGTGATACACACTAATAAACCATACCATCTCTATATGTGCCTCTGTGAAGCATATCTTTCAGATCTGTTTGACAGTTTCTATTCCATTTTGAATACATCATGTCCAATGTGTTCTCATAATAACATTGCAAGGACAATTTTTTTCCTTTGCAGTACCTTGGTAATTGGTAAAGGCTGTGCTTGCAGAACACCAGGTGGGAAGGTTCTCTGACATTGCAGGTTTTGCTGTGACCAGGAGATGACTGCTGTGTGCTCAGGTACTGCTTTAATTCATGCTGTCTGAACCTGGAGTGATGCTACTGATTTAAGGGAGTTTCTGCAGGCCTTCACTTTCTTAACATAGAACTGCCATTGCTCTGAAGTTCTAACAATCATGAGAAGGCAGCCAAGTTCTTTGCCACAGAGGGAAATACAAAATATCAGCAGTACCATATAGGTTACAGCAATGAGTCACGGTAAACAGAAGATATTTTTACACCTCTCTATATCAATACCACTTTAAAACCAGCCAAAATTTAAACGATTTTCAGTCAAATATATCTCTGAGAAAGTAAATGTAATGTAATTATTGAACGTATTTGCTCTGTCTGCCTGCCTCCTTCCTGAGGCTTTAATTGGCATACTCAGCCTATGCACCCTGCTTGGTAGGGTGATGGAAACCTCTGCTGGTAAACCTGAGGAAACCTTTTTCTTTGACAGCGCTCAGAGATACATAAGCTATGCTTTTAGAAGAAATGTGAAAGGAATAATCAAGAATTCCCATCGCATCTAGAGGCCTGGAGGGAAACACTGACCACCAAAATGAAGACAGGGTACCTGTGGAGTAGAAACTGGAAGAGAGAACTTCTTTCTTAAGAAGGGAATCTTCTTTTCCAGTAGAAATTCTGGAATGAATTTGAACAGTAATATTTAAACCAGGATAACCTTAGTGGGGGAGAAACTTATTCTGGGTGGAGATCTAGATTGAACTAAAAGTTACTGAATTGGCCAACTTCTCACGTAGGCCTGATACATCGAAACTTCTATGTAAAGGTATGTTTGTTCTCAATGTAATTTGCAGAAGTATTTGCTGAAGTATATGAACAGGAGCAAAGTGCCTAGGCACTCACCCAAATACTACTGGGTGCTTTGTGGAACACCTACGTTGATTGGAGCACAGATAGCTGAGTTTTATGAACATTAATGTTGAATCTCAGTATTACAAGAGCAGCTGACAGTAACCACTTATGAGCACAGTCGTGTTCTTGGTACGCTCAAGTACTTATGATTCATGCCAGTGTCACTGTGGGCACTTCAGCTTTCAACCTGATTTCATATTCCCTTTATCCACTGCTGGTCAGTGAAAAGTAAATTGCTCATGTGAAATGATTTAGTCACTTAATCACCCTTGAACATTGGTCTCTCTAAAACGTTTGTTTTGTAATAAAGAATTAATATCATCTTTGCAGTTAGGAACAGACACCTGCATTTTGGCCTTGTTTTAGTGTAGCAGATCTGCTAACACATTCTGATCTTTGCTTAGTACCTTTTAAAGAAGGAAAGCCAGCAAAAAAATCTCTTATCATAGTTGTCCTAACAAGCACTTCACTCGCTGTTGAATATTTCAATAAAAAGAGCTTCTCGTACTGGAGTCAAAGGCTATTTTGAAGATATTGCTCTCATTTTAAGACATGAAATCTTGCTTTGCTACATTTTATGATCAAGCATGGAGGGAGTGGATTCTGATCCCTTCTGATGACTGAAAAGAGGAAAGCGCTTCATTCCACTTTCTGCAGATGCGCACTGGAACAGTGAGCTGCAGCACAACTGCAGAACTCTTCTGGGGGTCAGGATCCTGCCCAGCTCCAGAGTATGAAGGCAGTGTGCAAGGAAAGAGCTCACAGGTAATTGTTCAGATCTAGGGCACACTTCTTCATTGGTGCATAACCTGCGAGAATTGCCTTAATTCATCTCTGCCTCTCAATAGAGCATGAATGGAAGCATTGCTCTGCTAATCTGAAATAGAGTTAAATTGACAGCCAGAGAGCAGCATTGCTATTGGCTGAATATCATTAATTTTGATGTGACATATTTCTTAGTAATGGGAACATTTATATTATCTCTATTTTCAGAAAGCAGAAAGGGAAAAAATTCCACCACAACAGTATCAATATTTCAAGGGGAGGCAATGCAGTAGGGAACACTCTAGCTTCTGTAACATTGCTTTTATTGATTACTATAGGTCTAAAAAAAAACCATTTTCACCTTTCTTCTCTACTTCTTCTCCCTTCAGAGACTGCTGAAGTGTGTGAAGAGGAAAAAATAACACAATGAGGAAAAAGTACAAAAAAGCAACCAGTGCCATGAATAATCCTGAAATATGAATAGATATATGTATTTGGACAAGGTGGGTACTGCTCAGTATAAAATCCTCAACAGGAAAGCAGAGCTTAAAGAAGACCTAGGGGCAACGATAGCTGATGAGCAGCTTCCCACAGGAGTGATGTGATGGCTTGGATGATGTGGAGCAGAGCAAGCCAGGACAGCTCATGGGCTGTGGAAAACTGAACTGAGTGATGTGGAATGACACTGGATGGCGCTGGTAAGGATGAACACAATGGAATTTGGCCTTCCAGAATGGAACGCGTGGTTCAACCAAGGCCTTTCCTTGTGGTGCCCAGCAGCACGGTGTGGTGAGCTTCCCTCATGCACAGCCTGGTGACACTGAGTTACATGGTGGTTCTGTTAATGCTGGCAATAGATTTGCTTCATGCTCTTTTCTCTTGTAAGTGAGAGTAGGAGATGGCCCATGAAAACTCTGAAGATGCTTCTGAGTCACCACAAGGAAAATGAGGATCAGTGTTGGGCTGGAAGGGGAAGGGAGCAGCTGGGTGAGGAGTACATCATGCTCTCTGTTCTGTGAGACTGGCCTCCAGTGTAAGGGAAGGGAATAGAGAAAGAAAACAAATCTACTGGAAAAAGAGGGAAGAAAATAGCACTGGCTAAACTGACTACAAGCAGCTCAGCTGTGGTGCTCAGGGCAGCAGGCAGTGAGTTGTGGCTGCAGGCTGGAGAACGGCTTCTGTTGGAGTTGGTCATGTGCTGTTACACCTATTTAATTAAAGAGCTGATGCAACTGCCCCTGGGTAGCTTTGGGTTGGCTCTTTAAATAGAATATTAAACTTGAAGGAAGGAGAATAATGCGGTAACCAGCAGATAATGCGGTAGCCCAGCAGAGCAGGGCTGTAGGGGTATGGTAAGGTACAAGAGCTACCTTTCCTCTGCTTCCCTCAGAGAAAAGCTGTGCTTTACTGAAAGAAGGTTATGGACAAGAAGATAGGTTTAAAGCTACCTATAAATCCTGGAAGGCAAGGAGCTGAATTACTTTGTCTTGTTTTAAAATATAATTCCTGGTAATTGGTTTCTGGATTGAGAACAGGCAAATATTATACAATCAATCTCATATATGATACATTTTTCTGTTCTGACTTTGCAGAGCTGAGGAGGGAGATAATTCAGTCCTACAAGTGATGTTTCAGCATGTTATTGCCACCTCAGCTTTTGAGATTTGCAATTACTTTTTGCCAGTATGAGACATTTATTGCAAGTTAACATCCTCCTCCTCCCCCCCCCCCCCCCCCCCCCCCATATACCTTTTGCATCACCCAGTCAGTGAGAAATGCTAGACTTGAGTTTGCAGTCTCTCTGGAAGCTTTCCATGCAAGAGGAACAAGAAGGTCTTTCAGGGCTATGTGAAGCCAAAACACTTCACATCATTCTGGTTGAGAGGGATGCTGTCTTATGAAGGGAAAAACCTGGTTCCTTGTGCTCAGCTTTGTGCTCCCTCATCTCTTCCACTCTTGATGGATTGCATGCACCAAAGGACCGTTTGTGACACCACTCGAGGAACTTCTCCTGTCAGTGATAATTCTGTGTTGTGAAAGCCTTCTCAGGACCACTATGTGTGCTTTCTCTTTTTTTTTTTTCCCCACTCATAGCTTACCTAACATTGTTTTATTAAATAATGATTCTGAAATGTGCTTAAGAATGTAATTTTTAAGAGACAGTTATTTAATTATTGAAAATTTCAAAGAGGAGATATTAAACCAATTACTAACTTAAAGTTGATTATGAATCCCAGAGAGATAATTACTGAGGTCTGGGGCAATTTGTCTTCTCTTTGAAATAGATTTTCACTTGATTGTGTTGTATTTGTCACTTACATCTATGGTTGTTACTGCAAAGGACTGCATTATCCTGCAAAGTACAAAATGTTTCTCCAAAGTTGGCTGTAAATACACAGGCAACAGGTTAGCTGAACTCCTCATGATGGGAGAGTTCAGCTCCTCCTTTTGGGAGGAGTCCTTCCTTTCTCCCATCGCAGGCAAAATTCACTCCAGTAAGTAGTAGTTCTATCACAGCAACAAGAAGGAACATTTCGTATGTGGAGCAACCACACTAAAATGTAATTTTGCTTCTAGAAGACATAGGTTATATTGAACTTCATATGTACATAGACTAGTGTAATAAAACTCTTATAGTGATACTTAAAAGCTATAATGGCAAAAAGACAACATAAGTGATGTCGACTCTTAGACAGAATTAATATTCAGTCTGCAAGTGTGATATCTTTTCCAGCACATGCAGTGGTTGTAGACGTTTTAACCCTTAAAGATATAAATGGAATGTCTCAGTAATGGGTAAATTAAATGCACATTAATGCATTAATCTGGATTTTGTGTCTGTTCCACTGCAGAATGCTAAATACAAAGGATTGGTGAATGTTATGAATGCCTATGCTTAAGCACGGTTGCAAATCATCTGTGAAATAGCTTTTTTTTTTGGATATTTGAGTCATAAATTCCACTTTAATTACTCTGGAAGTGGAAGTAATAGTGATGCACTTCGTCGTTAAACAGCTTCAGGAGGGTTGGAGCCCGTGGGTACCCAGTGGTGTGCTGCACCACTGAGGATTTCCTTTCTGTCAGCTGCCTGCTTTTTGATGAAGATTGTTGAGGGTATCGAGGATCTTTCCACTTTAATATGTTTTGAGAGGGTGAAAATATACCCATGTTTTCCTTAAAGATGAGGTGCTCAGTGCATCCACTGCAAAGAGGACGAATACTCCCTGCTTCCCTTCCTACTCATGAAAAGATCAGCTTGACAGGAGAATGCTGCTACTTGCGTTCAGTCACTTTTCATCTTGGAATTCAAAGAGCATTATTTATAATCTCTTTTTTTGGAAATGCATAGTAATGCTTAATTTTCATTGCAGCTTAATTTTTTTTTTTCAGTGCACCTAGAAAAATGGTTAGGATTCCAATACTCCCCAACCCTGGAAAAAAAACCTGAGAATACAAACATTTCCTCCAGGAGCTGAAACAAATGCTATTCGTTCTCACTTACTGAGTGAATCCCCAGGAGGCTTCCCTTCGTTGATAGCCTGTATGAGAAAATGCACTCTGTGTTTGGGTAGGAGGGATACGGGATAGCAAGACAGCATAGATAGATTGCATGAAAAATGGAAAAGGAGAACTCAGAGCAAAGGTAAAATGCTGTAATTTTGATCTAGTTGTATCTACAAAGACTGTCATAGATCCTTGGCTCCAGTCTCTTCATTATTGTCGTTTGCATAAGACACAAACCTCAATACCTTGAGATTAAATAAGCTCTATTATCAATTGATCTTCTCTATAAAGATGAAACAATTATTAATAAGCCTCATCTCCTTTAGCAGGATGCCTAAAGGATGTTGTGGAAGTCAGGCTGGGACTGCGAATCTGCTGGCCTTTTTCCACTGGACACAACAGTAGCCAAGGTTTAAATCAACATCCCTGAATGATCTCTCCCGCCATTAGAAAGCTTTTTGCTGAGCTCAACTCTCAGCTATGAAGGGGTGGCAGGAGGGAATCCAGAAGGGCTGCACATCCCAGGAGTCCAGGCTTCACTCCAGTTGGGTGGAAGAGCCCCGTGCCCCAGGACTGCACTGGCAGTGAGGAGCATTAAACTTCTGCCTAGAGGGTGAGAGGCCATTGGTGGTGGGGCTGGAAGTGTGCCCAAAGCAGTGCAGTGGGCTGCAGAGGAGCATGTAGGCTTTAATTTCTTTAGGTATTTCTGAACTGAACAGAAACATCATAAAAATGGGGCTTACCTTACATCCAAGGACATGCAATGTATATTTGAGTTTATGTGCCTTTCTGAGTGTATATGTTCTGGTAATCTCATTTTTGTCTTCTTCAGATGCTAGACCCCTTGGCATGACACACAGCCATGGCCTCAGCCCTTACCCAAGGTCACAAGGTGGGCCGGTTCCCTATGGTGGGCTCTGCACTCACAGCTCTGCAGCCCAGTGTACCAACAGCGCTCAGCTCCCATGGCGGTGAGAGGCGTTAGCTAATTAAACCTTCCCTCATCTGTGGGAGAGAGGTAAATATTTATTGTCTCATTTCAGAGTTGAAGCAACATGAGATAAGGCAGCACAATGACAAACGATGAACAAGGGCTGCTGCGATGCCCAGCCAGGAGCGAGGCCAACACAGGGACTGGCACGGCTCCCACACAGGCTGAACTGTGCAGGGTTGGGTCTCTGCACAGGGCTCATTCACCTAATTAGATGCTGTGTGATGTTCTAAATCACTTTTGCAAGCCTCACAGAAGAGATTTGTATAACAAAGTACCTGTTTTGTAAATGGCAGGTTTTGGAAACATAGGTGTTTTTTAGTTTGCTACTACACCTGTCTGCTTTAGAAAGAAATCTAACTCTTCGGTCTTCACTGGATACATGTACACAAGGCACACTTTGAAGCAATCCTTGCAGGAACCATTCTGATCTGCCGTAAGAACGGTGCAGTTCTAGGTGCAGCAGGAGGCAGTGCTTTATACACACACCATGCTCTCTGGGGAGGGCTATGAGATTGCTTTGAGGGAGCCCCCAGCTTGCAGGCTTCTTCCATCTGAAAGAGCAATTGTATTATCATTAATACCATCCCACCCTCCCCTCCCCTGCAAATCTGGGCTGAAATAAGGCTGGAATTTCATTCATCAGTGCTTACTGCTCAAAACAGCACTGCTTTCTCATGGTGTCCCCACAGACACATTCTGCTTTCCTGGGGATAGAATATCGAGCAGAAATCTCATCCAATCTTTATTAAGACCGAAGTATGGGAATGGGTTTGTGCTTTGGCTGCTTTCGCACTACCAGCTTATGAAAAATAACAAAGCGAGCAGCCAACTTGAGGAAACAAATAGGATATTATATAGTTTATTCATATGTGCTGCCTTCCATCCCATTTGTCACCATTTCATCCCACCTGCTGCTGTAAAAGATTCTGTGGCTGAGAGATGCCTGCGAGGCATTGTTGGCACTCTCACGCTACAAGTGAATATCAATATCTGCTTTGAATAGCCTAAATGTATTTTAAACAAGGCATTTCCAAATTATTGCTGTATGACTGTGTGTGGGCTCTGCAGAACACCAATTAAAAGTCTGTCGGCATTTCAACATGATCCATTGCAAAAATTTATTCCAAGAAGAAATTTGGCATGCAGTGACCAAGACTGGGAATGCTTTTCCCCCTCTCTCTCCTTTCCTTTCTCTTTCTTTTTAGTCCCAGAAGATGATATTTATTGCTCTAACAGCTAAGTAATTTAGTTAAAGAATTGCTCTATGTGAGAGGACAGAGTAAGGCAAAGGAATGGGTGTTTCAGAGCTGTACAACAGCCCTTCGGTAAGTGTTTGGCACAGCCCAATGAAATGGCATGCAGAGGAGGCTTTTGAGTATATACAGATTCTTAATGAGGTCGACAGACGTTGTCTGGAGGAACAGAAATATCTGCAGTAATAAAACAGAGCACCAGTAGTTCATCCCAAGGTTCTCAGACCTCTGTGCTTTCCATGGGGTAGGCTGGGAGGGAAGACACAACTGGGTGGAACGCAGTTTGTGTTTGGATGGTCAGGCCAGCAATGTGTGGTGCTGACCCAACACAGCCCCTTTGTGTTGTGCTTCCCCCGTGGTATTGATGGCAGTGTTTTCATCTGAGGTCTGCACTGTTTACCTTGAGATCTACTGTAGGATGAAAATTGTTGTGCAAAAATGTATGCATAATTTAGCATAGGAGAACTCTCTAAAGTCACCGAGAGTTCAGTGCTCTTCAGTGCAGTGGTAGCTGTGAATATGATGTATTTCTGGGAGTCTGAGAAGTACTGAGATCTGTGCATGCAGAAGGACCCTTCTCCAGGCTGCTGGGTCACTCCAGAGGTGTTAGGGGCTGTGGCTAAGCTGAGAGGAGCTCATTTAACAGAATGAATTTAACTTCTGCTTAGGAAAAGCAAAAGGGAAGCACCAGAGAAGAAGGGAAGAAGCACCACCTCTCATGGAGGAAGGCTGGTGGTTTTCTACTCGTGTCTTTGTTTTTGTGTTTCTACTTTTTTTTTTTTTCCTTTCTGTTTTCATTTTCTTTTTCAGAGAAAACCACAATGGAGAAGTGAGCAAAGGGTGCTGTGTTCCTCTAAAAGCAGCCAAGGGCCCTCTCGGATGGTTTCAGGCTTTGAAGGTACAGACTGAGCAAAGAGCTGAAGAGAAGATTTTGTTCTTATTTTACGTTAAGAACTTCTGCTTAAGTGTGCCCATCAGTGCTCTCCTGAAGCTGCCAGACTTCAGAGCAAATCACGGAACATCCTGAGTTGGAAGGGACCCACAAGGAGCACTGAGTCCAGCTCCTGCTGCAGCCCTTTTTGAACGATTAAAGGAACCCTTATTTGGCCCCCATACCCATTCATTACCCTTTTCATTCTTTCTAACCCCGAGCACCTCAAGATACAAAGACTTTGCTGCCTTCAGATCTGTGCTTTCCCAGCTTCCCCAGTCAGCTTAGCAAACTGGTTAGCACAAGATGTTACTCCTGGATTTGTCCATGTTTTCCTCACTGCTGATTGCCTAGCAAAGCAGCCACCAGCACCAAGAGGGGCCGGCAATACACTGTGCTGGGGTTGCTGACATGGGAGGCTGAGTGCAGCAGGGCTATCCTGGGCTGCTGCACGTCAGCCAGGGGAGAAGGATTCTGAGAGATTGTCTCTGAAATTTTCCTCGTGGTGCACTGACTAAGAGGAGGAGTGTTGGCCTGCAGCAAGGTACAGCAGCAATGGAAGGCTGCCAGAGTCAAATAGAGGGAGTGCAGATGCAACTGGAGCTTGTAAAGTGGCAAATTGTAACGGCCTACAATACATCTATACTGTTTTATCTGCGCTGGTATGGCTGTGCTGCTAAGGTTGTTACACATCTCAGAATCAGTTTTTGTTCTGAAAGCTGTGAAGTCTCTGATTAAAAGTGAATTAATATTGAGTGTGGCTGAATACTGACATTTGTGCTTTTAGAGGTGGTACATCTTTGAGAACACTGTTATAAAAGATAAAGCAGTTTGTGTTAAGTGAGGAACTAATGTTAAAAAACACAATTCCCCTTCCTTCACACACCAAATTCTTGTTTTGTTTGCTAGCAATCATATCCATTGTAGTTCTTAAATGCCCCAATCAGTGGAGGAGTGGAGTTCCTGATGACTGGTTAGGCACTTCTCTCATGATAGTTGGCATTCATTATCAAAATGATAATGGCTGTGGAGGACTGTCATGTTTGGGTTTCTCTTTAACACATCCGAAATGCCTTCTGTGTACAAAGAGCCTTTACATGTGTGCTTCTTTGGAGACCTGAGATATGCAAAGGATGTAGTAGCAGTTTGTTCCAGGTCATTTGGATTTCTGCTTTCTGTGACTTATGTTTGTTGACTTCAAATGCCTGCCCCACAGAAAAGCTGCATCATAAAGCTGTTGAAGTCAGGCAGCTCCTTCTTTTACCCGACCCTCCAATCACATGGAGGAATGCAGAGTGCTGCAAAAGCAAGATGCTGAAAATGAATTGCTCTGTGCTCACTGGTGTGCCCAAGGACAGTGCAGATGTGGTTGCCAGTGCCCAAGTGCTTATTGTTCTGGATGTTCATTAGTATGGTCTCAAATTGGCTTTGAAATGTTGTAAAATAATTCCTTTGTGTTCTTATCATAGAATCACAAAATGGCCTGGGTTGAAAAGAATCACAATGACCATCTAATTTCAACCCCCCTGCTATGTGCAGGGTCGCCAGCCACCAGACCAGGCTGCCCAGAGCCACATCCAGACTGGATGTTCTTCTTTCTGATGTTTCTCTTGTTGTGTCTTATCAAGTGCAGGTAATGGATCAAAGCTCTGCTGGCTGCAGTGTCTGAAGATCCCATTTAACCTTTACACTCTTGAAGCCATTTCATAGAGATTAAAAATGCACCGGAATAAAAGGGAGCTCTTCATCTCCTGGCCATTTTTCTCACATTTGCCATGCCATAAACTGGCATCGTGCCCTATGAATATCGCCCGCCTGGGGACCATTGGCACCATACATTTCTGGGAGGACAAAGGTGGGTGTCTCATGTGAATGGGAGCAGGTGGCGTGGGGTACAGCATGCAGCTGAGCTGCTCCAGGGATTTTGTCAGGGACACAGTGCTTCCTGCAGCACACGTCTCTGCATTTCCACTGCTGCAAGGTTGAAGTTCCTCCTAGCTTGCCTTTGAGTCATCTCTGTGTGGGGAAAATAAAAAGCAGTAGGTGGTCACGGAGGAAATAGAGATTTTAGAGGAGAAACAATATAGGTTTTAGTGCTATTCACACTTATTACTTATACAATTTAAATATCAGATTGAATAAATGGGAATTGTTGCAGAAGGTATTTCTCTCATTTAGGGTAAGGATTATGTAAGCTTTCTCCCTTTAGGAATGCGGTAAACATCCAGATAAATGTATTATACTTAATGGTTTGGAAAGTATTGCATACATCCAAGAGGGCAGAGGAAAAAGAAAACACAGACAAAGGCAACAAAGCGTTCTGTTATATAAATGTTTGTGCGGAGTATCTAAATGGTGTCATTTCGAGACCTCCAGGTAGAAAAAACATTTATTATCCAGTGTCAGCTCTTGCCTCTGACCTTGGCAGTGTTACAACGTCCCACATTTCCCATGGTTTACAACCTTCACTAAAAAAAATCAGTCTTCATGTTTGCTTTGCTTTCCTTCCCTTTGAAATGTATGTATTTGTTTATTTATTTATCTCAGCTCACTGAAGGGAAGTCGTTGTTTCTTACTGCGTTCATTCAGGACAACATTAAATGCACAGAGGGTGTCATTAGAAGAAATGGAACGGAAGAGCAAATGGGCTTCAGCCTGCTCTCACTGTGAGGGCAATAGGGAAGCAGTGTCTCCCGTTGTGCCTTTGTGTCTCAGCTATACACAAACCTGGAGGCAGAAGGGCTGAACTGTGTCCTTGTGCCTTGGAAGGCCCGGATGAAGGGAGGATGTGGCAGAAAGATGGACTGTAGGCTCTCATAGATCTCATTTCTGTCTCTTGGAGGAGGCAGCTATTAGACTCCCACTGCAAAAGTGTTGCCACCATCACTCCTTTTGACAGCCCTGGGGGTGGTGGGGAGGTCCTGACAGCTGGCTTTGGCCTGGCTGGGTCCTCTGAAGGGTGGGCAGCCCACGTACCAATGGGAAAAGCATGGCAAGGTTGTGTAGGTTCAAATGTGAGACACCACTGGAAAGGATGGCACCTATGTGATTTTGAAAAGAGAAATCTAAGTGTGGAAAGGAAGATTTAAACAGTTTCTGGTTTTTATGTACAGTCTTTATGTTAGGAATGTTTCACTTAGAATTCAAAAGGCAAACCCCACTTTTCTAGTGGTGTAGCATTGCGAGCACAGCTGTAAATTCAGTTTGACCCGGAGTGTAAGTTTCAAAACTGTTGGACCTCTCTGTTTAAAATATGCTGACTGATTTTCACAGATCACTGGGAAGCTCTGCTCTGATGCTGTGTCAAAACATATTTTAGATGAACAAATCAAAAAATCCTCAGCAGGGCACTGCATGAAAAAGTAATTTGAAAGGCAAAGGCCTGATAGTGTGATGCTCCATAATCCTATCCCAGAGCATTTCTCTGAGTAAATACTCCTGTCAAAGGCACGTCGCTGTTCTGGTTTATAACGCTTTATAATTACAAAAATGTAATCAATAAAATATATTAAGTGGTCGCTGAGTAGAGAGAACGATTAAGGCACAAGATGCTTAATTCACAGATACATTTAGAGCAATTTCCAGAGTGAAGAGGAGTAACGTTTTCATGAAGTTGAATTCTAATCTGTTACTCACGAATAACTTTCCTATTTTACTTGCTGACTTCCAGTCAGTCACTTGGGAATTTCCATGTGATGGCAAAGAGGCTCTGTGATATATCTATATATCTGCTGTATTTATATGTAGATTCATAATGTCAGTGCATTGCTGTCCCTTTGCCCCACACAGCAGTATGGGGACGGACTGCACACAGACATATGTATGCTGAGCAGCATAGAGTATTCTACAGAATATTAAGTTCAGCTGATGACTTTTCCCTATTCAAGCATGAAAAAGGAGCACGGTTTGTTGTCTTCCTTCAGGTTTGTGATTTGCATGCTCCACAATTGTGAGTATTAGCTCTTGTATAACACAGGAGTATTTATTTCTGAGCAAGCAGCGTGTGTGTTCTAGGGAAGTCGTTATATTTAGAAGGTCTCATTATTCCTGACAATGATATCACAATTAGTAACCGTTCACAGAAATTGCATATTATTTCTGTAATATGGTCTTTCTGCATTGGCAGAAATACATTTTGGGAAAAGCTTTTCATTACTGACATGTAGTTATACAGTGCTGCTGAGTAAAATTTGCTCAGGGTGGAAAATCAGGGACTTGTTAGCTGGTAACAGGTTGTCAACCCATATCTCTGACAGACATAGCATGCTATTTGCCCTTCAATGCATGCAGAAGGACTCAAATTAGAGGAGGGTGGACGTGGCTGCAGAGGCGGCTGCTCCTCCAGTGGAGGCTGTTCTGCTCCTTCAGGTCAGTGCCAGCTGCAAGGCAAGGGAAGCGGCTCCAGGAGCAGGCCTGGATCTCGGCATGTCTGGAGAACACCTCAGCTCCTCTGTAGTGCATGCCTTTATGAGCCTACTTTCTCACACCTCACCCGTTCATACAGTGCTGTGGGTGCATGCTGGGTGTTCTAAACCATTCTGAGTGTCTGACAGTGTTCTTCATTCAGAAGATGAATTTCCAGCAGTGCTGCCCTTCACCAATGCTCTGATATCTGAATGTGAAGGGGCTTTATTTCGCTAGGCCAACATTCAGATACTGTGCTTTTCATTGGTACGATTGCTTCCCTGGGAGCTGTACTGCTTTGTTCATCCCAAGGCCCAGCCCAGAGCCATTGCCTTTCTCCCTGGGTGTTGCTGCTGCTGCTAATTGCTTCTTCTGACATCCCTGCAGTGCCACGAGGAGTCTGGAGAAATGAACTCAGCAAGGGAAGATGTTTGTAAGGCTGCGTGGTGTTTCCATGTTTATTTAACTTCTGCAGAACATGCAATCAATCTGCCACTCCTCACTGTTGGGAAGAAGCCCCGTGCCTGTGTGATGCAGAAGTGTGAGCCTCGCTGCTGCTCCGTGAGTTACACGTGTTGAAGTAGTGCTGTGGCTCCTTCAAGTGATGGACTGCTCCCACGGACAACAGATCTGAGGCTGTTATGTGGCCAAACAAAACCAAAAAGTCTACTCCACAAGTTAGGAACATTGGTTCAGTTTTTTCTGCACAGCTCCCGTAGGGGCTGTCCCTGCTGTTTGTGGAGGAGATTCAAAGCTATGGCTTGGGGGTACCCCTCTTACCCAAACCAAACAAGCCCACAAATCCAGGCCAAATAAACCCCATTTCCGCACAGTGGAATCTCTGTCAGCCTTCTGATTTAAGGTTACGATAGTTTGTGGTCAGGATCAATTAGCTAAGTCATTTCCCATGGAAACAAATCCCAGTTCCCATTTTCTGAATTCTCTCCCCAGGCAATAGTCCCACGTTAATTTTGAGGGCTGACGTGCAGAGGAACGTGCTGCTGTGACCACGTGGTCTGCTCCATCTGAAGATATGATGAATACTCTTAAAGCCTGAGCATTTTAGGTGATGTTTCCCATGTTACCGTTGATGTTAATGCCGTACTTATGCTAAAAGTAACATTTTATTAAGCTACAAGTGTTTAATGGATTTTACCTAAGCTTTTAAACTTTAATTAAATTTATTATTTGAACTTGGCTACATAGATAAGCTTTTCATGGTGCACTAATTGTGTAACGCTTTTTCAGTGTCTAAAAACCTCATTTCCACCCTCTTAAAAATCCTATCAAAAATACTTCTATTTTCTCCCAGTCCTTAAACAAAACCATATGTACCAGACAATTTTTCTCGCTGCTCTGATTAGTCCTCTGGTAAAGTAAAGGTTAGATGTTGTTTCTTCAGCCTTCTATCTTTTGAGTTGCCTGGTAGGAGAATGCAAATGTGGAGTACATAAAAAAATCTTTCATCTTAATTCAACCTAATGTTTTCATGACAGTGTAGTTATTAGCTGCCTGGTTTTTATTGCCTTCTGTAATAAGCAACCTCAACCAACACATCTGGGGGTGTATAATAGCAGCAGAAATGCCTTCAGTGCCCATCTCCTGGGTGTGTTCCCAGACCCAGGTGAGATGCTTTCTTTGTGTTGATGGAGAGATTTAAAGGACAATAAAAGGGAATATTGACAAAAGCATTCTTGATATTTAAAAAATGGGATAAGACTCTTCTGGATACAAAGGGCTTTCCAAATCTATCGCAAATGAGAACAGAAGAGATGGCTGCATATCTGTTCAGTAAAGGGACATCGACCTTCACTTCACATCTCCTGCCTGGTGGAAAGCTGCCTTAGATCCCACATGCACCCCATCACCAACAGGCACTGCATGTATTTGCTGCTTAGGTCTGTAGTCATTGAATGTGAACAATCACATCTCCATCAAATGTGAGCTGGAAAATAAATGGACAGTTTAATGGAATGTTACTACAGGCTATTTCCTACTTTGAAAGCAACCTTGTCCTGATGCTGTTTTCTCATTGAAGCCTGAGCTTGTCTTCAGCCACGGTCTGGCAGGAAGAGAATATTGTGTTGAACAACACTGCAGCCAACAGATGGTTTTTCACAAACCCGCACACAGCTCTCTATCACTGTGCCCCCTCTATTCACCATATTCACATGTTACTATTTATTCATAATGTTACATATTAATTCATTACTCTTTATTAATACAATGGTGAAATCAGATCCCTTTATTGGCTATGAGTTTGTTGACTGTGATGTTCTCTATTTTTCAGGGAAAAGAAAACAAACCACGGATTTCTTTCTTTTCTGACGCATTTCTTTGTATGATGACCACACAGCTGAGTGTATATCTTAATGAACCATCCTTCTCCAAAATGTGGTAGTGGGAATGAAGAACTGCTGATCTACAGTACCCAAGTGAGTAAGTACCTGATACAAAGTACCTTTTTACAGAGCCACACAGAGTCTGTTCACGGCCTCTGTGCAAAAGCTGCCTTGCAATTTAGGGGAGTAAGTTATGCTTAGGGATTGGTTGGAGTTGTTTTCTAATAGTATTATATACTTTTTCTCCTTGCTGTTCCTACCTTCTGTTATTAATAGATCAATACATAATTCTGTGATAACCATTTATATCTCTAAAGGACTTTATCTGCCTCCAACCTGTGTAGCAGCCAAGCACATGGCATGCTATCTATCGTATTCAGAGGGTACTGCTGGTAATTGATAAACACCCTGCAACTCCATGGTTATGGGGATGTGGACTTCTTGTCAGTGGTCCAAATATACGTTCTTTGGTCCCATGGGAATGTCTCCGAAGAAAAAAATGTTCTTTGGGTTTTGTTCCACATGGTGTTGGAAATCATGAAGTTTACTTTCAATTAGTTTAGCACAGATTATTCAAAAGGTTGCTGAGATCATCTGTAGTTTTTCATTGATTTCAACAGGTTATGGATCCTCCTAAATCAAACCCCAGTGACTTACACAACCTTGAAAGGTTTCTGTAAATTATAGCATCGTAGGGAGGAAACACTTAACTCCTACTGTAGGGCTTTATATCTGATTTATTTACCCTCTCTGGAGAGTCAGATAAGTACAATGACTTTCATTTGCTCTTTCAAACAAGAGAGATCCCAAACTTTGAATTGTTTTGTTTTTTACATACTTCTGATAATGACAGCCAACATTTTTAAACCTGCTTATGTCTCGTGCCTCTTCTCTGATAAACACTATCTGTTGTGTAATAAGGATCTTGGACAAATTCTCTTCTGTTGACCTGGGTCCACTTGTGAGCCACTGCTATGGGCAGCACAGCTTTCAGTACCATTGGGTTGCTCGTACTTTTGATTTGACTTACATTGAGAATTTGGCCATGGCCTGTAAACAGAGAGTTGCTATTAGCATTTACTCATTCTGCCTTGTGGCTGTGATGTCCTCTCCTGGCATAAAGCCGCAACTCTTTTGCCTTCTGCATTGGAATCATCATCTAAAATGTGTTGCTGTCCATGTGAGCACTTCCACGACCACTTGGAATTCAGGTCTTTGGAATGGTTCTTAGGTATTTCCTTATTTCATGTCTTTGTGATGAAATATGGGACCTTGATTGTAGTTATCAGTTTATAGCCATTCTTTAGCTGTCGAGGTGCTTGTATTTCTCAAGTTAGGTGGAGAAAGTTGGTTGCATGGTAGAGATTTGCTGAGTATATGGGGCAATGTTTCAGAAGAATCAGCAATGGAAGATGGGATCTGTGTGTTCAGAGCATTTCAGAACAAGAATGGCTGCTCTCTCATGATACTAATGGAAATTCTAAGAAACAAATACATTGGGTAATTCTTCAGAAACACACCATTCATAACAGTGGTTCCATGTCCCTTTCTTCTTATATGAGGTTTAAGGACAGAAAATACCAAAAAATGGTGGACAACTTAGTTCCAAATATATAATGGAATGTAAAATCTGTTCCTATAATGTAGTGCTGTTTTAGAAAGCTTATTAACATTTTATATAGTGTACAGTGTATGAAAGTAATGGTCCAATTATTTATGTGGCAAGACATCCCTAAAAATGTTCATATCCATTCTGAATGTTTTAATAAGGTACTAAAAAATACCATAATCCTCCAACACTAATGCTTTTCTTGGTAACAGTCCTCAATTATATCCATACTACAGTTTACTTTAACATCCTCATTAAACCTACTTTTTCATGTTTTAAGCAAGTAGTGTTATTGCAGCTAAATGACACCATTAAATCATATATGATTTCTAAACATCCACTCTCACAGTGAGAACTTTAGCAACATAATGGCAAATGACACAGACATGCTGCAGATATTTCTCTATGTGCTAATATATACTAAATATCTACAGCTATCTATGTGCTAGTATAGAGTGTATATTATGTAGTTGTATGTATGTATGTATGCATGATAATGTGTCTCTGAGAGGCGTATTTATCCAGTGAAATGAGTAAATTCTGGATTTGGCCAGTTTGGGCCACGTATTGGATTCAGGGCATTTTTGTGTGATAAACACAAAGATGTGTTTTGGTGGAAGTATCCATACAATCTCCAGCAGCAGCAGTCTAATTTCATTGGAAATGTGTGATCTTCTCTGGTCAAACACGGGAAAGCTTTACATGTTTAAAAGTGAATACCATTTTAAAAACAGTATTTACAAGTTAATTAGATGACATTACTATGGTCTTCAAGATCCACAGATTAAGTGTACTGAATAGCAGAAGTGCAGACATCAAACAGATATGGACCCACCTCCAGCAGGTGATGTCCAACCCTCATTTTTACTCCCCAGCTCCATACAACTCTCCCATTTTTCAGATGTCTGCTGTTTTCATTCGGACTCTTATGAATTCAGCTTCTAGCACTATAGGGTGTGTTGATTGATTTGGATGCTAATCCAAATGTGAGGCAGCTGTTACACCCACTGGCTTCAGTAAAGTTAATCCAACCCATAAAAGCCCTGTAAAAAGCCAGACAGTTACATTGCAGTGTGGGAGGGATTTCCTGTGGCAAGGTGCTCACAGTGCGGGGTATCACCCTTCTGTCCATCATTTCCATGCTGTGCTGGGCCAAAAAGGTGGGAGGTATTGATAGCCATGCTCAAAATCTGATTTGTTCATATGAATGTTGTGTAGAGCGATGGTTGTGATGTTATTAAAGACTCATAGCCGTAGGGGACAGCTTATACAAGGTTATTACACCTCCTAGTCATAAGTCAGCCCCGGCCACTTCCCAGCGATGGACGGCAGGATTCCTGCATCTCCAGAAAAAGGCCCTGTGATTACCACCAGCTAATTATCACTATCTGTCTCTCTACAGGACATGAGCATATCTGCGAGCATGGTCCTTTTCACTCCATCTAAATACATGAGCATTCATGTGAGCACATATTAACTGCCAAACACAATATTGAACACAGAATTTGTTTCTTCATTTAATATATGCAACAGAATTAAATTAAACCTTACCATAAGCAGGGCAGACTTTACTTATTAATCCTCCCAAGAGCAACTGTAATTATTTTTGCCAGCACTAATTTCATTTGCATACGTATTGTTAAATTGCAAATCACAGTGAACCAAGAAGAGTTTCTGTATGCTCAGTTAAATTGAGCAGTGCTGCTTGAGTACATGGACTGTAGTAGCTAAAGTGCTAATTTTAAGGGGGAAAAAAAGCAGTAACATGCAACATAAAAAGGCAAATGAACATCTCTGAGTGTTTTCTGTTCTCTCTGTTGTTTGCAAGAAATTTCCAGAGAGAGATTGCTGCCCAGACATGGCTTGAACCGCTGGGTTTGTCCTACAGAGCACGGCTGAGTGTGGCTCAGCACACTGGCCAAGCCCATAAGGAACCATCACAAAGCATGGGTGTCCCCCTCCTGCCCTGCTGGAGTTCTGCAATAGCAGTGAAACATTCAGGCAATCTTCTGGAGAGAACTGAGTGCTAAATTAACATTAATCTGCATGAACACCAATTTGGAGATCCTTCCTGTAGAACGAGCTCTCTAATAACCCCACTTATTAGGTGTCCTGCTTTTATTTTTTTTATTTGCCCTTCAGCTGCAACTGAAAAATAAATGTTACAGGAGTTTGTCTTGCATTCTGTCCTTGTTTTCTGGTTTGCACTTATACACAGCACACGGCTGTCAGACAGAAGATGTGAGCAGATATTTTTCTTGGGCTAGTTCCCATTACAATCTATTACAAAGCTTTGTTCTGTCTCTTTATTTCTTGTTGCAAATGATTGTTTTGGCCTGGGCTGAGGCAGAGTGCCTTTTTCCTGTTGGCAGCAGTTATTGTTGGAAGCCAAAAATTAAAGATTTGGCATAAGAAATCTCAGATAGTTTTTTCTTTCTCTCTTGTTTCAAGACTTAGTGTCAGTTTTAGCATTCAAAATGATCAGATGTGTGCTTAGAGGCTGTTGGATGGGACATTGTGGACTTTGGATTTGCCTTATGCTATGCAATCTTTCATCATTTTTGTTGGGAATTGCTGAGAGAATTAATTTGTGTTAGATGATAAAGGGACAGTTCATGAAGAAGGTAGGCCGAGTCCTGCCTGTTTGTCTAGGCTAGCAGCAGTGCAAAGCCAGCTGTGAGAGTTGGACTTCTTTCCTTCCTTTCAGTGGACCCATGAGACTCACCTGCATGTCTCTTCAGCTTTCCTGATGATCTGTTTGACAATGAGCACTTAGCCCAAAGATGGCTTAAAGCAATTAGGAGGATAAAAAACAAACTGCCATGTGCTGAAATGAAGATGACTTGGGTTTGCCATTGCAGTGTGCATAGCAATGCATTACTTTTGCAAAGTACCCAAATGCATCCCTGTGAGACTGTTAAACTGAGATAATTTAACCTTGAAAAATTATGAAAACAGACATGTTAATAAAGGAAAAGTTGCCAAGAAGTAGGGAGGAGAAGGAGAACGTGGCAGTATCTCAAAGCCACAGCTGGGAACTGCACAAAGCTTTTGTCCTCCTCAACAGAGTGAAATAAATTGGTTTTATTAAAGGAAATCTGTTTGTTTTTTCCGTAGGAGGGCTCAAAAGGCAGAGAACAATAAAAAAAGAAACGGTCAACATAATTTCTTAATGCATAGCATTTAAAACTGCCTCCTCTTTACAAATAACAAACTGAGGTAACATTCAGTTCTGCTGAGAGCAAGTCTGTAAGTCGCATCCTCAAAGATGTGCATGTAGTCTGAAATGATCCGACTGTTCTGTGTTTGAATCAGAGCTCTGCAGTGCAGTCCAACCATCTCAGCTTCAGACTGACCTCTTATTTCCCAGGTTATTTCTGAGCAAGGTTTACCTGTTCCTTTCAGTTACTTACGTTGGATTTCTATAAGTTACTGAAAGCATTTAACTTATATGTGGTGTTTGCTTTTCTTGCTCAAAGAATAATGTTGCTAGTGAGCAAACAGCACAATTTTGTTTTTAATGCAAAGGGTATAAAGGAAAAGAATCCTTTGCTCCCTTGTCATATTTGTACTTTCTGTGAAGTGCTGTATGTCAGATTGACCTTGGGCTAGAATGGGGAATGCAGAGCAGTTATTAACAGTGTGGGCAACCATGTAATCTTTCATCAAGAAATAAAGAAGGAAAATAAAGTCCTTGGCTTAGTAGGGTTTTATAAACACATATTGCACAACTGCCCTCTGTAACTCTGCAGATAAAAGCAAGTAAGGAGGACATCTCACGGAAGGTTTTATAACCAAGCAAGAAAATGCTGTAAGAAATTATGTATGTCAAGTGAGAGGTGCATGTGCTTCCTCCAGCTCTGCCAGCAGCTGAACTGCAGACTGCTTGGGAGGAAGAGGATGAGGGATTGCCATTAAAAATACATTGGATTGCAAGGAAGCAGGAGAGTTGTCATGGGGACACAGGTTTATGAAAACCCACAGCCATGAGCAGCATCTCCTCCTATTCCCTGGCTGGTGATGGAGGTGTCGCTCAGCCCTTCAGGGGATTACAGAACAGGAATGGGAAGCCGTCCTTGCTCTGCTTGCCCCTTCCGCCCCTCCACACCGTGGTTTGCGGTAATGCTCAATACAATAATCACAGGTATTTGTTAGCATGATGGGAACTTCTGGAATGCTTTGTTTTAGCTCTCTAAGGCAAATATGAACATAATTTCTCATTGGATATCTTCTGCATGATCCATGCTGCATGAACTCTTTTATGAGCCCTGGGATGACAGTACCATTGCCAGTGTCTCCAGAGTATATTTAAAACTTGGTTCTTTCCAGAATCTCAAAGGTGAAATGAAGCATTGGAGCCATGTGGATTTTAAAGCACTGTTTCTTCTCCAGATCAACTGCAATGGAAGTGATGGAGAAAGAATCCATTAGCAGCAAACTTTGTGTCTGCCACTGCAGGAGATGGTGCTGGAGCTTTGCTGGACCCCTGCTGCTCTGTAGGGATCGCAATATGGGGTAAGAATGAGTTATTGTGTGCAGTTTCCCAGATCAGTAATCCTCAGCATTTGAATGCAGAACTCTTCCGTTGGTTTTATCAGTTCTGAACTTGCTCACAAGAGAAAGCTGCTGCATAGGGTACTTGTATCACATTCAGTCCCACAACGTAACCTTCTTTCTTTGGAAATGTGAGGGATGGACTTTTCAGTCCCTTCCACTTTTGCATGGAATAGCAATATTTTGCCTTTGCTTTCTGCAGCAAAAGATGCTATAAGACTGCAGATGTCTTCAGCCCCACTGCAGAAAGCAGTTGACAAAGAGATGTCCCAGTCTGTAGCACAACCTCTGAGTGAACGGCATAGTTTGTGCTGCACTTCCTGCGAGTGGAATTCTTTCTTTCTGGATTTTGAATCAGAAAGACGTGCTTTAGTTGCATGTGTTGGGTTTTTTTATTTTTCTTTTATTTATTTTTAATTTTTGACTAACTTTAATACTAAAATATGAGGCAAATGTACTGAATGTTTATAGATTTATACATCTATTGTCTTGTGTCTTTGACTATATGGTCAATGAGTTGGATGAGTTGTGCATGAATTTACTTCGAAATTTTGGCGAATAATGCAAACTTCATTGGAAAAAAGGAGCATCCCTTGAATCAAGGCCATGAAGATGAGCACTTGTAAAGGGGAAAAATACGGACAATTATTTTAATAGCCAAGCATTCAAAATAGGAGGGAGTGTAGGTTGGGTGTCAAAGGGTCATGCTGTTTGAGTCCACTGAGCAGTGAACTTGTAGCTGCTCCATGGACAGTGGAAGGCCCCAGCAATATGTTGGAAGAGCTTTCGGTACTAACTTTATCACATCAATTTGCTCAAAGCAAAAGGTTTCAGGTCTGTTATTTAATTAAATATATCTCCTTCTGTGTTTCTACATGTAAAGCAAATTCCAAACTTAAAAAAAAAAAAAATAACTTTAATCTTGTCCCAGAGCTCTAAATGGTTTCTAGAGCCTCTGTCTTTTAAGTATTGTGACACTGGGGAACCAATTAAAACATCATTAACTGATGTGTTTGAATGGCTCCAACAGAGCCTTGGTGTGGGACGTGAAGATTGGCTGAGAGCAGCTGAGGTCTGAAGGAAAAGAGGAGTTAAATGCTGATGTAGAGTGCTGAGTTCCCCTTGCTATGTTCCCTTGCTTGGCTTCTTACGGATCTGGCTTCAGAGGTGTTCAGACACGTGAAGAAGTACATGGAAAACCCAGCTCCTTCTGAACACAAAGGAAGCCAATTTGTGCCTTAAGCTCTTATGCATTTCAGGTGTTTAAGTGCTTATATTCATGGGCTGCTGGCACTATGAGAGGTTTGCCTGCACTCATCTGCCCCACACGACTGGCTGCTCTCAAGCAAACGTCCGATAATCTGAATTGCTTTGGCTGTACAGCCCATGTGCAGTTGAGCATTTTATTCCCACAGCAGTTTGCTGAGTGGAGATTTGTTCTCATTCTGCTCCATGGAGGTCTCAGCGCTCTCTCCTCTTTTTTACCCTGTTTGCATGCAAAAGATATTTCATAGATAAGGTGATATGTCCTGAGCTGCTTGTGGGGATCTCTGCAATAAGCAGAGCCATGCCGTGGCATCGCATTGCTCACAGTGACAGTGTAGCAAAATTTTCCCTGACAAAGGAGCCGGACATTGTGCCTGGAGCAATTGTCCCAAGAATCACTAAATACATACTCAAGCACTGTGGGCATTGCTTCAACCATGAGCTGCAGCTTGAGTCCTGTTCTGAAGAGGGCACAAGAAGGCTCTCACCGTAAGCAAACTGCTCCTCTGACAGCTCTTCCAGAGCCACAGTGCAAATGTGCCCTCCTCGAGGTGCTTGGAACCTCCACCAGCCATAGAGCAGCTATGGAGGAGGCTGTAGTGTTTGGTCACAGTGATTTAGTCCTCCCACAGTAAAACAGAAGGTCTTTTAAAAAAAGAAAAGCCTTTGATCTGGCTGAAAGCTTTGATGGTTTGAATCCGTGGTGCCTCCAGATGAGAGGTTGCATGTGTATCTGCTCTGTTTATTACTCCAGAAGGTGCAAAAGCCCTTTTTACTTCTTAAATTGGAGTGTAAATGACAGATAGGGTGCATCTTCTGTTGGCAGGCCAACATAATCCAACAGGAGCCTGAGTTTAACTGGCATACAGATTCCACCCACAGTGAGCCCTTCATCACACAGCATCCCTTCTCCATCTGCTCCCGAGGGAGGGGATGGCTCAGCGGGCACTGCTTTGCTGTGCTGCTCAGTGCTGCAGGGGGTTGGGCTTGGTATGCTCCATCATAGATGTTCCCCACTCACAGCAGGCAGAAGTCCTTTTCTTTTTTAACATGTGGGATTTAATAGAGGCTCAGAGACAGAATGCTGGCTACCTGCAGCTGTGGGAGCCCGGTCCTGATGGGGATTCCAGCATTTCCCAGTGGGAGCTCCAGATGCCCATACTGGGCTGCATACGGGTGGCATCTCGGTTATGTATGAACATGCAGGCTTCCATCTGCCAGCATGGCGTGCTGCCTGGTCAGCAGAAACCCTCTGCAGTTTTGCTCCCAAATATTGGGATTTCTAAGCCTCATTTACTCTCAGAATGGGATGATTTTGTCTGAGGAGTTTTTTTTGTGTGTCTGATTTCCTGCCCTGCTTGTGGTTTTTCTGGTTATTGCAGCACATTCAGATGTTATCACTTCCCAAGTTTAAATTGGTGATGAGTAGACTGAGGGATTTCCTCCCACCTGTTGCACTGTTAGGAAGAGCAGATGTTGGTAAATTCCAGGAATATAATTCTAGAATGGGATTCTTCATTTCTTTGCGTATTTCAGTTTTCTGAGAAATGAAGTCAGTGCGATTCCTGATGATCCAAGTACTTACACAGGAAAAGGATGCCATTAAGCAACCCGGTGCCCCGAGACTGCGTGGTCTTAATTGTAAATACAAACTAATTTCTCTGATGGCAATGGAAGAACCGTGCAGTAATTGCAGTGGGCCAAGAGGAAATATTACTGCTAAGTGCAAAGCTGTAAAACTGTCCCAAGTATTATTTTTCATACCATAGAACCTCTTATACTCCATTCAGGAACAGAGAAGCCGAATGCCCCAAGGTAATTTAATCGCATATCCCAGGAAACAGAAATCTTATTTTTCTCTGTATGCAAATAGCATTTCTATTACAGCAAAGAGAAATGTCTTTTGTTGGTTTTATTTCTTTTCGCTGATTCAGAAAACAGTTGTTATAATTGGACAATTGATGTAATTGCTTATGCAACTGTAGTAATTGCACATGCAAATAAGGGATGATTCTCACAGTTATAAAACTTCTGTGAGCAGTTACAGTGCATTCTGGTGTTGTTTGGGCACTTAATTGTATGAGTGTTTTGCACCGCGGAGTTCCATGCAGCGTCCTACCTGCTTATTTATTTGGTAACAATGCTGTTACCTAAACGCAGAGTGTATTTTTTACAAGGTAAGCAATAAAAATAATCAGTTCACTATAATATTCAGGGCTGAGAAAACATTATTTCTAAACTGCAGTGCATTTGATTTTATGGGCAGAAAAAGAAACCTCTGCTAAAGGTGAAACCTCATTTAAGCTCCAGTCGTTTTGCAGCAATCGAGGCACAGAGTGCTTTGCCCACTCCTGAAGGAAACACGCTGAGCAATTGCTCAGTGTGTTTTTTAAACCTGTTGTTGCTAATGATAGAATTTAAGTTCTAATAATCTTTTTTTCTCTGCCTTCTTTACCTCTTTCCAGTTTTCTTGGGATGGAGAGGCATGGTCTGAGGACAGGTGGAGGCCATGAGTCAGTGAGTGCTGTGACACTTTGCAGCCACAGAACTGCAGTGCAATGGAGCTGCCTTCACCCAGGTGAGATATCAATGCTTCTTAATTGCTCCTCGAGCCCCTTTCTCTCCTCTCCTTCAGTGTCTGGCAGAGGGTACTGGCTGTGTGCTTTGTTGGTGCCAGGCTTTCTGGGGAACTGGTGGGACCAGACCAAAAAAGTGGTACAGATATATTTAATTTAGTGCTTTTATTGACTTCTGCTATTCTAGAGCTGGTGCGATTTGAAGCTCCATGTCAGCTTATCAAGGAGACTCTGAATTGATGAGGCAGTGAAATCTCAAATCAGGCTGTGGAAATAGAGCACAAAAGCTGGTCTTGGAGCTGGGTGGTGACACCTGTGCCTGAAGGGCCAGCAGGTTGCAGCATGCTGCAGGGAAGATCTCCTGCTGCAAATAGGGATGGCTGCAGGAAGGAAGGAATTGCCCAAGGTGCAGCAGGGCTGTGTGTGAAGCTGGGACAACTGCACAACCCTCAGGGCATCATAGAATCATAGACTGGCCTGGGTTGAAAAGGACCACAATTCTCATCTCGTTCCAACCCCCTGCTATGTGCAGGGTCGCCAACCAGCAGAGCAGGCTGCCCAGAGCCACATCCAGCCTGACCTTGAATGCCTCCAGGGATGGGGCATCCACAGCCTCCTTGGGCAACCTGTTCAGTGTATCACCACCCCCTAAGTGGAAAACTTCCTCCTCATGTCCAACCTAAACCTCCCCTGTCTCAGTTTGAAACCATTCTCTCTGGCCCTAATAGCATCCTTCTGTTTAGTTCTGCCAAGGTGTTTGTGTGTGCATACCCATATGCATGTATGCACTATCGAATGCAGAGTGCACCTGGCCACGTTTTGGTGAAAATTTGATTTATCATTTAATTGCATACCATATCTGGACTAAGAAATTATTTGCTGTTAACTACAAAAAAATGTTATTTTGTTCTGAAACTAGGGGATCTTTTTCTCTTTTTCCCTTCTTGGCCAGACTAGTTCTGTTCTCTGTGCAAAGATGTCACCAAGATTTACTCCATGCTCCAAATAACATCCTACCAACCCTAGCTGTAAATCCAGTGTTGGGGTCACATTCCACCCTGGGGACTAAATCTGACCATTCATACAATGATTGCAGCCCTGGGGGTTTCTGTTCAAGTTCTCAACTATTAATGTGTGAAACGTTAAAAAAAATGACCCTCATACCAACACTATTGCTTTCCTTTGACTACAGGCGGTAAAGGGTAGAAGTATAAATTTCCTTACATATGGAAAAGCTGGAGGGTGTAAAAGTCAAGTCCTTCTAAAAGGCTTATTAGGATAAAAGAATTTAAAGTATCCCCTGGGCAGAGGAAGACTAACTTAAAATCTATAGGCCAAATTCTCAGCAGCAAGGATCAATAAAGATCCACTGAAGCATAGAGAATGTATTTATTTATATATATCAAGTAAACATCTGCTCCTATATATGTTTAAAGTACTTAAGCTAGAAGGATACTTGGTAAGATTAAAAGTATCTTATTTTCAACAACAATTTGAGAAAAGTAATAACCAGGATAAAAGAAACTCTTTCCCATTCTTAAGTTTATGGCATCAGAAATTCACCTTTTAGAGTGAGCCATCATTTTTATTCTTCTGATGCTCTGACCACTTGGTGCCATGGATAGCTCTGTGATTGCTCTGAGGAAGAGGAGAGCCTACTTTTTTTCTCACATGTAAAGCCTACATGTAAAGCCTTCTTCCTGGTTCAAACAACATCTTCCTAATCATAGGAAAATTACTGGGACTCTTCTGGGGCAGCACTTAAAACGAATAGAGGAAATCTGATTCCAAAAACTGTGCTTCCTCATAAATTGCTGTGTACACAGGGTGGTTTCTGTATCAAACAACTGTATGAGTTTCTGCTTTGGGAATGTATTAGCGCTGGGATGCTGCCAGTACCTGGATTATCTGGGTTTTTGGCGTGATGCAGTCTGGCAAGTCATACTTTGAAGCAGTGCTGTGCAAACAGCAGAGGTGCACAGAGCCCAGACAGGGGCGTTTGCTTGGCACAGACATGGAGATGTTAGCTGGTGCTGACCTGAGCCAGGTGGGTGCCTCTTGGTTGGGTTTCAGCAATGCCCTGCCACCATCTGGATGAGGACAGCCGGTGGCACTTCCATGCCCCGTTTGGAGCAAGCGGCTGTATCTGCTGACAGGGCCCATGCACCTGTCCTTGCTCTCAGCACAGTGTGGTTTCGGGGCTGCCCGGTACACATGAGCTCACTGGTAGCATCCTGGCAGGCCCAGCCACAGCCTCCTGGTTCTGCACACCTGGCTGCCCACCCACTGCACTGCCATGGCAGGAGCTCCCTCCCCTTGCCTTGTTTTCGCATCCTGTATGTGTTCTAATTGCCCTTTCTGCATTTCAAATTCATGCAGATGAGGTGGATGCCATTTTGGAGCCATGCAAATGGTAAAACAAGTGCTCAGGTAGAAGAGAAGTTTTTAACTGGAGAGGAATCTACAGAGCTGTGGGTTGCTCAGTGGGGCAGTGCCCACATGCGGGGCAGTGGGGGGAGCTGGACGGACCATGTTGTGGTTCTGGTCATCCAGGCAGGGCACAGCTTTGTCTCTGTTAGTCCTTTGAGTCTGACTGGAAGGAGAAGGAAGCTGAAGAGCAGTATCACATGGAAGTTCTCTGCTTACGCATTGTGTGCAGGTACAGCAGGTGCTTCTGCATTATGGATATTAAAGTCTGTAAAGGGGCAAAATGAGAAAAGGTAGATTGGTAGCAGAAATCTCTTAAAGAAAGAAGATGGAGTGTTGGTGGTTTTAGTCAAGTTACAGAGGAGTTCAAATTATATTGTTCCAAATGTACAATGAACTGCTTATAGCTCAAATGAAAAAAATACATGTTTTTGCAGTAAATACAGATTTTTAAAGAAGAAGATAATTACAGCCCTAAGATCTTCATGGCATGGAACAATCTGTGTGTAATTATTCCTTGTGTGGTATCATAGCTCCTTCTCTGGCCTGCTGTGCTGTCCCATTTAATGCAAGGAAAGGATGCTGCAGTAAGATCTATTTGCAAAAAACCCAAAGATGATCCTTGTATTAAAACCAGTCCCCATATGGTGGCAGCCTTTTGAAAGATATGGGGAAAAAAAAACCCAAACCCTTCAATTTAATGCTTGTTTTAATACAGTCAGAAGAAAACATACATAAATTGGAATGGCTTCTCTTATTTCGATGGGGAAAAAACAGTAACCTGTAATTCACTTTCACAGGAACCTGTAAGAGATCGATGTAAAAGACTGCTAACAGCATTATTTCAAGTCTAGGCCTTACTTCAACAGTTGACTATTTTTAGTCATTCCCAAGTGCTTAAAATAGGCACAATCTTGGATGAGTAATACAGACCCTGCTTTGATCACCGGTGCTGGTGCATGAGGGTGGGCTGCGTGGAGGCTGTCAGAAGAGCTTGCTCCTCTCCTGTTCTGCTCCCATTCAGCCACCTCCCATGTACAGTGCTCGGTAGAGCCCCTGCCAGCAGAGGAGTGATGGGCACTGTGCTCCCTGCTCCCCTCTGTTGGCTGCTGCAGCAGAGGATGTGTGCATCGATGCAGAGAGAGCAGCAGGCAAAACCTGTTTGCCAAAGATTTAAATGGTAAACTCTAAAGCATCTCTGGGAAATGTGGGCTAATTCCTTTAGCTGCTCATTAGACTTGGCTTGTTTCTCCTTAGAGTGTCTGGTTGCTGAAGAAAAGCTGTTTTCTGGGGAGCTTTGCCATCACCAGATCTGCTGGGTGCTTCTACATGGCTGGTTGACAAACACTGCTGGGATCCAGAGAGGCTTTCCACTTTCTTCGGATGGATGTGGTACAGGGAAGCCGATTTTTCTCTTCTCTTTGTTGGTGCACAGCAATGTTGGAAGGCAGGAGGAGACCCTGACACTGTGTGCTGCAGGAAAGTGCATCCTTTCTGGCATCCAAGTGAAAATGTCAGCTTTTGAATGCAGGTTTGGAAGTGCTGTTGTTAGATACCCTTTTGTCTTTCTTATTGCTCAGAGTAGGACTGCTGCTCTGCCCTGCAATGACCTGTTTCTGCAATATTTTCTGCCCAAGCAATAATAAAACCAGAGAGAGAGAGGGAGAAATGTAGGCAGTGATAAATGCATTTTAGCAGCACAGATGGTATCTGTGGCATCAGATCCCTTTCCAAGGCCTCTTGTCCTGCAGCTTGCCCACCAGGAGTCCCTCTAGGTGGGATCCCCACCCCTCTGTGCTGGGTGCTCCCACACTCATTGGACTCCAGCTGCTATTTCTGCTGAGCATAGGGTACCCTTCATTTCCCTGGCAAGGGGCACGTTTTCCTTGTGAGCTCTCCACGCTTTGTTCATGCAAATGAAATCATTTTATTCTGACGGAGGGCTCTGAGCTGCAGCCAGCTTATTGTTTTAGAAATAAAGATATTAGTATGCAAATGACTCTGGAAGGTGTTTCTTCTCATTAGAGAATGGAGATCATTTGATAAAGGGTGCAGTGCTCTTCATCAGTAAAAAGGCTCAGCAAATTTGTCTTGTCTCAACAGCATTCTAACTACAAGACCGATCGGATAATGCAGAAAAGAAAGCACAGGAGACAAATGGTTTATGACACTCCGGTTACCTTTACTGTGCAAGGTGGGCGTGAAATTTTTTATGGTGAGACAAAAAAGATGATGGGCAATTAACTACAAACTCTTGCAGCAGGTTTATCATATGCTCGGCTCATCCATCTGTGTCTCAGTCTCCGGTGGACTCATGAGTTTCATCAAGAAAACCATTTTCAAACCAGCAGACCAAAACAGATCGTTTTCGACTCCCAGCCTCATCGAGGCTTTGCAGTAGTTTTGCCTCGTGTTTACGATTTATGGATGCAACAGAAACACAGAGCAGACAGGAGTGGTCCAGAGATCTCGCCATTGCAGGGTACGTGCTTTCAAACACTGCTCATTCAGGTATCGGCTCTGCAATACTTGAATAACTTTATTCGGGTTAATTCCATTCAATCCTTCAGGGTGAGATGTTAAACATGGGATGTAACTGCATTTAAATTCCAGCTTCTATCCTGTGATGAGTGGTAGAATTGGTTCAGGGAATTAGGGGAGAAAAGATGAGCTGGCGGTTAAAGCTCTACATTGGTGCTGAAAGCATTGGGGGCCCCTTTGTTCTCCTGCTGCAGACTGTGACCTTCAGTGAATCGCTGGGTCAGCGGTAGTCGCCTTTATTTCCTTATCTGTTTGTACCAAAGCTGTTAATATTTGTCTATTGCCCTTCACAATATTATGCCAACGTACATCTTACTGAAGACCTTTAAGAATTAATCTTATTTGCTTATATGGTAATTAGTTATGTAGTCTTGCCAGATTTGGTAAAAACAACAACAACAACAAAACTAAAATCAAAACCAAAAACCAAGCAAGAAATAGATTTTCAGACTGCAGGGTAATTATTTCTATGCTATGAATTCTCAAGTCCCTCTTCTTTTCGATCTCTCCATCCAGCCGCTTCTTCACAAGAGATCGCGCTGGGGAGGGAATCAATACAGCCAGAGCCCTGGGACTAATCCGGGGAGATGTCACGCAGCCCTGACGTGATGTCTCTGTCTTTTCTCCCTGAAAAACATGGGGGGAGGGAGGGGGGTGATGCTAAACCTATCACATCCTGATAACTCTAATAAGTGTAATAGAAAATGAGGCAAAACAGAACAATCCCCAGCCTGACATGGGCCTTACTGGTGCAGGCAGACAAGCAGCTGTTGATTTTGTTATAAAAGTTATTTATTTCCAGCTCTCCTCTTCCGTGCCATTCTCTGTTTTGATTATATGAAGATGAATGTTTCTTGAAGGAAACAGTCCTTAATTTTTGAGATGGAAGTAAATATCTTATTGCTTTAATGTTAAGTGTTGACATAATGATATCCAACCCTATGAGGCTTAAGGGGGGAAAATGCTTCCTTTACCTTTCATTCCCTTTACCTTTCATTCCCTTGCCACTCAACAGTGCTGAAGAAAGTGAAGTGCTGAAGAAAGATATAGGCCTTGTGGTCTTTCCTGACAGTCAATAAATTGGAGTTTTGTCAGGCCAAAGAGATGCCATAAAGAGGGCAGATTAAAAGAGATTAGTTCTGCCAAGTAGCCTGAGAAGAGAATTTAGTGCTGCTGTGGCCACAGGCAGAGCCAGCACCATGTGGTCAAGGGCAGGGAGAGCCATGTGCTACTCCTGTGGGGCTCCTGCACTGCTGCAATAGCACTGTCTGGGCTGGAGGGGAGGCGAAGGGGAGGGTGAGAGGCACTTGGGCTCAGTTTTCCATCTCTGCTACATTTTGCAAGAAGCACACCTCTGATTTCTGCATTCCCTTTGCTCTGGTTGGTGGTTGCTATTGCTGTTGAAGTTGTATAATTGAACACAGAGGCAAAACAGTCACTTAAAATGTTTTTAGTATCCACTCAATGCAGTGGGGCTATTGCACAGTGATGCATGTGCCAGCGTTCACATTGGTGGAACTTCAAAACAAAAGGCAAAATTTGCACAGGGAACGGTCCTCAGAGTGCCTGTGGGGTGCCCCCAAGACCAAGGCATGGGGCGTGAAGGCAGGGAGAGGAGGTGGAGAGCTGGTCAGAAGCATTGGACTAAACTGACTTTAGTCCAAGGCATCCAGAGCTGCAGAAGACTGTTGTGGTACCACTGAATATTTGGATACCTTAGAAAAAACAAATACAAAATTCAAATTTACCTTCTGACAGGTCTGAAAACGTAGCAAGTACAGGCATCATCCCAGGGCTTGTGTTGGCTGACAGAGAGTTGTTAATTCTGGTGTTCATGGCTCAAAGCATCCCCTGCCTTCAAACAGCAGCATGGCTGAGTGCACCATGAGAATACACAGGTAGCACTGTCAGAGAAGGTGTGGCTGGAAACAGGAATAAAGCAGGGGTGTGTGTTTTGGAAAGGGAGAGCTTTTACCAAAGAAGCTGGAGAGGGACAGAGGGGTTTTGCTGACACAACCATGACCGTGTGCTTCAGCTCCTGAAGAGCAGAGTAGTGTTAGTCCTTTTCTTCAGACCAGAAGGCAAAGAGCCAGGATAGAGCTATTTCATGGCACACAGGAAGACAGAATGTGTCTTTATTGCCCGTGCTGTCTCACAGAAGGACAGCAAGACACCAGAATTTGATGGTCAAGAATGCCTTCTATTAAACACGAAAAAGATCAGTGTGTCTGAGTGTATAAAAAGTAGAGTTAAATGTACCTGTTTAATAATCTAGCCTTGGTTTGTCACAGGTTAAATTACTTGGGATGTGTTTTTCCTTGGTTTTAACAGCAATTTCTAGTTTCCAGTATAGATGCAGACGTTCTGTAAGTCTGTACAATTTGTCAGTGCAAATACGACGTTCCTGTTGCCACCAAATGTTTCCTCTTAAACCCTAGAAAATCCCTTTTTATGTTATTTAACAAAAGGAGATAAGGTGAGGACAAGGAGTTTAAATGCTTGGAGTTAATAAAATAGATATAAATGTCAGAATCTAAATAGAAATGTCAGTATCTAACCCATCATTTTAAAAATCCGCTGTATATTTCTAGAATTACTTTGAAATATTTTAAGATAGAAGATATAAAAGGAAGAATATTGCATCCATGAAGATGATTCAATAACACACCTTTCCTTGTGATTTTATTTGCCCGTGGAGGAACTATTCTACAGAGAATAGCTCATCCAAAAGCTTATTTTTTCTACTTGATAAAAAGGACATTGGTTTACTTCCAGAGATTGAATGTTCTGGCCCCATTTGTTTCACTTGAGAGAATTAAATGCAAAATAAGTAGGGAGAAAAGCTCGGTAATAGTAAGATACATGACATATTTGTTTTATGTATATCTTGCCTGCTTACCAAAGCCTTCAAATGGTCCACTCAAATTTATCTTAATGTTAAAGTCGATGCTTTTTCATTCATAAATGATTATATGCGCAAAACCGCTGACACAAAACAAAATACAGAAGGTTAATTCCTCCCTGTGAAAGCCTGTCTGGAAATGTGAATCCTGTAATTTACTTTGCGAAATAGTAATGCAGGGGTTGTATTTCATTTGTGAAGCGTGCTGCGCATGGGGACTGCTATGCAAGAGTAGTATTCCCAAGCACCACCACCATAAAGTGATAACAGACATCTTTCCAGTAAGTAATTGAATGCCACATGCCCATTGGTGATGGAGCTGAGAATGCAAACGTGAAACCATAGGAACTGTTTGCAAAGGTTTGTGAGGTTGCCTTGCTCTACTTCAAAGCCTTGGTCTTTGAGCAGTCATCCCATCCTCGAGCGATCAAGTGAATCTCTTGAAGTAATTAATTACTGGTTAATTGCCAGGCAGGTTACTGTCCTGTATAATAAAATTCCTGGAGATTTTGCTTGCTGTAATAAGGTCCTGGATTTTTGTCGGTGTTTGTGTTAAGTCTGAACAACCTAAGGTAGGTCCACAGCTTACATTGGTGCACCGATCTCAAAGAAGTGCTCATAAATCTTTAAAAATCATCATCTGGCACTGCTTCAGTGAATGAAGGGAATGAAATGAAAATCCTGAAATTAGTTTTTTGGGAAGCTTAATTATAATAACTGCTAATACAAAGTGCTAGGAGATAAGACCTGTACGTAACAAAAACAATTAGAAGGCTGCAAGACAAACTCTTCTTTTGAAGCAGTCACCTCTGAGAAATGAGTCTTTCCCATCAAATATCCAATAGAATTTTAAATCGTTTTGCTGTGAAAGGCACTGTGTAGATTTCAGCTGGGCAAAGCATTTCAGTGTGATCCTAAGTTCTTTGTCAGCTTCGGCGTGTCACATGTGAGTTGCAAAAATACATATCAGCCAGAAAATGAATTGTGGGATTGACTGTGGCTCCAGCAGTAGGATTGCTTTTCATGAGTGAGTGAGCAGGGGCAACGTCTGAGATGTCAACAGCTGCAACACCGAGGGCATCCACTCCAAATGGGCACACAGGTTGTGGCTTTCCTCATTCGCATCCACTCCAAATGGGCACACTGATTGTGGCTTTCCTTAATCCGTTTTCACTAACCACATCCTGCCCAAGGATGTGTAAGCACAGGTGCTAGCCATTGCTCAGAGGCTGCTTGTATTACCACTTACCTTGTAAATTCCCATAACATCCCCAAAGTAAGTTGTGAGACAGTAGTCAGTATTAAATAGTTCATATAATGCTGTAGGAATTCTGACATCTGACTGTGGCAGAGTATGGCTATAACAGCACAATTTGTTGAAGCTGGCTGCTGTGTACTGATCTCACTGTCTGCAATACTTCAACTTGCTGGTCACTGGATTTCCTGTTTGACTGCGCCAACACTGCAAATATGATACTAATGATTTTGGCTTTGTTAGTTGTTCTGTACAATCTCCGAAAACTTGCTTTATGTGACAAAACTTGGTTGTGTGGCAGAAAAAAAAAAAAGAAAAGAAAAGAAAAAAAAAAAACAGTTTGCCAAACTTCTCCTGAATGCAGGTACTGCATCCTGTCTTTGGGATCAAGGTCATCATGTGCCATGCTGAATGCCATGCATGAGCCTGGCTCCAGCTCTGCTGACAAAGCGTGATTCCTCCAGTGATGGAGCATTGGGCAGATGGAGGCCCTGGGGTCTGCCTGGAGGAGAGCTAGAGCTCAGAGTGCAGAAATATTAACGCCAAGTCTGGTTATTTTTCAAATCTGAGCTCAGCTTGTAGATACACTTGGATATTTTAAAAGCTTAAATTAGCATTCAAAGACCTGCTGGCAATTTTGGGTCCAGATTTTGGTCTTACTGCCTTTGTGAAAAGTAAGAATGTTTAAGTAGAAATTGGCACTGCAAACAGGACAGATTTTAGCTTGTTTAAGCTGAATTTCTAGAATTGCTTTGCTCTTCTTCAGGTTGTGTGAGCTTCCAAGTTGGAGTTTTGTCTGGGGGAGTAATGCATCCTCTGGGCACTGCAGGTTGAAGAATATCACCAGCTCAGCTCTGGGCAATTTCCATGGTGAAGTCACGAATCTGCTCTGATTGAAGTCCAGTTCTGCATCACTTCCCTCAGTCTGGGGCTTTATCGCAGGTACCCTCATCTGTGGCAGTTTGGATAGAGCCAGGGTGCTTTGTGTGCATTACACCAGCCTTTCCAGCAATTACTGGCCACACATTAGCATCTTTTTGCTGGGCTGATGAAGGACGGCTTGTGGCACTGGCAGCCAGATGGACTTGCTGCAGTCTCTATGCTGAAATTCTGCTGTGTTTCTTTTCTTTTCTGTTACATTTATTTACTACTTCTCTATTCTGTATTTGATCTTGGAAACAAGGTAAACCTTCACTAGCAAAACCAAATGGCTCAAGCAGAAAAGAAATGTTGGAATTTTGTAACACATCACATAAAAAAAATTGCAAGTTGAAGTTTTTGCACTCTCCTTTGCATCTTTCCTTTTCAGATTTTACTGCAAGTGTAAAAGTGGAGCAGAGACCTGTGGGCTTTGCATTCCGAGGCCTGGCTTTGGAACAGATAAGTGCATGCTTGGTTGGCTTCAGGAAACCAACAGAATGACTTGTAGGCATCTGCAAAGTTTTTGAGTGACTTCCACAAATGTTTATGCTTATTAAGGACTGGAAGTTATTCTCTGCACTGTAATCACTTATGAATACACTTAAATTAACACTTGCGGCTCTCTGTAGTAATATTGGCTGCGTAGGACACTATTTGCAGATTCAGGGCACAAGTTTCTGGGGTAAATTTTTATTTTGATGTTCCTTTCACGCTCTTAAGCTTTCAGAAGATTACAGAAATCTGGCCAGACCACAGCTAAAATGAGCAAAGCGTAGAGCCATTCCGTTTGATGTTCGTGACAAAAAGACTGGGAAGAGCAAAAATATGAAAAATCAATACTTCGAAATCTCTGTCTTTCACAAAAGATTTAAGAACAACCTCCTCCCTGCATCTTCGTTTGAGCTTTTGCTGAAAGATGTAGTTTTCAGAGAAGCTATTTCCAAGAGGAGGGTGCGGAAGGAGCTGGAAGAACAATGAGCAATTTACACAGTTGTTCTGCACAGCGTTGTGTGGCTCCAAAGGCCAGGGGGAAGGCAGCAGAAAGACAGGCATTCCTTTCTCCCTGCAAAGGCTACTGACTCCCATTGCATGAAACATAGCCAGCTTTTATTTAAATTGATATATTTGTTTGATCTTTAGGATTGTGGACTTCACTCTGACAGCCCATGAGATGTGGTAACCAGAGCTCTGCTTCTAATTTCTGTAACATTTAATTAAAAGGAATGAAGAGAGGATTTTCTTGCCCTCTGAAGTCACTGTGTCTTGCACTCATCTCTCTCTCTTTTTTTTTTTTTTTTTTTATTTTTCAGTGACCAGTAACCTTGCAAGAAAAATCAGCAAGCAGACATTCCATTACAATAGGAACAAATGGTAAACGATAGCATTAAAGGTAACTTTCCATTACTTTTGGTGATGTGAACCAGAACTACTTTTAAATAATGACTGGCACCAGCAAATAAAAACAGAAATATGTATCAAAGAATGAACTGTAATTGCTCTGATTTCGCTGAGCACTGAGACCTCCTATAGGAGAGAAATGTGATTTTGAACATGGAAATAAAAACAGGAGTTCATTTCAGGGAAGTCCCGGTGCTTTTGCAGAAGTTTTCTCCCTAGCTTCCTGCAAAACTGGGTTACTACACTTGCTTATTGTCAGGGCGTAATTACTTCAAATGGAATTAGAGATTAAAAGTGCACATCCAACACTGCACCCTTCACCTTCCCCTGTCCCTTCCATGCAACTATGGGGCTGGGAGCATTTCCTCCATGAAAACTTGGTGGAAATATCTTGAATGTGCCAATGTCTGGGAAGGGAACATCATATTTTCAGCATTTCTTCTGAGCTTCTGAGCTACTCCATGCCACCAAGGATGGAGCCAACCACTGACACTGCTGCCAAAACAATGAATTCTTTCATCAGCTCCTAAGTGCCATCTGTGCTCACGTGTCATACGGCCTCAGCACTCCATGTTCAGCCCTAACGTGCTTGGCTATTTGCAGTGCATCAGACTCAATAGGCTGGGAATGAGTCATGTTTACTTGCGTTTTGTTTTTGCTGTGTAGAATTCTCTTTCACTAGAAGAACTTCAGCTCTGAGACAAACAGCTGTTGCTGACACACTTTAATTAAAATGGAAGGCTGGCTTGAAGATTTCTTTCATTTTAATACGCAACAATAACAAGATGGAAGTGAAAAAGCACAGATAAGTTGGGAGGAGAAGGGAGAAATAAATGCTGTCTGTACTACTAAAAAATTGCCTCTACGTTAATTCTTGGAGACAAATTCAATTTCACTGGCTTCAGAATCCAGGCAGGTTACTTTGGAAAATGTCCTACCTGAGAAATTCTTTGAAAGTGCAGATCCATGGGAAGTGCTCTTGTAATTACTGTTATGTTGTCGCCTCTACACTGGAGCATGGGACTGTGTTCACATCATCATTCATCATGCTGCGAGTTCAATAGTGTCTCCATGTTAATTAAAGACTATTTTTAGTTACCTCAAGGTTGTTTTATTTTTTCTTCCACTGATGTCTATAATAAACGAGATGTGAATCAAAATAAAGCCATTCCCATATTTTAAGTCTTGTTTTTCCATTTCTCCTTAGAAGTGGAAATCTCGTACTGGCTTTAAGTCCAATAGTGTGATGCTGTTGGAGACGGATTTTATGGGACTCCAATATAGTAGTTCCTTTCTATGAACGTCCCAGAGATATTTTACATGTTCTATTCTGTGCTTTATTCCATTTTTCCACATTTGCAACTGTCTGGTTCTTAGTCTGCCACACTCCCTATCTAGAAATATATTCTTTAAGCTTGTGGATGAGGGCCTAGTCCTCAGAAAAAAGAGGGCTGCACATTGAGTTAGGAGCAGTTGTAGCAGCACTGAATTGTAAGAATTCAGAACTATGGGATGTGAAGGGAGTTGGATTGCCTTTGTATTCTGGGGGGAAAAAATGTATCTTGCGAACTCCGGTATTAGCAGGAATTTAAAGCATTTGTGCGATGTGACTACAGAAGCTATTTCCATAAACGATCAATGACCTCTTATAACTCAAACAGTATTGAAGCCAAGCAGCATCACTAGAGACTTTCAAAAAGGTCAGCAATAAGCAATTAAGATAATGTAATCCCAGCTGACCCACTAGAATCAATACCTATGCAAGAAAATTTTGGGGAAATTTATTTGAATGGTCTCCTTTTATGACCACTCCAGTTCCACAGCAAGCTTCCTGGCTCCTTTCCAGCCTGTGTTTGCAGAAAGTCCCAATGTGGCATAATGGAGTCGATTTCTCCCACTGAACTGAATGCAGAGGGCTCAGCCCCAGGGGTCTGGAGGTAGGACCAGATGCAGAAGAAAAGCAGTGGTGAGTACTGCCCTGTGCCCCCATGTCCTCTTCCATTGTTGTGAGCTGAAATGTCCACTGAGAAGTGCACACAATGCTTCCATAGGGTTGACCATAACGTTATGTGGTCTAGAACTGCTTTTTTTTGTTTTCCTTACAGCTGCTATGTGGGGAGCTAGTGCTGGTGGAAACCTACTTCATAATGGGTGTTGTATGAATAATACAAAGCTGTTGTAAATGCACTGGATGAATATAAATGTGCAGTTTTTGAAAGTTTCTTGATCAAAAGAGCTTATCCATAAACCATTGCAGAAGGGCTTTCATTGATTTAGTGGATAATACATAGGATTTATATAAATGTTGATATGTATATTTTGGTCTGAAGCCAAAGGTTTCTGCAAAACGCATTGTGAAACAGAACAAGCCCTCAGCTGCAGGCAGAAAACATATGATTTCCTAAAATGAGAGATTTAGTAATAAAAGCACTTAAATACAAAATAACTCTTCCTTTCATGTTAGAATAATAACGATAAAGACTTTAAAATAAAAATGGGTGCAGAAAGCAGCACAGTCTGTGAAAAAATGCTGCAGAAGTATTAATTATTTTTTAAGAAGTTCTTTACAAGAAGGTGTTTTTACATGCAAATACAAAAATGGAATGATATTCAAGGAGCTTAATTTCCTCCAATTCCTCACAAATTTCATGTTTTTTAAAGTAAGTGGTAACTGTGTCATAAAGTTGTGAGTCACAATGCTTTCCCTACAGCAGTTGTGTTTGGTGGCCAATGACCAGCAGTGCAGCAAGGACCGGTACCACCATGGTCAGAGAATGGAAGTGCCACATGAAACATCTGCCCAAATAGCATCCATTTATGCTCTGTAATCTTTGAGCCGTGATCCAGACGACTGATGATAATCCAGGACTAAATGTGTACCTTTTACACAACATTAACTGACTTTCTTCTAGCTTGTCAAACAGCTTAGGGATTTATTATGTGTTTATTGTATGCCTCACCAGTTTCTATCCAGGGGACTGCATATTTATTTGTAACTTCCATCTCTGAGCATTGAACTTTGCTTAACAAAGCATAATTAATCATGGATCTTTGTGCTACAAGGTTGCACATTTTGTGTGTTCTTTGAAACAGAGGGATGCAGGGGACCCAGATTGCCAACATGAGCACATCCGGAAATTGGCTGAGAGAACTGGAGATCCTCTGCTTTGGGTTTTGTTTATTTCTTTTGTTTTGCTTGGTTAGTTTTCTTCCTAACCTCTGTCTTTTTCTGGGCTACCAACTTGGTATCCCCTTGCAAACCAGGGTTAGCAGTGGCCTACAACAGAATTCACTGGTGTACTCATTTACATCATTTCTCCTGCAGAAGTCACTGTGAAGGCAGACATATGGACATATGGCATGCCTGCAAGAGCTGAGTAAGTTCCTGAAGGAAGTACTAAACAGAAAATCAGTGCATTGATGCTAATGCAAACACAGATACAGACTTTGGCTCCTTTACGGGTTGTCATAAACTGTAGTGATCGAATTATGCTGTTTCCTATCACTTTAATTAACTTTGGATCAGATTCTGCTGTGTTAGTTAAAAATAGCAGCTTTCACGAAAGCAGAGGTTGGAAATATTATTGTTGAAGCAATTTTGGATTAAAATGGCATTCATAAGTATTGAGAGAGAAGAATTTTGAAGTGCCTTTGTGCATCTCTGTGTAGAAAGGACAATCTCACTGTATGTGTCACATGTTTTAGACGTGCTGACACCCATGAGAAGAGCCCCCCTTAGGAGGATTCCAGTCCTGGGCAGCTGAGCAGAGAACTTGTGATGCTGTGGATAAGCTGAAATAACCACTCTGGCCAAGGCAAGCTTATCTAAATGAAAACCTGACTTGCAAACCCTTTGGAGCCTTTCCCATCACTACCACAAAAGCCCATATTTAAGAAAGAAAATGAAATGTTTCAGCTTTCCATTTCAAACGAGTGCGGTTATTTCAGTTCTAAAAAAAATTAGATGGCAGATTATTAAAAACTGCTGTGCAGCCCAAAAAGAGGACTTACAGCAAAATTCCATGTTACTCAAAAAAAAAAAAAAAAAAAAAACCCAAAAAAACAACAAACAAACAAACAAACAAACAAAAACCCATCCACACCTTTCTGGGATGAAGTGGTGGGAGTACCAATGAAGATGTGAAGTCTCAGTTTCCATTCTCCAGCAGCACAGCTGTGTGTTGAGTGCTGAGGCTGTACAGAGATCATGCACCATCGCTCCATTTAGCAATCTGTAAATCTGGATGGGATGCCCAGTGGGGACTCTGGCAGACATCAGCCCCCGGTGCTTTGGGGTAGCCCTACACAGTGTTGGGCTGATGGGGGAGAGCTGCGGGGTCACGTTTCCCCTGTGAGTCATGTCAGATTCATCTGGGGCAGAAATTGAGACTTGAGCACCCTATAAGTTTGCTGTAGCTCTGCCAAAAGTCTCCGGGCTTCATTTAGCCAACACTCTGAATTAATTTTCCTATTAAATGGAGGCTTTCTTAAAATATAGGGAGAAAATCTTTTTCGCTGATAAGATTGTTCTGTGAACCATTCCTAATGAGCTGCTGTGTCATTCCGTCATGCTTAGACTGCTCCCATATTAAGCATTCTAGTTTTCTACTTCCCATTAAGAATGTTTTATTTTAACTGGGACCTTCTTCAAATAAATTTCAAAAGCTGTTAGGAAAACATTTTATTTCTTTATTTAGATTCGCTTTTGTTCAGGTGGGTGGTGGATCTACAGGGATTATTCATGGCTTATTCAAGGTGACTCCCAGGAACTCAGGCCCCTTAAAACATGGCTGTGATGATTTTTGTTTGGCTGAGGGTCTTTCACTCATGTTTTGTGGGATATCTTAGGTGATTTATTGCAATTCATCCCCATTCTGTGGTGCATCTTTTCCGTATCCCAAGAGAGAAGAGAGAGATTCTCAGCATGGTACTATGGCAGCTCCCATCTCTTTTAAACCAAAGTCCCACTGGGAGGAATTGAGTAAATTGGAAAAACCATCCAAGCAAGAGCTTTCTCCCCCTAGACCAGGTAATGCCATACCTGGTATTTATCTGCGGAAAGAACTTTCACATTTCAGTGATTCTGCTTTTTATTCTTTTTATGCTATCAAGTATCATAATATTGTTTAATAGTGTCATATTTCGCAGTCTGATCCCCTTCTCTTTTCCTTTCCCTTTGTGTTTTATGTAGTTGGGAGTCTCAGAGCCTGTAGTCTGTGCTCACAAGGCTGCCTTCTCCCCGTGCCGTGAGGATAAAGCAGCACTCATTGGGGGTTTCTTTTATTTCACCCAAACAGTGCAAACTCAGTGGTGTAAAGAATTACAAAGTCCTACATGTAACGTACATTCTCTTTACATTTTCCATTATCTCCTTTGCAGCCTGGTGCATTTGTCACTGGTTTTCTCTCAGCTTAATGAGACTCTTTTTTTTTTTTTTTTTTTTTGGATGTGCTGTTCCTGTTCTCTGTGTCTAATCTGTGCCCTCTATTTCTTGGAGACAAAGCTGCGTTTTGCTGCCCTTGCAGTTCCAGGCCTGACCCAGGCTGAGGCACAGACTTGCTGTCTCCTCTCCCACACGATGTTGGTGTGCCAGGAGCCGTGGCTCACTGCTCTCTCCTCCCACACTCTGCTGAGGCTCTTTGGGATGCTCATTCTGTCGATTTTTGCCTTCTGTAAGTGGAGAAGGGGGGCAGAAAGCTGAGCTGATGGTTCAAGGAGGTTTCAGGAAGGGCGCCTGAGAAGGAGAACCTCCAAAGTGTGATGCTTGCCCCAGGATGAGCTTATCATATGCATACTGGTACTGTGGGTACTCTCAGAAGGAACTGCCTTGAGGTGTGTATGCAGTGTGTCTTGTGCAATGCTGGACCCCTTGCCATGGGATGCCATACGTGCTGTTTCAGATCTGGCTCACTAATGGGGCTCACAGCTCTGCCTCGATAGCGGTCTCCTCGCTCAGCAGAGGTAAATGGAGGGCAATGCAATGTCCAGCGGGGCTGACAACCCATTCTTTTCTTATTTTCAGCATCAACCTGCTGGATCCTCCTTGCTTGGCATCTCATCAGCCCTTCCCTGGCACTCCATAGGGAAGCTGGGCAGGGGGGAGCACAGAGGCACCTGGTGTACTGCTCTGGCCCAGCACCTCTGATGGATAAGGAAAGCTAAATCTTATCTCAGGCTTGCAGTGATGCTGTACTGAAAAGAGATGCTTTGGTCTGAGGTGCATTCAGATACACCTTGTTATCCTGCAAAGGAATATTAGTATGGGAAGGGACTGTGAAATAATGTGTGCATTTTGAAACTCGTGTTCTGATCTCTTCAGCCCAAATGGTATGTTTAAATCCAAAGGGCCAAACTCAGAGAAACCTATCCTGAGCAGGTGGGTAGCAATCTGTTGTACGTCCCCTGTGCACTTTGCTCCCTACAGCACTTCTGTGCTCCATTGCTGTGATCTGCGTCTTTTCCCCCAAAGCCTCCTCTCCTCTCTTCTGGTTTTATAAATGACCATTTTCAGCACACTGTGCACTTTGCCAGGGTGGACTGGAGAAGTTTTGGAGCACAGTGATGTTTTTCTATTCAGGTTCAGTCTCCTATGCTTTAATTAATGCTCCAGCCTGGTGCATTGTTTCTTTCTGGAAAGTTGCATCGGTTCTTATCAGCACAGGGCTGCAAACAACTGCTGCTATGCAGAAACCTCAACTTCAGATTTTTCTGACTTTTTGAGCTCAAAATCCAGATTTTTGTTCTGCTTTGCTGGGGAAATATTGTGTTGGCTGTGCTATTGGAAGAAAAGAATAATAAAAAAGAGCCTCCCATCCATTGCAAAGAATGTGGAAGGTGCGTAGAATGCTGAAAAGAGAAGGAAAAGGCTGTTGTGTTGCACCTAAGAATTTCCCTGTTTGTTTTAATTGTGTCTCCTGAGGTTCTGATCTCTTTGACTCCCCATTTAGCATTCCAGCTAGGGGCAGCTGCGATTCCTTCAGTCTGGTTTGTCAAACAGGCAGATATCCTTCTCTTGTATTTCAAAGCAATGTGAGGATGCATCGCAGAGGTCATCTGAAAGTAATGTTGAATTAGAAATTGTTTTCATGCATTCATGGTATCACCATGAACACTGTTTTCATATTTTGGAAAGCCTTTGCCTATTTAATGGTAACTTTTTCTTTTCTTGATCAGAGTTTAATGCAGAGGCTATTTACTCTCATGCAAAAATAAAATGGTGATAGGAGAATGGGTGGAAATGTGTTTACATAAGGAGTTGTGACATGTTTCTGTTTACAGTTTATTCTACTGAATAATTGCAAACTCATTGCAGTTTGTCAAAACAGAGCTGTTCTCCTCCTCTTCCTCTCCATTAGGTAGGAGAGTATTATCTTCTAATTTTGATCTGTCCCTTTACCACCCATTGGCTCATGATTTTGGATTGGGCTTTTAGTGGAATACAAACAGGTAAAGTTACTTGGCAGAATGATAGATTTTATGCATCACAGTATCCTATCACAAATTGTTATAAAAATTCACAAGAAAGTGAGTTTAGGTTTCCATGTAACTGGAGAGAGTGGTTTTGAGTTTCTGGGTTGATGTATAGTGATGAAAGGGGATAGAAGGCAAAAAGAAGAGAATCAGAATATCTGGAATGCAATTTCAGTGTAACTAACATCACCTGAATGCTGGTGTCACCAAAGCATTTTCCTGCCCACAGGAGGGAACTGCAAAAACTCCTGCTGTGTTTGGAAGGAAGGTGAGCAGTGCTGAATGGCTGTGATGGAGACCAAGCCCAAGGGAACAGCCTGGAGGCTGAGCCAGTGCCATCTGTGCCGGTGCCACAACATGAGGGCAGTCGGTGCGCTTCTGCTGAAGGTCTGACTTAGTGATCTCACACTTACTGGAGTTTTCCTGCTGACTTTTGATTCATCCCTTCAGCAGTATTACCGATATACACTGACTTTGTTTTGCACTTGATGTCAGGAATCCCAGGTTCCTAGCTGGCCTCCTCACAGAGCAGCTGAAGGGTGTCTCAGATTCCAGGGGCTTCCAAAACATGCAGAACATGCGGCTTCTGGCAACCTAAACCTTCTCAGTTTCTTGTCCATAAAACAATTTCAGCTGCCAGGTATTTGCATTAAGTATGTTTTGTTGAAGCTGAGAAGCCAGAGATGGAAATTACAGCTAATTCCCCCCATTTTGTTAAGCAACAAAGATGGTATTTTCTGTGTGGTTCTTAGTGCCCCATTTTTGGTCTCAGTGAGATCTCCTCGGGGCTCAGAGCCTTTGATGTTACATATTGCACATTGCAGAGAGACCTTGTCTTCGAGGAACATTTCTGGCTGACATATACACACACAAGCACATGTATATATGTGCTGTCAAAATATTATGTGCTGTCCTAAATTATTTGGTAGCAATGGGAAGACACCTGCTTGCTGAGTACATTTTTTCCTTTCAATTATCTATAAGAATTCTTCTGGAGATGTATTATTTAAAACGGTAATGACAACCTGATGTGAAAAATAGGTAACTTTTTATTCTCTGTGTTCCCCTGCTTGACATTAGGGTACGTTGCTCTGTATCCCGTTTGCTCATGTGCAAATGGCTTTCACCAGGTGAAGTGAACATATACCATTCTTCAAGTTTTACATCCATGTGCTATACAATAAGTAAAAACTTTCAGGACTTTCTGTGCAGCAAATGCTGCCTTTTAATTATAAATACGTATAAAATATGCAAGAAGATAAAGTTGACATGAGCAATGAGGGAGTGGGAACTGGAAATCTGAGCCTTGAAACCGCTGTGCTTTTATGTGTGGTGGTAAGTTTTGGAAATGAATGGGTATGATAATGTTCCCTGGTACATTTCAGTTCCCTTCCTTCCTCACCAGACACCTCACCAGACTAATGACATCCAATTAACTCCAGAGATGTCCTTCTGCAGAAAAAAAAAGCAGCTGCAAAGCAGGGCTTGCGTGGAGAATGGGAACGAGGGCAGCTCCAGCAAGTGAGAATGGAGATGTTTTTATGACATCTGCTGGTCATAAATTCACAGCTACGGGAAGTGGAAATGGCAATGGGAAACCTCCTGGAGAAAATTCTTCTTTGTAAGACACACGTACGTACCCACGTATTTGCACCTTATGTGTACACATTCATATATGCATATCTATGTGCTATTTTGGATTTGTATGTTCCCTAACATCTGCTGCTTTGGTCTTTTGCATATTTACTATATGGAGTTAGGGATGACGATATTCAGGAAAAGAAAACTATAAAATATTACAGATGGAGAAAAAAGTATTCTCTATTCAGCCAGGAAGTGAAATGGAAGTTAGTGTAAAATATTTTTACATAAAGATTCCTTAATTTGGCCCACTTGAGATTATTCCACATGTTATCAATTACAGCATTCATCCCAAGAGTACTCCCATACCTTTGTGTTCATTATCCCAAGGGCTTTAAACCAGAGGGAATCTCTCTGTAGGCTGCAGGGAGTGGGATGGAGATGTGGCAAGATTTATTTGCTTTATTAGCAGCTGTTGAAAATGCATACATGCTATTGCATGCTGTGATGTTCTTTAGCAACAGCTTTGGATATGGGCTGAAGAACTAACATGGCTGGTGCAATTAAAAAGAATAGCTTGTAAGGCTTCATCCAGATTAAAGCAGGTGGAAATACTGCTGTTGGTCTCAGCTGGCTTGGGTTGGGCCCATTTGATATCATGCTCTGTATAAAAAGCTCACCAAAATCTGAAGTCATTATAATGACCATTGCAGGTTATTCTATTTTTCTTTTGTCAAACAAATGATATTGTTAGCTCTTGCCTGACCTAAATTATTATGATAGTAAGAAATGCAAAAAACCAAGTTAAATTACTCTTTAGCAAAAATTTCAGGCAATGGACACTTTTCTATGAATATTTCATACAAAGTTATAAATAATTCTGTTGGATTTTGAAGATCAGAAAGTGACTACTTGGATGATGTAGGGCATTTATGTAAGCCTTATTGCTTTGTGCATGCAGGAATAGACAGATTCATTCATGGAATTCAAGTCATGTGTGGGTAAAAGTGACGTTTTTTTCCTAAAGTTCTTTTAAATAGCTATTTGTTTTGGTTACTTAGGATGGAAATAGACAAACATAATACTGTCACTTGCCTTTGTTGTTACCTGAGCTGCACCCGCTGAAATATTTTTCACAAAAATTTCTCATTTTAAGGATGTTTTATTCATTATTCTAATACCAGTGCAGAATATATCACGCTCACATGTTGGTTGGGTTACTCAAATGTAGGTCTCCCCCAACCTTCACTCAAGCCCAGCTTACACGGATTGAATTTGCCTCCTTCTGCATTCTTCCCTGAAGATGGAGGGACAGCAGCATCCCATGCACTGACACTTGCTGGGTCTGGGCCAGCTGTCCCATGGGCTGTTCAAGGACAGGGCTTCATCTGCTTCCCAGGGTTCTTGGCGCGGGAGGATGGAATTTCTGCTCCTGGTCTCCATAAGCACTGGGTACTGGCAGCATTATTAAAGCCATCTCATGGAAAAAGCTAGCAAATGGATAAATGGCCGTATTTCTAATCTTCTGTTCTCCTTCTGGTATGTGTTATTTGTTCAAGCCTGATCCTGCTTTACCATGCATAATTCTCAGAAGCTGCAGCGGTCATTCCATCAGCTATTATTTTTCCTCCTGCTTACATTTTTGCTGTGGTAAAACTAGGATCCTTTATAGCATTTCCAAGCTGTATTTCATTACCATTTTTCTGAATTTATATGATCTCCTTTATAATGCCAAATATGCTCCCAGAACATGATAAATCTGTACAGCAGTAAGGAACTTTTCTGTTTCTCTATTTCTTACAGCTAATCTTTTAGTATGACAGAAAATGTTACTTGCATACTGATTTAATAGATACCGCAAAATGAGGATGAAGCAAAACGAGCTAGCAAGCCAAGCAAAATCACCAGGCCAGAGTCAAGAAGATAATTTATATGAAACAACATTCGTGTTGGTGTGAGAGCACACCGAGTAACAATGAGATCAGCCATGGGGTTTTGTTTGGGTGAGTGCTGAGGGGGGGTGCAGTGGAGGGTCCGTCCTCCTGGGTGAGGTCAGACAAGCACAGAGCAAGATAATAACACAGCACTGAAAGGATCTTCCCGAGTTCATGAAGGCTGGCACTGCTTTGAGGGATGCCTGCATGTAAGTGAGTTGGGTTAGCAAGGTGTGTACAAATACCCAGATTCATTCTCTTTTAAGATACTTTCAAACTACCACGCAATTACAATATTTGTTTTTGAACTATTTGAGGAGCAGGTGCTGGCATCTTGCGCACACCCTTCTGGCTTTGTGCAGTCCTCCCCTCTCAGCCCTTTGGCACCTCTGTGTCCCAGAACACCATGCTAGCTCTCTTTGCCCGTATGGACATTTGCTCTGATAACGTTTCACCCTCTGAGTAACTACAGTAAAATCTCCCATCACCTTCTCGGTACTTTGGTGTGAATATACACAGTACAAACTGGTACTAAATTGAGGCACTTTCTACTCCCAGCTCTTCTGTTAAAACATCAGCTGCTGCATGATTGCCCATCTCACAGTGACTATGTCATTTGCTGTGAGCGTTGCAGCCCAACAGGGTTTTAATTTACCATAGAGCTTCATATTCCACACCTCCTATTTTGTACCTTGGCATTTAACTTTTATTGACTTCTAGCACAGAGGGCTTTGCATGGCAGGGGAGCATAATGAACCACTTTACATGTCAGCCATAAAATGGGGACTGTTTGAATGTTGCTCTTCTCTTTCTGGACTTACTTTCATTTATATCTTTCATAGCCAAAGGTAATATCGTAATGGGTTCTTTTCTTGCTTTTATAAATTGAATCTGTGGCTTCCTTCTGGTTCCCTCAGGAACCTGTGAGAGAAGTCATTTTCCTGTCCTGTGCAATACTTCAGGTGCCCATAATGGACCAACAAAAAGTACTTTCTGACTTTCTGGGATTGGCTGGGTATATCTCTCACACTTGTGGAGCAAGGAATTTGGTTCTTTATAACCTCTCATCCAGACTTAAGTTGGGCAGGTTGTTTCTTTAATGCTGCTTTTCTTAAAGCAACAGGTTGCATTTGCTGGATTATTCAAAGGGCTTCAAATTGTATCCGTTTTGAATCTTAACTTTTTATTTCAAAATGAACAGTACTTTTCAAGCTCCTGTTCTCATTGTTCTGGCCATATTTTTATGCCAGGCTTTACACATAAACAAAAGCCATTTGGGCATCATGTTCTGCAATGAAAACACTTGGTTGAAAACATTGCAGTCATTTTTGGGCTTAATGGTGCAGAACCACCATTCCCTTTCCTTCACACCAGGGGCTGCTGAAGGAAGGGCCCAGAGTGTCCTCAGCTGCGGGACCTTTTTCCCATGAATTCACACCTTTCCAGCTCAATTTTATCCCTAGAATTAGTTTCAGTTTTTCTCTGCACCTGTTTTTTCCCATTTTCCCCTGTTCCATGTTCTCCTGTCTTTCATCTCATGCTAGCTGAGACACTTTGAGAGAGAAAATGATGCTCAGACTTGTTCTTAGCTGCTTACCTCCAGTGTTAGAGGCAGCACAGTACCCCTTGTGTTTCGTCTCCTATTGTATATTTAATGAAACAGCATACTGAAATCACAGCTTTGATATTGGTATTTCAGAGACGAATTCTCTTCTGCCATTTAAGTATAGGTGAGGTGCATCCTAATTTTTAACGGCAGGTAAATATAAAATGTACCAGAAATACAATATGGTATGGACAGGTGAGTTCATTTGCTGTGTGTTTCAGCTGCACATCCTGCAGGTTTACAAGTGAAACCATGCCATCCCCTGCTCCGTGCTTTGCTGGGACAGTGCAGGGACCAGTCTGAACTGTTGTGCTAGATTGAGCAAACAGCAGCATCTGGGGCCTCAGTGCAAACAGTAAAAACTCAGCCTCTGCCTCAGACGCTTTTATTAAACATATTGCTTCCCTCTCATCTAAGGAAATACTCCATCAGGGGACAGGCAACATCAGCACAACACAGCGCTGATGTGGGCAGAACGTTGCCACAGTATATTGCAATTTGGAATAAAACATAGAGGATCCAATCGATGAGGGGATAATAGCAATTCCTCCTTTATAAGACTTAAATTGCCATAATTCAGGGGGGCAGGGAACCAAAGTTTGGAGTTGGTTTCAGCTTGAAGCAGCTGGCAGAGTTTCTATACTTTTTATTCTTAAGAAGTCCATAAAAAAATGAACGTGTTTTTTATTTTTCATATAGGTATAAAATATTCAAAGCAGAGAGCCCATTTCTGCATGAATGTCAGAGCAAAGAGCTGCTTTGGCACCTTATCTCACCCAAAACCCAGAGGCCAAGCATTTATCCCTCCATCAGTGCCTGCAGCCCTTCACAGCCATTGCCCTCCAGTGAGATGCGCAGGATAAGCTGTTGGCAGGAGTGGAGATTCTGGTTTCCCGGTATATCCTCTGAGCCCTCCCAAGTAATATGAGTCTCAATGTGTCTGCCAGGAAGCAACAGAATTAATGAAGGACCATTTCTTTTTTACACCTCTCCTATGAAGAAAGGTTGAGGGAACTGGGCTTGTTTAGCTTGGAGAAGAAAAGGCTCCAGGGAGACCTCATCATGGCCTTCCAATACTTGAAGGGAGTGTATAAACAGGAGGGGGAGTGGCTGTTTATGAGAATGGATAGTGATAGGACAAGGGGGAATGGTTTTAAATTGAGACAGGGGAGGTTTAGGTTGGATATGAGGAGGATGTTTTTCACCCAGAGGGTGGTGACGCACTGAACAGGTTGCCCAAGGAGGCTGTGGATGCCCCATCCCTGGAGGCATTCAAGGCCAGGCTGGATGTGGCTCTGGGCAGCCTGGTCTGCTGGTTGGCGACCCTGCACATAGCAGGGGGTTGGAATGAGATGAGAATTGTGGTCCTTTTCAACCCAGGCCATTCTATAATTCTATGAAGATCTTATACCACGGCAGACCCTTGGTGCTGGCACATCCCTGGATTTCTCACCTCGCCTCTTGGAGGTGTCAACATTGCATCAGGGACAGTGCGGGGGGCTTGGGCTGCTCACACCTAGGCAGCCCCTGACAACCAGTCCTGGGCTTAGACCTCCACCCTGAGTGAGTTCCTATGCAACCATATCTATGGGCATGGTGAGGATGGGCTGATGGTTGGGCTTGATGATGTCAGTGGCCTTTTCCATCCTGATGATTCTGTGTTCTGTGTTTTGTTGAAAAGGTTACCAGTTCCCATATAGGAGAGGAAGATGAGAAGAAGGGAATCGGCCATTTTTTTCTTTTTCCATTTGTTTCCTCTTGGTTCTGCTTTCCTGGAGAGCATTATTAATAATCCTTTGTCAGGGTGCCAGGGACTTGTCATCCCGAATGCAGCATAATTAAGTGGGCAGTATCTGCAGAGGTGTACAGACATTTAAACTGCTTCAATGAGAGAAAAACAGAGAGGAAAATTTTGGAAGGGCACTGAGGAATTTTATTTTTTGAGTGTCTGAAAGGACAAAGGCCTTGAACAGTAAATACCAGCCACAAGATCTCAAAGGACAGAATGTACTTTTAAAGTACTTTACTTTCTATTGCATCCACTGCACATTATTTGTAAACCATCACCTTGACATTTTTTTTTTTTTTGAGTCCCAACTCTAAATAATAAAGGGGAAAAAACACAAGACCAACAGATTGGAGTTTGATGAGGAGGAAAAATGTAATTATACGGACAGCTTTTCTTGATAAATGCAGTATCAAGGTAACAGAAGTTCTGCTTCCTATTAATACAACCTTTAACATCATCTGTCAAATGATAAACTAATTATAGAGCTGCCTTAGCTGATGCAGCCCATTATTTTCTCTGGTTTTGAACTGGATGTGTTTAAATGTAACATAAATATATAGGTACAAATTATCTGTAGTGGTTTTTTTTCCTGATTCTTGCCCTGTTGAAAAACAAACGGTGCATGCAGGCCAAGAGAATAGGACACAGATAAGACAGTGCAGCAAGGCATTCTGCTCTCAGAAAGCCCAGTAGATGGTTGGTATTGATTAGGTCGAGGTGACCTATACTGATACAATCAGTCCTCATGATCTCAAATTCAAAACAGCTATAGTAAATAAAATTAATAGAAGCAATTTGCTGCTCCCAAGCAACATTGTAACATAGCTTCTTATGGCTGGTACACACTGGAAAATAAATTAATGGCCAGCAGAACACAATGGAAGTACAGATACAATTTCCAGAGCAGCATACTGCCTTTAAGTCCGTTCCTAACGTGAAGTGTACAAACCAGATCATCAGCTGATACAAAGTGATGCTCTTCTACAATATTTAAAGAGTTGTCATAGACTCTTTTTCTCAGGATAATTTTTTTTTTACTTAATCTGAGTGAGAAGTACTCCTGTTGGAAGCTGCCTATCTTCCAGTCTCAGGAATCTTGCTGTCATTTTCTCTCTGGTTTACACTTATTTCCTCCATTCTACCACATTTCAACACCTCTCCGGCTGTTTATTAGATCTGGAACGATGTACACAGCTTGCCAAGCAACCAATTACATCCTCTATAAAAAGAATATGCTACTTATGTCTAATTAACTTCACTACAGCATGTTCGACATTGTGGGAGAGTAACCTGTCGAGCCCAGGGCAGAGCTGTGCCAGACTGAAGCTCTCCCAGATGACGGCTATTGGGGAATAAACAAAGAGGGTTGGCCGAGGTGATGGTAAACAGTATATCTTAATGCATGCTCTGCTTGGATAGACAACGTGTTTGCTGTTGAATGCTCGTTTTGCTTATCTGCAGACCATTAAAATGGCCCTGGTATTTTCAACTACATAATCTTAGAAAAACGCATATTCATTTTCCACCTCCAAGAAACCCAGATAACATTGAACCAGTGTTTAATTTGAGGGGGCAGTCTGAAAACACTGAGAAATGGTGACAGAGAAACCCTGCAGGAGAGAGGCAGAGGGCTGCCTGCTCAGGCACACCCTGTGCACTGCAGGAAGCAGCACTGAGCACGGGGCTGCTCTTTCAGCTCCACATCCATCCGTACAAGTTGAACACAGGAGGGTGAGCCTATGTGAATTCAGATAAGGAAGGAATAAAAGGATAGTTGCTGAGCCAGAAACCACCATGTGTATTCAAATGCAACTTCAGGCTTAGGCTCAAAGCTCCAATGCAGGGAATGGACCCATCGTGGTGCCCATATTTTGTGCTGTCCTTCCCTCAGGTTTGCGTCTGTGTTATATAGAGGAGAGGCGCTGGGAAGAGGCAGTCAACCTCCTCCTGCTCTATGCTTTTGACAATGTTTGTGCTTCAGCTTAAAATTACAACTTCCACTTTTCTTTTTGGTCTTTCAATTTTGTCTTTTCATATCAGGTTTGAAGGATGTCCTACAGACAAGCTGCTGTACATCCACGCAGCACAAACAGCTATCTTTGTGGGCAATCACAGGTTGCACGCACAGCTGTGGAGGCCTTTGTTTCAAGGCACAAGAGTGTTCTATCTGCTGGTTTGGGAAAGGTGCCTGGGAGGTGCCAGGGAAAACTGAGACACATCCATTTAAATAAAGCGATATTAGGAGCATAGATTGTTAATTATATACAGTATGGAAGAAAGTTCTCAACACTTTTTACTTTATCTCATATCATATCCTATAATTACAGAAAGTGATGACATTCAGTCATCCAGAACTGCTGCTGGAGCCCAGAATGGTGATGAATTCTGTAATAGGAAGTTCATTATCGTGTAGTAGGTCTCCTTTGCAGATGTAGTCTGTGACATCGGATTTTGCCCCAAAGTGGCTGTAAGCAGAGGATCATGGCAAACATCTCCCAGTACAAAGGTTGCAGAGGACTAAATAAGCACGCTGTGGTTTAGGGCACTGATTGTGCTCACAGCGCGCAGAGTACAAATGAAGTTAAAGTGCTTTGGGCACAGTAATTACCTCTTTTGTCTTTGGTGTGCCAGTGCTATGGAGGTTTTCTGTTGCTGAAGTTCATAAATCATTCACCAGGAGTGCAGCATGGTGCTCCTTGCACAACATAATTAACAAGCTAAACCATCGCTGCAGCAAGTCCAGCTGCAGAGAAAGGTGTTTAATTAAAAGTGGGATGCTTCCAATGGCTCCAAACTGTTTCAGGTTCCAATTTCAAGCTTTTAAATACTGAAACATCAATTTGGACTTTATAAACTGGAAACTGTTGTGAGGAGCATAAAGCTCTGTGGTCCCAAGTTAGTAATGAGATCTCTGCTTGCACTTTTGCTGAATGCTACGTTTATTAGCCCGATGCCTAATGCAGCATGGGTTTAGGAGACGTGATGTGACAAACACCACCATGCACTGCCAGATGTTCCAGCTGTGCTCTCTGCCAAAAAAATTTCAGCATTAAGAAGATATTTTGTTTTTCCCATTACTCATAGCGAACAGTTCTGTACTGAACTGAAAGAGGATGAGTTATACGTTGTATACAGAACTTTCTCCTCTTGATCCTGAGCTTCCAGACTGCTAAGGAGAAGCTCAAGGAAAGACTCTCCCACGAGCTGCACATGCTTTGTTGCTTCCTCCTCCTCCTCTCATGGTAGAAGAGAAGCAGCCAGGTGAGTACCAAGCAGGTGAACCCACCAGTAGGTAAAACTCGAGGGGCTTACAGCACCAAGATTACCACAGCACTTACATAACCCTGAGAGTTCCTTCTTGTCAATAGTGATTGCTTTTCTACCAATTACTCATTGCTACTGCTTTTTATTTACCTGAAACAAGCTCTCTCTGAGATGTGATATTCAAGCTGTTAGACAGTATGCTATTCAAAACAGTAAGTTATATGGGAATCTGTAAGAATTTATGTGGAAAAGTCCTGGGGATAACAAAGTGGTGTCCTCTAATATTGTTTTTGGAAATGAATCTTATTTATATCATATCAGAGAAGAAAAGATCAAAAGCATAATCTTCACAGCAATAATTATACTCCCTAGTTATGAAAATCCTTTTGGAAAATGGTGTATTTTCTCTGGCCTGGCTCCGAGGGCTGTCATACCACCAGAGCAGGGTGCTGTGAGCTGCCTGCATGCCCTCACCACGTGTGTATTAGAAACAGCAAATACAGAGCAAACGTGTTAAACTTCACCCAAAGCGCTCACCTACAGGTCACTCATTTAGACTTTTTAAACTTGATCTTGTGTGTTTTCTTCCATTCTCACTCAGCGTCCCTTCTTCTACAGCTGCAGTTAATGACATTAGTGATTCTGCACATCAGGTGAGTTAATGTGGGGGAGGAGAGGGGCAGAACACTTCAATTAATTAAGCTGGGTTGTAGCACATCATCATCATTTTTCAAGGTGTCAGTTGGGGAGGCCTCCAGGATTGCTTCAGATTGCTAACACCTCCTAGGAACTCAGCATAGTTTGTAGCCCCAGTGCTTCAGGGCACCTGGGAACGATGCTCCTCAAGTTAATTGTAGAGCAGCCCTGTGCTGCCAGGCTGGAGCCTGGCCCTGTAGTGAGGAAGGCTCTGAGAAGGGACATGAGGAGAGAAGAGGCTTTGGAATTCCATGGGGTTCTGGAGGTTGCTGAAAGGGGAGTGGAATGAAGGTCTGGAGGAGGTAATTTTTTTTTTTTTTTTTTTAAATGTCCTTCCCCCCTCCTCCCTGCATTTTTTACACATAGAGAGTCTGTAGAGAGTCACACTGTTCTAATCTTCTGATCTGACATAAGAGCTTGGAAACTTTTTGATGTCTTTATAGGAAGCTCTGGCTGTCTGCTCCAGCTGACTCTGAATCCCTCCACAGTGAGTTTTTATTAATTAGCCCAGTGTAGAAAGATTGGTTTCCCTACCCTGAGGAGCTCCGTGCTCACGCTTGAGGGGATACTCTAGCAGGGAAGGAAAGCAGGCTGCTGCACAGTAGCTCCTATGTGTATTGGGCACTGGCATCAAGTAGCACTTGCCCATGCCCTGCTCTCATCAGCTGTGCTCCTTGCTCTGCAAGGCCATAATTTGCTGACCTGTAACTGGAGGTGCATGCAATGGTATTGAGATGAATGAGGTACTCTATTTGTGAAAGAGGATAAAACCAAGAAATTGAAAAAGGCAGGGCTGCCTTCTTGAGGTGTTACTGAAAAATCTTTTATGATGACATACATCAGAACAGAAATACAAGTAATTGAGCACAACCTGTTTACCTTGAGAAAACAGCCTTTTGTAGGTGATTGCATGTTTGTTTTAGAATGATATATTCAGTATGATTGAGGAAAATAGTTGGTGAGAACCTTAATCTATCAGCCCAGAAATGGCTCCTGGGACAGGAAATTGTCACTAAAGGTACAATATAGCCATTATTTCTTGGTTTAACATCAAGAAAACTCCAGTGTTTTGCTTTGTCTGTAGTTCTAGAATCTCCATCTCTCCTCTGCTTTGATATGTAGTTATGCCATTGAGTATTTTCTATTCCTTCTTTGCAAGGATTATGTGTTTACAAACTCATATGTCATGTATGAAAATAGCTTGCATCTAAACAAAGTGGGGAAGATATGCCAGGGGCTGCCCCCGGCTCACACTGCTCAGCGCTGTGGGATGCTGCTCCCTGGACCTGAGCACAGGGTTGTGGCTCCTTTCAAGGAACACTGAATCCTGCTCACGCAGCTGGTTCGGTTCTTCCTTCCTTGGGAGAGATGCAAGCTTATTCCAGAGCCTAACTTTTCTGATTGCTGTGTTTTTTTTCCAACCTTGGTTTTTAACTGAATATATTCTCTTTCTTTAAGTTTGTCTTACAGCATAACTGTTTCTCCCTCTGTTTATTTACTGGCACAAAATCTTGCTAATCTGTGAGGCTAAATAAGCAGATTTGCTTCAGTTTCATGCTCTGTTCCCATTTCTTGATCATCCAGGCAGCTCTCTGCAATACCGCTATGTGTTATACTATACCTCTCTACTGAATACAATGCATTTTTGTCTATTGGAAAAATGATGTGTAATAAGATTTAACTTTCATTTGCAAATAATCATTCTATGCAAAACACGCTTGGGTGTCTTATTTCTAAGTGATGAATTCCTGATGTTTAACAGAAACTCTTCCTAGCTCTGAAAAGCACCGCTTTACGCCTTGTGGAGGCAGAGACTAGAAGGAGCACACCTTTTTGTTCTTTGATTTTCTGACTTGTCAGCAGACAGACATGTGTTGCACAGCCTCTTGTGAACAATTAATAAGGAATATTTCACAGACTCGCAGCTGCCTTTATGAAGCTCTGCCATAAATCTGAGCACAGCATGGTGGCTTATCTATTTGCCATGTAGACTAACGCCATTGACATGGCTGGTTGGCCTGGGACTCAACCTGCAGATTGCACGGGTTTGTCCCTATTATCAGCTTCAGAAAAGATCTTCTAGCACTTGTCAAAGTGGGAAAAATACCACTCCCACAAACTTCTTGTCATGCTGGCAAAATGGAGGGGTATGGCTGTGGCTGTGTTACAGCAGCCTTGAGCTCTGTGCTGTCAGATACTGCTCCTGTAGGTATAGAAGAGCTCTCTGGCTGCGACTCAGCCTGGCTAGATCTGCTTTACTTCATCTGTAGCAAACTGCATCATCCAGGTACTTATTTACTGACATGCTGCATGGTAATTTTTGCCCTTTAATATTCTGTTGGCTAATTGCAGTTAATAGCGGTTCTTAATCTTGCTAATTACTGTAAATCATGCTCTGCCAGCCATCCTTTCTTTCAGTGGCAATAAGGCTTTTTTCCTTCTCGGAAGGTGCATGTAGTTTAATATAATAAAAGCATCTCAGTAATTAAGATGTATTGGTGAGGGCTATGGAGTCTGTATGTGAAAGCAGCATACTGGCTTTAAAAAAAAAAAAAACAAAGGGAACGGAAAAATCAGAGCCTGTAGAAAGCTTTATTGATGCAAGTGACAGTTGGTATAACTTCAGCCAGCTTAGCTTAGACATTAATTACAGGTCTTATGTTTAATTTTAAGCTACTGGAAGTCTGCAATGTCACTGGTGCAGCATTTGGCAGGTTGAATGCTACCCATGGGCAATCAGAGCTTCCAGCAGTGCTCTGGCATCCCCGTGGTTCTCCTGGAGACGCCTGACCTCCTGAGACTGCTCATGCTGAATGCTTCTGATTTCATGGTTAATTGGTTGGCCACATCATTGCATCCTGTTAATGCATGTAAACCCAGTCAGCTTGGGTTTGAACTTTTTATATTGAGCCTGTGTAAGGTTCTCTAGATGAATCAAAGCTTTCATCTACCATGGATTTCTTGCTGTGTTTAGAACTTGAATGCTGCCTGAATGGTTTTGTACTTGCACATAAGTGCCAGTGGTGGAACTGGCTCTGAGTGTCTCCAGCTTCATTCCCATGAGGAGGGAAATGCTTGGAGGGAATATTTATCTGGTGTGCTCCGCAGAATGCAGATTCACAGCATAGCCTTAGGAAAAAGAATAGAAATAATTGAAAAGTCACCAAAAATAGGTTCTGTGAGGTTGTGGCCATGGAATTAAAGAGACTTGGAAGAATATGATTAAGTTTTTGCTTTATGATAAAGACTACAAGTGGTGAGGTGGAATGCTGGAGCTTTAACTTGCATCACTGATACTCCAGGTTCTCTGCTCAGAAACCTCTACAAAAAGCTGCAGAAGCCTGAGCTAAGCTTTCCATCTGATGCGTTACTTTAGAAGGAAATGTTTAATAATGAATTAACATCTGACTTTGACTGTCTCCAGCCACGTGACTTGCATATGTGGCCATATTGTTAACTGTGTGATGTAGCTGCAGAGGAGACATTGGCACAGCTCGCAGGTTGCTGTCCGGGTGTGCAGCGTTGTTTCAATGTGTCTGATGGTGTCACTTAGAATGCTCACTGTGTGCTGTGGTTATGATGAATCCAAAGACTGACAATCAAAAGGATACTTTTGAAACTTGCAATTTTTTTGCCAGTTTGTTCTGGTTTAGTACAGTTGCCTTCTGCGTGTTTGAGAAACAGAAAAAGTGAAAAACTTATTTTTAGAGAGGCAATTTTCCTTGCTTGTGGTGATTTCGGCTCCTTCAGAGGAGAGCCATGCGCTTTTGATTTCCAGTGAGTGAATTTATTTTGCTCTTCCCCCTTCCCCCCCCCCTCCCCACTTTGGATTTGCTCATTCCTGTGTGCCCTGTCCATGTACCCAAATACGTTGTTCTTTATCCTGGTTTGCTTTTGGCAAACATTTCTGTTCATTGCATAAATAACCAGAGATATGGAAACCTAACTGATTCCTGTGTGAGAGATGTTGCTGCCCTGCCTAGAGGAGATAATAAGGATTGACAGGGGCACTGACATTTTGGCTAATTTGTCTCCAGGAGCTTTAGTCCATGTGAGCTCAACCCGTATTGAACCCAGTATTCTTGACTTATAAAGATACTGGGAGAGGGAGATGCTGATGTGAGGAAGTTCTTGGTTCGCAGCTGCCAGCCCTTCCCTTTCATGCCGACTTAATCAAACTATTGAGGATGATGATTATGGGGACAACAGATCCCTGGTACTTGACAGGTTGAGTGGGTGGACTATGTCATCAATGCCAAGGGCTTTCAAAACAGGTGCAGGAAGAGCTGAGCTACAGAGGGCTGCTTGGGAGACTTGCGTGTAGACATCTCAGAGAGTTTTACTTCTCTTCCTGGCCTGGAATTTGCAATTCCTTCTCTTGCCCCTTTCTTGTCCTGTCACTGAATCTTTAGAGACAGCTCTGTTAACTTCGGGAGATGCTACCACAGCCCAAATATCATTTCTTAAACTCACATCTGTACATATGTATGAATCAATAGTTCTTTTCCCTGTTCTTTGTCATCTCAACGTCAGTTTTTAACATTTAAAGGTAAATACATCTTTAAAACAAGCTTCCATCAGAGTGAGGATTTTTCTCCTACAGTTTATGCCTGTTTTTAAATTTTCAACTTTGTTTTCCTCTTAATTTCTTTACTTTCTCCACATCTTTGAGACAGATGACAGCTCAACTCAAAATATATTTTGGTGTGTTAACTACCTTGCCCATCTTTCTAGTTAGATGATGAAATTCTCAGTCTTTAAAGACCAAAAAGACTACTCTGTAGAACCCTCAGAATTTTTTTTTGTTTATGTTTTTAGCTATTTACAGAACCTCTGAAATAAATGTCTGGTTGAATAAAATATCCGTGTATTTAAAATAATAGAATGGGTATTTTCTTCATAAGGTCAGATGTCAGTTTTGAATGCTTTAGAAGGAAAAGGAGATCCAGTCCTAACATACTTAAAACATTAAAGAGATGTTTTCCATTGTAAATAAAACGCAGATGATCAAATATATCTGGAGACTGACTGCCTTACAAGACAAGTAGGAAGATTCTAGTATATTAGGTAAAATTCTGCTCCTCTGAGGTGAATTCTACTGTTATTTCCATTAGTTCCAGAAGTCCTGTTTCTGTGCACTGAATAAATTATGTTCGTCAGTAGTTTGCTCCATCACATTCTTGACTTGACTTAAATTATAAATCTCTCTGCTAAGTTCTGAGAACCACACAAATGCCTCTGTCTTTTGGAACTCTTTTTTACATTTGAGCTGTCAACATTTTTCTTATCCATTTTTGAACATGTTATCTTGCGAGTCAACCAACATAGATGTGTTTTGTTAAGCATCCTTCTTTTGAGCACTGTGCCCCATGACAACCATGTTGGGAAGTTGGAGCAGATCACTGTCAGTGGGAGAGCGGAAGTGCCCCAACCCTGCTCACAAGCAGAAGAGGCTCAACGTGATGAATCCTCTCATTTGATATGTGGTCTTAAACTTCAGTTACTACAGCAGAATACTTAAAAAGTAACTGAGCTTTAGACAATGTGCTTTCCTGAAGGGGAAAAGAAAACAGAATATCATGTATGCTGATTGTGTAGTTCAGGAATTGAGAAACTCAGTTTGAGTGCTGGTGAAAGCCAAAATAATAAATTGTTGTGCAGTATTTCTACTTGCATATTTCAAGAATAGGTGCTTTGTAAGTGATGTGAAGACATGAAAGCTTCTTCTTAATTTGGTTCTATTCTTAAATGTCTTGCCCAAGATTTAAAAAAAAAAAAAATATAAGTAACTTAAAATATCAATTTAGGGTGGTTTTTTTTGTTTGTTTTTGTTTTTAACAAATAATCTCTATTTACTCTCCTAGTTTTAATCATCACCTGTATGGGAACTGTTGAATCATGGCCTGAACCTCTGATTGACCACCTGAGGTGAGCACTGAGTCAGCTGCAGGGGCACAGGTGAACGCAATTTCATCTGAGTGAGACCCCATTTAAGGACTGACTCCCAAGGAGGAAGGATCTCTAGCTGGAGATCCTTCTATGAGCCCAGGACACAGGTAAGATCTTTATTTCGTTTCTCCTTTGTAACATGATAATCTCTCTGGTCCAATACCTGTATACCTGTTTGCCATACAATCACCTTAATAAATGACATTTCATACTGATTATTTTCTGTATGGGAAGAATCTTGAGAATGTTGTCTTTGGTATTACTTTGTGCATTTGGGAGTTCTGTTTTTCTCCCAGGAAGCATTAAAACATACGGGTTGTATCAACATAGTTGTTTTCCCCCAGTTATTTAATGTATAGTTCATTATAGTACCTATAGATCCTTTGAAGCCTTGAGTAAATGATACAGAGCTGTAGGTGTTCTGGTCCAAGTCAGAACTCCTGGCCAGTCTGAAGGGGGGCAGATTGTGTTGGTTGCAACGCACTATGAGCAGCCCATTGTATAACAAACCAAGGATACACATAATGCTTGAATATCCATTTCATGCTTAAGTTGACTGAATGCAGTGGGGAGAGGCAGCAAACCCAAGCTTTATCTCCAGATCAGCAGAAGCATTTACAGGAGTCACAAAATTGAATTACTGATTTGACTTAATTGTGCTTACAGCCAGAAATAACAGTGACGTGCTTCTGATGCAGTATTGTAAGGTGGTTATTTTTAACATTGCATCTTTCAGAACTCCCAAACAGAACCAGTTATGCATCAAAGATGATTTTGTGTGTGTGGACTCTCTAAGCAGCTGCTGTATGCTAAAACCAAGGGAGATCTGTCACTAGATCATGATGATCATATGATACCACCATGGAAGACATGACTCATATCATGACCTGTATTTTGGGATTTACAGTCATCGTCAACTCACTCTGATATTCATACCTTCCACATGAACTTGTAAATAAGTTAACTATCTCTTGGACAGATCCCTTGTCTGTAACAGGTGCAGATTTCATGTCTGTATCAGCCTACTTAATTTGCTGTCAGTGGTAGTTATTTCCTTAGTTCTTCCAAGGAGCACACCTCCATTACTGAGTAAATTAATACTTCCGGATTCACACTGCTCAGACTTTGGCTTGCTCTGCCAAGTGCCTTCTGAGCCTCTTTAGCCTTGCTGCCTGCCCACATGGGGTACCACTGAAGTGCCTTCTCTGAAAAAGGCAGATGCAGCATACTTTAAGAATTTAATTTCAATAGCAATTTAAACAGCTTAGCAAGCTCATTCTCTCCTTCACCTTCTGTTTTTCTATAGGCACCTGTTGTCTCTATTTTAGCATTCCTAAACAGAGATCTCATGTTTGATTGCCATACATAAGTAAGGAGCTCTGTGGGTTACAGCAGTGGGGAAAGGGGAGAAAGGTTTGCAAGATAAGGCAGGTTGAGCAGTTCCTGTATTATATCTGCAAGTAATGTCTGCCTTCTATTTTTTTCTCTTATACTTCCTTGCATGGTTCTTGCAATGATTACTGTTGCTCGTCAAGTTAATGCTATCAAGTCCAACCCATGAGACCACTTCACACTGCGCTGCATCAGCCAGCATTACTGTGTTGTCTTATTTACTTGGATCACTAAAATAACCTGTTTTGACTTTCTAGTGGGCAACATATGTCAGCTGGAAAACAAAAAGGGAGACTTGTTTATGTTGCAACTAAAGCAGACCTCTGCTTTTTACACTAAGAAAATGACCTCAGCCTATAGCAAACATGGATGCATAAAAAAGTTAAATCATAGATGTAGAAAAAAAGAGTACAGGTGTTTTTAGAAGTACCTTACTGAAGTCTAGCAGTAAATTGCTTGGGTTTAGATATAATTCATATTAAAGTCTTAAAATTGAGAGCAGTATTGGGAGTAGATTAGAGGTGCTGAGTATCCTTCTCTTGACTCCACCAGCACCAAACTGGGCAGATGCTCTGTGGAAATCTGCTCCATAGGCTGACTTGATATTTGGATCTTTGAGGCTTTACATATTTACTGATCTTGTGATTACGCCTTACTAACATTCGTCAGTAACTTCTGTGACTCTGAAAAATAAATCTTCTAAATTATGGGGATCTCTTAATGTTTTCAATAATGCATTACGCAAAAGCAAACAGCTCATCGCTCCATTCCTTCGCACGCTTACACTGAATAAATCACGGGGTCTGGCATGTCTTGGTTCAGCTACTGTGCAGCTTCTGAGGATGAATGATGCAATAGGGCTACTCAAAAGGGAAGGATATGGATTTTTCTCTAGTCGCTGTGTCATAAGAAGTGTGAATCTGATCAGTTTGAAAAATCCAGGTCAATTTATTGTGTAATATGAAAAGTACTTCATGTACTCGTGTTGCGGATCGCTGTAGCTTACAAGTACCATGCTTTGGTAAACAGAAGTTACTTGCAAAGAGATTTTCCTGAATTATCTTAAAAGCATGGATATAGAAAATGGAAGGTGGTAAAGGATAACAGATTTTTTGTTCTAAGCTTTGGAGCAGCCATCTTGTGCTTTAAGAAAAGGCAAGGGAGAAATGTTTTCCTGGTGGTGATTGCCGTAAATTTTTGGCCAGTTCTGTGATACTTAAAGCAATTGATTTGTTTGTCTAAAAAGACAAGGTTGCTAACACAGTACTACATGTATACCATTCCACGTTTATGTGGCAAACTGCGTAGCCTGTGCAAAATGTCATTTGCAGCTCTGCAGTATTGACTGTGCTAAAATACAGAGCACTGGGGAGGCTCTATGGGAGCACACCCCATACCCAGACCCCGTAGTTCTGATGCAGCAGTAGGCAGTGCTCCTGGGACACTGTTGGGTGGAGAGGGTGGAGCAGCTGCATCCTTCTGCCTTTCTTCTCCTCCCTCCACCCCACTCCATCCTCTGGTGCTGGTTGAGTGCATGAGGCTTGTCTGGGCTTTGCCTTGAGTTCCTTATCAGAGCACCTTGTCCAAATGCTCTGGCCTTGTGTGCTGTTAAGAGTGTCTGCAGTATTTATGGGCTATGGAGAATCACTTTTTGTGTCTCTTCATATATCCACTCCCATGCCTCCTCTCTTGCTGCTGTTCTGTGTGGTTTTCTGAGGAAGCCAGGCAGGTTGTGCAGGTAGCTGATCTAAGGGATAAAGGCTAGTTAATTGCTTGGACATAATTGGGACACACAGACTGGGAGAAGCCATGGCTGCCTCAAGTATCTGCAATAATGGCTCTCCCAGGCTTTAAGAACAAATAAAATATGAGTGGGAGTTCTGTAAGAAAGGGAAAGGAGAGCTGAAAGGCAGAGAATTGGTCATTCTTTTCCATATCTTAACCTCTAAATGAGCAAAATTACACTGAAAATTAACGTTCAATGACACAAGTATGCATCTTGATCATACGTATGTCTTCTTCTGCAATAGGCTTCGTCACCAATAGGGTAGCTTTTGCCAAGTTAAAGTTCAGGTCCAACAACATCTCAGCCACAGCGATAGACTCCCAGCACTGAGCCGAGACATACCACCTTATCTAAGGTAGAGATGACACTCCAGCTTTAATGTGGGAATCTTAAAAGGATCAGAGATGCATGTTGTCTGTATTGTTTCAATGATAAAAATGCAGGTTTGATAAATGGAAACTTCTGGCAATAGTTTATTGTACAACTGTTATAATGCTTATCTTTTTGCAGACACATGGAGCCAGCATGGCAACACCATTCAGTGGCAGAGTTGCAACTAATGAGCAAAAGCTTATATATATATATATAATTTTTTTGCTTATTTTACATATGTATACATATATATCCAATATATTTATACATAACTTTTAAAATGATCTTTCCAGTATTATTTTTTGGAGATTCTAAATGAATATTGATTTTTATTACCTAGGAATGCGTTGGTCATTTTGCTTGACTCCTTTCTTTGTGGCTTCTGTTTGCAGATTGGCAACACTGTCTAAATTAGATGTATGTTGAGATGACAGAGTAGGTTATAAAAGTGGATGGAGTCCGGTGCTTATACTGTTGAGCACATTCTCTGCCTCTGGGCTTGTTTGGACTGGGTGCAGAGTTTACAGTTGCAGGCATTATGCAGGTCTTAGAACTATCCTCTGGATGGAATATTAAATCTTGACCCAGCTTCAGGCAATGTTGTGACAATTTTCCCAGTGTATATTGGCCAGAATGTGGAGTGAACGGCAGTGAAACTCCCCGCTGTAGGGGCTGCAACCTATTACTGGGAGAGCAACGATGCTTGAAGCATTCAGTACAGCGAGGTAGAGCAACATGTTATTTCCAATGCATATTTTGATGAGAAATTGACATTTTTTTGAGTTGTTCTTATACAAAGTATTCATTTTCTGAAGTTCTACTTTCCACTGAAAATCCCTTACAATCAGATTTGAGGATCCCCAGTGTGCAGGATTATTTTTAACTGCTAAAGGAGAAACAGAAAATGTTAGGAATTAATGAATTCATTCATAGAATGGCTTGGGTTGGAAGGGAACTCAAGGATCATCAAACTGAAACCACAGAGCTGCCAACCTCCACATCTAATACTAGACCAGGCTGCCCTGGGCCCCATCCAACCTGGCCTTGAATGTTCCACACTTCCTATCTCAGAAACAAAACAGGGAGAACAGAACCACACATTAATTTCTGGTCACTTTTTCTGCTACCTTCATGGCTCCTCTCCCATCTCCTGCAGTGACATATTGTGCCAGATGTGCTGGAAGTGCTGCTGGTATGTGTACACTCACAACACTACCACTGCCTGGCTGTGCTGCACATGGACAGGCAGCTCTGTGCCATCCAGGCCTTCACAAACCATACTGAATATTTCAACTACTCATAACATTACTTTCAAGACTTGCAGGTGAGATTTCAATTAATTTGAGTGATGAACAAGAATATCTTTTTACCATGTAAGAACAGTTTCAAGGGGTGGCTGGGTGTAAAGGAAAAAAAGGAAGTCAACCACCTAAACCCATCCAATAAGTTATTCATTGCAAATTACTCCTCCTGACTTAATGGGGATTTTTATTTTAATATAGTACGTACAAAGTATATTAATTCAGGTTTTTAAAACTGTCTTATGGAAATTAATATAGAAATAAGTTCTCAATGGGAAATGATGTTTCAGGAATACTATATTAAGAGAGTAATGAATACATTATGAAAATTTAATTGCATGTTTTAAAGCAATTATCCAACTAATCATAAAATTCCTGTTGCAAATAGTAATTAGGAAAATATTTAGATTTTACCTATGCATATACACTGTAAAATACTGGGAAAAGGCCAGAATCCTCTCTGATAGAGAATAATTGTCCAGCAGCTGTCCCTTAAGACTTTATAAATACTTCTTAGAGTCCCGCTTTCCTGAGGAGTCTTTCTGTTTTCCGTGTTTTAACACATGAATAGAGCTTGTAAGGTGCCGTGGTGGGAAGGAGTATCCTTGTAAGCTTCCTGGAGAGGAATTCAGACAACATGTGTTGAGGGAGCACTGCGTGCCAGTGCTAAGCCTGTGTGTGTCAGAGAAGTGCCCTGAGTGCCTCCTGCCCAACAGGAATACATTGCACCTTATTTAGATTTTAAGATAATGTTTTCATGTTCAATTACCTTCTCTAAGATGAAGATAATTTTATGCTGCTGATTGCAATGAAAGGCCTGGCACTGGGTTTGTGCTCCTCTGGCACAGAACCAGTGCTCATGTGGAGGTTTCAATCTGCAGATGCTTCAGACCTTCCTTGAAACTACCTTGGAGTTTGGGTAAATTATGTACCATTTTCTGCTCAAGTGACTTAATTCACTGTTGGTGGGTGGTGCAGTAGGCAGGAAAGTAACCTTTAATTTTGACTCAATGCCTTTTTCTTTTTCTAACATATATATTTTTTTTTATTTCAATGTGGTATCCTTACCCCTACCGAAGACACACATTTGCCATCATAGTGTCACGAGTGTTCCATAGTGCATCAGTGCAGTATTCTTCATTTACTCTCAGTATTATATACAAATAAATTAAAGAAAAAAGCTTTAATCAGTGTGAAAGCTTAATTTCACCTGGTTCCTCTTCCTTCAGAGCCACTTGATTGTGCATGCGGGCTGCAAATATTGAGCAGTGGGCTGCCCCAAGACAACCTGCTTCTGCACTGAGCCTGTGCACGTTCAATGGGGATGGCTAGAAGTTGCCTTCAGGAATTACCTCCAGAAGTGAACTTCTGGGCTGAAGTGAGATGCTGATGTATGATGAGATGCACCCTCCATTCTGCTTTCTTCATCTCTTCTTTCATTTCTCTGCTCCTTGTGCCCTGTCTCTTCCACTATGTTTTGATCCCTTAAATCAAACAAAATCATTTTAAAAACCCAAACCCCAGCACAGTAATTCCCCCAGTGCTGTTAATTTCACTCTGGATGTAGGCACTTGGCTCCTTCTGCAAGACATGACTTCTGTATGCTTCCACACATCATGGCTTAGGGTTTCATATGTGTCAGAGTTATAACCACACAATGTTAGAGCTACTGATCTCAGGATCATGATGTAACCTTGCAGAGCTCACTCCTGGTAGGTTTGTGCCTTATTCATTCAGTGATGGTGTGCATGGGGTCAGGCTGCTTTTGGTACCCACTCTCGTTTGAATGTGGCTTTAATTACTATGAAGCTACACCGCAGTCTGTGCATGAAAAACCTTTTCTGATGTTTCCTCAGTGGGACTTCTGGGCCCCTGAAGGGTGGTATGAGCTTGTAAATACAACTGAATGGGGAAGGTTGGTCTTCAGCCTGTGCTGTCCTATCTCTATCTTTAGATATCACGCCCAAAAGCTTTGCATGCAATATCCAAGCCCATGCTCCTTTAAGACTTCGTTTTCATGTACCATCGAGACTTAGCCCCTGTTCTCTTCAGATCTGCAAATGTAACAACCAATGCTTTGATTTCCTGAGGACAGGTTCAGGCCTGCAAACACCGGGCCTTGTCAGTCATTGGAAGTAAGTGCTGCTGTAGGGCGGTTTGTCAATGTAGCATCTCTGTGTTTCTCTTCGGGTTTTATGCTAGGAATGGATACATGCTTTCCTCTGTTATATTATTCAGCCTCCCATCTCCTGATTGCAGCACATGGCACGCTGTTGCTTTTGCTGTATGCTCTTGTCTGAGAAACATCTCTTGTGAGATAGGAAAACTAGGAAAAGAACCTTTGACCGGATGTTTTTGCTGATGAGAGATGAAAATGAATAAAGAGGAAAATGCTTTTTTTTTTTTCCCCTCCCCCCCCTTCTTTCCCACCTTAGGAACTGCATAACTTCCAGCTTAATCCATGCAAATTTACTGCAGATTTCTAGTTAAAACTCATTAGAATCACTATTTTATCATGTGATTCACCTCTCAACATTTTCATAGTCTTCAAAAGATCACATTTTTATATGCATGCTTTTCAGCTTCCAACTAATGCAGACTTAGAGGGGAAAGAAAGCCCAAACCAACCAAATAAACAACTCATTTTAACTTTTTCTGGGTCACCCTCAGAGGGGTTGGGAGGAAAGCAGTCTTTTCTCCATGTTGACTTAGGGCTGTGAATCAAATAAGGCATCCGTCCAACTTGGTGAAGGGTCAGTACCTTCTTTGCTGTTCCTGCATGTTGCTGCTTATCTCTCCACTCCTCGAGGTGCCTGTTTCTGTATTTGCCTCTTGTGACGTGGTTTTGTCATAACTAGGCTGAGCTCACTGCCCCCTGAAAGCGAGCATCCCCATAGCCCTGGGGCCGATTTGCTCCAGGGTCCACAGGGTGCTGTGCTTGAGGGTCTGTGGGTGGAGGGCTCTGAGCCCCGAGGTTGGCTGCTTCCTCTGCTGCAGCCCTCCTAAGCCCTGACAGCAGCCAGGGGAAATGCCTGTAAGCAGAGTGGGAGTCAGGAGAGCAATGAAGATATGGGATGGAAATGAAAACAGATATTTGCTCTGCCTAAAATAACACCAGAAATGCAGTTAGGTGAAGCTGTGAATTAAGCTCTGTGAAGTTTAACTCCTGTTCTGACCCAATTAAATCCCACTCATACTTCCCTGCAGTTACCAGGGGAAACTGCATTGCTCCCATTTCTGCTTCAGTGCAGCATGGCTGTTTGTGCAACCCCAGCCCAGACCTGATGGCATTATTCTGTCCAATCTCAAAGTACAAAAAGAATCATTATGAAGGAATACGAATTTGAAAAAGGAGGCAAAAAGTTTCTTCTTTATCGATAGTACTTTGACCAGGACATCTAGGTCTTGCACTGCCTGTTCAGAAGAAGAAAATCATTACCTGTTCAATTAAAAGATTTCCAATGGCTTTTTTTCTTTAATGAAAGCATGTGGCTATTGCATCCCTAACACTGCTCTCAAAAATGCATGGGTTTTTTTTGTAGTGTGAATGACCCTGATTTAAGTAAGTACCTCTACACATACAACTGACCAAATGCTCATAGTGGTGCAGAGAGGTAACACAGAATGTATCCTCTATTCATGGGCTTTAATGCCACATCAAGAGAGCAGTTGTCTAATTAAGATAACATTGTACGCAGTGGTGTGGGGGGGAGCAGCCCCCTAAAAAACCACAAAAAAAGCCACGCAGTGTACAGTGATGTATGTGATGGAGATGCCTGTGGTTTCTTGGATGAAAGTAACACCAGCGCTTTCCCCCATATAAGTTCTATGTCACTGAACACCAATGATGGAGTTTTGCTACTGGAAGTGTGAGAAGGAAATAGTTCTATTAAGATGGTTCCAGTGTAATAATTCCTAGTAATGAATTAGAGAAGCGGGTTGTTGGGAATTGTCTAATTAACAAATAGCAGCAATGTGTTTCTCACAGCCTGCAAACCATGCTTTTTTCAGGAGAAGTTGTCCTGCCTTACCCCTGAACAGTGGAACTGAAGACTGGATTCAGAGCATCATTGTGTAGCTTTATTAAGAACAGATGGGTGGAAAATTCCCTTGAGTGCTACATTAGCTGCCTGCCATTCACAGGATGGCAGCTGATAATGTACTTGATGGACCTCTCTGTCCATCTGTTGGTCCATCTATCCAATGTTCCTTGGCTTAGGGAGTGCTTCAGACTTGAAGCTTCAAACAGCATCATTAAATGCCAGAGATATTTTGTAGTATTTATAGAGTTTGCTGGTTCACATTTAAGAACATTTCTGTGATTCATCAGATGTGATCTTGGTTTGTATTATTTATTAAGAGTGTGGCTTAATGAGTTACATCCGCGCCCCGTGTAGCTGTACCATTTGACAGCGTTCTGAGCTGAAGGTCTGAACCTACGCCTACTATGAAGCATGTTCTTACTGATTATCATATGGCAGTTCATGTCTTAAAAGAGATGTTAATTCAGGTTAGAGAGTTGGAGGAAAGGTGGTCCTGGTGCTTTGAGACAAAGGCAGGCAGGGGAAGCTCCAGGAGCGATCTGCCTCTCCTTCAGCACATATGGACTTTGGGTGTGTAGGGATGCTGCCTGCTGTTAATTCGGTTGTCAAACAAAACAGATATCACTAAAACAAAAATGCTTAATGGATTTGGGGGTTTTGGTCTTTACTTTTCCCTTATTTCTTGTTGTCTCATCTGTACTTGATTGGGAAATGTGCCTTAAAAGAAAAATAGAGCTTAATAAGTTTGCTTAGCCACCTTGTGGTTGCAGCACATCCTTTACAACGATGTACTCTGCAGCTCCCCTGGGTATTAAACAAATAAATATAAGGGGATTAACACCAGCTTGTACAGTTACCAAGAAGTTAAAGCATTACTTACAGCACTAAAAAGGATGTGAAGATTTAGTGCTGCTGTGCAGCACACTAAATAACACCAAATTAACTCATAAAACATGTCAAGACTTGGTGCTCCAGCCACTCCATCTGTGTGCAGCTGTCCCCAGAACAGGGCTGCCTGCTGTGCTGCTGATGAGGCTTGGTAGAAATTCTAGAGAAAATGCTCAATGGTGCCACATGTTTGTGGACATTTGTCCAAGCCAGAGATGGACCAACTGCAAAGCATTTTATTCTTATTCCTTATTTATTTATTTTATTTTTTATTTTAATGTGGGCTTATTATAAATGCAGATGTCTATTCTTCATGAAAGAGCTCTTTAGAAGGATTAAAGGAAGGAAAGAGGAAAAAACATCTGGGCTGATATTGTAAATATCCCATGGGCGCTATCAGTCTGGCTGGCCTGGGGGTTGTGAAGCAACAGAATGAGGTTTGCTGTGGCTACTTAAGACCAGGCTGGATGTGGCTCTGGGCAGCCTGGTTTGGTGGTTGAAACTAGATAGTCATTGTGATCCATCTCAACCCAGGCCATCCTGCGATTCTACTCCTAGGAAAATTGTTTAAAGTCTAGGGAAATTTTCACTGTAGTTTGATTCTTGTCCCTGACCTGCATCTGATGACTTCTTAGTCCCACCAGTGGCCCAAGATGAGGTTTTCCTTGTGTTTTGCTAACTAACTTTAGCCATTAGTAAAACTGTTTGATGGGTTCCTTCTGTATTTTTGGCCTAATCCACGGAGTTCTTGACTTTTCCTTAGCAAGAAAAATTTTGGAGATGTAGTGGAGATGCACAGGTTATACAGCAGTTTGTCCTCTGCTTTCTGTTTGCTTGCACCAAATATTCATGTTTTGCAGGCTTTACTTTATGAAATGCTACTTAGGTGTAAAAAAAGTGATTGAATTATTTGGATGTAACTTCTAAACTGTAGGTGAGTGCACTTGATCTCCATTTGGATGTGCCATCCAAATAATATGGTCTGCTCTGCAGCACAAAATAATGATGAAGGGTGTTTTTGTTTCAGATAAGAGCAGCTGATTCATCAGAGTAATAAAAGGATTAATTACGTACCTGACTGTGAGGTTATTTTGTTCAGTCAACTATGACCACTTGTATGAACTCATTATTCTCTTGTGTATTAATGTAAATACTCTCCAGTTGTCAAATACTCCTAAAATACTGTTTGTGATGATAAATTGTGCTCAGAACCTTAGGAAAACTTCACAGAAGTTCTGAGTTCATGGCGTTCCAAGTTTTTTTGTTTTTAGTTGAGTAGAAGCTCTGAGATCTCTTTCCCTGCTGAGTTTCAAGATGGCTCATTTCTCGTTGGTGTACTGAGATCATAGAATGGCCTGGGTTGAAAAGGACCACAATGCTCATCCAGTTCCAACCCCCTGCTATGTGCAGGGTTGCCAAGCAGCAGACCAGGCTGCCCAGAGCCACATTCAGCCTGGCCTTGAATTCCTTTCGGGTGGGGCATCCACAACGACCTCCAGGTACCCCTCCAGCCCTGTTTTCCTGGGATTATGCATACTGATCTGCACTCCCAGGGAGCAGCAGGTCAAGCTGTGTCCAGAGGTCCCAGCTCCTTGAGATGCTGTTGAAGAGGGGTAGCTGAGCTGCTGTGGGAATCTCGAGTTTGCTCAGGACTTCACCTCCTCCTTCTTAAAATTCTGAATCATCATTGTTTTTCCCCATCTGATGTCAGATTTTATTAATGTCATATCTGAGCGTCTCATTAAGAAAGTAATTTGCTAATGTATCTGCAGCATTGAAAGTGCACTCATAGTACCTTGCAAGGCAGTGGAAAAATTTGCCTTGTTTTACTGATGGGGAAACAGACAAAATGGGCATATGAGAGAAGGACTTCTGGGGGCACTGAGGATCTGTGCCCAAAGCTGTGATAAGGAAAGTCTCAAATGACCTACCAAAGGCTTTCACCCCTTTGTGGATATATTCTTAAGCAAAGCAGAAAGGGAGAGTAGTACATCTTAGTAGCCTAGATAAGGAAAAAAAGCAAAGCGAAACCCAGGAGGTTTGGATCCCTCTCTGTTCTGACTGCATCAGCTGTTCTAACAGAATGAGCTGCCTTTCCTGCAGACTTCCTCTCAGTGCATCTTTGTGCTGTCACAGCTGCAAAAGTGCAACTGCTCCGTACATTGCTGTGTTCTTGTACGGTGTTGAGTTATTAATGGGGTAGTAAAACAACTACTGTTGTTATGAAATTGTATTTTTACCTTTTAAAAATGCACTCCTGCTTTCTCTTTACTTCCAACGGAGACGACATATCAATTTATGGGATTGGCACAGATGATTTGATGGCTGAGTCATCAGTGGAAGGAGCACAGAGAAGAATTGTAGTTTTCCATTACTTGCAGAAGATAAAATGTTTGTTTTCCCTTCATACTACATGGGCATAATTGCTCGATTCCTCTTACGCTTGGCATTTTAAATTAGCTGTTTTAGTGACGATGCTCTCCTGAGTTTTCTGAGGCACCGCGGGCCACCAGGCTGCTGGTTTCACTTTTAGATGGTGACAGCTATGACTACACATACAGACCTGTGTGCTTAAGTCCTGTAGAGCATCCTCAGTTTGTGTGCTGGCTGCCTGCACCCTGTGGCTGGGGAAAGGCAGGGGAGGATGTGGCTCATGGAAGCTTGTTCCTGACCAGCTGATATTCAGCACAGGAGATTGCACTCTGAAGTATTGAAAACAGGTATTTATTTGATTATATGTTAAGTTAAATTACTTTGAGAGGCACCCACAGGTATTATTCATTTTAGTACTCAAGGACTGAAATCAGTAAAATGTAATGAAAGTATTATTTTAGGGGTTAACAAAGATCAAGTGCCAACCAATCTTGCATGAATTAATTTGGAAGACAAGTCTGGAACTGATATCTTTTTTTTAATTCTGATTTAGATGGTCATTGACAAATTATTCCCTGCATTTAAGGGAAACTTTGGTTGATAATTAAGTGCATCAGACTGTTACTTAGATTTATCACATGCCTGCTTATGTCTTAGTGGGAACATTGGCCATAACCAAAGAGAAAACAAAACAAAAAGCTCAGGATGATGAAGCAATTGAGGGTAGCAAAAACAACAAAAAACAAAACAACCATCCTGAAGCTCTTGTGACAGCCAGGACTGCTTAAATACGGCGCAGATTTGTGCAGATTTGGATGCTGCCTTGCAATTGGTTGCATTATTGAACAACTTTCAAGTCCCTTCTATTCTCAGTAATGATTTGAGGGAAATGACGATGTATGAATTTACAGCTGGCATCATGCCATATTGTTATTGCCACATAACATCCATGGATGGCTCTCCCTATCATGTGGTGTCAGGTTTTCTTTGGGTTTGAGCATGGATGGGTTTGAAGGTGATGTTGCTCTGAGAAATACCATCCAGGGGCTTCTCCCACTCCCACAGGCAATTATATGGAAAATATTATCGTGCTTCTAGTCTTGATCAGTTCAGTTCCCCTGGTTTGAAACTGGATAGAAAGAAGGAAAAATTATTTGAAAATCGAAGACATTCATCTATGACATTTAATAACTGTAATAGGATTGCTCTGATCCATGAAACTCCCACCACAGCATAAATGTGTCTAATCCTCATCAATGATAACGCCATCCATCAGTTCATATACTTTTTTTCCTATTACTGCAGGTTTATCCTCACATGTAGTGAAGACCATCCTTTGGTTCACATTAAAGATATGTTGTTTGGAGAGGAAATTATACAGCATAATTCCAAGTTCCAAATTAAGCTGTCATAACAGCTCTCTATCTGACACACCGAACATTCAACCCCACTTTATCCCAGTTCCAGATGTCAGGAGATGCACAGGCTTTCCCCAGAAACAATACAGATAAGTAAAGGTGGCTGAGAAGATGCAAAGAGATTTAAGGAAGACAGCAGGCCTGGTAGATGTTTTCACTTCCAGAGTCTAACATAAGAAAAAGAACCTAAAAAGAACCTAAAGATGTCTTGGAATAATTCAAGAAAATGATTTGCTCAGTGTTGTTTGTCTGCTTCAAAGTAGAAATCAAGGAGGGTTTTGATGCAAGCCATCCCCAGTAGATGATGAAAGGATGCTTCTGCAGAGTGGGATGGCTGCTCGCAGCTCTCACGGGCTCTATGATACAGATGAAGTTGTTGGTTTGGGTTTCTCGTCTCGTTTTTTAATAGCAGGCCGTGCTGGTTGTGTGCTTCAGCTTTGCTACATGACCGAAGGGTCGTGGGAGGAGGAAGCTTCACTGGCTTTGTATCACTTTCGGCTGTTTTTCAATTAGGTCCTCAGACACTTTTCTTCAGAAGTTGTGTTGTTCTTGGATTCAAAACAACCACTCTGGCAACATTCTGACAATCAAGCCTGAGTACTCTCGTATGCTTATTGCAGTCTGAGGAGCACTTAGCTGTAACTGTAACGTCGTAGAAACACCGTGTGGTAAAGATCTGCTTATCAGCTGCGGATATGTCTGAACTGAATGTGAAAAGCAGCCCTGGCTTTTCTGTAGCACAGCCCAGGGGTTCCCACAGCAGTGACAAAGTGAGGCAGAGAGCATCAGCACCAGGGTGAGGTGGTGCGGTGCCTCGGGCAGCAGGGAGCTCTGCTCACACCTGCTTTCAGCTAAAGGAGGAAAAGCATCTCTACAACCAAACGGTGCTCAGTCCTCCAGCATTCCCAATCCAGTCAAACTTCTCTAATAAGAAACTAAGAATGAAGCACAGCATGGAACTGAGAAAATGTTCTCAGTAGTGAGAATGGGTCAGCAGTCCTTTGCTGAGTGCAAGGCTGAAATACGGCAGTGTCACTGCAGCAGCCATCACTGCAGACCCACGGTCAGCCTTGAGAAAGGGGCCTGGAGTCCAGCCCTCATTCCTTGGAATTCTTTGGTAAGAAAAGGAAAAACCATGAACCACGTATTGGGAAAAAATAAAAGCAGAGTTGGTGTCAGGGCCTGAATCAATACGCAGCAATACTGGGTTACCTGCTTCAAAACTAGAATGGTTTTATGGCTAAAGTGTGTTTGTACAAAGTCACATCTAAGTGCATTGTGGGAGGAAAGAGACGTGTATAATCTAAACAGGCAGGTTTCCTTGGGCATAAATGGGAATTGAATAAGGCCTTAAGCACTTTTCTATTCATACAAAGAATTATCAAGACAGATTACCACACTTACAAATGCTGCAAATAGACGCATAGAGGCACCCAAGTCACGAGAGAATTCAGTTGCACTCAAGCCCTGCAATTGATTTCTAATTATTGGTTATATCAGAGTTGCTTTTACATAGTAACAGCACATAGGCAATAATTTGTGTTTGTGGATAGATGTTACCAAAGGCAAATGAGATAATCTGTTTAAAATACTTTATGCTTTATGGAATGTAGAATATTCTCAGGGTAAAATGGTTCAGAGAAGACTCAAATGTGGTGGTCTCTCAGTTGTACAGAGGTCAGAGCCAGCAGGCATTGCTTTGCTGTCACTTCACAAAGATGCAAGAAAACTGCTGGTGAAAGAAGAGTGAGCTTTAGCAGGACTTCAGGGTGTTCAGGCACAGAGAGAAGGAGAAGCAGAGCTGTCTGTGGAGCTGTGCAGTGGGCTGGGGGCTGTCCCTGGGCAGGATGGTGTGGGGGTGAGCGGTGCCATCCCCATGGGGTTCCTCCACCTGCCTGGGCTTGGGGAGCCTTCCTGCTGCACCCCCTCCAGCTGGCTGTGGGAGGTGTGCAGCTTCAGCGCCATCTGCTAAGGAGGTGTGAGAGAACGGAGGGCTTTTTCCATGTTCTATTTCCAGAAAGGAGGAAAAAAAGTAAAAGGAATTTGTGCATGTTTCAGTGTCAGAGCGTGCAGCTTACAGAAATAATAGCAAAACCCCATGTAGCAGCTGTAGGAGTTCTCACATACACTTGTACAGAAATATGAAATAATTATTGCAGTCTATTCTTTTTAATGTTAATGCAACAGTAGTTTTTTCTCCCAAAGCAAATCTCTATTGCAGCCAAATCAGATGGAGGTAACAGCCAACTGTGTGCTCCCTCCTGCACTAATAGTTCATCATTACTGCCTTGATTTCCCTTGCGTAGTGGCCCAGTGATGATAATCCAGAAGCAATTGTTGGGTGATTCCAATGCATGTCCTTGTCACACAGCTCCAGCTCCCACATAACCCCAGTCAGGGCATCCCGTTTAATAGAGTTCGACTTACTGCTCTGCCCCTCTCCTTCAGGTGGCTTGCTGGTTATGGACTGAGATCAACAGATGTTTTGCTCCAATCCAGACTAATGGTAATAATGATGATCAGAGGGCTGGAGCACCCCTCCTGTGAGGAAAGGTTGAGGGAACTGGGCTTGTTTAGCTTGGAGAAGAGAAGGCTCTGGGTAGATCTCATCACAGCCTTCCAGTAATTGAAGGGAGTGTATAAACAGAAGAGGGAACAGCTGTTTATAAGGATGAGTAGCGATAGGACAAGGGGGAATGGTCTTAAACTGACACAGGGGAGGTTTAGGTTGGATATCAGGAGGAAGTTTTTCACCCAGAAGGTGGTGACGCACTGAACAGGTTGCCCAAGGAGGCTGTGGATCCCCCATCCCTGGAGGCATCCAAGGCCAGGCTGGATGTGGCTCTGGGCAGCCTGGTCTGCTGGTTGGCGACCCTGCACATAGCAGGGGGGTGGAACTGGATGAGCATTGTGGTCCTTTTCAACCCAGGCCATTCTATGAATGATAATAAGATTGTTTTGTTATTTGTTTTATAAGTCCCTTGAGTATGTATATTATGGAAGAATTTTTCTTTCTTCCTGAAAGCACGTGTGAAATGCTGAATGACTCTCATGGCTGAATCATTGCATTTCTTCAGGTTTCCCAGCCAGAGCCAGAGCTGCCTTGCAAATCCTTATTAATATGAGTAATGGTCTGTGTGCCTGTGATGCACACGTGTGACTCCTTCACCAGGATAGCAGCAGCTCTGCATCGTTACAGTGCTGCAGCTCTGCTGCTCACCCTGAGAGCCGTAGGGCCCACCGCCAGCACAGTGCCACCCCAGTGGGATGCTCCAGGCCACTGTCGGCAGCACGGCCGCAGCCGGGGGTTGTGTGGCAGTAGGTGTCAGCATTCCGTTGCTGTGCAGTTGAGAGCTCTGATTGAATACTCATGGCAATGTGCCTGCAGAATTAATGCCAAGCGCTCTACAAACGGTGCTTTAGGATAGGATTATTCAACCAGAAGTTTCTGGAGATATAAAGGGAAAACGGTACGGCTCTGTTCGCCTTCCAAAACCCCAATTTTGTCACTTTGTTCTGTCTCACATGCAGGCAGCACACTGCAGACGTGAGTACTTGGCTCTGGGGCTCGCTGTGTCTGTGTGCTCTGTGCAGGTGCGTGTCGATGTGCAAGGCCTTTCCTTGGAGCTGATTACCCTGCTTGCTGTAATTGGCTTTGTGAGGAACAGAGAGCCCCTTTGAACTAAGAGCTGATGTAATTATTTTCATAATCATGCTGTAGGGAGCACAGGGGAAGCTGCAGCAATGGGACACGTCTCTGCGGTGATCAGATTCTCTATTCGATGCTAGCAGCAGGTGGATGGCAGTGCCCAAAGCCAGCTCTCTCCAGCTTTCCTGCTTATGGCCCAATTCTGCCAGTTGAGAGTCCTTTTGTACCTTGTCAGAGAGAAGGGCCCTGGATGGGGAACCCCCATAACACCCTGTTACTTCCAGTGCTAAGGAGGTCTGCAGGTTGAGAAATTTCACCCTTGATAAGATAGTCCCACTCTTGCCTCCATGCAGGGTGATCTGGCCAGTTCCAATGTGTCCCTTCCTGCTGCCTGGCCCCATGGCGTGTCCCACCAAGCCCAGCTGGTCCAGCTGCCATTAAGAAATCAAATAATTATTTTGTGAAGTCATTAAAATCTAGAGGCAGAAAGTGTTGTTAATCATACAGTAGTGGTGATATGGGGACTTCTGTTATTATTACTGATTTACAAGATTAGGGAAGGATGAATAATTACCAATTACTCATCAAGCACTCCTAACCACAGCTGCAAGAATATAGCTGGTGCTGGCAACTAATCTCCTTGTAGGCTTTTGTGAAAAACGCAGGATTATCCCCTTCGTTTCACCCATTCAGCTTGTTTCTAGCTCATTTTGCCTTGCTGTTTCTCTAAAGAATGCCAATTCTGCTTCATGATTCCATCCCTCCCTGGCTGAGGCTGTGATCCCTCCTTGGGAGGCTCCGCAGTTTATTCCTCAGTGGTTCAGCGTTGCAGCCTAACCTCAGGATAATTATTTCATTCAAACACTAAGACTTTCTCATCCCACAAGTTTAAACCACGTTTCATTTTGCTGTGTTGCTGTCTGTATTCAACATCCTAATGTCAGCAGAGGAGAGGCAGGAGTGCTGCAGGACAAAGCAATGTGCTTAGATGGAACCGTTATTTTAGGAGGGACATAACAGTGTCATACCTTGCAGCACATGGCTTTTCAGTTGAATTCTTCCTTAAAAACTCTCTCTAAGGAAGAGGAAAGAAACGATCTGGAAAAACTGAAGTGGGACCAGCCATGGGTGTTTGTCAGATCGGAGAGGCTTTGTGCACAGGACATCTTGGTCCAGCATTGGATGGCATTATAAAGAGCATGAGCAAGCCACCTGGTAATTGGAAGCAAGTGTCTGGGCAGAGCAGGCAGCTGGGCAGCCCGGTTCCTGCTACTTCTACAAAGCCCTTCCCTTTAGTGGCAGGAGCTGGTGCAGCGTGAGCCCATCCAGTCTGTGCTGTGGAGTAAGAGGTGTTGTGCAGTTCTGTGGCAGACTGGTCAGCTTTCTGCACTGAGCACTGAGCTCCTGCAGTGCTGGGTGAGCTTTGTCTGGGAAGGGTCTTAGATGTGTCTCCTCATAAAGATGGGAACGCTTTTAGTTGTCTTTTATTTGGGGTAAAAACCCACTGACTGCCCCCACACTGTGCACTTTGCTCCTGTCCCACAGGAGCAGGGAACCACTGCAGCCCCAAGCAGAGGTCACCTCAGCTGCTCCCCAGTGCTTTGGCCCTGCTGAAATTTGTTGTTGTCTCCCCTCCTTTGGTGTTTGGCTGCTGCTGTTGTTTTCTGTGCCTGTCCCAACCTTGTGTAAGCTCTGATCGCTGGGGCTGATGCTTCTGTGCTTTTATTGAATCCTGTTTTCCTGCTTTCCATAAGCAGTTTTCCAGCACGTGATGATTTGATTTTCCTGGCACTGCACTTACTTCTCACTTTTCTTTATCAGTTGATTTACTGCTTCTAGGCAGAAGATGAATAGTTTGCACTTTGTACTCCTAAATCAAGGCAGAATGGAAAAGACTGGTTTAATCATATTTTATTCCAACCCCACTTATCGCTATCACCTATCGCTTAGCCCTGTCAGCAGTGATATGTCTGCAATATCCTAGTGGGGGGGGGGGGGGGGGGGGGGGGATGTGTGCTTACAGCAGGTTTTGCTAATTCACGATTCCAGCACTGTATATCACAAAGCTGTGAGAAGAGGTCTTGGAGCAGTTTGTTGCTGGTTGAAGCAGTGTGGTTGGTGAGCTGCGAACAGCAACTCGATAAGTGTTTCCATTTAAACCTCAGCACAGAGCCATGGAATAGCCAGAGCTGGAAGGGAACCCCTAAGGACCATCGAGTCCAACTCCAAGGATCACTGAGTAGTTCAGGATTATTTTTCGCCAATTCAAATAAGACCTGTAAGCTAGATTGCAGCTCAGCATGATGCCTACATATATTCTTAACATAAAACAGAGATGGGAAACTTTCCAGCTATGTATATTTTACTTGAAATAGCTGAAGTATGTGAGCTTGCAGTTATCTCAGCACAGGCTTTTCTATGCCTTGTTGAGTCTGGCTCTGAATGCAGAAAGTGGCTTGAAGTTTTCATTTCAGTTTGATTGACCTTGGATTCTAAAGCAGAAATTAAACCAACTTAATGAAAATCCTTAAAACATACTTGTGTTTAAAACATTTTTAGGTGATCAAATCTTCTTATCTTTGATAAAAACAATTATTTGGATAATTTTTTTTAATTATATTTTTTAAACAACTTTGAATTCAATGATTTGAGCTTTGTGAATGAACCCTATAACATCTTCTATAGCCCACCTGGAAATGAGCAGTCTATTCCTGTCACAGTCAAAAGACACAAAACCACTTTGGTACAGCCAGGCAACACAAAGCTTTGTGTCTCAAAGTACTGCAGGGTGGCAGATTCAGATTTGAAAATTAAACGATGAGATGAGTTGCTACTGAATGCACCCCACCTATATTCACATAGCAAACTGCTTCTCACCCAAAGCAGTCCCTGACACAGCAGGCAGTGATGGGATGCTTCTCCAGGGCTATTCTTTTCTTTTTTCTTTTTAACCTGTATTTGAGCTGACGTGATGTGTGCAGCAGAGCTCACCTTTAAAGCACTGGGCGTTCAACCTGAGGCATACCAAACTTTCTGCTCTGCATACCAACAAAGCAATTAAAGGTATCCCTTATCTGACCAGCTGGAAAGCATTGTTGCACTTTTCTCTTCTTTCTTGCCTGTTGCCAGTGTAGGAAATGATGTATAAAGACCCGAGTGATACTGTATAAGACTGTGAGCAGTTTCTTCAGAATTTCCCATTTCTTCTACTGGAATGCAGCCACACAAATGATACTTGGTGTTTCTAGCATGTTACTTTATTGCCTGCGAATCAAGCAATAGAACAGCTTGTGTGCTCAGCTTCACAGGCTTAGGCTCGAGATGAGTTTCTACGCCATCACTTAACGCTGTGGTCCTTTTTCAGGGGACTCAGCTGAATTGCATTACATCCTTTTCAGGGCTACAGCAAACACGGGTGTCCTGGCTGAGCGAGGCTTTCTCCATAACACACTTAAAAATCGCTTTTTCTATTTTGACCACTCATCGTGTTATTATGTACCAATTCCTTTTCAGCAGCCAAAGGAAATTATTATAGTCCAAACTGCTGCATTATTGAGATAAAATACAACTTCCAATTCAGTCAGCTAATTGAATTATTGGCCACCTCAGCCTGCGAGCTATTGTGTGAATCAGCAGGGAAGTGATTCACGCTGAACTGCTGTGGGATGGCTGGAGAGGCAGCCCCAAGGATGCGTACGCTCACAGCAGCTCAACCTAATTTTAACCAGTAAGTACAGAAATGCCTGTTTTAAAGGTCTTGGTTTGCCCAATCAATAATACTCCCTTCCCCTCCTCCTTACTTTTTCATTTTTCAGCATTATTCAGCCTGAACTTGTTTCTGTGCCATGGGAGCCACTGGGGCCCTGCCTGCTAGTCCTGCTGTGTGTGATGGTACTTTGCTGTCTCATCACTCCTAAAGTCCATTGGTGAAACTGATGGTTTCTCCTTCTACAGAAAGTAGTCAAAAGGTTAGGACAAGTATCCAGCAATCCCCTGAAGCCTTTGGGAAAAGTGTCATGGGATGTTTGGAGCTGAGCTTGGGAGCCCATTTTGCAGCTGGCGGTGCAGGGGCTGAGCAGATCTCAGGGGTGGCAGCTATTGAGAGTGGTGTGTTCGTTCAGGAGAGGCTGAGGCTCTCAGCATGGGCAGTGTGTGTGTTCCACGTGTATATGAGCAGTCTGAACTCAGAAAGCATAAGGATTTGGGGCGATGTGACTGTTGGATGCCTCCTGAGTTTTGCTGAAGCAAGACCTGCTCTAAAACTCAGGGAATCGATGGGCTTTCCCTGGTGTCCTTAACACTTACTACATTGTTAAACTGCTGTTCTCTGTTGTTGCTTTTCATACAATATTTGTTGTTTTTAACATTGTTGCAGCAGCAGAGTCACATCATCCAGACCTTGCCGAGTGTTTACAGGCTGGGTTCATTCTTCTGAGCTTAACTTTGCCTGAGCTGCTTTATGAGTGAAGGAAATACCTTCTGGAGGTGTCTGCCTTTCTCCATTGGCCACACAATGCTCCTGTGGCTATCACTGAGATGAACAATTCCTGGTGGCTCTTAATGAAGATAGCTCTGAGAGAATGCTGCTGGGATTTGTAGGTGGGCCTACAAGTTATTCTGCCCTTCAAGGAGATCTTTCTAACTTGCATCTGTTGCGCTTGTTCTTACTTCCTCCTTTGTCAGAAAGTGATTTCAGTTGCAGCCTTCACTGCTGTTCTGTGCTCGCAGTCTTTGGATTATGGAAATTTCGGTTAGGAAGTGGTACTTTTGAACACTATCTATTTGGTTCTGCTTCTTCCAGGACTCACTGATAGAATGTATAGAAATCACTTTCAGTCTTAAAGCTCCGATTGTCTTGTTGGATTGTCACTTTTGAGTGAAGAAATGGATTGGCATCGATTTTTCTTTTCTTCTTTTACATCAGTATCCAAGTTTTTTGTGTCGGTTTGATTTGACAGAAACTGAGATCAGCCTTTGTTATTTTTTAGACTACTGACAGTTCAGTGTCTGTGACATACAGGGTAAGTTCTGCACACTTCTGGCAGAGCTTACCCTGCCTACCATTTTCTTTTCCTTGCCATACCAAGCTGACTTCAAGGGAAGTGAATGCAGGTTAAGGCATATGGAGCTTTAAGTACAGTAAGTGAAGTGATTCGGATTTCTGGAGTTTTGGCAGCATGGCTTTCCTCCAGCATGCACCTCTTTCTCAAGTGAGGGCCCCAAGGCCTCCTGCCAGCCATCAGCCCACAGGTTTGGGGTGGGTTTTCTCTGTCCATCTTAAAATGATGATGCTTTCCTTCCAAATGTGGCCTTTGAGCAATTTTAAGTTTGTTGCAGTGTATTTCACAAGGACCAAACTCGAGATTATGCCCGCTGAAATTAATGTTACTACCAATATCACTCTCTTTATCACCATTATTTAGGCTCTGTTACCTGCAGTATTTGAGTTTCTCATTGTCTTTATCATGCAATGGGTACGTCTCAAATTCCTCACAGTGAATTAAGTAGCACAGAAAAATTCCAGATGTATTCAAAGGGCATTCCTATGCATGAAGAAAACATCCAGTAATTGTCAGTGTGAAATGCATACTTGAGAGTCAGGATCATGTGTGCACATATTAAGCATGTGAGTGAGGTGTGTTTGAGCTGCTCCTGGGTGCTGCTGCTGGCAGAAGTCATGTCACTGTGTGGCATCCCAGCACTGTGGCACACGGGCCAACGATTACTCTGACTAGTGTGAGTACATCACACCAAGTGCCTATCATGAGGCAAAAAAGAGCAGAAATAAAGTCTGGTGCTGATAACCTTACTGGGGATCCAGCAGTGAATAATTTACAGATTAATGGTTGAAGACAGTTCATGCAAGTAGCAGTAAAGGAGTGCAATGCCTTGTTAAATGCCCCACTTTTCATTCCCTGGCTATTTTTCCCATAGAAGCATCCTCTAGTCTCCCTACCTCATTGATTCACCGTCTATTTGCAAATCACATTTGAAAACATATTTCTTCTTCAGTGGTTATAGACTCTAATTCCTTTTTTTCCTCTGCCATTATTTTAACTTTATAACTGTATTATGCAATTCTGCAAATCACTGTGGGAAGTATTTTTTTGTGAATTACACTATGTGGAATAAGGGTACATCATTCTGAACTGCATAAGTAATTGATCTGTAAATTCTGGGTACCACATCCTTCACAGGATCAGGCACTGGGCAAGAGCAAACATTGTGTTAAACCATTCATCTGTGGAAAATAGGCTCAACCCACATCAGTGCTGGGCTGTGCGTGTGTGGCAATGGGTTGCTCTGGCTGTTGTGCGGGTGTGGGTAAGGGCTTGGCTTTCAGACTGGCAAACAGATGTATGTTGTTACCAGGTCTTTGAACAGAGTTTAGCGATAAGCAGGGCTTGCAGCATCTCTCCAGTTGCATAGAGAGTAGGTGTCATAGGAAGAGGTTTCAGATATTGTTAGTTGTCTGTTGTAAGGAATTCTCATTGAGAGTGTTGATAGGACTTCTCCTGTGTGCAATCAGTCAGTATTTCAGAAATCAGACCCCAGTGACACGTGGCACTTGCAGAAACCAACATGGTGCAAGGTGTGGTTTGCTCCAAGTCGTGTGGGATTTCAGTTACTTCCTCATAAATGATTTATTGGTCAAGTCTATGCGAATTACAAATAATGCACTTTAGTACCATACAACTCTTTTTTTTTCTTTTTTTTCTTTTTTTTTTTTTTTTTTGAGGGGGTGAACATGAGATGTAAATGTGCAATAATTAATCTGGCAGGTTCCAATTGACATTCATCTATTTAACTAAAGTGCAAGGTCAATTATATGTTCAATCTGATTTCTTTTTAATGCCTGTGATTAGATACATTCCCTTTTTTTAACCAGAAGATCAGTTGAATTTATTAAAAAAATACTGGATTTCCCAAGTACATATGGATATATGTGTACTTGCATTTAGTTATGTTTGTGTTCCTGAAAATAGTATATTTTTGAGCGATTGTGAAAGGCAAAGCTTAAGAACCTAGCAATGGCCAGCAGGATGCTTTCTGTAGGAAGCATTTAATGCATTCAACGCCTGTGACTAAGCAGTCATCCTGGTCCCTTAGTGACAAGCTTTGCAACAGAAAAACGTGTGATATTTCTTGGCTCTTCAAGTAGATCTTTACAATTTGGCTTTGCTTGTGTGGAAGTGCTGAATATCAGTCCATTTGAACAGGCCAAATGAGAGTCTTCCATTTGTAAGAAGATAGAGATGAGGGCTTCAGGGCATTAATTGCAAGAAGAAAAAGGCCGTAGTTGCACAGCTGTGGGCTTTCCCAGCCTTCAGCAATTTGCAGCTCTGCGATTTCCCAGTCCTCCAACCTCCTTCCTTTTAATGCTCCACTTAAGCACAGCACAGGCAGGCTTTATTTCCCTACCTTGTTCACCTTGATCTTGGCCCAAAAGACTATTACTTAGCATTCCAAGGACCCGATAAACATCAACATCCTGACAGAAGACAGAGCATATCAGCTGTTTTATAATGCAGATATATCTTGTTGGTAATGGTCTGAGATCAAAAGGTTACAGGTGGTGAGGAGCCAGTAAAGGTTTGTGGAGCTGTTTGTGCCACTGAAATCTCTCTTCAGCAGGGACTGATCCCTTGTGAAACATCTGGAATTGAATCTGAGGTTTTCTCCAGTCTTTATTACAGACTAGTGATAAATTCGAGCCAGCCTTGGGGGTGAGAACAATTTCACACCTGGAATACATGTTAATCCATGTCACAGCACACTGCAGGTACAAGGATATTTGTCCTTGTCTGGTGGCCCAGCTCTGTTACTCTGATTACTGCAGTGAATTACAAAGAAAAAATTGCAGTGTTTTTCTTTTGATGGATGAGTGCACTTTTTTCTTTTTCTTTTTCCTCTTTACCAACCAGACTGAAGGATGCATTTGATCACCAGGAGTTAATTATTTAAGAGGTAAAGGAAGATTCATTTCAAAAGCAGATGGTTCTTAACATTCACAACTGGCAGGAAGGCAAATTTCCTCAAACTCTGGGGACCTTTATCAATATGCAGCTGAGTAGCAAATGAAAATAAATAATGGAAAAAACATTACATTGCTTTTGCTTTTGTTTTTGTTCTTCCTGAGAGAATAATATGGCCTTGTCTTACCAGTCACCAAAGGAAAGAAGAATAAGAGGGTGAAGTTCTGGGCTTAGTTTCTGGGTCAGCGTGGTTTACTCATTTATATGCCATGTTGCATCTGTTCATCAAATTAGAGCCATTTCAATGGGGAATAATGCAAACTACTCACCTTAACAGCGCAATCTATCAACCACTTTTTTTTTTTTTTTTGTAAGTTGAGGGTATGTTTAATTTAACAAAGTATAAATGAAATGTACCTTTAAAGAGTATAGTGATCAAAGACCTCTTTAGTTATGGAAACCATACCAAGGAAAATAACAGCCAGTTACTGAACTACGCTACTCCTTGCATATTGTAAGAATGTGGGCCGATATGCTGTCATGGGTTAAAGCCCTGAATTCATTGCTCTCCTCATGAGTTTTGAGTTTTTCAGAGCTTTCACTCAAAAATTCATTAAGAAATAACCGTTTGAGGCAAAGCTCTGCCCAGCTGGCATGTTGGCTACCAACCCTTTCAGAAATAGCATTTAAGGGCTTTCACATGTTTGCAAACCAACTCCTCTTGACATGTGTGAAATTTCCTTCCCTCCTCCTCCCATCCCACTTTGTGCATAAAAATACCAGGCTGTTAATCCTAGAAAGTACTGATGCATTTTGAACATTTGCTTCAGGACTTTTACTGCAAATGTTGCCCAAGGAAGTAATGCACTCAATTCTAATGTAACACATAGAAGTTATCCAGAGAAAGCTCCTTGGGAAAATCATAGGAAGTGGGAAAAATTGAACTTTGGAGGTTGTTACAGCTGTGTGAGATAGTTGGCCTTTCTTTCATTCTTTAGAGAACTCCCCAGTAGCTTAAAGATGTTAGAACACTTTAGGTAGTTGACTTCTGGGTCAAATTCTCCATATGCCCTTCTGGAAGTGGTGCTTCTGTAAAACAATATTGCACTTTAGTGGATATTTAAGTTATTCTGAAGCTTAGCAGCAGCATGGTGTGGCATTATTGTATGCTTTATTTTGAACCTTGAACACTTTCAGTACCTAAAACCACATGGGAAGTGCGACGATGGTACCTGCTGTGTGACCACTGGATTTTCCTGTTGAAATTCCCATTCCTGGTTCCTATGCAGGGCCGCTTCACCTCCACGCACATGTAAGGTACTGGAGGGGGGTTGGGGTGCTTGGGTGCAGTTCTTCCTAATTGGTTAATCACCTACTTTTGTTGAAACAAATCCAAATCCTTCTATGAAGATAGAAGTGAGAGCAAGGTCCATTCTGAGCTGAACACCAGTGAGGCACCATGCTTAAGTAGTAAGTACGATTATCTTGCTAATAAGCACCACCTTTGAATTAAGCTCATGTTTATAGATAAATAGGATGCTTAAATGTTAAGCAGAACTGATTAAAATCCTGATGAGGTTCTGTCACAGGCAAAGGCTCAGTAATAAAGAATTGTGCGTGCTTTCAGCACTGTGGTTACGTCTCTCTTAGAATTTGGTATTTATCTTAACTCACTGAGAGAATATGGTGTTAAAGCTGTGATAGTTTTGCACCAACAAATATTTTCCACTTGAAATAATAACTGTTGAATGACATAAGATACAGGGAGGCATTACTACAGACCTTTTTATGAACCAGCATTAAGTCAGTACAATAATAAGATGCATCCTATTGCTGTGTGCACTGCTGGGGTGCTTTGTTCTGTGCCTGGTTGGTGTGTTCTTCAATTTGGGTTATGGCTGCAGGTTAAAATTCTGTATTCCAATCTTTCTAGTGGATCCCTATCACTATTTTATTCACACATTTCTCTATCAAATTCTGGTTGCTCTACTGGCTTTTTTTTCTGAGTCAACTTTACTCTTAATAGTGATACTGATCTTTAACAATTTTGCAAACACACAATCATAGAGGAGTATTATTACTCATTTTTAAGTAGTCTTAATCTTCTCTTTCCATCTGTTGCTGTAGATTGTTTCAGTCTTCTGAGTATTCACTGTACGTTTCAAGAAGAGTTGTTTATGAGGTATGATCCCAACAGATCCCACACAAGAACGAAGCGGTATTGTTTGTATTTAACAATGTGGAGACAAAAGTTAATGTGTACTTTAGGTGTCTAAATAGGCAGCATGCTTACTGCCAGCTGTTTTCTTTGAAAATGCTTGACTGTGTTGTCTCTGCCCAATGTTAGTGTTCTGCAAGTCTCAGAGGAAAGAGAAGAGGGTAAGATTTATCTTTTTATATTTTCTTGCCTTTTAGATCAGGGAGGTTTTAGTTCTATTTCTGTCAAATGTTCTGACAGGTGTTCTTCCTGCAATCCTTCATAAATAGTTCTAAACATCTGTGCAGCATTCACCTGCCTGGTATTTCCCTTTTAAGTTTTGGTCTTAATTAGGAGCCATGTAGACATTTATTTATCTGGTTGTGGGGAGCAGCAGCAGAGCAGAACATTCCCTCCCATGGAGGCAAACTCAGGAGAGGACCTCCAGGCAGGCAGCTCTGTGCGGATCCTTTGTCAATCAGAAGCAATTCCCCTTTAAATCATTTACTTGGAGGTGGCGGGGAGATGCACGGATTCAATGCCATCTGTGTGCTTCTGCAGTGACGTTAATCAAGCTCTTCTGCCAGGTAACACTTCCCTGTGGGCCTCCCTTCAAGGGAATTTTCTAGTTCAAAGGCTCTGCAGAAGCCCAGTGCAGCTCAGTGAGGAGCAGGCTGCTGGCACCCCCAGCTCTGATATCACTGCACGGCTCTGCAGTTGCCAACCACTAAACCAGGCACCAGCTCAGCCTGCCCAGGGCCCTGTCCATGGCCTTGAAGGGACAGGGCACACGCAACCCTTCTGGCAGCAGTGCTGGGGGCTCACCATCCTCTTCCCTTTTCTATTTTCCCTTTTTGCCTCCAATATGTGCAGGGCGTTTCCTTCCAAACCGTTTATTCTAATCAAGGTGTAGTTCACAGGAGCAGCCTGTGTCTTACACCATCCCCTGCTGGAGAGCATTCCACAATGCAGCTGACATACTCACACTGGGGCATGCCTCCCTAAGGTCCTCCTGTTTGTTGGACTTCGTGACTTACTTGGACTTCAGATGGACTTGTTCAAACTCAAAAATGCATCACTGCCTTCTGCTGGAGAGGTTACTGAGAACAGAAATTGGGACGATGTACCAAAATGCTAATTGGAATTGATGGCTTGAGCTGCACAGCACAGTAAAGTGCTAATTAGGGCAACAAAATTAAACAACACAATGTTAACAGAGGACGGAGCAGTGAAATAAAAGACTGAAGATGCAATAAAGTAACACTGCAAAAAGGGAAGGATGACATATGAAACCAGCATTGTGCCCTCCTTGTTTCAGGGGGAACAAAGGGAGAAAAGGGAGGAATGGTGCAACCATCACCTGTCCATGTCCTGGTCCATGCCAGGGGTGTCCTCATTGCTTTTCATCTCTTTGACCAGTGCTCTTATCAGTGTGATTTACGACAATCCGTACTCTTCTTTATGAGTTAATTTTTATGCCACAAACTGGGAAAGTCTGCCCACAGTTATCAATATTGATTGTTTCTTTCTAATTAATCACGTTAGATTGATTAGAGCCTAATATTCCCAACTTGTTCCTGTGGAAGAAAAAGGTTTAATTTGGGATGATTATTCCACTCAATAAAAGTTTTACAAGTTGTGTTAAGGATCAAGCAGCTTTAAAGACTGTGTTATCTGATAACTACTGTGTTAGAACCAGAACACAAAATCATTTAATTGCTGCGTTCTGTATGTTCATCACTTTGGAAAATTTTCTCTTTCCAGATCATGAAATCAGCGCATCCTGAGGCCAGCTGTAACTTAGAAAGTACCATAATCAGATGGAAGTATCCTTAAGTTGAGGTGAGTATTCTGAGTGGGTATTTACTCAAGGAAGAGGACAGTTTGCTTTATGGCTTTTCATGAAATCTTCTTCTTCAAATCCAATGAATTTATCAGGATGAGTATTTTGTAGACACAGGAGGCAACAGAGAATACTTATGGGGAAGTGAATTTGAAACTCAAGCTTGAATATTAATGCTAAAAAATGAACACAAGTGTTTGTTTTCTAGCCAGTGAGTCTGTAGGGAGCATTGCACTGCAACTTAAACGTCCGTATGTGCAGCAAACCTGAACCCCTCTGTGAAATGGGAGAGTGAATGGTAGCATTTAACTGCTCATAAACCACGGACATTATTTTATAGGGTAAGTAATTATATACAGATACTGTCTACTAAATCATGTACTTGATAACTTTATATGACCCTGGGAATTTGAAGAGAAAGAAAGATAGCTCATATGCTACTAAAAGAAAGATAGCAATCATATTCGTTATTTGTTGTTATTACTTCACTCAAATAATACCTAATTTAGTATTATTTTACTCACAGCTTCCATGGCAGTTCATATGTATTTCAACTATCTGCAGTAATTAAAATAATTATTTTGGCTCAGTGCAAATAGGTTTTGTGCTTATTTGGTAGCTTCTTAGAACTGCACAAAGAACCGAGCTGCTGAAATGTGATAGATGTGTTTAGAGCAAAAAAAAAAAACCCCAAAATCTCCTGTTGGTCCTTCAGGTGGTGACTTACGAGGAGGAAAGATGACGTGTGGAAAAATGGCAATGTTTTAGATTTGAGTAAAGAATGGGAAAATGGATTGGTAACAACTGAAGCAGCTGCTCCTTTCCTTAGGTGCATTTTTTTTTTTTTCTTATTTTTTTTGGTTGCTTGTAGGGTTGGTTTGGGGGTTTGCTTTGTTTTACTTTGCTTTTATTTTCTTTTAGCAGCTGCCAGAAAAGACACCTTTGGGAGTTGGGTAGTTTGACATTCAGGGGGTGATAAAATGGATGTACTTGGTCAGAAAACCTCCAACACCATTCTCCATCCAATCCGGCCCCCTGCCACTGACAAGCAAGTTTGCTCATAGGAAGAGATTTCTTTTTTTTTCTTGACAGCTTTGAGGATTTTGTCTGTCTGATTTTTGACAAAGTCAGGATCAATGTTCCACCAGACTTGCTTATGTCTCAGGGCCTTCTCATGGGACTCCCATTGCCTCTATCGGTGGATGAATTCTTTTTATAGAAAAGCAACCAAAAGTTTGGACAAAGCTTTTTCCCTTAGTAAAAAATAACAGCATCAGTCTTCCATTCCACTGGGTATGGATCTCATTCACATAGATTATTTAATGTTTTTATTAGCTCTTGGTGAATAGAAAATCCTTAATATATATGTATTTTTTACTTCTACAGAAGTAAGGATATTGCTCTTATAATTTAGATTTTCCTTCTGTCCTCCACTGTAATGCACTGAGATTGCCAGTACTGTAACCTTTATTGTACTTCATCCTTTTATTTCCTGATGCACTGCTCACACCTCATCACATTATCCAGTCATTAAGGGCATTTTTTATTTCATATCGTGATATTAATTGATGAAGTTTTGATCATTATATTAATTGATGAAGAGGTACAGAAACAGCAGTTGGTTGGAAAGGAGCTGGGGAAAACCTGGACATGAACTCAGCCTCAGGTCAGGTTTCTCTGTGTTGTGCTCATGTAGCTTTGGAAGATCTGACTCCTACAGCCTGCTTGTGCTTGGTTGTCTTTGTTGTAGAAAATGTCCAGGTGGCAAACCTGCCCCTCTCTGAACACCCTGGCAGCTCCATCACTGAAGCCAGTCCTTGAACCCCGTGAGTACAATTAACAAGCACGCAGTTTTGTCTCTCCATTTTCTCCGGGCGTTATGAGCCTGAAAGACAACCTTTTGCAGAATTTACGATTTCTATTTGTAATTTGGAGCTATTCACTCAATTATATGTGCCTGGCTTTGTAGGAGTGCAGGAGCCTAAAGGCATCTGTTCCTTAGGCTTGCAACCACTGCCTTCCCCCAGGATGCTTTACCTGTTAATAGGATTTTATTCTATTTCTCTCATGCAATCCAAGTTAAAGCACACAGGGATGTCAGCCATGTGAAATGCATGTCACACCTCCCCAAGTTGGCATAAATTCTTATTCTACAGAAATGCCAAGAGGCCAGAACAGGACACGCAATTTTTCTTTCACTCAGAACTATACACGTACAGTCCAGACTGTCTTGCAAGAGCATTTAAGGCCAGATGCAAAGAAAGGTAACGGACGAGTTGGAGACGCAGTGTAAATGCTGCTGGTCATATACACTCATTGGCTTGCAGAGCACTCATTATATCAATATAGAGGTACTGCTATATCATTTTTACACTGTATATACATGGATAAATATTTATGAATAGTTCTCATTTTCAGTTTTATTCTAGGAATTATGACTGGATAAACATATTTGTATACATCGTCTTCAGAAGTGCTGTCAGCAGGGGACTGCAGCAGCTCTCTGAGCTCATCCAGAGACTGATTGGAATTCCCTGCTCATAGCATTTGCAGGTTCAATATCATTATTGTTAATGGTCACTGTGTGTGTGGCTCCAGATGAAAACAGCCACCACGTGTTGGATTGCCCACAGCCAAGCCATCCCAGCACCACGCTCTTGCTGTGCCAAGCTGAGTGTGAGGACATGGCACACCGGCCCTGCCGTGTCAGTGGTGGGGATGCACACTGCAATGAAGTGTCAAGCTGCTTCCACAGGCTGCTTGGAGAGCACAGCTTCATTTCTCACTATGGAAACAGTACAGCCAAAGGTCAGTGGAAGAAGTATTATCCTTTCATGCATTTGTATGTGGTTGGGTTTTTTTGCTTTGAATATGTCAGAGATGCACAAAGGCATTGAGATGCCCAGGAGTACAGATGGATATTTGTTGGGATTTAGGTATGTGGCCCTGTGTTTGTGCTTAGCATATCTGGAATGTTTTAAATGCATACTGCTGTTTCCCAGTCTGGCTCTTGAACATTGTATTGCAATTTAAAACGTGCGTCAGACTTCAATAGATACACACAGTTCATGTAAAGATAGTTTTTCCTTATAAACACGTCTTTACTCAATATGGTTGACAGTCTTGGTTCACCAGAGTGCCTAAAAGAAAGCCATAATAATCAGCTGTGTAAAAGTGATTTTGTAGTACAGATTGGCTTGCTGGGACTGAGAGAGTGTTTTGATTGTTATTTTCTCAGTGGAATAGATTGATGTGACATCTGAAATGACAATCAGGAATAGATTCTGAACTGCCACCTTCGTCTCTTAATTAGTACGAGTAATTCTTTTGAACAAAATATGGTTATCATCGAGTTCATTCTGTCCCAGTGAGATTAAAGAGTGCTTAAATTTCACTTCTTTTTCCTGTCCCAGGGGTGGGATAATCCCTGTAATTACATCATATTATCCACTGTTATTCATGTATCATCTCTAGTGATACTGGGATCTTCTGCAGATCACTTTGAGTATATTAGACAAGCCTTGCCAATACACTTCTCACTCAACAGCTGAAGATTGCTCTTGTGGAAGTTGCTACTTTGAGTGATATAAAGCTCTCCTCATTGCTTGTTAAGTGTATGAAAATACTGTTATATTCTGGGCCTTGCTATATTCAAAATATTAAAAATACTGGGTGTATGAAGTTGCAGTAAGCTGTTACTCTCATTCATGAATTTAGTGGTGAATGTGAAGAAGCTGCAGTTACAACACTGTACATAGAAGTATGTGGCTGATATAGCTATAGTGCAGACAGCATACAGTGAGTGTTGGGAGGATTGCTGTGCATGTATGGAGAGATGAGTGTTAGGCTGAAGGAGAAACTCACTTGTCGACTTTAACTGACTCGCAGTATGGCAACAGCAATGGCCACGCCTGTCATGTCCTTATAGCATTCAACTTGTAATGATGATTTCTTGCCTGTTCTGTATCTCCACTTTGTTGTTGTTGTTGTTGTTGTTTTGGTAACAGCTTCTTCCAGAACGTGCAACATTCCCTAGCTATTTACCTGGCTTTCCCCATTATTCTGGTCACCTGAGGCTTTTGTTCAGAGCTGCAGTTGTGAGTTCTTGAGCAAATATTGACCCACTCTCTTTGAACATTGACAAGCACTCCCACCAGTTTTGGTCAAGAGTTGGCTGATGTCTGGGTTTTCTTGTCAATGCAGCTCCAATTCCAGAGCTGGCTTTGGCTGTCCATGAGGGCTGTCGTCATGTGCATTAGGGTCGTGTTGTCCCTAACTCAGACATTGCCCTCTGCCCAGACACAGGAGCCCTGTTTGTTGAGTTATGTTTCATCAGGGCCAGACCGATGCTGCTTTAAGTGTGCCTCACAGTCATTGCAGAATTAATTTTCACGGTTTGCTGGTAGCTTTCTAAGTGGAAAATGTGAGTTTCTAGCTTTGCCTTCTCAAGGTGTGCTTAACTCAAGCTTGAAAATTCAGGTTGCATTTGTCCTTTTTTTTTTTTTTTTTTTTTTTTTTTCCCCAGGAACATGGCACAAATTACACTATCATTGAAAGAATTGGATTGGATCTTTCCAAAATGGTGTTTTCCATGTACTCACCCCAGGTCTGGTTTACCCCACCCCAGCAAGTTGGGATGCAGTTGGTCCCACAGCGGGTGTTCCAGCCCCGGCAGCTGGAGGCTTGCTCAGACTGTCTGTGCTCCATCCAACGGACTGGAACAGAAAGCCCTTCTGTGGTTCTGGGAAGTTCCGTCATAGAAAACAAGGCTGAGCAAGGCTCTTGAGGAGTGACGCTAACAAGCATGGCCCTTAAAGGCAATTAAGATAAATTAGTTGCGTGATAGCTTCATGCTGCAGCCTTGAGCTCTGTATGCCTTGGGATATAACAAATGAATTTCTCTCTGTTTATTAAGTCTGTAAGCCATCAGTAAATACACAATTGCAGTTATTGGCCTCTCTTCTCTTTGTGTCAGAGAAGCTGGTGGTGAAACACGACTCAGGACATCTCCAGCTTTGTTTCAGCCATACAGCAGTGACCGCTTTTTTTGTAGCCAGCACAGGTGATCCTCAGCCTTGGAAACATGTTTCTTTCCCTTACTTCTTGCTGCTATCTCTGAGGCGCTCATCTGTCTTGTTTCCCACCCTTGGGTGTTCTGGGATCTCCAGCATTCTCCCAATGGCTTGCTGGTGGTCAGAGAAGTTGTAACACAAGGAAATCTTTCTCGTTGACTTTCAGTGATGGCACACAACAGATCTTCACCTGGTGCCATTTCAGTGACTTTGGCACTGCATCCATTCATGCCACACTGAAGTTCTAGTCTGAAAGTTTGTAATTCATCCAGTGTTTGCGCTGTGCTGATGGGCTCAGCAGTGAACGTCGCTTTCTTGCACACATCAGAGGGAGACAAGAAGGGAATAAATGTGCTTAAATAATTAAAGGAAGACCAGGGAAAGAGCGGTGAGAACAAGTAGTCGCCTCTGTTTCATGTATGGGTTGTAGACTTTTTCACGTTTTACAGAGAGAAGACAGAGAATGTCATTTAGATTATGAATTTATACATAGAATTCCCTACTGAAACCAATGTGTTCTTTTCACAAACGGTGTCACAGTGGCTGATGTAAATTTCTCATGATTGACTGTAAGTATTAAACCCATCTTATTCTGCTGGAATGTCATCAGGCTAAACAAGATCAAATATCTCCATTTCAGATAAGAAAACAATGGCAGAGAGAGGCTGAACAACTTTGAAAGGGTTTGAAGGTATATTTTGCATTGAAAGCAATAGAGCAGGGAATAACTCCAAGCTTTTTTCCAAGTCTTGCTTTCAACCTGGCAGATTACAGGTCTCCTTGGGCCCTCATTCACTGATGTTTGGTTTGTAAATATCTTAGTAAACAGATAAGTTTTCAACTTTTTGTTGTTACAGGTTAGGTAATGCTCTCATCATCAAAGTATACAACCACTTACTACCGTTTTGTCATGTAAACATGCTCTCTTTTCAAAGATGTCAGCATAAATCTAAGAGCAGGATCACACTTCTGTGCAGCATGATGATAATCTATGAAAAGCACCTTCCAAGGGAGAATGATTCCATAGAAATGGCTTTGCCCACTGACACTGTATCTCAATTGTGATGCACCCTGTGCAGGCAAGGAAAGATTTCTCATTGTGGTGGTATGGGATGGTGCTGGTGTTGGGGAAGTGGTGGGTGTGAGGAGTGCTGCAGAGGCAGCCAGGGCTGGGGCTTGGGGCAGGCCTGTGGTCTGGTGGATGCACACATTGTCAGCGCTCAGAGCACTTTCTCAAATACTTGTCCCTTTTTCATAGGACACCTTTGGAGATGAAAGCCTGTGAATCTTCTTTAGCCACTCTGGGGAGCACAGCCTTCAGAGGACTTCTATAATTTCTCTAAACCTGTGATCAAATGCCAAATAAATGAGCTAGGAAGCTGTCAAAAAAACCTTGCAGTGACCATTTATGAAAGCAGGTTTTCAAGGCAATAGCAAGAAGCTTTGTGATATGCTCTGTCACTGCTGGAAGGGTGATGCCACGGCACACTGCGCTCCTCAAAACCCACTGAAAATCTACTCCTGAGATACAGCAGTTACACTGACTGACAAGCTGGGACTCAGATCTCCCCTGCTTAGTGCAAAGTGTGCTGGGGCAATGCCTGCTGAGCCCAGCACGTGCCTTCCAGTGAGTTGATCAGGCAGGGAAAGAAAACGTGCTGTGCCCAAGTTGCGTGAGCTCTATTTCCATGCTGCCGGGAGGGATGGATAGCTTTTAGCTGCTGCAGGAACACTGCACAGGGACCAGCCTGACCACCCCCAAGGGGATAAATTAGTGCTTTATGCCCTCTTGTCTGCTGAGTTTATCGGTGTCTGTTGGTAATGCACACGCTGCTCTGGAGGAAATTTATCACACGCAGAGGAAGGACAAGAGGATAATCTTAGAAAAAGGCTTCATCTGTGCTAGCAAATTAGTAAGACTTTGGGCTAGAAATTGACAGTAAATGTGCTGCCTCCAAATGCTGTCTATAAGTAAACTGAACCTATTAAAATAAATGGGCTATAAGTCTGTTAATATAACGTGCATTTGAGGATCCCACACAGCCCTTATGCAGGCACAGCTTTCATTCTGTTCGTTCTTCTTCAGCAGTTTCTTCCCTTAATCACCCCTCCTCGAGCTGCTGCAGATTCAATCCAGTTGTCACACGTCCCATTAGCATTAATCGGGTCTCGGGCCAGAAATGAACTTCATCCCTCAGACTGCAGTTCCGTGCTGGTTCAATTTACAAATTAAGCATTGCTGCAGAGCAACTGTGTGAGTGCTGTCATTGCATGCAGGGGGAAAAACAAGCTGGAGGGAAAGGGGACAAGGAAGGAGCCTTGAGTGCACAGTGGTTATTCTACAGTAGCAGCCCCAGAAGCTGTGCACCCCTGATGCAGGTGAATGTATTTGCAAGCATTTTCCTAAAGTGGATTCAAGAGTAAATCAATCCATTGAGGATGCAGTGGACCCTAAGCCCACTGTGGAAAGGTTTCTGGGGCAGGAATACAGGCTGCAAAGAGCCGTGGTGTTGTACTTATCTCTCTAATATGAAAGGAAGATCCAAAAGACACAGGCTACTATAATTAAGAAAATGTTAAAATAACCAGTTACTCCTCCTGGAATTAGACTTGCTGCTTTTAAAATTTCATTAGATGGGAATCTAAGTCACAGAGAACGTACACGTAATCACAACTACATAGTTCAAAGAGCTCTCTCAAAAGTGGGATGCCCAAAAGTATGACCTACCTTTGCTTCCATTTCAGATTTCCAGGGAGTTATTAAAAATTAAAGATGCCTTTAAGGAGCTTCCCAGAAAACTGTTTAAATGTAGGACATAGTGTACCAGCAGGTTACAAACTGAAACAACTTTTATGCAATATATTGTGCTACAAAGCAATTCTCTTCAAAGTATTTAAAGTGTTTCAATTAAGAAAAATAATGGTCAAGGACAAACAACATTTTAGTAGGAGGAGATTAGATTATTTCTATGGTTACTGTGCTGAAGCTGCAGCTAGAATTAAAGTTTTAAGATCCATGTAACTTTTATTAAAAAACTGAAGCTTATGACCAATCTTTCCATAGACCAAAAAACTCCTTTTAAAGGACGGGATGTAGAGGAGAGCTCAAGCTATGAGGCAGCTTTATCTGTTTGACTGCTTTTTCATGTTTCACTGCTTTTACAGAAAATGTGATGATGGTTTTGACAAGTCAGCATTAAGATCACAACACAACCAACAGGGTTAGAGGTATGTTAGTATACCATCCCAGACTTCTACATTTGGAGTCTGAGGGTTTGCTGTGTGTTTGGAGGGATGGTGCTTGTTAGCTTTTTTTACTCAATAGCTCTGGGACAGCATCCCATCATCCCTCTCCATCTTGCCAGTGCTTCAGGAACAAGGTGGCTTTCTTTCCTGTAGTTGGTAGCGGAGCAGAACAGCCAGTAGTGCCCAGGTAAGCCAAATGTCTTGCTTTGGGTTTGGTTGGTTGGAGTTGCAATAATTACTGTAAAAATGGGTCTTGCACGACTATGAGAAAGCTGCTGTCTTTCAGGGCCTCTCCTAAAAGTAGATTTTTCATCTCCAATGAACTGAGGTGAAGCAAAATGGAATGAATATAAAATACAAGTATGTTCCTTCAGTATCCCAGTGGTAGCACAAAGGAGACACCAGGAAATGTCTTTTCAAAGCTTCAGTCTCACAGAGCAGCACTGGAGTAACTGCAGTTGAATAGAAGAGCATCTGAAATCATTGTACTCCTTTTTAGGGTTTGGGAGCAGAAATGGATGCGATAGTTGTGCTTAAAAATATTGTTTAAAGGTCATTATTAAGATACAGGGAAAGAAAAAAATAGGTAACATTCTAAAGATTGTTAATAAAGGCTTTCATTTTAACAGTGTTCCTATTCTTCACTCCTCTCTGTCTCTAGAACTCTTACCAAGAGTCACCATCTGTGTAGCATTAAAAATAATCAAGGCTCTCATTTTCTTCGTGAAGAAAGGAAATTAGCTGAAGCGTAGTGGTTGCTCTTTTTGCTAAACAAGCATGGACAAAAGATGCCAAAAAGAGCAGCCGAGGACCACTCCTCTCTGGTGCTTACACTGGCAGTGCCTGGGCTCGGTCTCACCAGTGCTCTGGTAGTGCTCATCACCAGCAGAGATGGAGCTGTGCCACTGCTCCTGGCTCCACTCATCTGCTCTGAGGGTGCTGCAAAGAATTCCCCTCCAGCAGCAGCTTGTGCCATGCACAAAGACAAAAATGATACAGTGTAGAAATACAGCTATAGAAATGGGAAGATAAAAGGTGAAGTGAGAATATTGGAAACCAAGTCTCCCAATGAGGCCCTCATCAACATTTGGTCGGTAAAGGTGATGATGCGAGGATGAGAATGTTCTTATTTCTGCTGAAAGCTTATGATGGTCAATATTCATTTCCATTTCTTTTGGGACAGAGTTGAGGTCAGATGCCCTCTTTTTCAGCCTCGCACTGGGACACTGAGCACAGCTGCTGGCTGGTGGAGGCGCTGAGCTTGTCTTCCCCAGTCTGCCAGGTCCTCCTGCTGTTCCCTAGCTTTTGCAGGCAAGAACCACCAATCAGTTTTGGCATTTCATGCTCAAATTCACTTAATTACAATGTCACTTTGTTTTTACTGAGGTGCTGGAGATGGTTGGTTTTTCTTTTTCACAATTAAAAATTAAAAGTGTTTTCTTGTAATTATCATGAGTGATTTGCAGCTTAATTGCACCAGGCGCCTTTGGATGACTGTGGTTTGGTCAGCTGTTTGGAGAGGCATACTGAGGTACCCTTGCTTTCTGATTAGATCACTTTGCTACATTAGGTCTTAATGCCAATTTGATATCTAGTGAAATATTAGCAGGAACATGAAGCTGCAGTGGGATGGAGAAGGAGTGGCTGCAGGGCCGCTGTGGCTAAGGGAAGCCAAAGGCACTGCCAGCTTGGCTGTCCCCAGGGGCTCTCAGGTGACCTGAGCTCCATCCATCAGCTCTTGGGGCTGAGCTTCTGATGCTGCAGTTCTTCTGCAGCTTTTGGGTGGAAATCTCACGGTAGCTTGGCTCACACTGAACTCGATGGACTTGTTTGGATGACTTGTTTATTGTAGGTACTCAGACTTGTTAGGGAAGTTGAGTTTCAGCTACTATTCATTTTTCTCTCTCGTCCTCTGAGGAAAATCATTTGGGCAGTTTTGAGATTTTTACTTACTACTCTTGTCAAACTGAGGTAAAATAAACAGTAACAAAATAGAAATACTAAAGAAAAGAAGGATTATAGCAGGATCTTTTGAAGTTCTCGATAATGTACATAAAAGTGGTGATTTTTGTCTTATTGCACTAGCCACACTTTCCTGACGGTACTTTTCTCCCTATTCTGGATTTGAATGGAAACAAAAAGTAGTGTCATAATCTCCATGCAATTCCATTATTAAATTGTCAGATCACAGCCATATTTCTGGCTGCAGTGATTCAACGCCATTTCCACCTCCACACAGATCAGCAGTGACCTTGACATTCTTGGTCAGTGCTCATGTAGAGATTGCTTGGCAGGCACCGATGCCAAGCTGTGGAATATAATTTCCCGACAATGTATGGTATCTGGGTGTGTAATTGGCTTCTGGGTTGTCCCTGTGCAGCTATACGGTCCTTTCCTGCTCCTCTCAGCAAGTAGATTTTAATGACCATCAAACCATGAACCATCTGTCTGTACAGAACTCCAGAACCACACAACTGTTGCTGGTTTTGTACACTCATATGCTTCTTCATATTTTATGTGAAATCCATTATCTAATTTTTTTCTTAAATTGACTGTCAGGCAAAGAGAAGTTTATTAATTAGTGGCAAATGTGGAATCATTAACATGCAAGAGAACCCTAAAAGGCAAAATTGCATAATCCATGTCTGAAAGTAAAATCTCAAGCCGCGAACCAAGGGATCTGAGCTCAATCATGTCCCTGGGGATGAAATGATGCAGGGAAGTAATGGACTTTAAAGATCTCCTCCCCTGCTCTTTGCTCTTGCTGCTTTGTCCATTACTGCCTGGGCAGCTGCCCATTTGGCCATTAATGCCTTTCCTGTGTAGGTGTGTAGGAAAGCATTATATGTCGATAGAGCTCTGGCTCTATGTGCTAAGTATGCCATCCAGCACAGCTGGGACAGCACGGAGAGGAAAATGGGTTATGCCAGAAAATGTCCTGCAGCAAGTGGAGTGGCTCATCAGGGAGGAAGGACCACTGGGCAGCACAGCTACAGCCCTGGCCTCAGAATGTGCTAAAACCCACAATTTTGTCATCACGGATCATGCCTCGAAGAGAACCAGGTAAGTGGTTATTATTTCTGAAAAGGAAAGGAATAAGAGACCAAAAATGGCCTTAAACAAAGTCCTGCTGCTGCTGTAGGCTGTATCTGCTGGGATTACTGCTGGGACGAGGCAGATTTTTGTCTAAAGTCTATTTCCACCCAAAGGATGGCTTCCTCTGCTCCCTAGAGGGGAGAACATTTGTAATCATTGTTGCAGTTTTGGACTCCAGGTAACGAGAGAGCCTTCATATGCTAAAAGATCTGTTCTGCATTGAAGCTATGTTACCAACTTCTCCAGTGGCTTTTTCATGAAAAATCAAGGCTCAGTACTCATTGTCATTGGAATATATGCAACAACAAAATGAAACAAACCAGGCAGCTTACTGATGAGAGCTGGATTGTATTCTGTCTTGTTGCAGTTATCTCATTTTCAATTTTAAAATATGCACTGATTTTTCTGAATAACCGCATATCATTAAATTAAAAAGAAAGTTACAGTTTCAGAGGCACTAATGAAAAACATCCCTATCTGCTGTTGGCTGTCAGTGACAGACTTAAGAGGGTGAAATATTGATGAGTACTAGAGAATGTATACATTAATTTGGCATCAAATTAAAGCTAGCACATTTAAACATCTGCTTCTTTGTTAATTCCGCGCATGTTGGACGGTTACTGATTTGTTTCCTTAATCAAGGACCCGCAGTACGCGGCTGCGTGCTCCAAGTCTGCGTTCTGGATTTTCTCATTGCATTTGTTGTTAGCAGCAACAGATGGAGGTGCACTCCAGCCATGAGGACTGAAATCAGTACCCAATGCCATCACGGAATTTGTATTGTTTGGTGATTTTCTTGTTCTAGTAGAATTAATTCCTAATTTTTCACGGTCATTTCATATGTTAAATCCTGCATTATTACCTACTGTAGTTCTAGGATGATCTGTGAGGGAAAATAAGCTCCAAGCACTATAGTATGGTTTCATGAGCAGTCCACGAACTCACGTTGAACCAGGATGCTGTGTACATATATTTTTTGCAGCAGAAGCGGTAGAGAATTTCTGTGTCTCAGGGATGCTCTGGACATGTTCTGGGCTCTGGTTCCTCTGCAGGAATGGAATCTCTGGGGTGAAGTAGTCTGTTACCAAGAGCAGGAGCTCTCTTCTGTACACCTTGCACTGATGCACTGAAAATATCTGCCTCTTTCATCTCAGGGGGTTGCAGTGCAGTGAGACAAGGCAGACAGGTGCATTTCTAAGTAAGGTTTTAATTTTAGGTTCCAGAAAAATCATTGTAAAAAGGTGCAGCCATATCCATGTTGCTGTGCTCAGTGGTCCCCATCTGAGCTGAAGTCAATGTAACGTTCTTTTCCTTCAGAGCCAACAGTTATGCAAACTGAAGTTTTACCTGAGTAGGGATTAGGATTACTCATGTTTAGCTCAAACTATTTAATGGAAACTGATCTGTTTTGATGGGAGAGGAACCAAGAGCAAAATCAGAAAAGCCCTAGAAACAACCGCCTCCTTTTAGTGCTGTGTCTTTCAGCGATACCAGGAGTAATTTTGTTTCTGCCAACACTTCTTTGTTTAAAATCAGCTCATGTTTAGAATACAATAAGGAGAAAGAAGAATCAGACTCAATAATTTGCTTATGCTTCCAATAGCTGTTCCTTACTTTATTACTTGCCAAAGTGCCACAACTGACAAATTATCCAATAACGCAAAACCGAAGGCAGCATTGCAGTTGCCGTAAAGCAGGATTAGTTTATAAAGTATCCTCGTGGTGTTTCACGAGATGAATCACTAACGTTCAGCAAACCTGTTGCAGATTCTTTCCCTCCTTTTCTCCTTCTCCGTCTTGCCAGCGCTAAAATGAGCATCAAGTTGGACGTTTATTCACTTGTCAGAAGGGAAGAAATATTCAAATAGAAAAATTCTGTTCTACCAAAGCCTTTTCGGTGTGTGAGAGGAAACACATTGGCTTTCAGCTCTGTGGGCGCTCCTGAGGTGTTTGGGCAGCCATATTCCTGGTGGAGAGGGAAGGAAAGGAGATTGCACGTGTTACAGTATAGCGATTTTTTCCCAAATAGCAACACTCAAATTCACTTAGCAGATTACTAAGTACTCCACATTGAATTATAACTAATGTCTGATTGAATATTAAACTTCGAACTTGTTGAGGGCTTTGGTTAAACAAACAAACAAACAAACAAACATTGCACCAGGGCCAGCAGGCTTTCTGGCACTTTGCTGTTTGTTTTTACACTGTGAACGGTAGGCAGAGCCTGCTGTCCGCTGCATGCAGGTGTGCACATTTAGTGTGCTTTGTTGCATCCCAAGTGATGTCTGAAGGTGATAGCATCCCCGGGCCCTGAGCTGCTCAGTGCCCATGGGGAAAGGCCATGGAGCAGCAGGGAAGGCGCAGCATGTTGGGCCACGTGTGGAGGTATTTTGGAAGATTTTTTTAGGTTTTGCTAACTTTCTGTTTGGGGCAGGTTAAGCAGAGTGCTCTGCAGGAAGTACCATAGGAGCCTGGCTCCTGTGGTAAGGGAGTGCTATCAATTCCTGTTTATATATATGTGCTTTAAAAGCTTAATGTATAGGAGTGCATTAACAGAGCCATGCAGCTACCAAAATAAAGCTGGGCTGAATATGATGGTTCGTACTGGGGGCAGAGCTAAGCAGTTTGCCTTGAGTTACAACAACATACCTCTATGCCTCCTGCTCTGCTGCCAGCATGCAGAGAACTGTGGTGACTTATTTGGCTCCATGGAAAACTCTCTCTTTTCCGCCCCAACACCACACAATGGTTTGTGTGCTGGAGCACTGCAAAGCCCCTGGCCTGATCTTCTCATCATGCTGCCATTGCACAGTGCTGTGAGCGGCCGGGGCACAGAGAGAGTCCCATTCCCACTTGTTGGTGAGAGCTGGAAAACACCAGCGGTGCCAGAATGAAAAGAACCTTCAAGTTGTTAGATTCAATCGTTTCTTTTTAGCACCTTGTAAGATGAGTGGGAAAGCGGCAAAAGCTAATTAGGTGCTAAAAGAAGAGCTACCCTGTAGGAGTGGAGTTATTAATAGAGTTCATTAGAAACAGGTTTGAGACTGGCACTTAAGTTGGCATCGTGTTACTGGGATTTGCCAGTGACACAGCCTAGGGAGGTATTGCTGGTGCAGAGGAGGTTGGGTGTACAGGAGGAGAGAGATGACTGGGAGGACTGCAGTAATGAAAATAAGATGAATAATAATAATAATAAAAGTACAAGCTTATGCACTTTGGTACTTAGAAATGAAAAATTTCTGCCATAACTGGAAAATTACATCAGTAGATGACAGAAGCAGAGAATGGTTTGAATATTTGAGTTGAGCATTGCATATGAACCAGAATATCAGTGCAGCTATGCTAACCGGTGCATGTAGGGTGTTGTTTGAAATTCTGGTCACAAAGGCTTGAAATGAATGTTAATCAGAACAGGTGTGGACAAAGGCTTTCCATTCCCCTACTTGCATCCCTGCCTTCCTGAAGGATCCCAGGAGGACTTTGAACCAGTCCAGAGCCAGAGGAGAGGCTGATAACTGCCTGGAGAGCAAATTTTACAAAGCTCCCTTTTGAATCTCTGCAGACCTGGAGCTGCCCTTCAAAGGGGCCCATACCTACAGCCAGTTCTTCCCTTTGCAGCACGTGAGTTCACAGAGGAGTGTTTGCTCTTCTACAGTGATTTCACTACAGTGTATAAGAAAGGAGAAAATTATTGATGGTTATCTTAACTCTGCCATCTTTGCTCAAGTAGAACCCCATTGCCTTCCCAGGGAGTACTTCCCATGATTGAATTTCACTTTTGTTCCATCTGTAATTTGGAAAAGCCATTCTTCTCTCCCCACGTTATCTTGCCTCCCTCGTACAGTAGCAGCTCTCCCATCTCTTGCAGCTATATTGGTTTGAGGAGGTCCTACAGGAGCCCTGGAGTGAGGTCACCCACTGTCAGAGACTCAGCATCATGTGTCATCGCTGGGCTGGCACAAGTCGGATGGCTGCAGCCATACCTGCATCCCTGTGAGCTGCTGGGCCTGGGGACGAGGAGCTGGAGTGCAGACCTGGGAGGTACATCACACACTGAGTCACTTGTGATGCTTTGATAACCTGGGAGCTGCCTGTAAATGCCAGAAACAGGAACATCTGCATTGTCAAAGCTGGTGCTGAGGGTTGGGACAGGCATCCAGGTTTCTGGAATGGCCCCCAGCCCCCACAGCTGTGCCATGGCTGGGACTGTGTCCCATCCCATTGATGCAGGACCCTGCAGACACCTTGCTGGATTTGTTCCTGCCCTTTCTGCTCTTGGCTGGAGCGCTTCTCTGTGTTGCTGTGCTTTATCACCAGCCCTCACCCCTCCAGGCACTTATCACTGTGTATTTTTCATTAGTCTTGCAGCCAAAAAACACTTTTCTCTTTGGCCTGCATCTCCAGGGCTCTGCTCTGTCTGGGACATCCTTCATCCTCTCGCCCCCTCCTCTTCCTCCGCCTGCAGTTGTGCTCTGTCAGCAGCACCGTGCTTGGGGTCCTGCATAGGGTGGCAGTGTATGTGCAGCTGAAATGACTCTCAGGTTAAGAATGGCAAAATGAATATTTTGAGGAAAGCCTTTGATTAAAAAAATATAAAAGTGCCTGTTCTTCCTTCTGCCTTGTCTATCTGCCTGACAATAGAAAGAATGAACTATTCCCACAGCATCTGATATTCCCACCAGACTATCCGCATGCTCCAATCAGTTACAACACATCTGTCTTTTCATTCGCTTAACTTCCAGGAAAACTTTTTGATGTGTGTGAAGCACAGAGCTATTTGCAGGACTTCAGCAGTGGCTGTTCTTGCAGGCTCCTGTGCTGCGTGTTCTCCCCTCACTTTCAGGTCTACAAATGATGGGAAGGTCTGTGTGACCACAGCTCAAAGTTTGGGACCACAGGTTTGACAAATGTTGTGGCCTCACATCATTTTACGTCCATGAATAATTTTTTCCCAGCAATACCAGTGGTGGAGGAGGAATCTGACCCACGGAGCCCTTCTAAAAGACACTCTGATAACTCACGCTTTTTCACTTCAGCAGTATTTGTTTGTGTGCTTGACATTTGTCCTATAGCTTTGTGCCACCTACTACAGCTCCTTCTGATTGAATCACTGCTTCCATTATTATTTCTCTGTTCCTCGACTTTTATCCAGTGAACTGAAAATACTCTCATTCTTGTTTGCTATTGATCAGATAATCCAGAGGTCTGAGCCTGTCTGACAGAGCTGAGTGCAGTTTGCTGTGTTAGGAGACAAATACTCACAAGGAGTAGTTTAAGGTTTTTTTAACTATACTTAATATTTTTAACATCTGTGGTACATTTTGATGGATTACTGTTCACAGTAATTAGATTACAGTGCATGGGGTCTTCGGAGGGGTTCTCTGTGGAACTCCATTTTTCCATAACTTTGAACATCTTCACCTCTGCTTAGATTTGTTGATTTTTATTCTCCTTCAGTTACAACAGCAAAGCTTCTGGAAACTTCTCTTTGGCTCGGGGTGCTTTGTAAGGGCTGGCTCTTGGTTACGTGGGGTGCTCCATGTGCATACCTGGAAGAACATCAGGCTCACAGCGGCTGTGTCGCAACCAAAGGCTGAGAAGTTCTGGAGGTGAGACTGGGTGCATCTGTGTGGAAGTCCAACCAGGATGGGAAATGCTTGTTCCTGGTTGGCCTGCTGCCTCCCCTGCCCAGCAGAGATCCTATAGGAATTCTTTGGGGTGTTCTGAATGCCTAAGTGCACCCTGGCCAGGGGGAACAGCCTGACCATAAACCTGGACTGCTGGTGGGCTCAGTGCTCCGTGCCAGAGAGGTTACAAAGAGCAGAGGCAGGGCAGAGCACCTCGCATCTTTCCAGGCAACTTCAGCCAGGACAGCATTATTTCCTTTTCCTTACACTGTTAACACCATTCATATCACTGCAAGGATACAGAATTGTAAAACAAATTGCTTCCTACAATTTAGGTTCATTTTTACCGTGTGATTTATAAGCCTGTGACAAGAAGACCCTTTTCTAATAAAGGGTTTCTCCAAATGAATTTTCATCAGTTTCATAGGTCACACTCCTCACTTCAGTTCTTTTGTCTGCCATTTGCTATGGCTGTTAAACAGCTTTAAAATTAAAGTGTGATTATTCAGAAATCACTTCATAAAACATGCTATGCCGTTTGCCACCGGTTTTTCCTTTATGTCTTGCACTAAGCAAGAGAAACTGCTGAGCTCGAGCTAGCAATGCAAAGTTCATTATGGATAATTGTTGATTAGATAGGAAAGTGAATTATAGAGAAGAGATCAGAGGCATCTAATTGTCTTCACTGTGGACATGATGCTTTATGGATGGAGGGAGTGTGCAGCAGGCGGTGTCTTGGTGGCACCGAGATTAGTTGTAGATGTGCCTAATGCCAACTGACAAACAGGAGACAAATTGCAGAATATTTAACGACCATTAAAAAGCATGTTGCCTTTGTCCAGCTTTTGGATGAGGAATGAATTAATGCAAAATGGTATTTTGAAAAGAAAAATATGCGGGTGATAATGTGTTGTGGCTGCTGCGCTGAGGAGGAAGATGGGGCTTTGATGTTCAGATCACTTAGCTAGTAATTCCTTATCTGAGTTCATTTTAGAATCATTGCTCTGATTATGGATACCATCTTCCTATCCCATGTAAAGCACAAAGCAGTGCCATTGCATACATCCTGAAATGTGTTCCAGCTTGTGGCAAAATGCATTTACAGACCTGATGGTTCTTCCAAAGCCATGAGACAGGGGAGGAATGACAGGTGATTGCAGCTGCAGTGTCCTTTTTTTTTTCTGAAGGAATCAAATGCTGTATGATATCACTAGCCTTAGCTACTGGTATTACTGCTATTGAGCTTCCTTTGGGCATGGTACCTTATGCACAGGATGCTATTATACCTACTGAGGGAAGTGAAATGATGAGGAAACAGCGAGCTGGGAAGAAATTGAGTTATTTCAGGTAGGATGGCAGCTGAAGGAGGGGTCAGGGAGCAGTAATGAACTAAAATGTTCAGGTAAGGAGGCAGAAAGTAACCTTATTTTCTGTGTCTTTATGTAACTGTACTACCAGCATCACCAGTCAGCAAGTAATGGTTGGGGAAATGGTGACCTGGAAAAGAATCATCCTCCTCCAGCAACCGGTGCATGGAAGTGGGAGAGGGCCAATCCATGAAAGAGTGAACATGTCAATAACTACAGATGTCTCTTAACGTGCGGGGACTTTATAGTTAACCTGGAAGACAGAATGTTCTGCTGAAGCTTGTGTGCAAGGTTAAGTCTGTACATATTTCTCTCCCCCCAAAGCCTGCTTTTCCCAAGCCTCATTAACCATTTTGCTGAACATTACCATCATTACTCTTCTGCCAGCTTTTTCCACATTTTTCAACCTTTTAGGTACAAACCTTAGAATTATTGATCCAGTGAATCATACTGACTTAGGTGCTGGCTGCTGCTGAAACATGCCAGCAGAGACCAGGATGTTGGCTAAACATCAAATGTATTTGTCTGAATGTTCCTTAAGTGAGGGAGTATTTTTCCACCTAGAAGCAGCAGCAGCACTGGGGGTATCACATCCTTACAATTTCTATGGTACCACATGATCACTAAGGTATCTATTGGTAACGTTGCCAAGGTAAAAATAATAATTATAGTATTTCTGCTTTACTTCTCTTTCTTCCGTGCTACTGTAGATGTGCTAGAAGCAGGTAGGTGTTGGTCATGCCTTCTTTTTCATATGTTTTGGGAATGCCAAGAGAACTGAGCCATTTGTATGAACAGCGGATTGACTGAGCTAGAGAAGAATCTTACTGAGCTGCCAGAGGGCGCGTTGTGTGCGTTGCATTGGGGGCTTGGGATTTTTGTCTTGTAAACAGGATTATGGTACTTATAGAATGAGTCTAGAGTTTATCCAGCACACAGTGATTGGTATAATTTGAAATCTAGAATAAATATGCAGCCAGATGTGGTGCTGTCTCAGACTCTGTTGATGGTTATTGAGCATGGTCATTAAGAATAAGGATAAGGACTTTGAGAAGCGACACAGTGAAATCAGTGATGCGATGAGCAGCAGTTGGAGTTATCTTGTTCCTGATATATGTCCTCTAATTACAGAGGTATTCATAAACTTTGATCTGCTTCTATAAGAGATATGACAACGCAATAACTATAAACTAAGTAATTACAGCTAATAAAGATTCCCAAGCATCTGCTAAGCCTGAGATGTGGCATAAGAATTAATTTTCTAAACTTGAAAAACTCATCTCTGATGAGCTCATCTCAGGTTGGATCTGGATGTGTCTGGGGGAAAAACGTAGGGTTTGTTGAATAGGAATTTTTCAGGGAAAGGCCTGAAAATAGAGAATGTACTCATTAAACAGGGTATAAAGAGAAGGCTGGAAGGATCCCCTCATTAGGGCAAGTGTTGTTTTTATTGGCACTGCTGCCCACACTGCACATGTTTCACGTTGCCACGCGGAGCATGTAGCAGGCAGGGGTGAGATGCTCTGAGCCCCACACCAGTACCTGAGCATCAGGTTTCTTTGTTCTCTACCTCAAGCACTTCACATTTTGCTTTCTGCTCTATCCAATCTTCTTAAAGTGGTCAGAGAAGGTGTCTGCCTTCCCCAACACCTCTAGGGCTGCCCCAGGTAACGTTGATGAGATGCCTTCTTTTTATTAATTATTGTATGAACTACTGTGATCTTGGATAACAGTAAATAAACTAATTACAGTGTATTTTTTCTTTTGTGTTTACAGAATGAAATGCATAATTCATGAATTTAACAGCTCCCGGCACTGAACAGGGACTACAAGCCTGGATATAGATATCCAGTTTGCTACAGAATATATGTTAGCAAAGAATTTTGGCAGATCCAAGTTGCTTCCCATCAGTTTAAAAAAAATAAATAAATAAAAGAAGAGCTGTAAGATTTATGTTGTAGAAAAACATTTTCACAGATTATTTGAAAGAATTTGTCAATTCGCTTCTCTGTTTTGTTTTTAAGGATAAAGAGATAGAAATGTTTAATAGCTTTGAAATGAAACGAACTTTTCTTTAGCAAACCAACCAGCAACAAAAAAGCGATGATTCTCTTGCAGCTCTCCAAAACAATTAGGCTGTAATGACTGCCAAAGAGATTTTCATGTCATTTCCAACACTGGTTGCAACAATTGGAAGCTACAAATTTTTCTCGTTGTGACTTTATTATCTGAAAGGAAATGACTAATTTGGAGTTTGTTATTATTGTTTTATAGTCCGTGAAATATAAATATATAAGTAAACATTTCCATGAATTAAAATATATAAAATGCATAATGTGAATAGTTAAAAAGTAAATTGTTTTTTTTTTTTTAGCTGAGGCTGAGCCAGGGGAGGAGAGCATTTTTCCCATGTGGATTCTCCAGCATGCAGTGAAGTCTAGATTTATCTCACAGCCTTTTTCATCACACAAGTGCTGTTTTAATCTAGCCCCTTTGCAGCCATTGTGGAGCTGCCTGGCTGCAGCCTGCCCATCCCCAGAGCTGCCATCCCATCCTGATTCACCCAGCTGCTCTGCTCTGAGTCATGGCAGCCACGTGCCAGGTGTGCTCTCCCAGCACTTCTCCTTACTCCTGACTTTTCTGCGTGTCCATCACCTCTGTTTTTCCAGGCTATTTTGACCTCATCAAGACCATCTGCATTTTGAAGTGTCACATCCCCAACACAAGGAAACTATGGAGCTGTTGGAGCAGGTCTAGAGGAGGGCCACAAAGATGCTCAAAGGGCTGGAGCACCTTCACAGTGAGGAAAGGCTGAGAGCTGGGTTGTGCAGCTGGGGGAAGAGAAGGTTCCAGGAAGACCTCACTGTGGCTTTCCAGTACCTGCGGGGAGCTTATAAACAGGATGGTGACTTTGTACATAGTCTGATAGTTCTCGGGTGTGGGGGCATGTCTTAAAACTAAAAGAGGGGAGATCTGGGTTAGATGTTAGGAGGAAATTCACTTTCTGTCACCTCTGTGTCTGCTTCTCCAAGTCCCTTTATGTGTTATGCTTCTTATAACACCAATAAAAGTGGGATCCTGAATCCTTATTGTTAGGCACTATGATAAACAATAAGGATTATGATCACTGCTACCAGTGTTTCTGATTTATTCCATTACAGTATCTGCTTATGGCACATGAGCATCATTGTATAGTAACGACACATAAATTTTGGTCCCTTATTTTTCGTAACCACTCACTAGCTGTATATCATCAGTTTTCCTCTCATTTAGATATGTGCTTCTTCTTTGGGACAAGTAAAACATATCCCAGTCGTCGAGGTAATAAAGCTGGTAGAGCAAATTCTGAAGTGTGTTTTACAATGGAATTTGTTTGTGTTAATTTTTCATGTGTTAAAAAAGAGAGGATGTTTGCTCACTCTGGGAAATACTTGTGGTACTTTTTGCCTTTTTTGACATCCATCATTTGTAGTAATGCAAAAGATTCCTTTTTTTTTTTTTTTTTTTTTTGTGAAGAAATGGAAACATCCCAGCACTTACCTGCCAGGTTCACTGTAGAACTGTATGATTTAGGGAGGCTTGGAGTTGTATAGCTGATGCCTAAAATAAAACTTCGGGCATTGTGAATCTGCATTTTGAATGTACTCCCATCTGCAAGTCCAGTGAGAATAGATAAGGGCAGAAAAAGAGGAAATGATGTATTTCCAGTTTGCACTGGGAAATCCCAGTAGGACACTGTGGTGCTCCAGGTGAAATAGTTCTCCCCACTCCCCATCTCACCTGTCCTTTCTCAGTCAGCATGCATGAGTTTACCAACTAAATGTTCTTAATTCTATTTCTTTTGTTTATTAACGAGGAAATAGAAGAACTGTTCAGATAAGTCGGAAATGGTGCTGCTGCACAAGCACCAGCAATTACCCACGTGGTTCTTCATGACATTGTTCTTCAGCTGCAGATCCTGGGAGATCGCCACAGTTGTTCACAATCAAACAAAAGGAGTCTAATGAAAGTATTTTAATCTGCTGATCAGCTATTCGGAGAGAAAGGGATGGCCGTGCTAGGTGTCTTCACAGTCTGGAAATGAACGCAGCAATGGTAAGCAGAATATTTGTAATTATTTACGCTTCTTAGCAAGCTATTGTGTGCATAACTATGTGGGAGGTTGATTTAGCTTCAGATTTCATTTCTTTCACTTTGAGCAGTTGGAGGAGCTCCAAGCCTGGTCACACCGTGCTCTGGGTGCCCCCAAAGTGGGTGCTCAGCTTCATAAGCTCCCCATGGAGTTTGGGCTGGAAGGAGCTCTACATGAAAGCCATGTAGAGAAGGTTATGTAGGCTCCTGCACTGGAAACCTTTCTCACAGCATAAACTACTGTTTCAATGCAGTGATAAATAGTGCATTCTGATGGGGCTTTTTTTTTGGTAAGATCCGTAATTGGGCAACTCTGAGTGGTGTTTTGATGGGGTGGGCATCAATGAGCGTGAAACCTCCTTTATGAGCTGTGAAGCAGATGGGACATCTGCTCTTCCTCGTTCACATGGTGAGCACTGTGAGCAGGACACATGAGCCTTGTTGCTGGAGGAACAGCAGGCTGTCCTCTGCAGGATCTTCAAAGAGAGGATGTGGTCTAGCTCTGAGACACTTCCAGCTGCAACAAACATCAATTAACTGAGTTATATTAGGTAAGGGAAATTAGTCTTATCCATGTGCTCCTAATGAAAGTACAGGAAAAGTGTTCTGGGAATAAGACAGTCTATTATATTATTTGTATTTTAGTTCCTTGTTGTGTTTAGAATGACAAACCGTGTATCAGTGCATTTATTTTCCTGCCTAAACATTTTACCAAAAATATACCAACTCTCCCAAATTCCCCCATGGCCGTAAACAGACTGGTGATGGAAAGAGTCTCTGGGTAAAGCTGTGCTCCCCCAGCTCACAACTGCCTGAAGCTGCTGAAAATTGCAGTATTGAGTAAAAATTTTCTCTAAGGATAACAGACCAACTAACAGCCCTATTACTGATATACCACGGCCACAAAGCAAATTCACATAATCGTATCAGCCTGGGTGGTGATGCTACGGGAGCGAGCAATAATTAGTCCTTTGGTGCTGTGATTTCCTACAAATATCAAACTATAGCACACTGTGCAGAAAAGAAATTAAGAATACTTTTGTTAAGCACTTCTTATTTGTCCCATCTCTTTATTATATTGTGCCTTTTTGTATTGCCAAAAAATGTTGGACTTTTCTATCAGCTGCCCAGACAATATCACTTTACCCAGTGCTGCATGCTGTACTCATATAAAGAAAGATGTTTTTCTTTTACTGAAATGGATCCATAAAAAATATACTCTGGAATAAGTGGGGGAAAAAAAAGCACAAAATGCAATAAATTGTTCGGACTGAGAATAGGTTTTATTCACGCTTTGTCTATATAATACCTGAAGTTCTTGTACTGCTGCTGTTGTTTGTAGTAAATTAGGTATCACCTCTTCTCAGCTTCTTTTTACCATTATCTCCTCTGTTATCTATTCTTTTTCCCCTACTCATCATCTTTCTCCCTCTTCATGAAATGTTATAAAAGAGAAAATTGCTAAGTTTGAGGATTGGACGAGAGGAAAATTATGTGCTTCCTATCAGTGTGCTCAGGTGCTGCTTGTGACCGGATCTATTGTGGCTGAGGCAGATAACTGTGGGCCTGACTAATGCCTTCAGCCAGGTGAATGTTACTTGAGGAACAGTAGAATGATAGTCATGGCATCCCCTGAGTGGGAAGGGGCCCACAGGGTCCTGGCTCTGCATAGGACTGCCTGGAAACTAGCTGTATGTCTGAGAGCAAGTTCTGCACCAGTCACTTGGAAGTCGTTCATGCATTTAGGGTTAAATAAAGCTCTAGATTACTCCAGATAGGAAAGAAAATTTCTAGGGAAAGACCCCTTAAAGCTGCAGGGAGATGAAGTCAACTGGACTATTCTGTGGGATAGGGAGAAGCCAGGTTTGGTTCATTTTCTTTTCAAAAGGAAGTGGAGTTGTTCCTGTTCCATAGCCTGGAGTGTCTGCGGCAGCTGCTGGTCACCCTGGGGAGGGCAGGCTGGGGTCTCTCCCCCTCTTCACAACTGAGGTCCACTCGGCTCTGAGGTCAACTACTGATGCTCTCACAGATGTTGCAGTGGTACAGCGGCTCAGGCACACCAGTAGGAGACACAGGGTTTGCCTTCTGCCATCACCAATCCCACGCCCCTCCCTGCAAGGGCAAATGATAGCGTCCTTTACACATCCATTGCAGGAAATTGAGAAGGAATCCCCATACTTAAAATGCTTTTGTAGCCATCTGTGGTTGCATGGATCAACTCCTTAAAGCTGAGAGCACCCGACTCCGGTTTGGTTCTCAGCTCTCTTTGTGAGAGCAGGAGGTGATGCTGCTCTCTCTCTCTCAGCACATGCATGTATGTTTGATGTCTAGGACACGAACAAAGACATCTAATTCTTTTCTTCTTGGAAAAACAATAAGCGCAATATGATGGTTTCAATCTGAATCAAGTTGGTAGCAAAGTGATGAGGGATGCAGTCTGATGGAGCCGGAGGAGTCGTGTTGGAACCCAGCGCCCGTGGTGAGATCTGCACAGCCATCAGTAGCAGACGGTCGTGCTGTTCCCTGAGTAAAGAACTCGCATAGCATTTCAAATACATTTGCTAAAATGCATATAATGATGATAGAGCTAGGGTGAGTTTCAGTCTGTGTTATTTTTTTCCCCCTGGTAAAATAAATGAGGGTTATTTTTTCTGACCCTGCTGTGTGTTAGTGTAGCGTGAAAACTCTATTTATTGAAAAATAGGTTGCATAGTGAGTTCTAGGGCCTGAATTTATTCTCAAATAACAAGAAATGCAGCGTGCAGCTTTCCTACAGCATTTTAGACTTTAAGGGGTTAAGAATGAATTATGTGTTTTTAATGGGATGTTAACCTGAGATAACATAACTTCATTGATAAGCCTTAGGATCTGCCTCTCATAGATCTTGTACTCGTTAGCAATCTCTACTGTATCTCATTACAACTGCAACCAAAAACCAGACTCCTGTGTCCCCAGTGGAAATAACCACCATGCCATGGCATAATGATGTTTTTAGAGGCATTTGCAGCCTACAGTCTGTTTTGTAGGCAAAATAACCATGGATCTTGGTGTGGCTCTACCAGAAACCATCTGTGTAGGGGATGCATCTCCACCCTCCATTATGGACCCGACAAACTCTGAAACTTCCCCTCGGGGGTTAATATATTAAATGGCTCATGTGTGGAAAGAAGCAATAACACTGGTGTATTAAGTATTGGTACTTCCTTTTTAAATTAAAAGAAAGTATCCAGCAAAGACTCCAAACGAATCTCCGCTGCTATTGCTCTTCTTGCAGGACCATTTCTGTCCTCAGTCCAAGTACTGTTGGTGTCATCCACAGCTCAGATGCTCACAGGGCACAACACTGACAGCAGCCTCTCTGCAGAACACTCACCTCTTCACGTGGGCAGTTTTATTTCCACTTCTGAGCCTTCTCAGAGGAACTGCTTTGCTGAGTCCATTTTGGTGAGACTCGCACAGCACAGAGTGCAGTTATTAAGCCCTGCTGTTTGCTTGAGGAAAAAAAGCAAGCTAACTGGTCTGAGTGGGCAGCAGAGCCTCCCTGCTGGAGCAGCAGCCCCATGGGGATGCCCTGTCCCAGGGCTGGCTGCACACTGTGCAGGACCCACTGCTGCCTGTCCCTGCACAGCCAGAGCCTCTTTTTACTCCATTTTTTGAAAACGTTCCTAATTGGATCTGGTTTAGGTTGATTTTCAAACACATATTTTACAGCAGCAGGCACTTACCCACTTCTGTTAATTGCAGGTGGTAGTACATCCCTGATTACATCCCTGTGGTCCTCAGCCACAGACAGCAGGAGCAGCCAGAACAGAGGTCTTTCCCCATCCCCAGCTGCTGTGCATTCCCGCTTCATGAAACACCGCTGCTTTGCACCGCACATCGCCTCTACTTAGGTCCATGTCTTTACCTGCTTAACTTTCATATTTGGGAAAATGCAGATTTATTTATTTCCTTCCTGGGGGTATCCAAAGAATGAAGGTAAAGAAAATGCTATAAAAAGAAGAGTGAACCAAAAAAATACAGAGATCTTTTTTTGCTATTGAAAAGAAGCATATTTCGTTGCCTAATGGGATTTATCTTCTCAGATAACATGTTTTCTTCTGCAAAGCAACAGCCAGCCCATTTCCTATAAGCTCCTTAAGGTACAAGTTTTCGAGAGCTGTCACAATATATTGCGTAGCTTGAGCTCGCTGCCAGCGCGCATCGCAGTGCACGTGGGGAGCTGTGCATGCAGATTAGTCCCTGCCTCGTGCAATTCCAGCGGCTGTTCCTAAATCAAAGCAGGGAAAGTATCCTCAACTCGGTAAAAATAATGCAAGAAAATCTTCTCTAAATTGTGAGCCACACTTATTGTTGCAGTGTCCAGGGGAAGAGAAGGAAGGAGAGTTGCTCAGTGGAAAGGGGCAGCAGCTCTGTTTATTGTTTGGAAAAGAGAAGGCTCTGGGGAGACCTCGTTGTGGCCTTTCAATATTTGAAAGGAGCGTATAAACAGGAGGGAGAATGACTGTTTACAAGGGTGCAGAGTGATAGGACAAGGAGGAGTGGTTTTAAACTGAGACAGGGGAGGTTTAAGTTGGATATGAGGAGGAAGTTTTTCACTCAGAGGGTGGTGACACACTGAACAGGTTGCCCGAGGAGGCTGTGGATGCCCCATCCCTGGAGGCATGCAAGGCCAGGCTGGATGTGGCTCTGGGCAGCCTGGTCTGCTGGTTGGTGACCCTGCACATAGCAGGGGGTTGGAATGAGATGATCATTGTGGTACTTTTCAACCCAGGCCATTCTATGATTCTATGATTTATTTCCTTATTTATCCATCTGAGCAGAGGAGTAGTGCTGGGCAGTGTGTCAGGGGAGAGTGAGGTGTGCTCCTGTGCTGCACGGTGCTGAGAAGAGCTGAGCCTGCAGCTGATCTGTGCTGCTGGAGATCAGCTTATGTGTGCAGCCAGGAGCCACCCTCTGCTGGGAGCTCTCCCAGCGCGACGAGCAGACAGACAAGAGTGAGTGCCCATTAAAAGAGAGTACATTGTTTCTTGGTGCTGTTACCGCAGCACTGTTACATTATACACGAGGCCTGTTTGATCAAAGCCAGAGCAGAAGTCAGACTTTTTCTCTGGTGGAGGATTAGTCTTCGCGTCAGAGATGGCACGCAATAACCTCTGCCTTTCCCACTAAATTTTCATCCCCCCGTATAAACTTCCAGTAACTGGCACTGGTGTTATAAATATATAGGGGAAGTGTTCGGAGCTGCTTTGGTGGTAGGGAAAGATTGCAACATGGGGATTTTCCTTCTCTTGTTGGTGAGGGTGAATTCAGGTGGAAATACTGTTTGGATTACCTAATTAAGCATAGAATCATAGAGTGATTTGAGTTTAAGGAGCCTTAAAGATCATCTGATTCCTGCTCTGCTGCCATGGACTACAGGACGGTGTCATCACAGCTGGTAGATAACGCATGTTGCTGCACCCCTCTTGGGTTGCTAGTCTGCATATTCTCTTTGTGTCCTGTTGTCTCCCAAAGAGCAGCCATGTAACTTGATTTGAGTGTGTTCACAGCTCTTAAACTTCTTCAGGGATTTGGGGGAAAGAAGAAGAAATTATTTTATGTAGACAAAGTGCTCCCGATTTGTAAGAGCCAATTGAGTGGATGACACAAGATACGTGATTCCTGAAAGGTGTAATTTCTACACCTCACCTTATGGCACTGTTACTTGAAATAAGCACAGCTGGACCCCAGAGGTGAAGGGAAGAGGAGATGCTGCATGGGATAATGGGTAAAATCCTGCTCTATCCTAACAGGATTTTAGGCAATGCCCATGCCCCCACAGCATTCACTGAGCTGCCACGTGTTTTCACAAGTTCACCATCCTCTCAGCTGAATGGAAAGAAAAATAGAGAGTACTGACTTCATTACTTGCACCTTGGAAGTGACTTGACAGCCATTTAGAAAAATAGTTAGCATTCAGTGATCTCCAGTGCCTCCTTCCCCATGGAGCCCTCACCAGCAGCAGCTCCATCCGTCTCCATCCCCCCATTGCAGCACACGGCCAGCGCAGCCCCGCCACTTTGATTCATGGGATCAATAACTCCGAGGCTCTGCCTAAAAGGATGGAAAATGCGGTGTGACCCAACAGATGAGTAATGGCTGTTGTGTGTGGCGAAATAACCGGGCTGCGTCTGTGTCAACAAACAGAGCCTCCTGAGCACAACCAAATTACAAAGATCCTTTTATTCTGTTTCTTAAATCTTTGCTTTAATGCTGACCTTATTCTCAGTGCTCTCTGGTAAATACGGTCTGGTGCTACGTGAACAAATCTGGGAGCGTGTTTAAGCTGTGACTTACTTAGGTTTTATCCAGCCTCCTGCAGAGAAGGGTTTAGATTAATTGCTTCATTAACTTGCTCTAAAGCCTTTCTCATCTTCCTTTTGACTTCTGTTCCGTGAAGCACCAGTCCAGGGGTATCTTTGTGGTTTTAAGGGTAGGAAAAACAGCAAGAAGTTCCCATTATTTTCCAAAGGCCTTGGCTTCCTTGGGAAGGCAGTTGGTTTGGGGGCTTTCACACAGCCATGGGTTTCCTTGGGCCCACCAGAGCTGGTGCTGCAGGCAGTGCTCCGAGGCACCGGGCAGCACTAAGGAACCTGACCTGCAGTGTGTCCCTGAGGGCAGAAGGGATGCTCTGATGGTATAAAGAAAAAGGTAACAGCCATCATATCGCAATTCACCCTCTATTAGGAAAGAGCAAACGCTGGCTTTGATTGTGATATGTTTCTGCTTTATCCACCAAATCCATTGCTGGATGAAGCTGGTGCTGGCTTCTCTTGAGTCACACAGAGGGGTTTTTGGCACTTACTGCATTAACATGTGTGCATTCTTTGTGGCTACAATTTAAACAAATGTTTTGAAATGGTGACAGAGAAAATTATTTTTCTTGCCTACATTAACAAGTAGGTGTCATGTATTTTAATTACTGTGACCAAGCTGCAATTACAGCTGATAAACATATGGAGATTAAGCTGCAAAACAAGAACATTTATGTTTTCTGAAAGAAATGCTACAAAGATGAATAGAAGAGGGTAGAGGGGACAAAATGATGCTTAACGTACTGATTGTTGTAACTGAATTACTCTGTTTTCACTGTACATTGCATGCTTTGTGATCTCAAAGAAATTCAAGTTGTTGATTTTGATCTAGAAAGTTCAACTGCACCAATAATTTCTTGTTTTGTGAAGAAGAGCCGTGTCCTTGGAGCAGCACAAGCAATGGCTTATTAAAGAACACAGTCATGGCCCCATGTATGAAACATACCCACAAACATGTGAACGTCAGCTTGATGTAAGTATACACATGTGCCCCTGTGGTCACCTACGGCACCATAGCGATGTGCTGTGAGATCGGAACAGCACTGCAGTCTTCTTATCTGATAACAAGTGTAATTGAATTGAAAAATAAGTCTTTAGAAGTGTCCTCTCCGAGATCCTGTGAATTCCAGAAGACCTTGGGAAGGACTCCAAGGAAGAGTGAGGTGTGGTGGTGTATCTCCCTGAAACATTAACTGCTATTAAAACATTGATGAAATCTGTCTTTAACAGTAGAGCGGACTGACCAAAGGAAGTTACATTAGAACTAAACATCAGTGGCTTTTCTAGTGGCTCTTGGAATGCTCATGTATTTGTGCATTGACACAGTCCTCTGAAATCTGTCACGAACTGCAGTTCTGCACCTTTGTTGCTTTACCGCAAGAGCTGCTTTCAGGATGGAGACACAGATGTCTGTCAGTGTGCTGCAGCTGAGAAAAGAGAAATTCCGTGACCAACCAAGGAGACAGGTTGGATACACTTCACTCCGGTAAAGGAGAGGATAACGTATTGATCCAGAGGGAAATAGCATTTGCCATATGCTTGGTGCTAAAGTTTTTGCCTGAAAGAACGAGAGCTGGCCCCAGACCAAGGCTCTGTGATTAAACTCGCCTTGATCTTTGTGGAAATTATTGGCTTCCTTTGGCAGCTCCTCGCAGGCTGCAACAGGAGGGGACAGACCCAGCGGTGGGCACCGCTGCCGTTGTCTCCCACAGTCTCGGTGGCTTTAAGGCATGATAAAAGCAGCGGAGCTGACCGCCTGACAGAAAATCTGCCATCCCTCTGAGGTATTTCTCGTGCTGTAGTGAATGTCTTCCAGTGGAGGTCTGTCCTACTTTTCTGTAATACCATAATGTTACTATAAGAGAGCGTCAAAACAATATCCATGCGGAGATTCTTTCAGTTCAGTATTCAGATGGGTATCTTTTGTGGTGGTGTATCGCACTTTACAATTCTAATGTAAAAATATCAATACCAGTTTGAGGTGTGATACAGACCTCTGCTAATTGAAAGTCTTATTTAGTGTGTATGGAACAATGGTTGCTGCTCCTGACAAGGATCGTGCTCAGGGACATGATTCAGCAGAGGGTTGTTAGAGTTAGGATAGAATGGTCAGGTTGCGGTTGGATTTGATGATCTTTAAGGTCTTTTCCAACCTGAGCCATTCTATGATTCTGTATGGAAAGAGCAGATGCAGATTTTTGCTCCTTTACACACTTTATCTCCCTGAAAGCCCTTAAATGAGCTTCACATCACTCTCTGGTCCTCCTACACGTGCTGGATTTGGTGATTTAGTTGCAGGCAACAGGCTGCCCCGGGCTGTCCATGCCAGCTTGTGGCTTCAGCAGCCTGACATAGGTGTTGATAGTTCCTAATTTATTTTTGGAAGCCAGCTCCCATGGAACGCTCTCACCAGCAGTATTTTGACTCGTCACTTGAAGTTATGGTGCCTGAATTTTACCTCCTTCAAAATGGGGGAAAAGGCAATTTCCTCTGGCTATCTGACCCAATCTGCATCAAGCCCCGGTGTGCAGGAGACAATGTGCTGGGAGCTGCAACCTGGCCAGGACTGGGCTCCCATCTGCGTTCCACACCTCCACTGCTCTGGGGGCAGAGAGCTGCAGCTGAGATTGGTAGTGACGTTTTGTCTCTCCTACACTCCGTGGCCATGCTTCAAGCAGACAAACCAAGGATATTATCAAGTTCAGAACTGCTCTGCAGCTTCTAACTTGCTGCTTTTTTGAATGGCTTTTTAAGTGGCACTAAAATCCATGGTATACCAACCCTCTTCTTAGGCATCCTCAGCACCGAGGGAAAAGCTCACTGCAGATACCAAAATGTTTCTCTCTCAGTAATAAACACGGGATGTGTTTATTACTTCCAGCCATGTTTTTTCGCTGTTAGCATGAATAAAGTTAATTGCCACATTTTAGTTTCTCCTTGTAATTAAGAGTTGAGCCTTCAGTGCTTTTCACTGCAGTTACTGGCAATTGAAGTTAATCTTTTTATTCATTGCAGGAGAAGCAATGCACTCCTGGGTGGATCCCATGTAAAATATGCCGTGTTTGGAAACATGGCTGTGCCTAGGAAAAGCCGGACTAATGCATCCAGATATGGTATGGAATGTACGTTTTAAGAACAACAACCTGATTTTTGGTTTGTCTGAGAGATGGCTGAAAGTTATTAGAATGGAAGGCAATTCCCAGGCTGCTATAGGACAAGCCATGATTATACTGCATAGAAATCATACAGCCAGAGACTTTGTTATTAGGACTCATTCTGTTTTGCTCTTGTTTTCCTCTGTTTCACATTTTTTCTTGTATGACAAAGTTTCCTCATTGTAATTTTCTTCAGGCCCTTCCTCATTCATACATCAAAAATTCAATCAGGGCTTCATTAATGAAAGGAAATGAGCTTTCTTTCATAATGCTGCAGCTAGCCAATGCTGCAGGGCAGGCTGCAGCTTCGGGAACAACAACGCCCCATCCAGCAGAGGTGGAATGGGCTGCAGGAGCCATCCCATGAGCAGCAGCCATCCCATGAACAGGAGCCATCCCATCCTTCAGCAGCTTTGTTGCTCAGGCAGTTGAACAAACCCAAGCAATTGCATTGTTTGTGCATACTGCACACGTTGCTTGACCTTACTGTTGTGACAGCATGCTTTGCTGTGTCGATAAATAACTGCTATGCTAACTCACGTGGAAGGACAGGTATGCAGTTATAGGACAAAAATGAAAAGGATGGTTTTGAAAGAATTTCTATCCCACCTGATTAAGAGAAAGGTCTGTTTTGTTGTCTTGTTTATTTTCATAGTTCAATAAATCTTTGGACATGTTTGCATGCCTGCAGGAATCCGCCAGGCTGCTCCCATCCAACTCAGCCAATCCAGCAGCGCTGCAGGGATCTGCCCAGGCTATAAACTTGTGCTGCCTTTGACAAGTTTTATGGCTCAGGACAGGTGCACTGTGTTCTGTATCATATTTCACTGTAACACGTCTGAATAGATCACATCAATTTTTATATGCTAATAATTTGTTTTGGTATTTTAATACTAGGAGCTGTAATTCATGTCTATTGTGCTCCTTAGACTGCAGATAATTTGAACAGCAATTTGAGAAAAATCACACTGGGAATACCTTCCAGTGTTATGTTTTTCACTTGTGCAAAGAAGCAAGAATTATCAATTGTAGAAACTAATAAAAAACCATGTTGAAGCTCATGAGGTGGCAGCTCAGACTTCTTCCTGGTGACTGTCCCTCTCCTTTGGACACAGGACATGCTCCATTTGCTGACAGTTTGGGCTGCTTCATTTCATTTGATAATTTGCAGGCAGGCAAATAAATCCTGCTAGTTGCACGCTCTTTTTGCCTGGAAGTATAACGTAAGTGTTTCCTCTCTTAAATTTACCTCCACCTCCCAGTGGTATTCCTGGTGTATTACAAAGTTTTACCTATCTATTACTTATTGTGGGAGCAGTCGAAGCTCAATTTTGCTGTTGCAGACTGAATAATGAGCACCATAACAGTGGCAGTAGGAGCAGTGTGGCAGAGGTAGGAAAGCAATAGCACAAGTGCACAGTTCTGCTGCCAATTGGAAACCATTCTGAGGGCAACGGTGCCTGAGAACCTGTGTTATCCAACCAGTTTTGTTGCAACTGCAGACTCCTCTGTCTAAAGGTAAGGTGTGCAAATGGCTATGAAAGTTTCCAGAGCCTGGAGGGGTTACTAAGTGTTTTCTATCAAAGAAAATGAAGTAAAATGAGGCTAAAAGCCTATTTTTATTATTTTTTTTCTAGCAAAAATACCTTTGGTGCTGAAGTGGAAAATCCCATTGTATGGTAACGGTTGCTCAGCTGCCTGATCTTGAGACCTCTGAGGCCCCACCACAACACTGGCCTTCCAGCAGACAGGCTGACAATGATGCTCTTCTCCCCAGCAGAGCTGCCCTCTCCTGACATGCATAAACTTCTCTTCAGTAATGGCTATTTGTCCCCATGTTTAGTATAATTAACTCTGACTCACAAATCTGGTTTGACAGAATGCTCCAGATATTACATCTGAAAGATTTGATTGCCAAAGTGGTCCAGATAGGGAACCCCTGACTTATAAGATTTAAACCTTTGCCTTGCAGGAACAAAGCACTCTGGTGGTTATTACCAAGCAGGTTAATTTTTCAGGAGTCTAATTCTGAGAAGCCCACAAAGAATATGGAATGCTTCACCATCACTTCCCTTTGACCCATGTTATCTTGGTATTTTTGATGGAAGCTGCAGTGCTAATGACTTGTTTATTGTTTATTTTTAATTCTGGGTTATGGCTTGGAGGAAGGCGTGCTGCCATGTGATGGTGTCATTCCACTGCTTCCTTCATTCCCACCAGGAAACTTGCAGCCCACGGACACGGCAGAGCTCAGCAGTGAAAACCTTCAGCAGAGCCCAGGGAAGCCTTGGCAGCACGCTGCTGCTCTGGGGGCACTTGCAACTCTGCCAGCTTATCGTGAACACCATGCTTTGGTGGCATTTGCTGTGGCTCTCACACAGATCAGCATCTCGATTTCTGCTGTCTGAGCTGACCTCCATCTAAAGGGTTGGTGCCCACCGGCATCCAGTTGCCTGATGTTCATGTTGGGTTCGTGAGGGCAGACAGATGTCCCCTGCTGTGAATGCTCAGTCTAATTTAATCTGTTGAGAATGATTGGTGTTGCACAAGGCCGTGTTTGGTGGGGATGTGTGGCTCTCACAGTGCTCCTGCACTGCTGTATCAAAGGATGGCTTGCTGAAGACACAGCGGTGCTTTCTGTGTGGCGAGGCCTTTTCTGTTTAGTTTTTAGTACCCATTTGCTAAAAGCAAAATGCTCTTCCATCTCCATGCTGAGCTTTCTGGGGAAGGGAGAGCCAAGGTGAGCAGTGAAAGGTAGGAACAGCAGTGCTAAGTGTTGTGAAAATATAACCGAAAAGAAAATGACCTCTTGAACTATTTCATGTTAGAACCTTCATTGTTTTAGTGACTCCTATGATTCCTGAGTTTTTGACTGAGACTGAACTCCATGCTGTTTGTAACACATGGATGTGATGGGCAGCCACCTCCAGGACAGGACAGCTGGGGCCATCAGCGCCCTCCTGTTCTCTTCCTTGGGGTGATGTCCAACTTGGACTGCCAGCTGGGTATGGTGTCTGCTTCCCAGCCTGGTGCTCCAGGATCCTGCAGCGTATGGGGCTGTTTGGGCTGGGAAATTGTGGTGGGGGGGGGGATAATTCATCTAAATGTGTCTTATCGTCATCGTTTGTACTTTGAAATGAAATTTCCCTTGTCTTTTAAACAAATAATACACCGCCCACTACTATGTGACTACGCAAAGGGGACAGATGTTATATTACAATGCAAGTCAGAAAGGATTTAAATAATGCAGCAGAAAGGGAGCAGCAGCACAGGAATGCATCACGGCTATCAGGCATATGTATATTGTACCCATAAAACTGTGGAAAATGACTTATTTCACACCTTCTGAGGACTACAAAGGAGGCCAAAAGAGCAATAATTGTATTAGGATTAATCCGCTTAGCCCTTCAGTACAGTGAGATGCCCTTTTTTAGAGAAAAATTAGAAGAATGGAAGAGCAGCCCCCCTCAAAGCCTGCATGGGGAATGCAACGGGAGGGGGGATCCCTACCTTCCTGCTGGTGCTGGTTCTTGGTCTAGCAGTGCCCTGTTCTGGGGTAAGGGCTCCAGTCCCGTACTGAAGGTAAGCCATGAAATACTGAAAATTGACCGTTACTTGGTTTGCTGCACCTCAATAATTGAAACTAATAGAAGCAAATAGCTAATATTTTCTGGTGGGATGACCTTGGGAGCAAGAGAGCAGCTAGTCATGTCTTCCTCCAGGGAAGAAAGTTAGAGGAATTACTGCCAAATAATAATAATAACAGCAGCAGCTCAGGCTGTAATTCCCCTCTTTCCTACTCCAGTGACACCTGAACACCAGCACAAAGAAAACAAGTCATTTATCACGTATAATTTCTTGGAATCGCTGTGTGTGGAGAGGAGCCGGGGAGGAGCAAGCTGGCAGGTTTGTCTTTCCAGGCACACAGATCTCTATCGCATCCTGCCCAGTAAGGAGCTAGCATATAATTTTCCCATTTGGGGAATTCACGCTTCTTTGGATCAGATCTGGATTTGGCCCAGCATGACTCGACATGTGTCCCTGTTTCTTTTTCAGGCTTTCTGAGGTGAGAGCTGCTCTGCACCCACCCACACTTCCTAATGAGGGAGCTGCCCCCCACCTTCCTGTGCAACCACAGGCACCCCACCCTGGCACTGATTTCAACCTAGATTTTTAAGAAAGTGAGGTTTCTGTGAAATCCTTGGAAATGCTGAGCCTTTTCAAGCTATTTTGGTCTCCAGATTTTATGGTGGGTGTGAAAGAGATAATTAAACAGTAAAACACTCAAGGAAAAAAAAAGGGCTGGCTTAAGGAGAGAGCTGTTCTCAAGCAGAACAGGCAGAACTTGGGCGTTAAAAGCTGTCTGGCAGCAGCATCTGGTCAGGAAATCAGCAGGCGGGGACATCTGGGCATCAGGGAGCACCATGAAATATACCTCATGTGGGTGTCGTTAATTGTGAGGCTTATGGAAAAGTCTTGTTTACAGCATTGATTCTACATGAATGAAGAAGAGCAATGGTCTGAAGACCAAGGTGGAAACACTTTGGCACAGGATGAAGTGAGGGAGAGGTGCTGCCTGGTTTCTGGGTGATAGAAGACAGTACTTTGTTGACAAAGGAGGTAATTCTGACCAAAAGAAAAGGGAACCTGGGGTCTCTCTGTCTGAAAAAAGTGGAATAAAAGAGGAATGCCAGAAGGATATATTGCTTTCTCTGGGGAGGAAAGCAATTCAATACAGCCTAAAATGAGAAAGGTGCAGTAGAGAGGATGTGGGCACAGCAAACTGAATGGCACTCTGCTGTGATGCATGCCCCATGACAGGCTCTGCGGGGGCACAGCCAGCCCCTGCTCTGCTCCATGCCCTTCCTTTCACCCACAAATGTACGCACCTCCCATCCTGCAGAGATAACAGGAAGTTTCCAGGGGCTGCCGGGACCTTCAGAGCATCCAAAATGATGAGAGAGAAGGAACAACCTTACAGGGTAAAAATATTAGTGGGTAAAGGAGTTAAGTAAGAATGAAGAGTGAAATAAGAGCGAAGAATAGCACAGGAAAGGAGACTACCTCCTCAGTATTGATCTGTGTGAGGAAGCTGGTGAAGTGGCAAAGGAGCAAACAAAAGTGTTCTTGTGGGTTGGGTCCTGATGCCAGACCTGCGCAAAATGGGCTCTGGGCAGCTTCTCCTCATTAGGAGGAAGGATTAATATCAGATGTTGGAAAGCAGGAAAACCCCCTGTGTGAACAACTGCTGCAGAGTAATCAGATGTGATGCAAACAGTATTTATTGCAGAGATTTCATGATGTAATTGCTCAGTAGATAATGTGTGCATGTGTATATGTACATGCAAGTTATGGATGCTTCTGCATGTAATTATCCCTGAGTATGCTGCATATCTCTGAAAAGGCTGAGAAGAATCTAAGATGACTCTCCAGAGTTAAGAATGACTTTGAAGTAAATAGCTTAGCCATTTAACTCAGCATTTCACAAACAAATTGAAGTTATTAAGGACCTTAGAGAGCAGAGCAATCTGGCTTTGCAGAATCTGAAGACAATTCAAGTGCTGGAGGGAAAAGCAGGATTGCTGCATGCACTTTTCCTTTGAACCTTTATCTTCCTAGGGCCGGTCCACCCGAGGAAATGGCAGTCCAAGCACGTGGCCCACAGCAAGTAAGTCGATGAGGCTTTACGAAGGTCTTTGCACTCCCAAGATTGCCGTCATAGCTGTGGCATGTTCCTGTTGGCTCCAGATGGGAAGTGTGTTAGCTTAAATCACCAAGGTTGGCTTTAAGTAACTCGTTTATTCTTTCTTGATAATGCTTTGAAGGAGGGAATTTTGCTGCTTATGTCGCTCCTGAGGGCTGTTATTTACAGCAGCCAGCAGTGCCGTGCAGGCGCGGTGCGAAGGACAGGGTGGCTCTTGCAGAGCCATAAACACGCCAGCTGTCTTGGCTGAGCAGGATGGGATTTCCAAAGGAACTGAGGAAATTACTCACCTAGCTTTCCACAAGCAGTAAATGATTGGTATCGTTGCTTGCAAAGATAATTTTCCCATAGCTATATAAATCTTGGGCATGGGGGAGGTATCACCACTGCATGCTGTGATTCATGCAAAAGGGTGGCAGACCTCTTCCAGCACGGCGTGCCCTGCAGTCCTGCTCTGACTCATGTCACGCTTCCCATTTCCCTCTGAACTGCAAATCTCTCAGGACCTCCCTTCCAAGGATGCACTGCTTGGGACACTTCTACAGGGGTGTTTTTGGCTCAGGGAGTTCCAGATGCACTCTGCCAAGCAGCAGTTCAGGGTGCTGGGGACACAGCAGAGGCAGCTCCTCAGCAGCAGTGCTTGGGTTCAGTCACCCTGAGGAGCATAGCACAACCCGACCCTGTGGGCTGCTGTGCTGTTCTGTAATGCCTCTCCCCACTTTCGTCCACAGCCAGAGCTCAGCTCATGGAACAGACTCACTTAGCAGTGCCCATGTAAGTCAGTTTGACAGGGAACAGCCGCTATTTGTCACCTCCGTTCTACTTCTCCCTGAAGAAACATAAGATTCTCACCTTCACCAAATCCTGTCTATTAAAATCTAAAGGCGGATGATCACATGAACGAGTTCGGGTCCTACAACTATAAAATAAATGTCTGCTGTTATAGAGAAGGCAGTTGGTGACCTTTCCCACCCGACTTCCCTGGTGATTCACAGATTTTATTTTTTGCAAAGTACAAAAGCATTTTCCCTAGCAAATGCTTCCTTTGCTGAAGGTGAAAATGAATAAAACAAGCCCACAAAACGCAGAGGAGAGGGTTAGGTCTTTTCACAGTTATCACTATTTATAACATAATGCATCTGAAGTGCAGTGAGCTCTATGGAGAAACGTATGCCTTTCCCCATGTCGGGCTCAGCTCTGAGTTCCCAAGTTAATTCCCCAACAGTAAGGTGTCCTGTGCTCCCAGCAGGGAAGGTGCCCATAGCACCATGCACCAGTGTGCTCTCTTTAAATGGGAGGTCTACTTGGAGGGCATTTGACTCTATTAAAAAATTCATCAGGAATTGATATACTGCATTTTTCATTTGAAAATTTGCAATCAGGCAGGAAAGTCTGAATATTCATAGGAGGGTAATATCTTTTCAGTATTCATTAATCTGAGTCAGTAATGAACCGCAGGTAAAATTGAGTGATAATTTTTAACAAGTAATTTATTTGATTATTTTTCTCATCTTCCGTTTTATTAAATATCCATGAACGGTTTAATTGACCTTCCTGAATTTTTCATTTAATATCCAAAGATGTGTTGGGGAAGGCCGGGCTCCTTGGCGCTCTCCTCCCACCCCAGCGTTTAGCCCAGAGCTCCATCGCTCAGCTCACAGCAGGCAGAGTAAAGCCCAGGAGCATGGATCATCTCCTCTTCATGGCTATTCTTGGTATATCTTAAGTTTTCAAGTTCTCTCTTCAATCTCTGTTTCTTTTAAGGCTCAGTTCCCCGGCTTTGTTCAACCCTTCACCTTGGGGGGATGATTTCCAGATTCTGATCTTGTCCCCTTTCAAATCACTCCCTTTGGTCCACAGCTGTACTCACACGCAGTGTGTGAGGCAGAATACATCTCGACAGTGAGGCCTTATTAGGACTGAACATAACAGAAAGACTATTTTCCCCGTCTTGACGGACACTCTTCGATTTACCCATTGCAGAGTGACAGCCTTTCACTGAGCAGCTCTCCCAGCCCGCTCTGCAGCTGCCCGGTTCCCCAGCCCTTAATTGTGCAATTGATTATTTCTACCCAAGCATAGGATCTTGCACTGTCTCTCGTAAGGCACTTTTGAAAGAAGATTATTTCTGCAATTTGTCGAGACCTTTCTGAATTTTAATTCTGTCCTCTTGTGTGCTTGCAGTCCCTCCCTGCACAGCATTATCAGCAAATTTAACAAGCGTGTTCCTTCCTCTGTCATCCGAGTCATTAATGAAAAAATTAATAATGCTGAGCTCAAGACAGGTCTCTCTGAAACTGTGCTTGATTCATCCTTTCCTTTCAAAGAGAGCCATTTTCTGGAAATGAATGGTCTCCTAGCAAGCTCTGCCTGCTCTCCTCTAAGCGCTGTGCTAATGGCGAGGGCTGCAGCCGGGCACTGCTTCTCCATGGCACAGCTGGTTCCACACAGCTGCTCCTGCTGCTGTTCCCCAGAGCTGTGGTGCTCCTGCAGTTCCCTGAAAGGATGGTTAGCGAGCAGACACACAGAGCAATGCCCACCTCCACATCCTTCCAGGCAGGATCACTTCTTCCCATCTCTTTGGATTCCTACTATGATAGTTAAGGTTCTGATATGGCTTCAGACAGTTCCTTAAGTACGTGAAGATAAAGCTCATCAGCATAACGAATTTGAAATCATCTAAATTAGCCAGGCACTCTTGCTGTTCCCTTTTTAGGAGATTACGATCTTCCCTCTTTGTTACAGTACTATTGTGCCGACCATCTGCTCTCAGTTGGCCTTTTTCATGAAGATTGAAGCAAAGAAATCTCATTAAACACTCAGCTTACTTGGCTAATGGCTTTCCCACTCCTTTTTTGGACCTCCTTCATTACTAATGTAGTTGCAGGATGATATCTGGTTAATTGCCCCACGCTTTGTACCCTGACCTGCCCAGATTCATTGCTCTCAGCACTGCCTGGTGGCAAACTTACTGAATTAATAAACGCTGAGGCGATGAGTTGGAATTCTTGCACAGTGAGAAGCGCAGGATGAGCTTTTGCTGTCAGGTGGTGGCTGTGGGTCAGGCCCTGAGTGGAGCCCCACGTGTTGGGGCAATGGGCAGTGGGAGCACACAAGAAGCCCTCAGGGAATGGTTGAGATTCCTGACTTTTGTTCAATCTAATAGCACAAAATTTGAGCAAATTGCGTTAACTTCTCTCTTCTTTTTTTTAAGTTTTCCTCTCTTGACTCCCTCTATTCTTAGCACACTGCCGAGATTATTTCTGAGGTCTTTAGAGTTCTCTGTGGATTTCCCGTTATTGGTCCCAATGCTGTGAGTAATTGCTCTCTGTCCTTGAGCCTTTCCAAACAGCTCCTGCAGTAAGTTCCACCTTTATGTCTACGTGACCTCAAGGCACATGGAAAAACCTTTTCAGTGATATTGGACAGCTTGTAAACAGATTTCCAAATAATTCCAGCCAGATGTAAACACACAAGGGCTTGAAAAAAGTACTGTGAGTTACAGAGATACAGATCAATAGAGACTTGTGGTTTGAATTCACTCATGGTATCGTAATTTGGGTAATAAGAAGACGAATATTATAACATAAACTGTCACGGTTGCAACTCCATTTGTGCTCTCTCATCAGAGACTGAGGAAATGAAGAGCTCTCTGAGTAGCAAAGCTAAATAAAAGCAAAGCACGGAGGAACCTGGCTGGGTGTGCTGACCTTCTTTTCAAATTTCAAGTGCCTTGAAATGGAGCCGTAGTTAGAAGTGGCCATTCACATTGTTTCTTCCTGCAGAGCATTAACCCACAACTGACTGCAGCAAGCTGTCTGTTATCCACCAGCAGGAGAAAAACTGACCTTTCCCATTTTCTCCTGGCATGTCTGCAATCAGGTGAGCTTTGTCAGGTCTGAATATTTCTAGCCTGGCTGAGATACCAGAATGATACAGAAATGCCCACTGTTGGTTATACGATGCAAGGTGAAATGCAGCATAAACCTCGAATTTATCCAAATCCTCAGGAACCAGAAAGCAGGAGCCCCAGCTGTGGGCGCTGCTCTGGCTTTGGGGTGGTGGCCACAAGCCCAGACCATGTGGGCACAAAGCCCCTCGGCAGTGCAGTTTGCCTCCATGCAGCTCAGTTCCAGAGCGGGAGGAACCGGAGCCTAAAGTCACTGCTGTGAACTACAGCCTGCACAGGATGCCTTTGTGGCTCTGCTGCTCTGCGGCCAGCTGGAGCTTTTCCTGGCTCTATCTTTGAAGCTCTTTAGTTGGAATGGAAGAAATGAAAAACTTGTCCTTGAATCTGGGGCAGACACAGCAGGCACGTTCTTACAGGTGGGTTTTCCTGGGCTTCTCATGCTGAATACAGGACCAAGGCTGAAGGCTTTGCTGTGAGTGCAGCTGCAGAGCAGCAAACTTCTGCAGGGAGTGAGCAGCACTGAGGAGGCTGAAGAAGGAGGAATCTGCAGAGAAGTGAGGTGGTGCTTTTTAAACAAATCTATTTTTTGACAAGAGAATTGAAATATGAAGCCAATTAAAAGGCCAAGGAATTTTAAAAACAGTCCTAACAGAGAAAATATGCCTTTAAGCTCAACTGATGTAAGCAGATAACAAAATCTTGATAGTTGACACCAGCTAGAAGCAGTTAATAAATAAGGGGTGTTTTTTTTTCTTATCCATTGCTTCAAGCAGTCACTCAATTTAAATTTAACTTCCAGTTCAGCGAGTAAGGAGTTTAAGGTCTCTGGCTGGTGATGGGAGGACAGCCGCTGCAATGTGAGTGTGCATGCTTCAGCACACCAGGATGCTTTGTGATACGTAAACCGAGGAGGGAAAAGACAGAGGTCAGACTAAAGGGCAGCATGAGGAAATGGTAGAGCTTACTGATTCCACTTGGAGCCGGTGATCCAAGGAGGATTCCCCGTGAGATTGGTGAGATTCCCAGCAGCCCTATTACCTGCTGTGGAGGCAGAGGTGCACGGTAGTGTAGCTTCCAAGCCAACCACGCGGTGGTTCAATGGCTCCTGAGGACACAGGGCTCAGTGCCCATCGCCCCACAGATGGGGCACGTGCAGTGTTTGCCCTCCTCACCTTCAAAAAATGAAGAGCCGCCTTCTTCTTTAGTTACCGAACTGGAAACTGTTAAACCAGGCCAAGATGATCCATGAAGTAGTGGAAAAACAGTTGAAAAGTCATTCGCTCAATAACCAGCAGAGCCGGAACGCCTTGTTCTGTGCCACCTCAACAGCCGGCAGCTGCAGGAAGATTTTTCTCCCGAAGGTCAGTAAACTCACCCGCTTTTGATTTTAGTTGTATACGATATTGGAAAAGCTAAATCATGCCTTACCTTCAAAACTCCTCTTTAAGGCTTTCTGGCAGGCACTCAGAACTGCCTCACACGCCAGGGGAAGGGACCCGGTTTTGTCGTATCTACACAGTTGCAGTGCCTCTGTTTAAAGGCACGTTTTTCACATTCAGGTGCTAGCAGGAAAATTAGAATGAGGTTTGTTTTCGTTTCCCTTGCTGCAAATGGCTTTTACTGAGCTGTTGAACAACACCGGTTGAGTTTTACCTTGACACTTTAATTTGGAGGCAATTTAATATGGTCTGACTGAAGATTTAAAAGTAGAGATTCCAGTGCAGAGCAGCAACGAGGCACAGATTTCATCATTCTTGACCCATTGTCAGAGGGTTGGTTTTTTTTTTTTCCGATCTGTCACTTCAGAAACTCTGTGTTGTTTCACTCCAGGTACTTTAACAGCTCATTTTAGTCCTGCTGACATTGCTGTGTCACGGTTCATGTCTTTTCTGACATGAAGCTATCAAGTTCTTCCATTTACTCTTCCATTTTACCCCTGCTTACAAATGAGGTTTAGAAAAGCTAAAACCTCTCTGCAGGTAAGGTCCCTCTTATTGAATAGTGTTACTCCTTGCATTTTATAGTGTCTGATGCGTGTGCTCAGTCAAAAGGCTGAATATCTTTGCAAAATACTCTGAAAAAGGACTATTGAAGATAAATACCGTGAAGTAAAAATCATCACAGAAGCATCCATTTGCATTTCATTTGGATTCCTGTTCAATGAAGATATTTTTGAATATCCCCATCTTTCTGTGCTCCCCATTGGCCCCATGGCTCTGCCACCTCCTCCTGGAGCTGCGGGTGGGACATTTGCTGCGTGGCGGTCACCCCTATGGGGGAGGAACAAACCGTACCAAATGGAAATAAAAGCCACTGAGCAATGATATCATTTCTCTCTCTTTTATATATAGGTGTTCCGATAAGGCGAGCTCTGAAGGAGGTGGATCTTTCATTTACAACTTTCACGGACTCTTGTTTCATATTTGGAAATGAAAGACAACATCTACTTCTTTTTTTATCTCTGAATTTTAAGCCTGTTTCCACACCAGAAAGTGTGGGAGAAGAATAGCAGATAAAAATGTTTGAAATACGAGCAATTCTTTGAAGTTCTTGGGATATTTTAAAGCTTTTCCCTACAGCTATTTATTCCGTGCACTTAACATCTGTTTTATGCTTTGATATATTTTGCAATTATTTTTCATCCTTAATTTGATTTTCTTTTAATAACATTGTTCCCAAAAACAGTGGATGACAAAGACGTCTGGCACGCATCAGATAATCCCCATCTCACCACGATGAGTTGTTTTAATTACGCACACGTACGTATTGTGCTGTAGCTCTAATTAAAGGCTTTATGATTTTAGGAGGCAATCCTATGGAAGAATTACTTTCGAAAGGATTTGCAGTGTTAGTTCAGATAGGCATGTTTGTATACAGCATATGGATTTTCCTTGACAAGATCAGAATTGCTGAAGAAGTCGGACCGCTTCCCTACTCTCTGTTGTGAAAGGAGGGGTGCTTTCTCATTAAAGAAAAAATAATTTTCTTGTGAATTTAGAATACTGTAACTGTTTTCTCTGCTCTCTTTTCTCTCTTTTCTCTCTCTCTCTTTTTTTTCTTCTAGGTAATGAATATTCTGGATCCTGACAGTATTGGATTGCCTTGTTTGTATACAGCTAGCTTTTATTTCATGCCAGTAAACTTTCCCTGAGAATTAGATATTATTTAGATATACAAGGACTACTCTAACCAGGCAGTTCTGCCTCTGACAAAGAAATGGGAATGTAATGGAGTTTCTCAGTGTTCTGTATTATAATTTACCTATATGGTACCTTGCTGTGGGTAATATATTTCTTTTATTCCCTGGCAATTCCAAATTGCCTGGGGAAACTAATAGAGCTTTGTTTAAAACAAAACAAACAAACAAAAAAAGATTTAAAAAACCTCTCTAATTCCATCTTAGAATCTGCAAAATATCAGTCTGACCCCACATAAGATATTTCATTACAGTTGCTAAGTAATTTGCTATTTTTTAACATAGAACAGCATTCAGAATGAAATATTTGATTAAAAATATTTTGACCAAAATGTGTTATTGAAACAGTTCTAACAACAAAAAAAAAAAAATTAAGACAATTTGCTGAAATGATGGATAGTCACAAGGCTTTGAGATCAGTCTGACTCTGTGCTTTGCAGAGGAACAAGATCCATAAGACACCCTTCTCCTCCAACGCCTGCCCCAGGTGTGTGCCACCGATGTGTTCCTGTATCCCAATTCCTGTTGTTATCCATGTTGTCGTAGCTCTGTTTATGACATGGTAGGCTTACTGGCTCTCTCTCTGTGTGCTGCACTCAGACTCGTTTTTCTCACTTTCCTGCTGACCCTTCACCTCACCCCAGTTCAGCTCTCTCTGACAGTGAGAACCACCACTGTTTCTAAGCTGCCTAAAATTAAAACAATCCATTTTTGTTGACCACAGATTTTAATACCACAAACCAGCAAGAAATGCTGGGATGTGAATTCTGATCTTCTGAATGTGCTGATCTGAAGGGACCATCCTTAATATGGCTTCAGCTTCTGCTGCTGCAGGTAGGTGGGATGGAAGGAGCACGCAGAATAGGGCTGGTGGATCTGCTTTGTTGAGCAGCATCCTGGGAAAGCCAGTGCAAAACCAGGTAAGTACTTGTTGTGCTGCAATGCCTGCTACCTATTCCATATTTTTGACCCCTTAATGACCTTTACAAGGAATTAATGTTCTTATTTTTCAGTGCTTTGGTATTTTAATCCTTTTTAAGAATCATTTCTATTATTTAGCACCCACCTCCATGTGCTTTAATATGAGAATCTCATTCAATTTCATTTTATATCTGCGGTATAAATCTTTGATCTTTATTTTAGCTTGGTCTGTAATGTAACCATTAAGGAAAATGCTAAAGATGTCTCTGATTTTCTCTCGCTAAAAACAAGGCCAGGAATTTCGCAGAGATCAGCACCAGGTAACGCTCCTCTCAAACAATTTTCCCATTTAAGGAATAAAAGTTAACAAATATGGCACAACAGATGTTTTCAGTTTGGTGCTATAGATTGCATTCTGATGCACTGAACAGCACTGCTTCAGCACAACCAGGAAGCATCCCTTGTTGCTTCTAGCAAGAGCTGCCATCATGATGCATTCTGTTGACCACATTTTGAAACACAGATTGTTTCTTATTTTGCTTTCTTGATTTACTCTGAGTACTGGAATATATCTGTTGCTTTCTCTCTCTCTCTGTTGTTTTTGTGTTTTTTTTTCTTTTTTTGAGAGTTATTTCCTGACCAAGTCCATATTGAAAGACCAGGACCTGCCCCCTCACCCTTGCTGCCAGGAGATGAGGGGGGTCAGCCCATGGAAGGGCCAGCGAGCTTCAGGCTGAGCCAAAGCCTCCATGAAGGCATTTTATTTGGCAGGAAAGCATAGTGTTTAGGTTATTCTCAAGAGCCTTGAGATATAAAAATGTTTCTGTGGGAGTTCTTGGCTCTGCTTGAAGGCTGAGAGAGCCTGTGGGGTGGAGGCACTGCTGAGCTGCCTCCTGCTTTGCAGATGGATAGGAGAGCAGGGGCTGGCTTCAGTTTGGGTCTGACCATTGGCTGTGCTCTCATGCAAGGACAGGGATGGGATTTTCTTCTGGAGTTGGTCTGTTTTGAGCCAAGGTGTTTCTGGAGCTCCCACCATGTGTGAGGTGAAAATAAAATCTTAAATGTAAAGGGATACTGAGCGCAGTGGGTATCAACCAACTGTAGGTTCTCCCCCTGCTCTGCAGATGCTCCTGCATGGCTCCTGAGGAGCCCAGGTCCTTGAAGCAGGGAGGGATGGTTTCTGTTGGCAGGTGAAGGCTTCTGCCCTGAACACCACTGGCTGAACTCCTGTTCGAGCGGCTCCAGGCTGTCCTCGTGACTCCAAAATATGGATGAAAAATAAAAGCTGGGTAAATTAGATCAGCCAGACTCCAGGGAAGAGCTCTGTGCTGTGGATGCTTGGAGCCATGCTGTGGCTGAGCAGCCTGAGCCCCTGCAACTGGTGGAGCTGCCCATGGGTTACATCCATGGATGGAATCAGTGGAACACCTTGCACAGCATTTGTGGGTTTTGCTCAGAAAAACAACTTTGTTTTTGAAGAGAGAATGTTATTTTTTTCTTTGCAATGTCCAAAGCAGAAACTGCCTACTGGAAGCTTTCTGAATAATCTCAGTATATTTTGCATATGTTTTCTTCTGCTGTTCAAAAGATAGAAATGGGAGTTAAGGATGGCTGCTTGTTTTGGCACGGTGTCACGTAGGCTGATCCAAAGAAAGAAAATCCCTCATGGTGACGAGGATGGTGATGGAAGCGCCAGGTCCTTCCTCCCACAGGGATGGGGTGGCTGAGCTCAGAGCTGTGCGGGGTACAGCCTGCAGTGCGGCCTTGGGCTCAGCACCACCCGCAGCCCCCGGCTTGCACTGCAGCACCTTCTGCATAGGAAGAGCCCTTTGAGGCTGGGGCAAAAGATATGCCAGCCACCCCTGGCCGGGTGTGTCACAGGTGCCAGGAGGAGGGGAAATGTGCTGGGATTCATCGTAATCCTCGGTTTGTAAGAGGTGGCAGTTTCACATAGTTTATGCAAATTTCACCAAGCCTTTTAAAAAAAATGTTGTGAAGAGGACACTGGCATCAGCTTGAAAGGAATGTAAATGAGCATATCCTTAATGCACAGTGTTGTTTGCCAGCAAAGACAAGTCTAGGAGAGATGTATTCCCACTGAACTCACAGAGTTACAGCAGCACTGACACCAAGTTCTGTAATTTTGTGCTATTGCAGGAAGCAAAGTCATCTCGTTGGGGAAATCTTCATCTTTCTGGCTCTGCTTTGTACAGCTAATGATTCTGTGGTTACATCTTTTTTTATTATTTTATTTTTGGTGGTGTGTTTTTTGCTTTTTCTTTTTCTTTTTTTGCATTTCAGTGAATGTCATCATGCCTTTATGTAAGACTCCGTATAGTATACAGAATTATGAATTATGCAAAACACCACACAGCTGTCAGCATACACGTGAAGAGCACTATCACGCTGAAATAAGTCAACGTGTGGTGAGTGTGAAGTAATGCTGATATTCTCTATCAAATAACGAAGTAATTGTGCACGCGTTTGTGTGGAGAAGATGAAATGCCAGATTGCATGCATGCAGGCAGCAGAGCTGGGGCTGGGCGCCACGCTGCCATGGCAACGGAGCAAGGCTTGGTACAGAAATAGCTGAGCATCGCCGGCCTCACTTCTGGGATGTGCTGTGTCCAACTTGGTAGTGGTCCCACTCAGCATTCCCCATCACTGTGAGGCCATACCCTACTCCTGGTGATGCCAGAGTGAGTAACAGCAGAGCTTTGTTCTTTAAAGAGCAGAGCTAAAATATGCACATGGAGGGCTGCTTCTCATTTATCATTACCCACAATCTCCTATTACCATTCACCATTACCATCAAATACTTAAAAACACCTGAAATTGGCTGTTGTTAATGGTGGGGATTGATATTTTGTAGGCTCTTTGCCCCATGTCTTCTGCAGCCCAGACATGGCCCCACCACCCACAATGCCATGCATGGAGCCAGGAGCCACTGGGATGAGGTGATGTGCCAGAGGGGTGTGAGGTGCTTGAAGGGGTGTTACTGACACAGCTTTGGGCCAGATCACAGCTCTCATAGAGAACGTGAACCCTGGGAGCCCTGCGAGCCCTGCATCCCCCCAGAGCTCACAGGTGTGGGGCTGCACAGAGAGCTCTGAGAAATGAAAAATTAAGAGCAAATGAGATTTCTTCTCACTGATGGGTTTCGTACCTCCCTGCTCTTCCCTCCATACTTTGCTGCTGGCAATTGCTAGCTAAACAGCAGCATGAAGTGTTCATTTGAAGCCTGATTTATGAACACTTCTGAAATTAAAATAATTCTGAGTTAAAATTCTTTTTATATGGCATGTGTTTGGACAGTCTGTGGCCACGAGAACCTGTTGAGCAGCAGTGATTTTAAATTGAAAACAAAATTGGAAGACTTGGATTTGAATAAACATCATTATCTTGTATACGGAACTTCTTCTCTGGTCTCATATTTTGTCCCTCAAGAAAAGTTAATCATAGAATTTTTATCACAGAATCATAGAATGGCCTGGGTTGAAAAGGACCACAATGCTCATGCAGTTCCAACCCCCTGCTATGTGCAGGGTCACCAACCAGCAGACCAGGCTGCCCAGAGCCACATCCAGCCTGGCCTTGAATGCCTCCAGGGATGGGGCATCCACAGCCTCCTTGGGCAACCTGTTCAGTGCGTCACCACCCTCTGAGTGAAAAACTTTCTCCTAATATCCAACCTAAACCTCCTCTGTCTCAATTTGAAACCATTCCCCCTTATCACTGTATTTCTTTTCCTTTCAAAGAAACTGAAGTATTTTGCTGGCAAAAGAGCCTCAGATATCTATGACAGGTGAACTGTGAGAGCTTTGTGGCTAATTGCATCCATTCACACCAACAAAACCCTTCCAGGTTCTCAATTGCAGTCTTCACCCAGAGTGAGATTTTGCCGCACCCTTGTGCAGCTGTTTCCTACAGGATCTGGTCACAGGCAGAAAGCCATCTGGTTCTGATCCTCCTGAGATGCAGTCCTTTGCTCTGGCACCACCAGAGTGCAAACTCATGGCCATAAGCCTGTTTTCAAATGATCTTCAGATTAAAGTTGAAGGAAGTAATCTAAGGAAAAACAGATGACTTCGAAAGTAATGGAGTCTCTCGCCTCCAATTTCCTCCAAGTCTATATGTAAAGGGTTTTTTTTAATTTAGTCTGAAGCTGTTTGATAGGAAAAAAAAAGTGGTGCTCTGGGAATCCAGTGTTGGTGCTGAAAATGTAAGTATTTTGTGCATTCCATTTTTGCATCTGTATCGCATTCCACCTGCATCACCAGCCGCTGCTTTTCTCTATGGTGCCCTATGAGATGTGCCCTGCGTTCTGCTTGTTCCTCATGTACAGATTGGATTTTCTTGTCTGTATTTACATTGTGAAGGAATTGATGGAGAAAATGGAATGTTCTAATTGCCTTAAGAGAATCAATATGTGGCTTATTAGGAGATACTTAACACTGGTTATATCCTATGATGCTCAGAGATCGTTTTTATTTGATAGATGTTTCTATTAGTTAAAAAAAAGTCATGTTTGAGACATAACTATGCAGAAGTGTGAAGGACTAATTCACACTGTTATAAAATAGTTATGTAAATGAGATGTGGAGGAATCATTTATCTGAAAGATTACATGGGAATAACATCAATCATCGAGATCGGATAATGAAGCCCTATTCCTTCATAGTAAATATGGTACTCTGGCCCTGATTTTTGAATACAGAGGAGGGAATTTACCAGCTTCCTGTGGGGATTTTGCATCTGCTATAAATAGATGTCACAAACATTGTTTTGCAGTCAGATTCTCCATTCTACCACATGGGCAAATTATTGGTTTTACTGGCAAAGTTTTGTGAGCTGAGATTTGAACGTCAAAACAATAAGAAAACATTTTAAAAAATAGATTTAAAATAATATAAATGTAAGCAATTAAAAAAAAAAGTAACATAATATCTGTAATATGAAATAATTACCTGAGACATCAACTTGTAGAGACACTGAAAAGCAACAGCATGCGTTATAAGAAGGTTATATTTGGAGTATGTGGGAATGACCCGTGAAAGGGCTTTGCAGGTGAAAATGCCCATTCATTTTCTGCAGCACCTCTGAGGTGCCCACCCTGCCTCTTCCCTTCTCTTGTCCATGCACACTTTGCTGCCCCTGCAGCAGTGATTTTTGGGCCTTGCACTTGTGCCAAGATCCGCACAGGGAAGCAGTGTGATGTATGCACACACACAGGGTTTTGAATCCGAGCCTCATTCACAGGGAGAGCTTTTGCACAGCTGTATGCATTACTTTTGGTTGTCCTTTGACAGCAGAAGCAGTAATGCTGCTGTTATCCTGCCAGCTGCCATCACTGAGACTGCAATTTTTCAACTTGTTTTAACTTTGATTTTGGTACAAGCAATAGCAACTGCTAAAGAGTACAAAATGCAGCATTTGTTTAAACCGAGGGACTAGATATACAGTCTTATAGACATATTTATGCAACTAAAATATGTTAGGAAGATTATATGAACAAAAATGAGCATTTCTAAAACAGTGATGGAAACTTGGTGGGTTTATGCTTGCCCTGTTGCACTGCCTGTTTCTGAAGGATGCCTTATCCAGGCCAAGGGAGAAAGTTGTGTTAGACTTCCACTCCTCACTGAACAAAATGGGATGGACAAAGCCTGAGGCCTGACTTTCTTCTCACCTCAGCCCATCCACCTTCCCCCACAGGTCAAAGCACACCCCCAGCTTGGTTCCTGGCAGGCCAGGGCAGAGCTGGCTGGGGCTGTGACACAGGCTGGGGGCTGGGCTGCAGCAGTGACCCTGCCACAGGGCATGGAGACCTTAGCACCTGGGAGACCTCAACTTCCACCCCAGGCTGCCACGGAATGTGCTCCTGAGGGTGAGAAATTGGACTATTGTGTGTAAACATCAAGGGATGGGCAACAAATCCCAACAAAACATGGAAAGGATAGATGAAGCAGTAACGGCATAGGCAGCAAATGTGGTGTCTGAGTGATTCATTACATGTCTGCCCTAGAGCAGCACTGGCACATATCCTTCAGAGACATCTAAATGCAGGATTAGATTAGATTGCAGTTTTTGATTTTGTATATTTTGAGCAGAGAAAAAAAAAAAAACCAAAACACCACCTCTAATTTCATGTCATTATAGTAGAATAATTGGTTTAATTAGTTAAACCTTTCCAACTGCATGGAGAAGGAAATTGCATGATTTTTCATTTATTACCATACCCTGTTGTTATGATAGTCTGAGTGCTGAGAAGACACTCCTCGGAGATTGTTCTTTTGATTTTAATGCAAAGATATTTTTTCATGTCAAAAGCCCTGCAATGAAGAGTAATTCTCCATAGCAAGTAGCTGTGCGGGTCTGATTTACACTGCAGACTGCTGCTTATGTAAAGCAAGGAAGATGATATAAATTGGAGGTAATAGGGTAGAGTGTGGAATGAAAGATCCTGTTTCAGACTCAGCACCTTCCTCCTGCTGGACTAACGAGTCTGCTTCTGTCTGTGGCTCCTCTGCAAAGCGATCCCTGGATGTCAGCTGGGAGAGCTGCTGTGATGGTCGCACAGCGAAAAGCACAGAGGAGTTTGACCTCTGGGCCCTGTGATCCCTTGGAGCACGGCTAACAAGCAGCCTACAAAAGTGTTCCTTTCTTCATGGATAGGCTAGGAGAATTTGTCTGAGATCTGAGGCACTTGCCTTGGGGACCAACAATAGACTTCCTCTTTTCCCACTGTATAAATAGTCCAAAATGAAGTTGTTAGGGCTACAGGCAGACACATGTCCTTCTTCACTCTTTTTTTTTTTTTTATTTCATTCTTTTATAAAGGTTGATAAAGTTAAATGTTTGAACTTTCAGATATCTTCCAAAATTCAGACTTCAGTTTTGAAATAAACATGTGATAGCACCTCTGGGAAGTATAGTATCCTTCTATTGGCCAAGTGCTGCAAATGCCCCAGCTGCTCAGCATCGGAAGGCACGGCCTGCTCTGATCTGCTGCCCAGAGCCTCAGTGACTCCGTGCCCTGCCAGCTGGGCACACTGATGCACTGGGACATGGGAGTGTAACACGTCAGGTTTGGTGTGCTGGCTCCAGCCTGTGTTTGAAAGAGGGGTTTTTGGCACCACGTTTGGCACAGCCACCTAGTGCCCATAAGCAGCACTTGTGCTGCTTTGCTTTGTTGGGGGGTTGCTTATGTTTAATGGATTGCTTTGTGGTTAATAGATATTTTCCTTACTGTGTTAATTAGGGGATGAAGGAGTTGTATGCAGAAAGATTTATTTCATGAAGAAATTATCCATCCAAAAGGTGACATCCCATTATCATCTCAAAGCGCAGTACTTACGTAAAGCTTCTGCTGTTCTGTTAAGGTCCACAGGGTACCCTGCTTGGGTCAGCAAGGATTTTATGTATGTTTTATGAGCAAGAAAAATGACTAAGAATGGGAGTTAGTTTTGCCGTCATGAAAATCCGTGGCAGCATCATAATCAAAGCCCGAAGCCAGCTGCCTCCTCCCCCCTGGCCACTGGGATTTGCTGCCTGCCCTGTCAGAATCAGAACACCCGACTCACTTACTGTGAGTGCTGGAATCACTTCTTAGAGCTTTTAGCCGTATCAGGCTTATTGATAACTTTCTGCTCTTCAGTTCTATTATTTATGGCAAACAGTGTGCCCTGCTGTAAAAACAAGCATAAAAACAGCCAGAACATGGTCCGGCTTGTGGTGTTTTGCAAATACAGATGAGGTAAGAAGAACCATAAAAGCTTCTGAGGCCTGTTGCTTTTTCCCCTTTGAATCTGTCTGTCATAAAATTTCATAGAGGAAGGGATATGCTGCAAACTCAGAGGTAAAGATAATGCGCTCTTTGCTGCTGCTGTTTGTGAGATCTCTGACATTCCAGCAATAAATTCAGGCCTTGTGGTCATTATGGAAGAAGGTTCTTTTTTTAACCAGCTTGTATATTGTGCGTAGCATTTGATAGACCTTCCTCTTTCAGGGAATGCAGAAAGGCACTATGAACTGTGCAGGGGAAGACAGAGAGGCAAGTGCCCTGAGTGTTAGGAAGGCTGTAGGCAAAGTAAAGCAGGGAAATCACATCACACCGGTGTGCGCCTCGTGCTTAGCATGAGCTGAAATCAAACTGGCAGAAACAAGTCATGTAGAAAGTTTTTTTACACTCTGATGAGTGTAAAAACATAGCAAACCTATTTCTCTTGTTGTGCTTAACTGTTCAAGGAATCCGTCACACTGCTGCTCAATGTGCGTGTGATATCTTTCCCAATAGATGGGTGCAGGACGATGTTTGTTGATCACACGTGTAATGGTGCGATGCAAACAGGGATGCAGACTGTTTTCCCTTGGAAATCCGCTGTTGCCTTTGCTGCTCCCGATTTTCCAGCAAGAAGTCAACTGTGCCATATACTCACAGCCAGAGAAGCTGAAGCATAATTCTGTGCGAGAGAGGATCTTGTGCTATGTCAGCAAGCTTCCTGCCCATCGTGGCGCACTGTGCCTATGGATGCTGCTGTTGTTGCTGAGAAGTGCCACAGAAAAAGGATTCTTTCTCTCAGGATGGAGTAGGTATTTCAAAGCACCCAAATCCCTGGTGCTGTGCACACAGATAGCAAACAAAGCGATATAGTCATTCTTCATGACTCGATGCTGAAGTTTAGGTGAATAATGGAAAGGTTGGCAGGGTGTTCTAATGTGATAAGTTACAGTAATACAACCGTGCCATTACGAAGGTAACGAATGCAAAAAAAAAGCCAAACCAGAGGATATCCTAAATGCTGGCTGTGGAAAGCTGCTGCTGGGACTGTAGGAGAGAGCACAGCCCTACATGGCACTCACTGGGAGGGCTGTAAGCACAGTGTGTGCAGGCTCTAATGGCCCCACAGTCAGTGCTGGGCCATGGCGACAGTTCTGCCTTTCTGTTTGCTCTTGTAGTTCTTAAGTGAGTTCTAGAAAATAGCTGAAGCAATATGGAAAGAGAGAAAGACTGAAATAAACATTGATTTTTACAGTGTAATAATTTATGGTACCAACTTAATAAGTGGTGCGACACGAACAGTTCACCATCCATTTATCATGTGTTGATAGTTTTTGATATGTGAGTTTTTAACACCACTGCTCCCCTTGATATAATAAAGGACCTGTCAACATTCCCATTAAAAACATTAGATTTTAGGACTTCCTGCTCTGGCTATCAATAGCAGTATATGTAACCTATGAATTAATATGCAGAATAGCAATAAGCAATGACTTATTCCAGAAGCTATAAAAAAATAAAAATAAAAAAAGGCTTTGACATTTCTGAACTTCAGAAGGACATCCTCTTCCTTCCAGAAGAAAAGGCTTATGAGCCCTTCTCATTACGTCCACCATAAAAGGTTTACAAACGAAGAGACGGCTCCTGAACTTTAATAAATCAGCTTAATTCCTTAGATAACAATAAGGAGACAGCAATTTACATTAAAATGTTCTGATGAGAGTTGTCTTGAGCTGTAGTTTGCTGGCATAACATCTTCAGGCTAATCACATATACTTTCAATAGCTACAGTGTGGTTAAAGTCAGGGAAATGAATGTACAAAAATAGCATCTGAGCGCCCATGTTTGTTCTCAGCCGTTCCATCTCAAGGACTCCCCAGACCGTTTTGGCCAGCACAGAGGTCACGTCTGAGTCTGGTGACTGCAAGTCTTTCAACTGGGCTTCAGATAATAGCGTCAAGTCAAATTATTTCTGCTTCTCACGTCACCTTCGTCTGAATGATAATAATAAAAAAAAAAACACACAACAAAACAGCTATGAAACAGAACAAAAAAATCTGACACTCCCTAGCTGTCTGACTTCACCACGCCATCTGCAAGCAGCCCAGCTTGACAGTGAAATCATACATACATGTTTCGAATAGTTATGATAAATGTCAAAGTTCTCCGTACTTGCTTTATTTAGTGAAACCCACTTTAAATAAGGTGGAGGTTGATAATTTCCAACAAATGGCTGTTTTAGCTAACGAGCTTTTGGAATGCTGGAGCTTCTTCAGAATATCTCTGGGCCACAGTCCTGCGAGCTCAGTGCTTGGGGTTAGGTCCTGCTGTCAGTGTGCAGTTGTGGGCTTCCTTACTGTTCTGCCTTATGGCCCGAGGGAGCATGTGGAGGCAAGGGTGTTTTCATTAAATGCCTTCTCAGTAGTCTTAAGCTGTAGTGCTTGTTCCAATAAAAATACCTATGGGAGAATTTACAGCCAGTGCTTCCACCGACAGCTACAACATGGTCATTAAGCCATGCATCGGGAGCACAAACAGAGCACCTGGCAGCAAAAAGGCTGCATCAGCCATCACTTCATCGCACAGCTGGGTGTTGCCAGGGCTGGGCCTTCACATGGCTATTTAAGGAACACCACTGTACAGCCATTTTATTGACTAGTTCAGAGAGCAGTCTGCCCTGAATGAATTGTCCAGCTTCTAAGCCTGAAAGCTAGAGCCTCCCCTTCATCCTTTCCAGAATTCACATGAAGACCTCTACTGACCGAAGACTCAGAAATAGTCTCACCTTCCTGTCATGCTGGCTTAAGGAGCCATAAAAAGACAGACATGGAGAAGATAAATTCTGAATTATAGGGTAAGACTGAAAAATAAGTTAGTTGTGTTTAATTCTATTTATGTCCACAATTTGTCAAGAATTGCAATAAAAAGAGTTTATGATTTTGTTTGTCTTACCCAAGATTGCAGGGGTTTAATGTACCATTTTTAAGTTGTTAAGCATTTTCGTTGTGACACTTGATCTCTGTATTTATACTTTATTACTGTAGATTGCCTACAGAGGGGAGAGGGAACTGTGAAATTTCAAAAGAAATTACAGTTTGTTGTTTTTTCAGTAACTGGATCATTTAAAAGCTCCCTTTTTAGTAAGAAATAATGACTTACTTTATTTAGAGACTATTTAAAATGCTCTTGAGGTATCTATTGGATATCTCAAAATAACAGATAAATCAGTAACAGACTTAAAATTAGTTTTACACTGTTATATTTTACAATATTTTCTATATTATGATCCACATTATACATCTTGCACATTAGGAAGAGAGAAATCTGTTTCCAAAGCTGTTCCTGGCATGATCATTCTTACCCCCAAAAACCTGCCAGGATTTGTCTTTGCAGCACAAAGTTGGCTTATTTGGGTGGTTGTGGATGGCCTCTGATAGGCCAGAGTTAATTTTAACAGTGTTTTCCTCTTTCAGTGTTGAAGATGAATTACAGGAGAGAGGTGGTTGTTCATCTGAATTTCAAACTAATTAAACTGACCTAATACCTGTCAAAAACAATTAGGATAAAAACTGCTTTCTTGAAGCAACTCTTTCAAGTTGGGAAGTCAGTAGTGGGGGGATGCAGGGGATGCTCGGTGCGCTGGGCACTGAGACCAGTGCGGTACTGGGGTGATGTTCCCTGAGCATCTTCTGCATCCCCTGTCGGGATTCTCCATCCCATGAGAGGACTTGTCCATCTTTGGAACGACAAGAGACTGGTTGAGGTCTGTTATTGTTCTGCCGATGGACACAGCTACTGAAACGTTCCCAAACCAGTGTGGGCAAACAGCCAGGCCTGCCTCAGATAACACTTTTGTTGGAAGCTGGCATTCATAAACTCAGCTCCAGGTTTGAGCAGAGCTGCAGGGCTAATTCCAGACAGCTGACTCCGTGAGGAAGGCACAAGTGCCTTGTTGCTTTTACTGGTAGAGAACTTCAGTTACCTTATGCTAAACAGGAGCGGCTGGCCTGCTATGGGAATGGGGACAAGTCCCAGTGTTTGCTCTGAGGCCTGCCCCAACTGCCAACACCGCAGCGCTTTATCTTCATTGGCCTTGAACCTTGTTATTCAGAATAACATATAATAATAAAGGAACATTTTGAGTGATTTTGTTAGAAATACATCAGGCTGTCTAACAGTTTATTGGCATCAATAATTCCCTATTAAGCCCTCTACACCCATTATGGTTTGTGCTTTCACTTTTTTTCCATGTTAGTTTCCAGGCAACCGGCAAGAACTGAATTACATTAAGCTATTAATTCAGGACCGCACGCCAGCTCAGGCTTCTTCTGCCGATTTGCTCCTCTCACATGCAAGTTTCCTCATAAAATCCCTTTTTTTATTGGTGTAATCTTTGGTGGCACTCAGTCCAGAAAACTGATTTGAAAATTGCCATGTCTGTGCCTGATTTTTGTTCCTTGTTTCTTTTTTGATGCATGCTGGTGGGGTTCGTTCTGGATGTAGGACTAAGCAGAGGTCTGTGAGGAGGGGTTGATGTTAGCCGCCATAGATACAGCTATCTACCTCCATTTTCTTCAATGCTGTGTAAGACATGAGCTCATATTGAAAGCTTGTGTGGCGGGAACATCTCTGTTATCATTAAACAGAAGTAGTTCCCATGTTATGCTCCATCACTAAATGCCTGTAGCACTGGGAAAGGCACTGGCTCCAGACCCAGCTGAAAGTAATATCTGCAGGTGGGACAGAGATTTGGGGACAAAATGCAGTAGTGCCTAATAACTATGAGCCCTGAAATCCAACCTGTGCTCTATAATGAGTTACCATCTATTTTATTGAGAGGCCAGAAATGTCATTACCCATTCCACAACCTATATTCAGAAGGGACAAGTGCAGACTTTAGGTACTTCTACTGTCTTTATCTCAAACTGTTTATTGGTGCCTGTGAGCTGAAGAGGTCTGTGGCAGTAGAGAAGTTGTGCTGGTGAAATACAGGGATTCCACAATTACAATAATCAACCTTAATGAAAAGAATTTGTCTTTATCCACAGCCAAGAATAACAACAAACAAGTAATAAATATATAAATGCTGTATGAGACTGAAACCAAAACACCAAGATACTATTTCAGATAAAGATTGTACGGCTCTTGTAAAATAGTTGAGCTGGACAGAATTTTAAAAACAGTGATTTTCCTTTTTTTTTTTTTTTAATTTTAATTTTAAATAAACCACTGTTTTGAGCTGCTTTCAGTTTTATAGAGTTCTGTCACAAGAGCTTGAATCATCGAGATTCGGCCCATGAAAGTTAACCATGACTTCACTGGAAAAACCCCTAACTGGATGTCTGCTGTTTGTAAGCAAGGTGCATATGAACTGTGCTCTTCTCTGTTGTAAGAGGCCATCAGAAGCTGTACTGCTAAAAAGGATTTTTATGCCTCATTGGTTGCTCGGATATCTTGGAACAGTTATACTGAGCTGACAAAGTGTTTGTTCCCCATTCCATTTATCATGTGGTATGTGTGGCCATCCTGAGGGTGTGAGCTTCTATCACCATACCCAAATCCTGTGGTCAACATGTTCAATCTAGTCACATTCTCTGTTTCTGGGACATACTTTATTAAACATTTTCATCACTTTCAACAGTGCATTCATACCTCAACAGATTTATATCTGCAATTAGAGGACTTGCTGTTTACCAGGAGAAACAAAGCTGGTAAAAAGACACCTTGCAGCAACATAGCTCAAATGTCATGAGTTACTACTAATTTCACATTAATAACACAGCTGATTCTTTTTCCACAGATTAGGAACATGCCCCATGTCAGAAACCTTTGGAAATATTTCAGAAATACTGAAATGTGGCTGTCCAGTTAAATATGATCAGATGTATAAGGGAAGAAAGAGAGCTTTCTCCAAGATCTATGTTCAGTAATGAGATATTTTTACTTAACGAAGTCTCTACCAGATGCTGTTTCTAAATTTTGAGTATTAGGTCTGGTTGTGAGCGAGACCTCCACATAGTTTGATGTACCGTAAATGAGATGCTGCATTTAAGCTGTGGGTAAGAACTCGTGTGCAGCTCCTCCTGTTTGCAGCAAGGCAGCAGTGACAGAGCTGGCATCAGCACTATGACACCATTGTGCCAGCAGCCACTATTACGAAGCCCACCCATCCCATGGGAGTGGCTCCTCCAAAAGCCCTGTCTGTGGGTGATACCTGGGAGATGTGGGCTCTTTTAAAACCTCAGCTGTTCATCGTATGCTTTCTGAAATGTATCTTCATATATCAGACTGGTTTCTTAGTCATCGCAGTACGCAACTATGAAAGCCTGTGCTCAGCACTGCCACCTTCACCAGCCAATTTTCTTGATGAAAAGAAACTCATCAGTTTGAAAGAATATGTTTCCTGTGAATTCATGTTGCCTTGGCATTAAGAAGCAGCGCTGATGCCATTTACCAACCAAGCCTTTATCAGCAGCCTCCTGGCTCCCTGGGGATGGAAGACTGGAGACATCACCCCAAGTCCCCAAACCCAGCAACACAGCACCGATCTGTGCTTGTTTGTCCAGTGGTCACTTTGCTAAAGCAGTCAAACCTTCTGGTTGCCCTTCGTAAACAGGCTTTCCTGCCTTTTGTAAGTGTTGACCATTGCTTTGTTCTGTTCCCAGAGACTTCTTCCAGTACTGCTCCTCATTCAGTCATGTCACAGACATGAAACATCTACAGACTGCATCTTTACAGTGTAACCTCTCTTCTCCATAAGGGAAGCAAGGTGGGGATTGCTGACCTGGAAAAGTGGGCAGTCTCGTGTGGGCATGTGGAACTCAGGAGAGCAGCTCTGGGGAAACATTAGCCAGGGAAAGTGAAAGAAGAGAAACTGTAGTTGGGAACTTCAGATGCGGTTTGAATCACATTTACATGCTTTTCTATTTCTCATATGTTTGCACGTTTTACTGCCATGGTCTCCCAGAGCAGTGTGAATTAGCGGGTATACTATTCCTATGCAGAAGATGAACTGTGCTGGGAAGGAAGGAGATTGCTCCCCAGGGCCCTACCCAGGAAAGCTGCAGAAAGCTGGGAAGTGAATGCAGGTCCCAGGGACCCCAAATGGCCCCGCCACATACTGCCTGATGGGCTGGGAGCTGGGAGCAGTGAGCTCGGCTCAAGTTTTAAAGCTCAATTCGCATGATATATGCTGACTGAAATAGGTCCGTTTTAGATAAAACGCTCCCTGCCTTTCACAGAGATCCAGCAGCTTTGCAGCTCTCTCTGTATTGCTTCCAGTGCTTGCTAAGTGGGAGAATTTGGGGCGCGTTCAGATTGAGAATGAAAGTGAGAAATCATTGAACACCCAGAGCTCCAATGGGAGCGGAATTGATGGAAGGGCCCCAAATTGATGGTGGTTTTAGGGTGGTTGGTTTTGCTGTTGGTTGTAACATTTCTGTGAATGCTTTTCTAGGTATACATTTCAGGAGAAGTCAAAGATTTTTTGTGGAGTGAACTAAATAAGAAATTACAGCTCTTGAATGAAGACTGCAGCCATAAAATGCAGAGTATGTGGCACAGTAAAGATGGGACCATTGTCCCAAAGTGTTTAGATCTTTAGATTTCCAGACTCTGTTCCTTAGATGTGAAAAATATCATAATTGTGTCAGTACAGGCATGGAAAATGAACTTCAAAACACTTTGATCTAGAGGAGTTGAGCTTAGTTCTGGTGGGAATTAAGAAGGAGAACTTTCAAGTAATTTACGATTGAAATGCCTTCATAGCTTTTGCTTCATAAAAGCAGGGAGAGATAAAATGATAGTAAAAATTCATATTTTGGAAATGGACATTCTCCTCTCTGGCAGTAAAAACTAAAGGTAATTTGCTCTATTTCAAAAAGATTGTTAGGAGTTACTGTGATTTCCAGCGAATGTAGCTTTAGTGTTCAACACATCTTAATCTTGCTGTCTATAAAACATTCCTTTGATGGTAAGTTGATCATCTATGGGTTTGAGTCAGAATTCATGTGTGGAATGAATGTCTTGGTGAAACGGACACACAAAGAAACCTCATGTAACCAGGTGGTTGCCTCTGGCCATGGGGCCGTGCACCCACACCCCTGTACAGCCATAAGCCTTCTGCCAGCATCGGCACTGCCACAGTTAACACCTCGCCCCCACACCCAGCGGCACTTGCCAGATGCTTGTGTTGATGTGGGACTTCCTTATGTAATGTACTTACTGCTGAAATACCTAAGTGTAAATGGAAAAGTTAAGAAGAAAATGCAAGAAAAAAAACCTAAGAGGTTTTATTGTGCTTTGCCTTGGTGATGCAAACAGGGATGTTGGCCATGCCTGACCTGCTGGGTGCTGGCTTTGGGGAGCTTGAGGTCACTGTTCACAGGGAGACTGAGCGAGGGACTCCTCCATCAGCCCCACTGGAAGGGGTATCTTGGTTCTTCACCTGTTGCCCCGAAAAAATATCATTTTAAATTAAGCTTAGGCCCATAAAGAAACCAGTTCGCATCAACAGGGAGCAAACTTAGTCTATGGGTAAAATAGTTTAATTCCAACTTGTAGGAACATCTACCTCAGGATGTTTTTCTTCCTCGCGTGTTTCATGTTTTTCTCTGTCTTTCACTGGTTCCTCTTTTCTTTAAAATCTCATATTTTTTAAATTTTTCTTCCCTGCAGAGAATGAAAAGAAAAGTTGCTAATGAATCAAATAACAAAAGCAGCCCAAAGTGTTTGGCTGGGACTCCAGACCAGGCGGGTCTGTGACAGTCAGCAATGGGTCCATGTCACAGAGCTCCAGACAGGGCTGTTTCTCACTCATCAGCTGTCCCTCCAATTAAATTAACCATCTGAAACTAACATACGTTCCAGCATCACTCTTTAAATTTCACTTTCTGTTTCTTTAAATTACCTTTAATAATAATAATAAAAAACCTCATAAAAAGAGGATTTATTCCTGTCTACTAATGCCAACTCTGAGCCACCATTTATGTTTTAAAAGCTTCAGTTTGATTTAGCCAGAGTTATACCCTAAATTAATGGAGAAAGCAGACCAGGAATGGAAGAAAACTTCCGAGCTTATAGATAATGCAGAACACTATCGGTGTAGGTAATTAAAGAAAGAAGAAAACCTCTCCCATTCTAATTCAGAAATAAATGATGGGGAAATGAGTACTGCTGTGGGAACGTTTCATGTCCCAGTAGTAAAAGCTTGTTTATATCTGGGTCAAGGAAAAAAGTTGCTAAAATTAAGCAACACTTCAAAGTTTGGATTTATTACACACGAGTGGGGCTCAGTAAGAAATACTGAATTGTCACATGGTGCCAATGATGTTTTCTTAGTGGGATGCATTTTTTTTCTAAAATGTTTACAGCAAAATTAACCCTTATATTCTGGTCCTGCAAATATCCACAGTTTTTCATCTTTCATTAGCAAGATTCGTCTGCATAAATATTTATGGAATGCAGTCCATGACCTGCAGGTAAGGTACTCAGGGCCCTGTCCGAGCTGCACCTCAGAGGCCCCACACGGTACTTCTGATAGAGCTAAGCTGGGAACAAAGTTTCATAGCAGACGTTTGGTGAAAGACACCCAATCTCCAAGCAAGAGATGTGCTTTCCAGCCCAGCGAAGGTCTCTCAGGGTATCTCCTTGCCTTTTGAATTGACATGGGCCCCGCTTGTGTCTGCCTTTTCTTCAGGGACAGCACACTCACAAGGTGTCCTGTTACTTCTGGTAGCGGGATCTGACCTGCTGTTCCTTGCTGGGATGGGTTAACCCAATGTTTGTAATGTTACTGGTATGGAAGTTTGTGAAAATCCTTTAGTTTTGCAGTCCCTTATTTAAACAGGTATTTAACAGATGCTCAGTGACACACAGCAGCCCAGCTCAGCATCCCTTCCAAAGTGCACTGTGTGCAGCTGGAAGAACTCCTTATTTTATGAATTACCTTAAAAATTCAAAACAGCAGTATGAAATTCCATCACATTTAGTGCCATCATTTGTGGAGGTCCTCAAAAAACCCAGTTCCAGATTTTCCCCTCTGTGAAGCTGCCTTGTGAATAACAAAGCATTGTTCTTGGGTGTTCTTCTGAATTTATTTTCTGTCATCTTCTTAAGGAAAGAAAATACAGCTTCTCTCACTTCGCACCCTTTGGGACAGCAACCGCAGATGAAGAGCAAGCAATCAACATGTCAGGATAAAATTAGATTGCCACAGAGTACAAGGTTTGATCCAATATCTGTATCAGATTTTGCTCTCAGCTGTTCGCATGGCAATAAAATACTTTCTGTTTGGTGCCTACAAGAGCACCCCTACCAAACCCCACGGGCACCCAACCCAGAGCAGAGCCAGCCCTGAGGCAGGGACAGCCACTCCACAGTCCTGATCCTGCATGCCAAGTTGTCCCCCCAGAGCGCCCTCGTGGGGCATAGGCTGCGATCTCTGCAGTGCAGCTTGCACATAACCCATCTACACGCCGACATCCCTTCTTCTAGCCATTTCGAGAGTTAACAGTATTTCTTTCTATTTTATTGTAAAAAGCAGAAATATTGAAAATGTATAGTTGCAAATTTCTGATTTGGATCAGAAAGCTTGTTGTGGTTAACCTGAAGCATCTAAATTAACTGAGGATTAAATCCATTTTCTCTTAGGCGTAAAATATGCCCAGGGATGTGATTTAGCAGTGGGTCATTAAAGTGAGGATACTATGGTTAGATTGAGGTTGGACTTGATCAGCTGCAAGGTCTTTTCCAACCTGAGCAATTCTATGATTCCATGGTTCCATACTGATACGCACGTGCACCCTGCCCGTATCACTTGTGGCACAGTGGCACACTCAGTCTCCTGGTTAAGGGATTTAACCTTGTTCTGCTCGTACTCAGCTACAAGACTCATATGAGGAGACTGCAAGGATGTCCTCTGCCTCTGTGTTATTTCGGTCCTCAGACCCGCTCTTGCTGCTCTGTCAGTGGCTTTCAAATTAATGGTCTGATCTTTAAAATTAATGAGTTTTCATCGACCTCCGTGGAAGTGGATCAGGTCTGAGCCTGTCAGCCTGCCTGGCAGTTCTCATCAGAGCTGGATCTGGAAGCAGCTCACCTACTTTTACACTCAAGCCCAGCACCTCTGAGCACATTGCCTGAAGCCACATCCTTGTGATCTCATTAATTTAGCCGTGTGTGTCCTGCTGCTGCAGGCCAACAGGTTTTTAGTAATGAGAATTTTGGTTTTGTTCTGCGGTTGCTTCAAGTTGTTTGGGGTTCCTTTCTACTCCAGTGTAGCTCCAGCAACCTGCTTGGCAAGCTTTTATTAGCTCAGGATTTCCTGGGAAAGGAAATTGAACACCTATGTTTTCCCAGTCCCTAAATGAGATTTGAAAAATCTCATTTCAATAATTACAATGACGAAGAATCCCAGAAAAAAAAAATGGATTAGTGCATAGGGGATGGAGACCTTTTCAGATACGGCAAAATATTTTTTTTCCTATGGAAAATGCAGCAAATCTTGAAGAAGGAGCGCTCAGAAATTGTTAGACTGTCACTTGGGACATGGAAATCTCAATAGCTGAGGATCAATGATGAGCACAGCCTGCAGCACATCTTGATTTAATTTAAACATGCTTTCATATGGCTGTGATGGACAGGCAAGAGGAGCTGGGAGAGGGGCAGCGGGTGGGGAAGGAGGGCTGTGCCATCAGAAACAGGGCAGGGACCCCCAACCAGTGCTAAACCTCATAACCCAGACATAAATTCCATCCTGGGAGGAACACCACAGGAGTCCCAAAGGCAGAGGGAAGCATCTGCATCCCTATCAAAAGGACACAACCAAGAGATCTTAAAAATGATTTCTGAATTGCAAAGAATGCTCGTGATTTCTGTCATAAAATGTTCCAAAACAACCTCACAACCCAATTTCTACAGCCATCAGAGTAGGGAGAATTACATAAGATCCTTGCTATTTGCTTTATTTTATGCTTAACTCATATCCTCAATGATTCATTATCAAGATTTGTCAGAACTAATTAAGATGAGTGCCAGCTGTGATAGTGTTTGGTGTCACGGCACCTTGCTCCATGGGGTGTGATCGAGGTGGCTCAGTGCATGCAGTTAGCTAATAGCAAGCAGTGCTGGGCAGCTGGCTGCCAGCCGCAGTCCGAGCTGCTCGCAAAGGTGAAGCTCTTTAGCAGCCCCTGGGGATGTGGTGCTTCTGTGTATGAAATTGAGTTTTCAGTAACTCTATTAAAAAAAATCATCATCAATAAAGAGAAAATGTATTAAATACACATACGGCTTTCTGTTGTGCAGCAAACCAACTCTTTTTATTTAAATAAAAACAAGTAAATACTGAAAACGGTTTAAGTTTTAAAGTCAGGAGGGGTGAAGATGAAGTTTTGGTTATGGCTTTGAACATGAGTTTTAATTCTGATGTGACCTGTCTGGTGGACCCCTCTGCAAGCAGGTCACCAACGAAACCTTTCTGGCTCTACTTTCGTACAGGTGAAGTTAATCACGACATAACCTACATGCAGGTGTGTACTCACTGCTCCTAAACAAGCAGTGGGTGGGGGGCTGGAGGATGAGTGCTGCATGGGGGGACTGCACAGCAGGGCGGGGGCTCAGCAGGAAAGCAAGGAGCGTTTCATCCCTTCATTAAGGATGCCATCACAGCATGTGCAGAGTGGGTGGAAGAAGCAAGCGTGACTGGCTTTCCCAGAGGCTGATTTTGCAGCCTGGGTGTTTCTTTTTAGGTGGGTGTTGGGGATTTTTGAGGGAAACACTGAAGAGGAGCAGATAGAAGGAGGATGTCTGCCTCCCCCCGGGTGCCTCTGCACCCCCCTCCCTGAGCTGCCCGTGGGGGCTGCCAGGTGGATTACTGAGCCCTGGGTAGGTGGAGAAAACCACCTGGTCTCACTCCTGAGAGCATGCAAACTCCATCAGCATTGCAGGTGTTTTGGGGATTAAGTGAATCAGAATATTCCTAGTAAATCAGAAACTGAGATAATAGTGAGTGTTTGAGAGGAAAAAGTTATTGTTCTCAATGGATTGCAGGGATTGTAATGATTTGGCTGAAGTGCTCATCTAATAGAGCTGCCTCTTTGAAATATTTGCCATCTCAGAGGAACAGTTTTAAAGTGTCTCCTGCATAATTGATTTATTCATTCTCCTCAGATGCCTGGATGGCTCCCAGAGTGATGGGACAGGTACTGATGGCACTTCGAGGGGATGTGTGTCTTTTATGGCCAGGTTGCCCAGAGTTGCCCAGAACTGACCTCATGCCTGTTCTTGGGGGCTTCAGTGGCTTTTGTTCCCCACACTAGCTGGAGGAGAGGAGACACGGCCTTCTTCTGGGACCAGGCCTTTCCTGCGGGATCGAGGCCTTTCCAGTGGATCAAGGCCTTCTGCACCAGTCTGGTTCTGGGTGTGAGGAGATGAGGCAGGGCAGGCTCAGTGCACCCAGTACTTGCTGTCCTTGGATCCTCAGTTCAGAGGAAGCTGCTGACCATCGCAAGCCAAAGGTAAGGGAGGGGCTGCTTGGAAAGGCTTGAACGCTGGGAGAGAAATAGGACAAAAAAATATTAATTTTAAAAAGTCATTAACTGTAGCCATGCAGCAGTGTGGAAGATGATATCCAGCTCTTGCACTGTGACTCAGTTTTCTAAGTGTGCTGCATTGATGGGCTCAGCTCACAGCCCTAATGAACAGAGGGACCTGCTGTAGTGGCACCCAATGGCTCTGGTGCAGCAGGTCGGCTGCAGCCTCTGGCCTGCAGCTGGGGTCTTTCCTCCTCAAGTGCTAGCAGTGTGTGCAGAGGAGGCAGGACACAGGGGACGGCTGGAAATGGAAAATAACTGTGTGTAAAACTGTGGGCCTTTTAAAGCATAAGAAACAATGTTCCTCTCCAGAGGGGAGCTGAGGTCAGCCCGCTGAGCCACGCTTTTGGTTTTGTATGGGACCACAGTTGCACATTGCTGCAGAGTGCTAGGCCCAGGTGCTGTGTTCCAGCACAAGGTACCCAATGCATATTTCTGCACAGAATTAAGAGCAACCCATAACACTGATTTTATATTTACAATCTTGCATATATAATACATGTGCAATCAATAATATATGTTTAATATATACAAATTCAACATTTTTATCTAATGGCTTATAATAACAATATAAATACGTGAACACATTTTGCTAGTTCTGACCTTATGTAAGGTCAGACCTATCAAAAGATCCAGGCCGCTGCATCCTTGAAGAGGATTTGCTCTCCCCACCTCCCTGGCAGCCAGCACTGTGCTGACACTTTCTCTTTGTAAACAGCTACAGCCAAACACTGAGTTAAGGATCGGGATTTTTTAGGAGCCTCTGCTCCAAAAATTCAGTATTTTCCGAACAGCAGATAAGCAGGCACTCTGGCTGCTGTCCCAACACTGATTTCACCCAACAAATTAATTGCTTGTACCATGTCCATTACGGTTGTTCAAAATGACCTCCAACCGTGCATGGCAACAGCATGCTACATTACCAAAATGTGAAATACTGTCTTATTTCTCTCTTCTGCTTTTCCACAGCTCTTTGTTTTGCTTCCATTGGTCCGCTGTAATGCAATTTTGTGTTCACCCTGCCAGCTGCCCGCATAAAAGCAATATTTAATTATACAGCTTCTTTGAAAGTAGATGCGGGTCAGGTCCTCTTGTGATGGAAATGGTGCCGCTCCCCAGAAGGATGCTGATATCTTTCTGGCAATGTCTTTTCTTATCCAGTACCAATTTGGCTGAATCCATGATCTTATTTGACAGACAAGTTAAGAAATGTTTTCGACTATGTTTTTGGATGTGTTTAACCACTAACAGTTTACTCGTAAACAAATTCCCTTGCTGAAAAGATCAGTCTAGGATTTTTGTGAAGTTCTGTTTTATGTCTTGTTTTGTTCTGTGAAGCAAACCTTCCTGGTGGAGGCAGAGGCCACCCCAGAGGTGGGGTACGGTGGGCTCGGTGCTGCCCGCAGGGACAGCACTGCTCATGTGTTCTGAAGCACCCAGCAGCCCTCCCCTCCCTTATTGCTTTCAGGGAGAGAAATGGAACAGCTTCATTCCTATCACACCAGGCCTACGCCCTGCTCCGGTGTGAGCACAGTGCTCCAGCACTGAATTAGGGCATCTAAAGAAAGCATTCACCGCTCTCTGGGAACTTAACGAGTGACTTTTGCTGGGAATTTGATTTAGTGCAACAATGACTAATTATGAGGTGAAATACTAAGCATAACATTGAAATGACTTTCCCATCAGTAGAAAAATAAAAATATGCTTCCATCAATATTCCCATTAAATATATACAGCGTTGTCACTCCGTGGCTTTACTGTAATAACATTGCTTTCTGAGAGTCATTTCAGATTAGGGATACAAGTTTAACATGATTTAGTATGTTGTAACTCTAAATCCTCACTGACAGCTTTAAGAGTGGGGAAGTTCAGCCTGGAGTGGACATAATCTAATGTATGCTGAGGAACCAGGGGCTGAATCCTTGCGAAAAAGAACCATTCTGGTGGGTGGTTGGTGAGGAGAAGTTCTTTTTGGAACCAACAGGACAGGGGCTGCCATGCAGCGTGGGTTCTGAAGCACAGATATGTTGTGATATGTCATGATATATGAGTGACGTGTTGAAGATGGCATTTAGCTGGTGTTGTTTCACCTCCAGATACTCAGTAATCCAAACCAAATGACAAGCTTCTTCAAAGCAAAACATGGTAGTCGCAGATATGCAGGTAATTGGGTTATTGGCTTTAGTTTCTTCTCTGCAAGCACCAGAACGAATGTGGGTAGCCAACAGTAGAAGAACATCCACAGTAACAGGGAGATTACTGACTACTTTAAGACTTACATTTATAAAGCAGGAAATAGAAAACTGGTAAAAGCAGGACTTTTTTCAGGCAGTTTCCAGTCAAACGGTAGTATTTGTTGCCACCAGATGCCACTGAAACCAAGTGGAAAAGGGACGGGGCGTGTTTATGGATAACTAGAATATCCAGAGTAGTGATTGACTAGATAAAATTTGGAATGTAATTAAAATAATTTTTCATGCTTCATGGCTTAAACCAATTCCTATATATGAAAGACCAGGATGAGATTTATGGTAGGAGCAGATTAAAGACGTCTGCGTGCTGCAGAGCTCCTGTCTCTTCTTCTGCAGCATCTGCTGCTGTTCCAAGGCAAGATACTGGGTTAGGATAGATCCCAGGTCTACCTTGATCAAGTGTGTAATTTTCTATGTTCCCACAGGGAGTCTGCTATGGAATATATAGACTAATTTTTTAGGTAACCAGGGTGTGATGCAAAGAACCACGGAGTAGACGGCAGATGGGTTTTCTGTAATTCTGAGAGGATAAACATGTTGAAAGTAACTGTGGATTTGCCCAAGGAAAAAAAAAATGGTAAAAAAGCAAGAAAGCTCTCAAAACGATGAGGCAACTTCCTGCAAAACAAGGCATGGATTTGCCAAAAAGCAAAGAGAGGAGAGAAAAAAAAAAAAGCCCTTAAAAAACTTGTAGATTCGTATAGTAGCATCCCACGAAAGTGTGATATATTAGAAAAGATGATTTATGTTTATATTCCTTCTAAAGCTTGAGCACTTAAGGCAAGCTTGAGTTGTGCTTGCAAACTCTCCTGTACAGCCACTATAGTTGGATTTTTTTAATGATAATAAATACAGCAAAGATTCTCGATGAGGAGCTTCGAGTGGGCAAGAGGTAAATAAGCACTGAAGAGCTTACACTCAATCACACGCATTGAGATGTGAAAGGGGCTGAGGCTGATGGTATCGAGGAACGGTTCAGGAGAAACTGCTGACACTGAGCAGCAGCTGAGCCCATGTGCAGAGCTGAGATGTACGTGGGCATTGCTGGCATTGGCCGGGCAGCTTTGGCTGGTGAGGCTGGAGGATGAGGGGTGTCTGACCCTGTGGGCCCCATCCTATGTGTGAGCTCTGCAGGGCAGCAGTGGGCAAGTACTGGTCTGTTGAGGTAGCGTGGCAGTGCTTTCCTCATATGAGGAATAAAACTGATAAATGAGGGCTGAGCGATGGCACGAGTGGATCACAATACTGCAATTACTAAGAAGTAGTCTCTAATTAGATATTTCAGTCCATGCAACAACTAAATTTTGTTGCTAAGCCCACAGATCATAGTTCCTAGCAGAGAACTCCAGCTGCTATTATTGGTGGTTATCCTTCTTACCCCTGGACCTACTATGTCTGCCAGCTCTGCTGCTGCTCCCTGTGCACCCTCATTCACTGAGGAATATGCGTGAGATGGAAATGAGGTGCAGCAGTCTGGAAAACCTGGTTTCAGTAACTTCTGCCGAATGGACACAGAGAAAAGTAAAAAGGCTGAAAACCAGTGAGGACATAAGCTTTTTTTTGTTGCTGTTTTGTTTTTGGGTTTTTGTTGTTGTTGTTTGGTGTTTTTTTTTTTTTTCAATTGAGATTTTAAGATGTTAAAATGCCATAATGGTTTCTGGAAGATTGCTGCAAAATCCTAACCAGCTTCACCACAAGCCAAGACCTGACTTCCAAAGCCTCTCACTGATGTCTGCTGAGCCACAGTGCTGCAACATTGCTGTGTGCAGGATAAAATTTGGCTGGGCCTCAGCAGGTAGAAACCATCAGAGCTGTTACTGTGAGCTCACTGAAGGACGGCTGGAATGCAGGCAGGCCCACAGCTGTGAGGGGAGCACACTGAGGCTGCAGCTGGAGGAGGCAGGATGATGAACAGCAGCTCTGCTTGAGTGTGCAGTGTTTGTGCAGAAGGAATGAAAGACAGTTTTCAAAAACACGTGTTTGGCCTGGCCGGAACCAGACGTCAGAACTGTGTTTTGCATTACTCTCGAGTTGGAAAGGGGTCAGGATGTGGATTTGCTGGTCAGCAGGGAACAGCAACGGGTGTCATCTCCTTGGCTATTACAGTTTGGGGCTGAATGGGACAAAACCAGATGTTCTAGCATTCTTGAGATCTTGGTGCATGGGACAAAATGGGTCTGGAGCTCTTAAAAAAAAAAAAAGGGGGGGGGGGGGGGGGGGGGCAAGAGATCAGCTGCATTACTTAGGTTTCGAGAGTATGGGGTTACATCCAAACTCCTCCTCCTCCTCCTCCTCACTGGCTTCACTCGTATTAGCTATTAGCGGCAAGGAGGATGCACTTTCCATGGCAGTGGAGATGTGCTGGATGTGCTCTTCATGGCAAAGCTCTCTGCTTTGATGCCGAGGGTTGGTCGGAACGCCGCTCCGGCGGCCGAGGCCGGGCTGGCCGCGGCTCCGCGCGGACTGAGGGTTCTGCTCGCCTCCCGCCCGCCCTGCCCCGGATCCTGGACCCGGGGAGCGAGGCTGCTCCGGCTCTGCACGCCCACGGCTCTGCCCGTTCGCCCCCAGGTCCTCACACCCCCGGCGCTGCCCATCCATCGCCGGCTCCGGCGGACCGCGCTCCTCCACCTGTAGCCCCGCGCGGCAGAACCGCTGGAGCTGTCGCGGCCGCCCGCCTCCGTGCCCGGCCCCGACTCGGCCGCATCCTGCGCAGCGGCGGCCCCGGGGCGGGGCGGCGGAGGGGGCGGGGGGCGGAGAAGCCCCGGCCACCATTTAAAGCGGCAGCGGCGCGGCGCGGCTCCCTTGTGCCGAGCTGCCGCGGAGCGCGGCGGAGGCAGCGGCGGGCGGGAGCGGCCCGAGCCCCGCATCCCGCCCCGAGCCCCGCGTCGCGCCCCGGCGGGCGGATGAAGGCGCAGGGGGGCGCGGGGCAGCGCCCGGGGGCGACCGGCAGCACCATGCTCCGACTGGGCAGGCTGCTGCGGCTCCTGACTCTGGTGAAGTTGCCCTGCTGCTTGCTGGAGTTCTTGCTCTCCGAGGCGGCCCTGGGGCAGGAGATGTACGCGCCGCACTCCATCCGGCTCGAGGGGGACATCACGCTGGGGGGGCTCTTCCCTGTCCACGCCAAAGGTCCCCCGGGCGTGCCCTGCGGGGACATTAAGAAAGAGAACGGCATCCACAGGCTGGAAGCGATGCTCTACGCCCTCGACCAGATCAACAGCGACCCGGAGCTGCTGCCCAATGTCACGCTGGGCGCTCGCATCCTGGACACCTGCTCCCGAGACACCTACGCGCTGGAGCAGTCGCTCACCTTCGTGCAGGCTCTCATCCAGAAGGACACCTCCGACGTGAGGTGCACCAACGGGGAGCCGCCCGTCTTCGTCAAGCCGGAGAAAGTAGTTGGAGTGATCGGGGCGTCGGGAAGTTCCGTGTCTATCATGGTGGCCAACATCCTCCGGCTCTTCCAGGTAGGGCTGCGCGGCGCCGGGTAGCGGAGAGCCGAACCGAGCCTTGCAGAGCCGCGCGGCGGAGGCGAACTCTGCCCGCGCCCCCTCAGGTGCTTCATTCGCTTCCCCTCCGGATCCTCTCGTTTCCCTCCCAGCCGCCCGCTCTATGTCAGCATCCTCCCCCGTCTCCCTTCTCTACGGTGCATGGCACTTTCTGGATTTATCGCCCCATTTGCAAGAAGCAATCCTTGAATGGAAAGGAGGAGAGGAAAAAATAAAGGCGGTGATTGAGATGGGTTTGCATTAGGGAGAAATACGGCTCGGCGGCGGGGTACGGCCGGGGACCGGGGAGGGCTTCGTCCCCCACCCCCAGGGGATCCGCCGTTTCTGGGCGCTGCGCAGCGCGGGGACAGCGGCAGCACCGCCACCAGATGCATCGCGAGCGGCGGAGTTTCTCGCTTCCTATCCTCCGCCTTCGCATGCGGAAGGTGCTGGTGGGGTTATTTTTATTATTCTGTATGTTTTTTTTTTTTCTTTTTGCGGCGGGCGGAGATATCCCCCGCTTTTCTCGGCTGGAAACTTGTGGAGGTTTTCCCGGCAGAGCCCATCTGGTGTCAGCAGCGACCGCCGCTCCGCGTTCCCATTCCCGGGGCCGGGGCAGCCGCCCAGCGCGGCGCGTAACCTGGCCGGTCGCTCTGGTCTCGGTGCTGTCCGTTTTTCCCAGAGAGCACGAAGGACGTGGTTCTGTTTTCCTCGCTCTCCTCCCCCGCCCGGCAGACTGCGGTGCTCTGAATCCCCGGCAATTTGCGCGGCCGTACCGGCGCTGGGATGCTGTCTCCGGAGGCTGCTGTTTGCGCGGCGCTCCTTTCGCTCCGCGCTTCTCGCATTGCCAGCAGCCCTCTTTGGGCTGCGGTCCCGCTCTCCCCGAGCCGGGGCCGAAGTTGTGCCAGAGAATGGCTCAGTGTTCTGCCAGAGAGCGGGCCGGCAGCTGTCCGTACCGAGCCGCAGCCACGGGCGAATCCTGGGCGCTGAGATCCCATTGGGATGGGAAGCCCGGGTGCTCCGAGCCCTCCCGTAACGCCACGGTACCTGCGAGATCCTTGGTGGTGTTGATGTTACATAAGGGAGTTTGCAGAAAATGAGGCATTTGAGCAGTTCCTGCACGTAGCGATATTTATATATATCTAAACATTTTAACATATTGTGACTAAGCATCTGTTCCAAATTGCTTTTTATCCAAATCATCCAGAATGCAGGAACTGGTGCACACTGAGAGATCTCTCTGAATATGTATCTGCAGATTGGTTCTGCCTGCTTTAAGCACATTTTCTGTGCGCTAGAACTGTTCCCTCTCATCTTCTCATCCTTCAAAGCACAGTTCAGAGTATGTCCCAGCCAGAGAGAAATATGAAATATTTTGAGGTAGGAGCAGGAGAGGGGACCTCTTAAGCAACAGAGTGCAGTTGTGTGGGGAGTGAGAAGCAACGACATACTGGAAAGATACACAGCAACAAACTTGTTAACCTGTGTGTTTGCTGAAATGCATTCACTTCTGCTGCCCGTGTGGTTCTCGTAGGTCCCTGTAGTATTTGCTGATCCTGTGTGAGGGGGTGGGGGGCTCCCAGGCGTTTGGTTTTGTGCATAGGCTGCCTCTTCCCTGATGTCTCTTTCCATCTGTGGAGGCCTCTGCAAAGAAACCGGTGGTTGCATTTCTCTGACAGTGTTTTGGAAGAGAACCGAAGTACTCGCGCTGTACCTTAATGTATGGGGAAAGAAATAGATATAACCCACGCAGAGCACAGCGGGGTTTCCTCAGGCAGCTACTGATGCTTATGGGCTTTCTCTGCAGGAAGGGTAGGACTTGGGCCATTCCTCTTGCTCTCTGCATATGGAATTACAGCAGCCATGCGTGCAGCTCACCCGTCTGTTCCTGATAGAGCACAGAGCTCTGGGAGCATCTCCAGCCAATGCCAACAGGTGCAGCAGCAGGGAAAGCTATAGTGAGGTCCTCTGACTTGAATTCATCCATGCCATTACTGTTTGAAGCTTTGTGGAAGCTTTTGTTTGGTAAAAAAAAACGATGCAAAGGATCTGCATTAGATATGTTGGTTTATTTTCTATGTGATCAAAGGACAAGTCCTCCTTGTATCTCTTGGAGCTGAGTGGCACTCTCAGCGAGAGCAGCTGGGGTGGGCTGGGGCAGGGCTCTGCCTGGAGCCCGGGGAAGGGTTGAGCCCCTTGAGGGATGCTGCTCCCTGGCTGTGGCTGTGTGATGGAGTGGGTCACTGCTCCGCGGGGCACAGGGGGTGTGCAGGTCGTTCTGTGACAGGTGCAGGAGCTGCCAGGGAGGGCAGTATGCCTCCAAAGGCCAAGTGCGCGAGGATTTCTCTTCCACAATTACAGCTGATGAGAGACTCAACCGTGCACAGGGTTTAGAGGAAGGAAGAAATCTGAATTCAGGGTCTGGTTTTGCCATCGGTTTTGTGTGGACCTCCAACAAGATGCTTTGCTTCGGATGTCCGGGAGCATCCCAAGCAGCCAGCCTCACCCTCACCCTGCTGGGAGCATCCCGTGCTCCTCTAAAGGCAGCAGTGTGGGCCTGACGGTGACTCGCTGTGAAAAGGACGGAGATGGGGGTGCCTCCGGCTGAATGCTTCCTTTTAGCACCTCGTTGTTAGTTCATTTCCTCCTCTCTGAAGCAGAGTGGGGAGGGGAGACCGTGACGTTCCCATCCAGCCCTGGGCAGTGTTGCTGGGTGCAGCAGCCGTGGGCTGCAACCGTCACGGTCCTCGTGCTGCCTTGCTGAAGGCTGTGGGCTTCTGTGCAAGAAGTTGCATTTCCTTTGCTGTGTGGAAGGTGATGCTTTGTCATAGATCTTTCTAGGACACTGCAGAATATTGTTTGGAAATGTTTGTCAAGCTGCAAATTTGGGGAAGAGGGCTGCGTCATCTCTGCCAGGGTGCAGCATGGATGCAACAGGAGGAGCGATGCGTGTGGCACAGCACGGAGATAGAAAGGCATACATACTGAAGTATGTCAAGTATGGTGACTTCTTCACATTACAATTCTGTGACAGCATGCAACTAAGTAGTGTGCAGATTGTAAATTAAATATCTTCTCTAAAAATAAGACAAACAACTTGGGAAGCTCTTTCTAAACGCATCAGAGATTTCAAGGCAATGTGTTTTTTAGGCTGCTGGTTTTGCGTTGTAAAAAAATAAATTGTTACTTGACAGTGTCACAGGTTTCCCTGTGAATTCAGCTCCATGAAATTCAGTAACAATGCTGAAAAAATGTCAGATGAATCAAATCTTCTATGAGTTAAACCATGCAGTGTGGAGAGAATCAGTACACTGATTTCGGTTTTTTTGTATACTGGAAAACTCATTTTTGGACGCCCTTAGAACTGCAGACTTCTCATTACAGGCTTTAATAACGAACTAATTACTGCTCCAGCTTTCTGTCCTTAGTGGCTGTAGTTTTATTTAGTCATTCAGCAGTAGTTCTTCATCTGAATGCCTTTTTCTTTACATCAGTGGTGGTTGTTCCTGTGGCCCATAAGAGTGCATTACTGTGCCCCTCCAGGAAACAGTTTAGAAAACAGAGTGGGATGAAGGTGTACAACTAGATTGGAAGTGTAAATTGAAACTCCTTTATATCCCCTGGGTGCTTTTACTGCATTTCCTTCTGCGGGTACCTCAGTACTAAGTGAGAAGGATGAAAGTTGCAGTGCCTGCTTTCTGCTGTAGACACAATGAGACCAGAAGAAACGAGATTATTTGGAAAGGAATACAGATTACAGGTGCAGCTCTGAGCTGGGCACTTCCTTCCCTAGAAGAGAGTGTGCCTTTCCCAATGGAACCCGCAGTTGGATCTTCCTGGGGCACTGGGGCTGCCTGTGCGGCTGGGCTGCAGCTGAACCACTGCTGGCCTCAGGGACCCGCATGGGGCCTTTTAATGGCCACCAGGTCCTGTTCTGGTAGGCCTGACAGCATTGCCAAGGGGAGGACTGTGAGAGCTATATGAGAATTGCTTCAGAATGTGTGACTGTCATTTCCAGATGTTTTTAATCTGATCAGCTTCTACAGTCTCATTCACTCCACAATAAGAGTTTTGCAAACAAATGGTTTCTTGCTCTACCCATCACTTGGATGAACTTCCCACTCACATCATGTGTGCCCACATGTTGGTGTCCATGTGGGACCTGGGTACAACCTCAAAGGTCCCCCCAGATCTCCTCTTTCAGGGCTAAAGGAGCAGATTCCTGGGATAGGGTTAATTTCCTGCAGGGTACCCCATGGAGGCTCCTGGGTTCTCACTGGTGGTTGAGAGAAACTCAGCATGCCATAGCATTGTTTTTCTCTCATGCTAATGATAGGCCTTGAACTCACTGCCAATTCATTGCTGTTGCTCCTAACTTTTAGCAAGATGCTGCTGGTTTTAGTGAATGGAGTGATGGTACAATTTTTAGAAGATTGAGGAGAACTACTTTTTGTGGTCATTCGTAGTGAATTTCAATAAAAGCTGAAAATAGGAGAGGATAAACTTTCTTTCAAAAAAATTAAAAGGCTTCTGTGTTTCTCGGCAAGCTCTAATTTTCTTAAATCTCTAAATATTTGTGTTTGTTGCTACTGATGCACCTAATACCTGCCAGCAAGCTGGTCCATGCAGTTTTATTGTTACCTAAATAATTGGCTACATTTAACAGATGTGAAGTCTTATTTGCAATGTGTAATTCAAAAGTACTGGAAAATCTGTGTGTCAAGAGCTCCTTTTCTCCCATGTGGAGTTTCTAGTGGTATTTTGGAGGCATTATGAATATATTCCTCTGGAACGCTGTATTCTGTAGGTAACAATCATATTCCTGACAAGGCAAAGTTCAGCATTAGCAATATTCTCAGCTCTTAATCCTGCTTCAGGTGCTGCTCCATAGGATTCTGGTAGAAGGGAGTGCAAGGAGCCGGCTGGAAGCAGAGTGGTACTGCCGGGGGATGGATGCTTATCCATGCAGGGAGGTATAAGGATGAGTGTGATCATATAAGCAAAGGGTCAGCAGGCAACTGGGCTGATGCAGGGGCAACCTGGTTGGTAAAGGCATGCATGCAGCAAGTGCCTTTGTGTGATTCCTTCCTTGTTCACTCTTTGAAATGAAAGAAGGTGACCTCTTTGGAATGACAAATGGAGGGATCATTTCAAGGCATTATTTTTTTATGAAAGAAATATTGATCTGGTTTTGAATCTCATAATCCTAATACTGTAAAACTACATGTACTCTATTCTATATTTTATTCTATTAAATGAGTTTTGCTTGGAGGCGTTAAAATCATCTCACACAATATTCTGCATCATAATGTCAGACGTTGTTACTCCTATTTATAGTGATACGCAAATTAATCTCAATGAGTGACAATGATGACTGTCCCAGACATGGGACTATGGTGAACTTTATCATAATATTGGAAGATATGAAGCATGTAATTAAGGCTGTTTGAGAGCATGGTATCCAATATAGTCGGGTTATTAGCGTGGTGGAATGGGCATCCAGGCAGAGAGAATTCTGAAGAAAAACAAGTATTTCTCAAAGCCTTCCATGTTACTGATGATTCAAGAGGTCCTGAAAACCCTTCAGCTAAGGGCATTAGAACTATCATGATTAATTACCAGTAGGAGGGACAGTCAAGCATGACTGCATTAAAACATGACCGCTCCGGCCCTTGCCAGTCATCACTCAAGCATGGACACCACACAAGCTCTTCCACAGACTGAAGCTTGCTGGAGGAACCCTCCTACCTGCAGAGCTCGAGTTTCTACCAGATGGTTGTACTGCTCTGAGCAGATGACACCAGTGGACATGGGGCATGGTCTGAAGACTTTTCTCTTGCTGTGCTGCCATATCTTGGGGCTGTCATGTGAGTGCCTCGCTTATTACATGGCCAAGGGTCAGACAAAGTGTGCACCCAAGCTGGGTGTAGGGTGTTGCAGTGGGGTGAGGGTGACGGTCACCTTCACCTGGGTCTGTCCCTTTCCGAGGGTTGGACACGTCCACTTACACCATCTGACCACTGCTGTTACAGCTCCAGCACCACTGTCCAGTGTCCCTGTAATGCTGTTTAGTTCCTATTGAGATAAGTGATGCTTTTGCTGTGTCATTTGAGATGTTCTGGGAGGCATTAGCATGCTGAACGGATGTTGCATTGAGAAGCTGATATCCTTGTATTCTTTGCTGACATGGAAATGCAAGCCTGGACCGCACTTTGGAGTGTTTTTAAATAAACTTGGGGAGCATGCCAAAGGCCTGTGAGGTGCCTCTCATTAGAGATCACCGTTCTGTGCCTGAGAGCATTGGAGGCTCTCAGAGTGCCTGGCTTTGATCTGGATAGAAGAGAAAGCAGGCCTGGGAGACCTTCATTTGGGGGCGTTGTGCTGCATGGCACAGATACAGCCTCATATGCAGGGCATGTCAGATAGCTCTGGGTTTGGTAAAAGGAGAATCTGACCCACTGGGGGAGGAAGGCTACAGCAGTGTTGGGAGTTGTAGGATTTCTGTTCATTTTGATGGTTCTGTGTTAACCTGTATGAACCTGTTCATTTATGTAGGTGTTATATTCATATGTATAAAAATATAGAATCATAGAATCATAGAATGGGTTGGGTTGGAAGGAACACCAAGGATCATCAAGTTCCAACCCCCATGCCACAGACAGGGCCGCCAACCTCCAGATGTGGTACTAGACTGTATATATATGTGCATATATAATTTCATAAACATACATATTATGTATCTATTTTATCTATTTATTGCTTTTCAGATATGTTGTAGGTACCAGTGACCATCTGTCAGAGCACTGCTTGGGGATGGAGCTGGAGTGGAAGAGTGGGTCCTAGTGCCAGGCTCTGTTGGGGCAGGTTGGATGGAGCGTGCCTGTACTTCCATTCCTGCTACTGTGGGTGCGTCACTGGGCTGCTCAGCTCTTGGCTGTGCCCATCTCACACTACTACAGTGCCAGGGCTTAGAAGAATCATGGGTGTGGGATTTGTAGAGGAAGGGTGTGCTCTGGTAACGCAGAACCACCTCAAAAGCATTGAGCAGCACAGGCAGTAGGTTGCGCCCAGCTGGCTGCCCAGCTTGGAGGTGACAGGAGATGAGCAAAACCCATGAAGGGCATGGGAAGTTCCAAGGTCAGCATGCAGCTGGGGCAGGGGGAGATGCCCTGGGGAGAGGCTGCTGGCTGGGGGCAGCCGTCCTCTGAAGTCTCAGGTCTGCCCCAGCCTTGCTGAAGCTGCCTAACTGTTTCCAGTTGAAAAGCAAGGTAACTTGGACCTGGCTTTGGTGTGGTCCCTTTGCTCCACTGCGTGCTGCAGATATGCCCTTAGATCTTGCTTTCACTGTTTTACAACTGTTTTTGCCTTTTCGCTTGTGGGTATAACAACTGCTGACAAAGCCAAAGCCTTAAGCTGCAGATCTGCACTGAAAAATGACTGTGATCCAGGTTCTCCTCGGATGGCTCGATACAACCCCTACCTCTGCTTTCTTTGTCAGATTGCACACCTGTATTGCTGTAGGCACGAGGAATCTGACTGTGGTATAACAGACTATCCGGGGCTAGATGGAAAAGTCATCCTGCTGTTCATAAACTAAATTTCAGATGGAGAAGATATGGTGTAAAAGTGACTATACATCCCCACATGCAATATTTATAGCAGCCATTTATTACTATCATACACAACAGACCTAATTCTAACCTTTCTTAGAAGAGTGCTAATAAATAAATGGGACTACAAATCTGAAGATTGCTTCTCTTAGCACATGCTTCTCTTAGAACAGGTTTCCAGCATCTTCTCCGGAGAGTCCATCCAGCACTGGTGGATGTGAGTGGGATGGCAGCTGGATGAAAGTCCATCCAATTCCTTGGGGCATCTTCAAGCTTCTCTTTGTCCTGGTCCCAGGAGGCCTCCTAAAACAAGAATAATCAGAGACTAACCCATAATATCAAAGCCAGTGACTAAGAAACAGGTGTTTTTGTCCTAAATAGGTGGCTTTTATCTTCTGTGCTGGAAATTTCCCTGGTTTTGTCTTGACTGTACTCTCACAGCAGGCGATGAGGCTTAAGTGCAACATAAGATGCAATAGGTATGTTCCTGAAGCAAGATTTCTGCTCTTCTTCTTTGCTGGAAGTTAGGTACCAAAAACTAGACTTTGTGAGTGCTTTGGTGAGGGATTTCTCCTCGAGCTAAACAGTCATCTGGGACCTGGGAAATGCCTCTGTCTGATTCAGGCTCATCTAAAGCCTAAACCCCCAATGGTTCAGATGAGTGCTGGGGGCTGTTTTCACTTCTGTGTCATTTCAGTGGTGCTTTTCCAGTTACTAAACAAGAACAACAAAAAAACAACCAAACAGAATCTCCACAAGGAATTTGCTTCCATGACAGCCTTTGTGAAAAGAACTGGCAAATTTGCAAAGGAAGAAAATAGAAATTTGAGAATTTATTATTCTGGCTCTCCAAGTTCTGGAGCAGAATCTCAGGGAATCTTTGTGCTTGTATTATCTGAGAGGGAAGTTCTTGGGTTCCATGCCTTGCCAGCTTGTTTTCTCTGCTGCCATTTTGGCAGTCATGTAGAGCAATATTCTGCAAGCTCATATGCAGAAGGCTTTCTAATAAATTTATTATTTCATAAATATTTTAATAACAGTAATTATGCATTCATCAGAACGGAGATTTGTTTCAATGTTATTAAATTCAGCCTCGTAATTATATGCACGGTATTTTTACACACAGTACAGTCGGAGTGCAGTTCCTTTGTAAATGGATTGCAGTGCCTGGCGACTGGCAGAGTTCATATCTTTGCAGAGTTTTCATCCATAGCTCTTGGCATGTTTGGTGGACCAGAACCAACAGGACAGCAGCAGATTCTCTTCCCTGAAAAAAAGAGTTTGTCTTAAGATCTGCAGCAGGTTTCTATTTCCAGCAACAACAGCAGATGACCTCGTTAAAAGATCACAGATAAAATGCAAATTGAGATACAGAGGCACCGGCTGTGGTGTAGGGTGGACGGGGCTGTGGCAGAACAGGGCCAGCTGCAGGGGGCTGTGTGCTGGTGGGGCTGCTTGGCCTGCCTGTGGCTCTGCCTGTCTTTGTTTGATTTTTATTCCCTTTGGGAATGGGTACGTTCCCCAGGTCTGTGGTCATTTGGGCATCAGATTTCCTTACATAGTTGTTTCTCTTGGGAAATCCATAGTGAAGGGAGTCCCATGAGGTAGGGATCCAAACCCCGTTCAGTAAAACGTGGTAGGAATAAGTCAGAAGCTAAAGGGAAACTGTCAACTCAGATTTGGCTGGAAGTCATAATCTTCATATAAATAAAATCCAGAACCAATAGAGATGTTTTTGTAATTTCTAAACAAGGTAATTTTGCTGGAGTATTTGAGTGCACAGAAATGATATTGACAATAAAAATTAATCAAATGACTTCTCGTCTTCTCACAGTTTTTCTGTCTGAAAACAGCACAGAGAATGTCTGAGCATTAGCGACATGCAGGGGATTGTCTTTCTACCATGCCTATGCCATTGTTATAGGGAAGGTTTTCCAGATCAGGAAGGGATGTTCCCATGCTTTCCCAGCAGCTCCAGCAAACTGGAAGCTCTGCAACTGTTCCAGTACTTGCAGACACTTCCTTTAGTATAGCGTTAGTGTCACAGCTAAAGAGATTTGTGCACTGAACATGCCATTCTTCAGGCTGACACCAAAAATTAATTTTCCATCTGCCTCCAGCAGCCATGATGGCATCAGCCCTTGGGGAGTCGTGCCTTGTTCTCACTTTGTTCCCCAGGTGACACAGGTGGGAACAGAGAGGCAGCCCCAGTGCTTGGCTCCTTCTGCATCCAGAGCTGCCCTGGCTGCCCTGAGACTGTGGGGCTGCAGGGAGTGAAGGCTGCTGAAAGGTTCCTTTCCATCTTCAGGGATTCTTTTGGTGAGACGGTAAGCTTGGAGGGCCTGAAGTCCATGAAGCAGTGAAAGGAATCTTTACAGTTTTTCTTGCTGTTGATAAATGCACTTTATTGGAGAATCAAGTTGTTATTAAAAAAAAAGAAGAAAAAAAGAAGGCCTCCAAGCCTTATACTTATTTTCTCAGAAAGAATCTTCTTATATTTCAGAAGAAAATAAATACCTCTACACACAAAAGCACGGAGGAGTGGGGCCGATAACCCTTCTGTAACATGTCCTGCTTGAGATGAGCAAAACATCCACTGCTCTTTAAGAAATCCATCTGTTAGGGAGATGATAATCACCTATGAAAATGTGCATTCCCTTCATTCCCTTGCAGTGCTTATGATAAGAGAATGTACGTGGAATGAAGCCTGCAGTTGTCTCTGAGCTGCGCGGTGCTGTAATGCTGCGTGGTGGGGAAGGTGCAGTGGCTGCTGATTGCTGCCCTCAGCTGCTGACCTGCGGCCAGGTAGAGTGAGAGCCCCAGCACAGCTGGCATCAGCTGGGTGGCTCTTCTGGTGGCAGCAGGACGTGCCCACGCACCGGGCACCAGGGAAGTGCTGCAGCAGCCAGCCAGCTGTGTTCTGTGAGCTATGAAAGCAAGTTGTACAAGTTTATCAAATGTATCAGCTGTTCCATGGGGGCAAAGCAGCTCTTTTGTGGTACCTCGACACAGTGCATTATTATATACATCTTGATGTGATGTTTTAGTTATGCATACTGTTTTGTTTTTTCCTTTTGCTAGGTTTTTTTTTTTTAATTCTTAATTTTCTTAATTTTTTTTTGTCAATAAATGTGTGTTTCTACCTCTTTCCTCCCTGCACTGTTCCTTTCTCAGCTCCTAAGCAGACTGGAAAATGGCTGTGACAGCTGATCTTAATCTCCAGGGTGAATTTGAGATAAGATGGTATTGGGTTTAGAAGAGGAAGTTTTTTCTTGTGCCATTATAAAGGTATGGTTGAGCTAGCAAAACGAGCAAAGTGCTCTCTTTGTCTTTCCCACTGTTTTCATGGAGCGTGTTAAATCTTGTCACTGAAATTATAGTAAATATGGCACACATTAAAAATAACCAAAAATAATGAGATTTAGTTTAAACACACGACTAGGAGAAAATATCTTTCTCAGTTGGTTTGTACCCTCTGTGAATCTTTTTTGCCGTATTTTGTTGCCAGTTTTTTGATTGTGTCCCCTGAAGATGAATCAAGACCATCAGGTATTTAATGAAATTGATTACTGGGGAGGTGTGCTGAGACCCCTGGGTTGCTTGTGGTGCTGTGAGGCATGTGGAGTGCTATGGGGCCTGGAATGGAGAGACTGCACTACGTGTGGGGACAGCCTGACACTTTCTACAGTCTGTGTTTGCAGGGTCAGTTCCTCATTTCGCTTTGGGATGCCGTGCCCTCCTGTCCCAGGAGCGTTTTCTCCCAGCCCATCGTGTCCCCCTGGGACATGGGGACAGGAGGTGACACAGGACCTCTGCTCAGAACCCACAGACAGCTGAGTGCAGCCCTTAGGGAGGTGTCTGTGCTCAGTGGGATGCTTATCGCAGGGAAGGGACGCATTCAGACCAAATGGCAGCCTGACACTGCACAGGGCGAAATACTCTTCTAAGCTAAAGCAATTTTATAAATAGAAGCCAGGGAGAAAATGGACTTGAAGGAACATAGCACTCAGATGGAATTGGTCCTAATGGCCCTGAGCTGTGCTCAGATGGAGGTTGCGAGTGGGGCTAGGGCAGCAAGCTGAGGGAGGGAGAAAAGCTGCTGCTCAGCCATGGCTCCCTATGTCAAATTTACATTTATTTGAACTTAGACAGAGAACTGCTTTGGCTTCAGCTTTTCCTTGTTCAGCTTAGGACTTGCTGCTGCTCTGGGAGGCGATGGGGGAATGGAGTGCAGGGCTTGGCTGCTCTGCAGGGCTGTTATTTGCTGGGAACTCACATCACATGAAGTCTGCTGGGCTGAGATAACATCTGATTTCAGGAAGTAGTACACGACCTGGCTCCTGCGTCTGGCAGATGAGCTTGCTTGGTGTCAGCTCAGGAAAGATGGAGATGTGGTTTGATCTCCTCCCCCATGCCACCTTGCCTGCAGACCTGCTGCCCCTCCCCGGGAGTCCCACAGTCCCCAGCCCTGTGTGTCCTCCCACTCAGCACAGGGAAACTCTTGCTGAGATTATTGTCAGAACAGCAAGGAAGCTGAAGGATTAAAAAAAAAAAAAAAAAGTTTGCTTGTTCTGCTCTCCCTCCCAGTGCTCACATAAACAAAGCGCAATGTAGGGCAGTTGGTGCCACTGCTTTAGCAGTCAGCAAAGCGGAATAGGTGCTGGACCCGTTGGCACATGCAAAGCCCGTGAAATTCTTTAGTTTCTTTGTAAAGGTATGTTGCTCATCTTCGTGTGAGGCAGCAGTGATTTAAGAAAAATATCTGGAAGACATTGTTTGTTTATTTTTGACCTGCAAAATAGACACTGCCATAGAAGTCAGGGGGTAGCTTACCACAGGTTGTGTGCTGTGCATAAAACCCTTCGGCATGAGCACTGAAGTCCGTGTGCTGGGGAAGCTCTCCCATGAGGTTTTGACCTCTCCTGAGGCTCCTGACAGACAGCATTGTACTGCAAGTATAGACATTATCATAATGACAACGTGTAAACAGCACTGTCTCTTCATCTGGAGGGAACTTGTCAGCAGAGCTTGCCATTACCTTAGGATTCTGCTCATTGCCTTCCAGAGGTGAACACAAAATCTGCTCATAAAGAACCAACTCAGCATTTTCCTCTCCAACTTTGGAAAGGAAGGAATCTGCTGTGATCTGGAAAAAAGAAACACCTTCTCGCCAAAGGAAGTCCTGCCCACTTTGAGCATGGATGCGTCTCTCACTGCCAGGATGACTAATTTATAAGCATCTCTTTGCTTGGGAATTCCAGGTGATCTGGAGAATAATGGGAACAGATCTATGCGTGCTGGGAGTCCAGTATTAAGGGCAGTGCTTTTTCTGGCCATGGCTTCTGGGTACCAATGGGGCGGATCCTAAGGGGAAGCAAAAAACAGACTAGTATTTTTCAGTAGAGCAAAGAACCTAAGCTTGAAACAAACAGGTGTTTGTAAGCAATTGTTCAGTATTGATTGGGGTGATTCTGGAGCTCTGCCAAGCCAAGGTAGGCATGTTAAAATACAGAGCTCTTGTGCTCTCCAATTTAGAACACCAAACACTATTGAAATTTGATTTGAATCAAGCACGGTAAGAAGTGGTAATCACGGAGTGCAATAAATGGAACTCGTAATTCACACAACTCATGTCAGTGCTCTGTGGCACAGCTGTGTGACCTGCTGCCTGGGTGCTTGTGTGCTTCTTCACTATCTCATTTGTCCCTAGTGGATTCATCTGGCGCTTCTGAAGGTTCTGTTGGCATCCCACATGCTTGAGCCTCTTTGAGTAGCTGATATCCTCTCGGTGCATTAATTCCCTCTGGCATTATAATGAAAAGGTATTGATGAAAAAAGTTGGAAGATTCGGAATTGAATCGAGTCAGAGTAGAACCAACCTTAATTAATGCGTGTTACTGTTTCTTCTATGACAGTTTATCTGCTCTTAATTAATGTTGCTGGAACTACAGTATAGGTGTGTGATTATAGACCTTTTTAAAAAGGCAGCGAGATGGTGAATAGCTGTCATGGTCCCACAGAGGTATGAGAAAAAAGGCAGTTACCAACATTGCCGTGTCCTCAGCACCACGGGAACCAAATGAGATGACTACTGGCGGCAGTTGACCTATCTGTCTCTGCATTTAATGGAAATTGAACTGAGCAGCGTAGTGAATCTTCTTCAATTTTGCCAGTTTTTATTGACTCCCGTAATTGTCCTAATGAGACACTGCATTTAAGTTGTCTCGCCTCTCCCACCCACTATTTTTTCTGTAGCTTCTCTCAAAGTCTATTTTTTACATGGACCATTCAGGTATGCAGTTCTTTACATTAACAGTGTTTAAACGTCAGTTCTTCTGTGTCTTTTTTTTTTTTTTTAATGTTCTCTGGGGAATGATGCTTCAAACAGGGAAATTGTATGTTTCATTATCAAAAAGGTTTCAGGCTTTATCAGAGTCTTTTTGTTATAGTTGTCATGGAGGTTTTTATTATTATTGTTAAATTGAATAATGGGGAGGAACCTGTTCTTAAGTCTTTGAACAAGAACTAAAATTTAAATGCAGATAAATCTACTCCATTTGTAAAAGTGGCTTTCTAAGGTTAACTGCATTTAGTTACATTACAATCACGGGAAGTGCATAAAAGCATTAGTTTATATCAATCAGATATCAAGGCTTTTTGCAACAGTAATAAGGGAGGGTCAAACCCAACTGCAGTCAGCGCTGGAGTACCCGGTAGGCATTGAGCAGCAGTGCTATCTCTCATTAACCAGCAGTTGTCCCCTCTTAAACTCTGCAAGGCTGCTGGCAGGGGTGATGTCTTTCAATAGAGGCGTGGGGAGAGATGCTTCAAAAAGGGCTGGAGGTGGCTTTTCCTTTGTAGGAGGTACAGAACGCTTCCTTTGTTCAGATAGAGGAGGTGAGGTCTGGCCCTGTGTCTGGGGGCTCTGATGAGGACAGCCTGCCCTTTCCTGAGCTCAGAAAATGGCTGCAATGGAGATGGGGTACCAGCTATCATTCTGCATGGGGTTTGTGTTATTCACAGGCCGTCAGACATCTCTGGGATGGGAACAGCTCCCGATTTCTTGGAGCCAGGACAGAATGTGAATAAGTAATACAGAGATGAAAGGCCTGTGAGTGGATGTGAGCCAGCTCGTGCAGCTGGCAGTACCTGCAGCTAAAACCTGCTGGGGGCAGGGCACATAACCTCCTCACAATGGGGTCAAATCAGCAGGTCACCTTGAAATAGTTTTGACTAAGAAAATACATAAAGAATCAATAAGAAAATGTGAACGTAAATCTGTATTTCAGCATATCTGGCCTACCCCAGGCTTTAGGGAGCTCCCAGTTCAGAGACAGCATGAAATGTAAATACTTTATGTAATGTTTACTGTGACCATCATATTCATTATGTCTATGACGTGCATCGTTTTTTTCCTTCGGATGCTGAAATTCATTGCCAATCAGGACTCTCCCAAGCCCCCTGGGATTGTTTTGCTGTTACGCTATGGGATCTTCCCTTATAATTACCACGGTGAGGCAAATTGCAGCAGGCATTTAAAATAATGCGTTTAAATACTGACCTTTTTCAAAGGCTTTGATGAAAGATGTGGAAAACTGGAATTCATTATAATATTTCTAATTTCCTGGCATGAAAATAGGAAAGACCTTCTCAATGCACGTCTTCTCTAACAGTCATCATCAAAAGTCCTACTTTGACAAAGGTCCTCGACTCCATGCATGCCAATGAACTTAACCATTGAATTCATAAATCTGTGCTAATATATGATTTACAAAAGGAAAGGATTTCTTTCTGTGTATACACTGCTGTCATATAATTCATTACTGTGGTGTAAATGCCTGAATGAGTTTGGTCTAAAGGTGCATAAATACATTTAAATGGATTTAAAATCAGGACTATTAAAATAACTATACAAATCCCCCAAGAGCATTTCGGGGCAAAATTAAATTCAGAACACATCAAATGTAAAAGATGTTGTAGCATATGTATACGTGTGTGTGTGTGTGTGTGTACATGTGAAAGCTTTCAACATTGACATCCTTTGTTTATCAGTGAATGTTGAAAGAAAACACAAAAATAAATCCTCCAGCAATTTCTCAGACCATGGGGAAGGTAAGCAGGAGCATCGGGATGCTGTTTACTCCCGATGAGAAGAGGCAGAATTCTGGTTTGGTGCCAGTCTGTTTGGCTTTCTGTGGGTGGGGTTTCTGGGGACTCAGAAGGCCCCAGCCCAAGCCATTCTTCACAGCTTTGTTTAAATGTACAGTGAGATGTTCACTGCTCTAAAGATTTTACTATCTAAGCAGAAAAAAAAACAAAGGCTTTGGAGGAAAGATGTATTATCTCCCTGCTGCAGATGGGGAACTGAGAGGTATAACAGATGAAGTGAATTGCCTCTGATGGCATAAGGCAGTCTGTGAGGGCTGTGCAGTGAACTTGGTTAGTGCACGCTGCAGAACTGCCCTTCCCATGCAGGCAGGGGCATGCTACGGGGTGGGAAATCCTCTCCTTTCTCATGTCTGCAGCCCTGCAATCCTGCACGGTTTTCTCAGCTCCCATCTGCACTGCTGGCAGCTCAGGCAGAAGCTCCGGATGGAGGAATGAGGGGTTGCACCACCTCATCTTTGTTTTCCCAAATCAACAAGGTTTCCTTTTGCCAGGCAGGTGAACACGTTGACCAGGTAATAAATATTAGTGCTTGGTAAGAGTCTAGCTTATAAACACTTTTTTCTACTGTTAAATTTGGGTGTAAAATAGCAGGGGTCGAAACGTTGAGGGAGTTTATAGTGGAAAGGCAAGTCAGGACTTGCCCCACTGATTGAACACCTGGTGGTGGGCAGGGCCGGCCCAGGGGAGCACAGGTGCATGCAATGTACCCGAGTGATGAAGAGGTGGAACCAGGATCCTCCCCTTGCCAGACCTCATTTAAGGGTTGGCAGCAGAGTGGAGGGGATCTTGCTGGAGATCCCTCTGTAGCTGAGACCTTCCAAAGGTAAGTAGCTTTTTTGCTTTATTTCTGTTGTGTTTGAGTGAATCCTCACTTGCAGTAGCTTGGGATCTTGCTGCTCTGCTGTGCTTTCCATGGTGTTATAGAGCTGAAAGCTACTGGTGGTTCTCTTAGGAAGGGAGAGAGGTGCCCTGGCTGGAGCAGCAGTGCTGTGTGTGCCTGCAGTGAGCGGGGGGAGGGGGCTGGGGAGATGGGCACAGGTGGGATCAATCAGGAGAAAGCGAGGAAGGTGAGAAGTGGGAGAGAGGTGGCTGAGAAGTGGGGCCTCTCCAGGAGGACAACAGGGAGCTGTGTGGGGAGAGGATGTGGTTGTGGTAGAGCACTGATCATCCAAACAGTGAGGTAACTGCTTTTGGCATAGTGTGTCAGTTTCAGAGGTACTGAGATGCCCTGCTTTTGGGTGAAGTGTTTTTCTTTAGGAACTTCAGAAGATATCTCAGTAAGAATCATCTCTTCGCTTTTCTATCCAGCGAAGTTTCTGTGCTATTAAAGCAAAAGCTTGGAAGTTCCCAGGTGGGGTTCCTCCCTCATCATGATATGTGTGCTACTCTCCTTGCACAGGGAGTAGGGGCTTGGATTCCATTTGGTATTTGTTCATAGCAGTGCTTTGGAGCTCATGCAGTGAACTTTCCAGAAAGAATGACATTGAATGCACTCCTTCTAATGCGGATCTCTGTTTTGAAGAAGGCTGTATTTTAAATGTTGTTGTTGTTGTGCAAACAAATATGAATTACTTTGCTAGCTCAAGTGTCTTTGCAGTCACCCATAAATAAGGTAAAATGACTTGAAATTACAATTGGTCAAAAATGATGTGCTGAGGTTTTGCCTACAAAGAGACCATGGAATTAGGAGTCCCATCAGGTGATGGATTTTTCACTCAGCCACAAAAAGCCTTTCTTCTCCAAAAATGCTTTTCATAATAACACCTTTGTTTTCTGCAAATGATGCTGTGATTCGGATAAATCTGTGCTCATTGAGAAGAATAGGAGTGAGTTGTGTCTGACTCATACAACTACACCTGGGGGGAGGGCTGGGACACCAGGGGAACACAGGGACTTGCAGCCTTGTGGCTTCCAGGGGTTTTGGTCTTCAGAAAGAATCTGCCTCAAATTCTTCTGAAAGCCATTAATTTTGCTTAAGAAATAGTAGTGTGACATTGTTTCCTGGGATATCAATTTCTTTTATCAAGCTGTATAGGGAAGGGGCTTTGAGATGCTGGTGTCAGCCAGTACGAGTGGTATATGCTGGATAGGCAGTGCTCAGTGATTGCAGGTGAATGTGACATGCCAGAGTTCTTGCTGTTCTGTTAGCAAAGTTGTTGGCTGCCTTAAGAAAGCACTTAAAAATGCATTGCCTTTAGGAGTAAACTACCCAAATCTTGTTGCAAATCCGATTCCTGCTGGAAGAGCTGATTTCCAAGTTGGCCTGTGATAGCCACAGAGCTGCTGGTACTGGGAGGCACCTCTGGGTCCCCTCAGTTCTGCCTCTGCTCCCAGTGACTGCATTCCTCCAGGGGCTGCAATGGGGGCACAGAGTGTTCTGAGGAGACCAAGTGTCTGCAGCCTTAAGCAGATTATGGAATATTGGCTGTGAAGCTGGAGTTTGATAAACGTGTCAAACTTATTCAAGCTGAGGAAGCTAATGCTGCTGTATCCCTGCTCAGAGAGCCCCGCATTGCTGTCATTTAACCTACATGTTAGTGGTGTTCAGACAGATGCACCAAAATTAACGTGATCTGTTTGACCTACATAGTTACACAGGGAGGAAACAACAAGAAATAAACAAGAAGATGAGACCGCATTAAAGCAAATCCTATTTTTGGCCTATTTTTCTGCCTTGTGAATACTAACATATAAATCAAAGGAATATACTTAAAAGCGTTTTAAATAACCATCTGTGTCCTCAGCTGGCGGAGCAGGAAGAGGCTCCTTGTTGTGCAGTGAGAAGGTTTGAGGTGATCTCTGCATGCAGGAGGCTCCAGATCCTGCTCATGCCCATGGGATGGGGCATCCTGCTGGCTATTCTGCTGGCTTGTGCTCTGCTACAGGTGTGTGCCTCCAGCTGGCTTGTAGGGGGCACCTGCTAGTACTGAGTGACTCCTGTGCCTTCTGATCCCCATTCTAAAGTAGTGTGATAGAGAAGGTGGTAGAATGATTAGTTATTTCCTTATGTCTGTAGTGTCTGTTATACTCATTTCACTTCTTCCAAGGGAAGGAAGTTGGAAACCTAATTTCACAGCCACAGCTTCATTCATGCCCTGCTTCCTGCCAGACCCCTGCAGAAAGTTTGCCCACCTCATGTTCCCCATCCTTTCCTGTTCTTCTCCTCTTGGGCTCCCTCCAGCCCAGCTGTCAGCATTCACTTGTGCTTCCCATAGGCAGACCTCTGCTGTTTTCTCCTTCTCCCCAGCAGTCCATTTCAATAAGGAAGGATTACTGAAATGTGGTCTCTGAGGGACATCTGTTTATCCACTTTGAAGAAGAGTGTGGCTAAATGTTTTCCAGAGACCTCGGGCTTCCCACGAAGGCAGCCTCCTGTGTGCACAGATAACCCACTGCAGGATTCTGCACATCTCTCAGGTTTCAAAGGTAACTGCACCAGCCTAAAATTATACCATTAGGTATCAATTATCATAAATCATCGTAAGATGCTGTTCAGATTAGCTGTGCTCCTGCTGGGTCTTCCTGTCCGGCAATACAACCAAGTGAGAATCTATAAAAATGAAATGGGTTGGATACCCCACATTTCTTGTTGGGTTTTTTCTTTTGAGACCTGTGTTCAGTCTATGCAGAAGGCTCCTTCCAAACCAACTGGTTTGGTTTAGTTTAGCTCTCTTGGCAGTGAAATAACCCTAATTTGGACTTATTATGAGTAAGTGTTCATACAGAAGGCTGAGTTCAGGTTTCATTTCTGAATTCCCAGATTTAGCGTCTGAATTACTTTTTTGCCATGTGAGCAGGTCTCAGACCTCCTTCCTGACTCTTGGATTACAGCAGAATTGATGAGACTGTGGGGTTTTTTTAACTTCACAAAACAGCATTGATGTCTTGGAATAAGAAAGAAACGCATCAAGGGGTGAAGGAGAAAGGGGGAGGTTCTCATCTTTTTATGGAGGTGCTTTCCCCATGTCTAGTGGAAGCAGTGATTAATACATGTAATATTTTCCAACCAATTTCAGGGTCATTTCTCCAATTGCTTTTGAAAATGACTAGGCACAATTTAATCTGTTTTCACAGATGCACAAATTATGGTTTCCCTGAAGCCAGCCTGGGCACTGCTCCCAGCTTGCTGGGCTCCCCCCACGCTCGGTGCACCCACACTGTGTGCCATGGCCCTGCAGCAGTGCTGCCTGCTGGGCTGCTCCTGCTTGTCCCAAAACTTATTGTCACAGTCCTTTCTCTGCCTACCAGTGCCATGACAGAAGTAGGATATATCAGATAACTCCTTTACTACTTTAGCTTTTTTCTCTTTACTGTGAAATGGGAAAAATAGTGAGTGGATATTCCACCTGCCCTGCACATTTACAGTAATGAAGTAATGAAAAGCTGTGCTTTGGACTGGGAGGGCTGCTTTTTTAAAATTGTTTTTCTAAATCATGTCCACCTGTAGTGTGGGTGCTGCTCACTGAGGTGGTTCCAAGGCAGCAGTTTGGTACAAGTGCAACTATTTTTCAATAGGAAGCATTCTAGAATGGGATGTGCATCAGTGATGGAGGTGATGCTGGCACTTTTGGCTATCTGGGCTTTGCAGCTGACTTGCAGCAGTGCCTGCTGTCGCCCTGCAGTGAGCGCCCTGCCCTGCACTTCCTCCCACTGCTCTACGACTGCACAGCTAACGTGCCATCCAGCTGCTGTATTGTGCAAGCTTCAGCAACATCTGCCACTTTGGCAGCCTCTTCAGACAGTTGTGTCAATGAGTTTTGAACAGATTGGGCTTCACAATGGCTGATTTAATCTATTGGGCACTATTTTTCTCTCTGACTCATCTTTGAATAACTTTGTGCCAGTCTGAATTGATTGGAAGCCCTTGTACAGTCTGTAAACAAGTCTGTGCTTGTAGCAGGACAGGGCACTTAGCTAAGAAGTGGGGGCTCTTCACACCTTGCTGCATAAATTGTTGCAATTCCTTGATTACATGTGTCCATCCAACCAAAAGTAACTTCTAAGACAAATGTTATTCTGTGATTTAAAAAAAGCAACAAATAGATGTGTTTTAAAAAACAAACAACAACTGAAGTATCAAACCCTCAGGTTCTTTTGCTATAGATCACTGATAATGCAATACAATGTGTTATTTGGAAGGCATTGGCTTCAGTGGTAGATGGCAGCCCTGATGGGCATTGGGGAGATGCAGGCTGAGAATGAGCTGTGAAAAGAAGGGGTTTGGGCTCCTTGGCTTGGGTCTGGCTGTTCCAGCCCATTATGGTCTTTACTTTGCACCAGTACCTACAGTTATTCTGCACCAAAGCTGCTCTGGGTAAATCAGATCTATAAGAAAGTGGTGGTATGCTCCTCACTCTATAACACTGCCTCTGTGTGTTCTGCAGTTGCCTGAACAGGATGGGGAAATCTGGCTAAGGAATGAACTCTAGGCTTGTATTTACATTTGACTGAAGGCACTGAGGTTTGGGTCAGACTCCTTGGTCTGATGTGAATGACAGTGAGACCACTGAATGTCAGTGTCTTCCAGGTAACTGGGGGGAGAGTACGGTGGGAAATGTTGCAAACAAGTTGTCTGAATAAGGGAGGGCACATGAACAAGAGGCCAGTGTCGGTGGCAATTCCTCCTGCCCTCGTCCTTGAGGGCACTTTGCTTCAGTTTCCCTACAGGAGGACTCAGTGCCTGGCTCCTCTTTGGTTCAGCTCCCAGCCAGGCAGCTTTGCTTTCCAGAGAAGCTGCAACTTCTGTGAGCTGCTTCTGTGGGCGATGCACAGAATCACAGCTAAGCTGTTTCTTTCCCAAGCTACATGGGAAGGTGGAGTTCAGCCAGTTCTGTGATGCATCCCTGTTCTGTACATCCCGTGAGATTTATGTCAAAAGACTTATTGGTGGAATCTGCTGCTTTACAAGCTTTATGCTGCTCAACAGGTTGGACTAGATAAATGTAATATCTCCTGGAACTCTGTCTCTTCTGCCCTTAATCTTTCCAGCCCTGTTTTTCATGGTCTGACACTTCTATATGGTGAATCCATTTCTGGGAGTTAATATGCTTGTTTAATATGGTAAAGGTGAGGATTTGTGCTGTCGGATACGATGTCACAGGAGCACAACTGGATGCGTTTTCCATCTCTCATACTAACATTGGAGTGTTTGGTTTCACAGCCACATAAGATTAAGAACTGTCTCAGTAATATCCTTTAATTCTTCCATATTATCCAGCTTGTGCTGCGGTTGTACAGATGCTGATTTACAATGTTGTCTGAAGGCAAGAAGCTGCAGAACACGATCTGCTGGTATTCATGAGTGCATACACGTTGATTTTAATTTTTCTTCCTTTTTTTCCTGTTTGTGTAGATGACTTCAAAAAAAATTAGGACGTGTATTTTGCTTACTGCAAATGTAAATATAAATCCCCGTCAGCAACAGTGTAATCCAGCGGTGATCTCTCTCAAATTGAAACAAATAATAGATGTTGTGAGAACAGCAAAGGATTGATGGTGTCATCCTTACAGGCAGCTTAGATGAAAGGAATTCTGTGTTGGCTGTGCAGATCAGCATTGGAGTGGCACCAGAAGGAACAGATAAACAGCTACTCAGCCCCAGTGCTGCCTGCTGGGGACAGCTGTGTTGGGGTGCTGTGTGGGCCCATTCTGCCTCACTGCAATTCTTCTCTGTACAGAACACCCTGGCAGACCTCTTCAGCCAGCAGCAGCGATGAAGCTCCTCCAGACAGCTGCTGCTCCAGCACATCAATTCCTGCAGCCACCTCCTGCCATGGCCATGCTCGCACTACCTGTGGCTTTCTTACCTGCAGTCCATATGGGCAGCCCCAGCCATGCTCCCTGCATCTGCAGCCAGGGCAATGCTCTGCTCTCTGCAGCTCCTCTCAGATGAGAGCCGGGTCCCAGGCTGCTTTCCTGATGAAAGAATTTAATCATGCCTGTGTCTGACAGAGTGATTGGTGCGGGCTTGAGCTAGAGGAAGATCTGTCATTGACTTGGGATCCAGCTTGTGCCTGCTGCATCTATTAACGTGTCTCAGCACAATATAAATAGCTCTGTTTTGTTTAAAATCTTGCTTATGGTTGAAAAACAAATGATATAGCTTAAAATGTACATGTGGCTTGGTCCCCTGATGATGCTTCAAGGAAATTAATCTGAAGAATAATGAAAAATACTTGAGGAAAAGAAAATACATCCCAAAGCGCATTTTAATGAGCCTTTCTTAAGCACAGAAAACAAAAATAAAACTCCACCCTCTCTTCTTTTTACAAGAAAAGCAACATCAAAGAAGAGGAGAAATTGTCAACGCAATTACAGGCAGTGCAGCGCAGGAAGCAGTGATGTGCTCTGCAACTGGAGCTGTGGGTTTGTGTTGGGAGTGGGGTCCTGCTGGGTGCCTGTGTGTGCACAGCTCTGCTTTTCCCAGCGCTGTCTGGGCATCTTTAATTGCTGAGTCTGTGAGATAAGTTTAGGAAGAGAAGTCCTGGTGTGTGCAATGAGGATTAATCTGTTCATTACAGGAAGGCCCCACCGTGCCTGACCTGAAATCCTTGCCAGGCGCTGTCCTCTATGGCCAGCAGACAGAAACGAGCTGTTATTTTGGGCAGGATCAGGGTGTGCTGCAAATGAAATCAAAGTGAATGTAGCAAAGCACAGAGTTCCTGAGTACTGAGATCTGGGTTAATGCATTTTCCAGTGATAGCTTTGTATTGTATTGGGAACTTTTGGCTTTCTCCAGTGCAACACCAGGGGATTCTTCCAGGCTATGAGCTTGGGATGAAGGCTGGACCAGTGGACAGCCATGTTCCAAAATGGCATGCATGGGCTGGGAGTCACCCTTGGCTGTGCCTGGCTCTGCTGGGACCAGGAGGCTTCAGTCGGGCACTACATGTGTGCTGTTTGAGCTGTTGGTAGGACACCTGGTATTTCTCCCTGCAGATGCTGGAGGTTTCCAGCCTGGCCACCATGGAAATCTAGGTGCTCTGATGTCAAGCCATCACTGTTGTTTTGGGCAAGCATCAGAGTGGCAAAGTGGGCAACACAATGTGACAGCAAGTTCCTGTCTGTGTCCCAAAGGCCCTGGCAAGGTAGTTGGTCCCGAACCAACCAAATTCTGGCTAGGAGATTCACCCAAAATGCATTGAAAAGCATAGATTGTACCTTAGTACTGAGCACAAAGCAGTGCTGCATTCTGCTGCCCATCATATGCATTGGTTTACAGTGGAAGTAATCCTCCTGCAGTTGGTAGGATTATTTGTGGAGTTAGCTGCTGTTTGTAGTAAATAAGTTATGAAATCTGGCCTGATGTTATCAAAGAGGATATTTCCAAGTCATATTTATAGACTCAAGTATTATGTGAATGAGCGTGTTGGCTGGCTGCTCCCAGCTCCGTGAGTGCAGGGCAGAGAGCTGTTCAGAAGACTTGCAGGGAAATGAAGATTTGTTAATGAAAGGGTGATTTCTCACCAAGCTGAATTTTGTGCGTTAGAAATCTGCTACTAATGATGTGAATGAGTTGTCCCTCAGATAAAAAAAAAAAAGCTGACTCAAATGGGGCCAAAACTACATGGTCAAACTTGCATTGCTTGCTGTGTTTCCACAGTGCCCAGCAGCAGGATTGCTGTTTTTGTGGTGTTCTGCCTGCTCCACTCTTGTACAGGCAGTCCTGGCTGAAGCCTGCAGGGCTATGCCTCTACCTACAGGTGTTACAGCATCGTTCCTCAGGTGCTTCCCTTGAAGCAGCACAATTAGACCCAGCCAGATGGCTGGAAGGCAGATTGCAAAGTGAGTAACTGGGGTGGTTTCTGCTGAACAAACCTAGAGTAAAACATTGTGAAGCCTGGTGATTTTGAGTGAGATTGTCACATCAGTGGTGGTAATATTTCTACTCTCGGTCCCACTTCTGCCTGCAAAATAGAGATGTGTGTGCATCCTCATCCATCAGCTGACAGCTCCTTGCTTATGGAAACGGTGACGGCTTGACATCAGAGCACCTAAATTTCCATGGTGGCCAGGCTGGAAACCTCCAGCATTTCTCATCATTCCCCCTCTGTCATCTTCAGTCTTTCTTTCAATTAGACTGCTACTAAATCTCACATCAGGATATTGAAAGTTACCAAACTGGACGTCACATGAGATAGCATATACACTGATGCTTGCTAAATGTGATGTGGTTTGGGGAAAGTAATGAAAGAGTGGAGCTGCACACAGGAGCAGCTGTAATCCTAGGCTATACATGCACACATACATGTAGTGTTTCTTCAGTGTAATCCTATGGTTTTTCCTTTCAAGACTGTGAATATTGATGGAGTTATTTTTAGGCTTGGGTGGGCTTTGCACTAAGCCTGTAGGCATTACACAGTGTTTCTGTATTGCAGTCTGTCAATGTGCAGGGGAAAAATGGGGTTGCAGGCCACCAGACCACCCTGAGACAGCTGAAGGAAAGCGATGCTGGCAATTAAGCTGCTTACTGGCAAAGGGCTAAAGCATAGTGGAGAACTGAATGGCTGTGGGAAAAATGAAAGTTAATGGAAAGTAATTTGGCAACATAATCTGGAGGTTGGCAGAAATCCGAGTGGATAATCATTTGATTTCAGCTGCTTTTGTGTACTTAGTCACTCGGATACCCTGCAGAAAGTCACACCACACTCTGCTGGCGGAGCAGCCCGTGCCCTACAGCCCTGCAGGGCTGCCGGGGGTTCTATTGCTTGCCAATGGGCAAGTTGAGGCTTGGCCCAAGACACACTGCTGCTGGCAACAACTTGATGTGCAGGGACATTTGATTTTTATCATCATCTTGCTGTAACAACTTTCTTTTTACACGGTCTGAGTCTGTATCTCCTCCCCCTCATCTCTATTCCCAGCACAGTTTGTTAGAGCTGCTGTGACAGGTAGACAGGCATCATCTCTCTCCCTGTGAGTGGTATCCCCATTACGATAATGAGAGAAGTCTGACCCAGCACTTGGCATTTCTACACATAACACCAACTTAATGAAACCACCAGCTATTTCTGGGCCTTCTCAATATGCTAAGCTCTCTCTTGGCGTAATGAAATTACTGGAGGGGAAATCGGTTTGCCCTCTCTCCCAGTTCTTGTTCTAAAGCCTGTTGCCCTGCAGCATGGCTATGCCACCCTGGAATGGTGCTGCCCTGAAACACTTGTTTGTGGAGATGTCCTGGCACAGGGCAAGAGCTGTGGGGCTGTGTGGTAGGGCTGGGGACCTGCTGCACACTGCAGTTCTCTCTGTCCCTTGCCTCGCACTGAGGTGCTTGTCTGACCTGTAAAGAATCACCTGCAAGGGATGCTGGTGGTGAGGAGAAATACTGTGATTGCATATAAATGGTAACTTTAGAAGTACCTTTCAAGTAGTGTGGCAGTTTAGGTTTTTCTCAGCTCATTTTGAGGGTTTCTTTACCACATGAGGGTGGTTTGTGGCTGGATTTATTTTTGTTGTGCCATTGTTCATATGAATGAGTCATGTACACGAGACCCTGAAGACTCAGTTTTCCTTGTGAAGAAGAGCTGCTGGCTGTTCTTGCCACACCTTGCTCCAGCCACTGATGAAGGGGCTCTGGGCACGAGGCTAAGAAAATCCTTGGTGCTCCTGCTTGGTTGTTAAATATTTTATAACCCCCTGTATCTATCTGTCCTCTCTAATGTCATTAGCAAGATGAGGAGGGAGGGAATTCCAAGAAATGCTCTTCTCCTAATGCACCTCTCTGTGCTCTGTGCCTTGTTCCCAGCTCAGGTTTCCTTGGCATCGTGCTGCCCTTTGGAGTGGGGAGTGAAATGTGGCTGCTGATAGCTGCAGATAGTGTCAGCACTGAAATATTAACCCCACTGTAATGGATTACCTAATTAGTGTAACCCGCTGCAAACTTCAACTGTCTCAAATGCACTGCTTTCAAATGAGCCCCAAATCAGTGCTTATCTCAGCAGTAAACTTATTTAATATAAATATACCAGAGACTCTCTTGAAGTTTGTCTGCGTGACTCACCCTTCCATCTATTTGGGTTACAGAGCATAAGCCTCTGCATTTCTTAGCAGTAACTGTGCTTTGTCAACCATGCCATCAGATTTGAAGATTAGAATGTGCTTTTATGCAAGCATTTAATTTTTGAGGGGAAAGCTTGCCGTTTTCAGCAACTAATTACCCAGTTGGTTTGAATTAATAATGGGAAGCTCTGCTCATACAGTAGCAGTAGAAACAAACAGCGCCTGAGCCCAGGGCAGCACCGGTGTGGCTCAGAGCAGTGCAATGCCTTGTTCTTGAGGAACCCAACCTCTGAAGCAGGGAGGAGGGAGAATGGCACTGCCTTTCTTACAGGGCTAAAGATTAAACCTTTAAGACCTGAAGCAGCTCCTCTAAGATGCAGGACAGAGGAAGAAAGCTCCCAGTAAGTAGCTTAGCCTTTAATACTAGATGCAAAGATGATAACAGGAACTGGTGATCAAAGCTGCCCCTATTCTTTCCAGGCTCTATTTACCAACCTCAGGTCAGTTGCAGAGTTTCTCAGGTATACTGAATTTCTTTGGAATTAAAACACTTATTCCAGTTCTTGCAGATAGGAGTTGTTAATTGCTGCCCTCACACCCAGCGAGTGAACTTGAAATTTTGCAAAGACGTTTTCTTTGAGCTGAAGAGTATCTCCTCCTGACATGCAGTGCTGCTAGCAGTAGTCTGGGGGTGTCTGTGCCCTGTACCCCTGAGGGTAGCACCCAGCTGGCACGTGGCAATGCAAGCAGCCCAGCTGTTCCTGCAGACTTCCAAACCAGTTCATGTTTCTTGAGGGCATATTGGTGTAATTGGTGGTGAGCACCTGACTTTGCAGTTTGTTGGGAATGGAAGCTGGAAAAAAAAAAAACAGAGCTGGAATTATGCACCCAACGCAGATGGTAACTTCTGTGTGAGGCATGAAAATGCATCCTTTAGCTTGCAGTTCTAGGGGGTTTTCTAGAATCTTCTGTTGCAGGGCTCCATAGTTCACTGGAATCCTTCAGAAGCCAATTCAGTTACTGATAAGAGTGAGGGACCCTGTTTTCTGTCAGCCTTCATAGCTAGACAGTAACTCCTGAATATAGCATTTCCCATCTTTTTTCCTGGAGGCAGTCTTTGATTAATTTCAAAGGCCACCTATCTCTTTGCAGACCCCATCTGCAATACGTGTTTTCTAAGGTTCTTCTCATCCTGTTGGGTCTTGTTTTGTTCTTCCTCGGCAAGCTGGCCCATATGAGCTGCCTTTGGTAGGTCCCTGTTGGGTGCTTCCAGTCCTTGTCCTCATGGTTCAGAACTGCGTGTGAGCAGCCTGGGGCTCCCCCACTCCTGCTCCTCATGCTCCATGATGCCGGGCTCCACATCTGTCTGTCTCTGCTCACTCAGCCCTGCCCAGTGCTAATGGAAACCGCTGCTGAGCCTTCCCTTAAGCAGCTGGGAATCTGAGTACCCTGAGAGTGCAGGAAAATAATTGCTTTAAAACCATGGTCCTTGTATTAGTCAGATTGAAGCTGCTTCCTTTTCTATTACAGTTATCAGCCAGCTGGAGAGGGATGTTTCTGAGGTGAACTGTAGAGGAAAAAGTAATAAATGTATTATCCAAACTCTAGTGATACGAGCAAATGTGTTTATTTTTTGCATCTATAAAACCTCTAAATATCTTTCATTAAGGAAACTTCACTGATTCATGTAAGTCATTACATTTTAATTAAATCTTAGTCTGGCTTGAATGCTGCTGCGCAGCCAAATCCTTTGGTAGCCATGTGCTGTTCTTTCTGGGTCACATCTTGGCATCACTGTGGCCAGCAGAGCAGCAGCTGAGCAGGGCTCTGTGCTGCCATGGATCTCTGCAGCTCGGTAGCTCTGTGGCACAGAGGAAAGGCAGAGGAGCCTGGTGGTGAGGTGGAAGACGAGTTATCAGCTTGCTGGCGTTTTCAGCCCCAGTTCTGTGCAACTTTGCACGGCCACATATGCTGCAGATCTGGCACCTGCTAGCCAAAGTGACAAAGCCTGGAACAGTGCTAAAATGGTCTGTCATGCATGTGATGATCTAGATTGTAACTCTGCAAAAAGATGTTGTTGTTCTGTGGTGATGAGCAAAAAAGGCACTGTGGAAAAGTGGGTGTGTCTGCATCAAGAAAATTGACGTTTAATGTAACCTATTTATGTGTGGTCAGTAGGAAAAAGAGGGCAGCAAAATCAAAGCCCTTTTTATTGGGTTCCTTTCTTTGAAGTTTCCTCTTAACCAAAGCAAATTTTCAAATCTTAGGTTCTTCTTATGGCTGAGGGCAATAGAAAGCAGGGAATGTGCAGGAACAGTTTAAAGAGTGAGGGGAAAGAGACAAAATTATGTCCTCTGCATCACACTGTGGCCAGTGCTTGGGGCACCAAGCAGCAGAGAAGGCGTCCTCCCTGTGTGAGATGCTCACTTGGTTCTAGGCACAGTGCTTAGGGAGCTTGGCTTCAGTCACCTTGCTTCCAAGGTTGCACTAATTATGAAGGGATTCAGAATTTGCAGTCTTCAACCAACTAACCAACTCGTAAAGGCAAAGAATGAAATAGAAGCAAAACTGTCAAATTTGTAATTGTTAGGACCTATTCATGTAGGTTTCCACAGCCTATTTGACTATGTTTGGGGACGCTGAGAAGTTCTCTTCCTGTTCTTGGTTAAGGTCTACAAGCAAATGAAGCTAGCCTGTCCTCCTGCCTTAACCAGACCTTTATACACTGCAAGTAAGGTCTAGCACTTAGCAGACAATGTGCTTCTGAGCCATATCCACTACACACGTACAAATGTAAAGATGCTTCTGATCCAGAAATGAAAAAGAATAAGAATCCATTCTTCTAGCCAAGAAGCTGTGGGAAAGTCAATAAAATCAGAAATCATGGTTTTCCTCCTGGCTGCTCTGCTTCTTGAAATGCTCGCTGATGAATAGGAGATTATTTTTGGCCATCCTGGGTTTTTTACACTGTAGACATCCATATCGATGACAAACACTCACATAACTTCTTCCCAGTTGTCAAGTGCTTGAGGCAGAGGCTGTAGATCCATGTGATACATCACCCTTGGCAATGTGGAGCCTGGGAAGCTGCACAGACTCATAGCCAGTACTGTGTACAGGGGCTGAGTGGTGCTGGGTGGGTCAGATTCTCATTCCAGCTGTGGGATATCTGCCATGCATGACCTCCATTCTGCAGCCTGGTGGGTAGCTCAGCCCACCTGGCTGCTGGGAAGATTTTGTTGTAACCTCCTGCTCCATTTAAGGAAAATAGCTCTGTCTGCTTGAAATTAACAAAGGGAAGCCCAAGTAATTGTGCATTTCAATATGCTGAAGGTTTATGCCTGTCTCTGCAAACAGCTAATGATGCATGTTTTAGGTAGTTCAAATCCAATAACGTTTTCATACTCTGTGGAAGAAGGCGGCCCTGAACTGATGCAGCTTTTGTTATTTTGGTCGTGTCTGGGAAGCCAAGCTGCTCCAGCTCTGGATGGAGTATCTAAATGCCAGCAGTTGTAGTTTTAGTGACTTCACATTTCAATCAGCAGCAAACCATTATAGCATGAAATTATTTTAGACACCAAGCTTGTGCTGCTATCTTTCCTACGATCACAGTAGCTGTTCAAGGAGCTGTGGCTGCTCTGAAGAACAGATGTGTTTACTGGGGTGTCTCCTGCTAAATCTCAGCTCTGAGGAGTGAGTTCTCTTCTGCAGAACTTTCCCTCTGAATCGTGTATTTTCCTACACGTATGTGGAAGGTGGGTGTTGTTGCTATCTTTTGAACTTCAATATGGAGTAGCTACTTTTTTTCCTTTAAGTTGTAGGGAAATGATCTTTACATATGCATTTCCTTACATCTTGCACTGTAGTTATTTAATGTTGGCAAAGCGCTTTGAGGTCCCTTTGAGAAGACTATTAGACCTAAAACGTATTGCTGCTCGCTTTTATAAATTACAGGAGTATCAAGTGCTACTTTGGCAGAAAGAATATTTGGAAATATTAGAGTTATTGAAAACTGTTGCAAGTCTTGCTAGTAAGTCAATTCTAGCAATCATGTCAGTAGGCCAAATATCTGCTTGCATTATCATTACTGCAGGCTGAGTGTTAAATAGATCTGCATTACCTGTAAAAGCAATCTCCTGGTGGCTCAGATTAACTGTAGCTCCTCTCTGTCTGGATTTATGAACAGCTCTCTTAGCTTAAGAAAGGTTTTGTTGTTGTTAATGCTATGAATCAAACTGATCCAAGCACGGGTGCTCATAATGTGTCCATCTGCTCTTGGCAAGCTCTGTTCATAGAATTGTAGAATTGTGGGAGTTGGAAGGAACCCCTACAGGTCATCTAGTCCAAGTCCATGTAATGAACAGGGATGTCTACAGCTGTCATGTTGCTCAGATCCTGGGGCTGCCTGGCCTTGGGACCTTATTTTCCAAAGGGCAGGGGCTTGTTGTGTTGGTGCTGTGGGATAGGAGGGGTCACAGGAGTAGCAGTGTTCCAGCTGGAGGACTCCATCCTGCCTCAGTTGCTTTTGTTCCTCTTCTATTTTTTGTCTCTTGTCTACATAATCCTTCAAACATTGAGAGTTAACAAAATCATTAGTTTTGTTATTTGAAAGGAAAATAGTTCTGTTCTCAGCTCTGTTTTGGCACTGCTGCCTTGTGGTCAGGTGTGCTTGGGTGCTGGAAGCTCCCTTGCCACATGGAGCAATGCGAGCGCACTGCCAGCTGCAGTGCTGTCTCAGAGTCTTGGTGAGATGCATTTTAAGCAAATAATTCTTATTTTGGTCAGGAACTTTCTAATTATTTCCACAACACTTGTTAATGTCTAATAGTCATAGCATCAAACAAGCAAAATTCTCTTTTTAGGTTGAGTTCATAGAATTTCAGATTAGATGGAATTTACAACATCCTGTTTTGAAAAAATAAACTTGGGAAATAACCTTGTTGATTTAGAAGAATGTTACAAGAAATACTTCTCTTTTCTGAATGGCTTATTTACGTTATTGGAGATGGTGTCCTCTAATTGTCCTCTTCATTGTACACGCTGCAATGTCTTTCATTTTTACATGAGATCAAAGATTAGGAACTAAAAGTGGAGCACAGGGCTGGTTGGCTTTTCTTGTTGCCTACAAATTGGTCAGAAGCTGTTAAGGCATTAGCACACATCACTAATGCGGTCACTGTTAATTATTAAAGTGTTTGGGAGCCCTGGCTGGTTTCCTGCCCGACGAGGGCCGGTTCCTGCCCTTGCTGTCAGGGAGCTTCATGTCTGCTGCAGCCAGCGCGTGGGAGAGGCAGGTTGCAGGGTATGGGCTGATTCTCCAGGAAGGCTGACAGGAGCTGTTGTGTAACGTGTCCTGATCCCTGGCGTGTCACAAGTCCCCGTGTCGCTTCCACTTACGTTCAGCGCTTGTTGTCTCCGTGCGGAATTAATATGCACACAGTGCTCTAGATTTCATGGAGTGCTTCTCCCTCACCACTCCTTTGAACTCTTTAATGAAAGCATTTGCTATGTCAGCTCTGTGCTGCATGTGGGTCTTGAAATGTCTCTTTTAAAAAAGACAAACAGGTCAGATATTAGGAACGACTTCTCCAAAAGAGCGGTCAGGTTCTGGCACGGACTGCCCAGGGAGCAATGGGGTCACTGTCCCCAGAGGTGTTTTAGGAGTGTAGAGATATGGCCCTGATGATGTAGGGGTGGGGTGGGATTGGACTTGGCAACTTTTTCCAACCTTATTGATTCCATGTTCTATGATGGAACATCAGAGGTAGCCTTGGGGGTGTGAGCAAGGGAGACTGGTTCTGTGGATCAGCCTTGATTTGCACAGGTGTTGACTCCTGGGCAGCTCCTTGGCTGCTCGTGACTCTGTCACAGCAGTGTCCCAAGGACAGGTGCTTCATCACTGTTGCCTACCTTCTGACTCCTGCCCATCAGCTGCCCTGGCCCTTCCAGCTGGTGCCCTGTTTTTGTGGACTTCGTGTCTCACAGCAAACTCCTCATCTCCATGAGCTGTGTGCCTGCAGCCCACCAGGAGCTTGTCCTAGGGGGCACAGCATCAAGCAAAACCAACCCTGGCCTCCTTGAACACCAGCCTCTTTGAGCCACCTTCCTCTCCCGGAGAGCTTTGTGTCCATGGGAGACTTCAGGCTGTGGAAGTGTGTGAATGACCAGGACAACAAAACTGAATGTGTTTGTTCAGGTGCATACTTGCATTTGTGAGCTATTTATATGCCACTCAGTTTCTTTTTCCGCATTGTTCTACTCTCAACCTGGCATTGAGAAGCCCACACCTCAAGGCAGAGCATACAGCTCCCATCAGGAGGTGGGGATGCACAAGCCCCACATTGAGGGCTCATCCTTCAAGGTGTCTGAGGTTGGGATGGAAAAAAATCTTACTGTAGGGCTTGCTGTGTGAGCAAAAATAGGAACAGACGTTGAGGAGGACTTGTCTAGCTCATTCTTAGCCTTCAGGACTTTTAACATGCACTCTAGAAGACAGTGGGACTTCTGTTTGTTGACTTCAATGGGAATAGACCAGGCTTTCACATGCATTTGATTTAGCAATGTCATTTCCCAGGACAAGTAGGGCCCTTCCACCTTGAAGCACTGCCTTTTCTGGCTGTCAGGATGTGTGGCAGCTCCCTTTACTCAAGTGATGCTGAAATAACAAAATGAAACTTACTGCATATTTAATTGGAACTCCTCTGTTCTTGTCTATCTGATAATAAATTGGTCTTCAGTGTAAGGAAAAGGTAACAATAAACAAGATTCTCTTGCAGAACATAGTTACTGTTGTTGGTAATTATTAGCTGTGTATTCAGCTAAGGAGTTTGAGCTGTTTCAGACTGCATAGCTTAGTAAATGTTTTGCACACTCAGGAAAAGAATACAGTTAATTTCTGGACCTCAGGGGCTCTTGGGGCTTTGCAGTGCCATAAAACCAGCACAGTTGGTGACTGTAGGTACTGGCAGTGCATGTCACCATCCCCTATGGGCACTGCGTGGGGACATCCTGGCCTTTGGAAGGAATAGCCACCTCATGTTCCACCAGTGGGTGGTGGAGAGCGGGGGCAGCTCTGCTGGGCTCATTAAACACTTAAAAGTAATAATAAGCCTAGCTAAAATTCAAGTATCAGCAGTGCTGTGTACAAAACTACTTCATTATCTGGAGTGCCTGGTGTGTCTCAGAGCAGCTGTGGGTTCCTCACCTGGGTCACTGGAGCTCAGCCTTACCCTGGCACTGCCCCATGTGTGCTCTGGCAGATGCACAGCAGGAAGCTGGGCTGAAGGCACCTGCAAATTAATGATGTGAGCCCTAGGTAAATTCTGCTGTTGTTTACAAAGAACTTAATGGCAGTGGTTTTGAATGTCAAAGTGATATCTTAAATAAAAATGGTGGTGATACTACTGTGAATTATAAATCCCTTTGTATGCCAATGTGAAGGTGTTGCCTTGCTTGTCTGAAATGAGCTGGTTTTCCCAGAGAGCCCCTTACTGCCTTCCTTTTGGGGTTACAGACTGGCACACCGGTGTGCTTGGAGGGACAGCTTTTCTTTCTGGTGTCTGCCCAGCGTCCCATTGGCTGTCTCAACAGTGCTCATGGCAATGGGTATGAGGGAGGTAAAGCTGCAGGGACTGCCCATCAGCTAATAAATTGTGTCACTTGTGCCATTTGTCTGCTCTTTGGGAAGATGAATATGCCGTTTGTTCTTGCTGTCCTATGCACAGATGTGAAGGGGAAAGTGAGGAGCTCCAGGAAAGTAATTGGTCTTTGGCTCAGCTTCTCTTGATTCAAATTGCTGTCCTCTCTCCTCCCTCAAGAATGACCATCTTTCACATGAGTTTGGTGCTGGTCCAGATTCGATCTCCTTCCATTTGTTTGTTAAAATTGCATTGTTGAATGAGCCCTTGGTGTCATGTTATTCTCAGATGGATGAGAAGCTGCTTTATTACTGATATCCAGAACAATTGCCCACACTCTGCTGGGAGAAGAAAAAAAATAGTAGCCCCCTAGGAACTTTTTACTTATTAAAAACAATTGCAGGGAAAGAGAACCACTGAAAACAGTCATCACTCACTGCTTTGACAGAGCTCCCCTCATTTGGGAGCTGCAGTGCGTCCTTACACTGAAGGCATTGTCATCTGCAAGAATAATGGAGCTTTTTTAACCCCCAGAAAAAGAAACAATTACTGCAGCATACACATTATCCACACGCTTAAGCAGCCCAGAAGACGTTCCTTGGCAAACCAAACAGCAACTGGAATTCGGCAGTAAGGTTGTGCCTTCAGAAGCGAAGTGGGAGCTGCATGACTGCGGTGGGACTGTCCATGTCTGTCTGTCCATTGGTACAGGGGCCCTGTGCAGGTGCACTGCTACCCAGGACCTGCTGTCACTGCAGGTGCAGCCCAGACTTGTGCTTCAGCAAAGGGGTGCTCTGATGTTCTGTGACCCCCACTCTGCATCCAGGCGTGGCTGAGGGAGCAGAGGCTGCTGTGCCCATGCAGACAGTTGTCCTTCTGCTCCCCCAGGATGAGAATTGCCTCTCATCTTGTTCCACCAAGTAATTGTTGCTCCAGATGAATCCATTTCTACCCAATTTACAGCTTGTGGTGTGGTATTGTGGTGCTGGCAGCAATGGAGGGGATGGTCTCTGCAGAGGTGTGGGCAGTGGCACCCCCCACAGGGCAGAGCTGCTGCTGTTTTCCTTTAACACAGTGCATAGGCATTAACCAATTGGTCTTAGAGCAGCTCCAGTGTCAGTCAGTCTGGTAGAAGCTTTGCTCATTCTTTGTGTGCAGTGTTCAAAAGCAAGTGTAGCATTTGGAGATGTCCTGTACCCAACAGCAGTGTAATATGTGCCAGACTTGGCTACTCTGCTTGTGGCAAGCTGTGTTTGTCTCCTTATGCTCCTGGTCAGGCTGCCCTTAGCTGTTGAAAGGGCTTCCTTGCTATTGCACAGCAATCATGCTCTTGTGGCACTGCCTCTATAGAAGCAAGAAAGACTGAAATTTGATCAAATGAGATTTGAGGCACTTCTAAAAAGTTTTTATAGATATAAATTAATTAGATGTAAATATTTTTTCCTGTTGCCTTTTACTATTGCATGGACTTAGTCCGCTCTGATCAGCAGAAGGTGGGAACTCCACAGGGCACAGACAGTAAAATTGTTTGTGTTCTTCTGTTACTGCACGAGTGATTCTCCTGTCTTAGCTGGTAGCTCCACATCTTTTCTGAAATGTTTTGTGGCTAGAAAGGATCTACAAGAAGTGATTATGATCAAGTCGGGGTTCAGTTTAGTTTATCTTCTTGTGGATTACTCTGTGCAGATGCTTCTTCTGAAGCAGCTGACCAGCAATGCCCTGAAGTGGATGAACTCCATCCTGATTTTCTTTGCAGAACCAAACCATGTCAGGAGCTGGAAGATGCTTTGCTTTTTCCCTCTGGCTGATGAAGAGTTCTGCCGCACAGTTGGCACTGGCATGAGCCTGGAGCTCATTCAGTCTTTCTGTGACGTTACGGCACAAAGGTGTGGGTGTTGCTCCTGGTGGGCATGCTGCAGTGTCCCCAGGTTGGGCAGGGCACAGGGAAGGCTCCCACTGCTTCCCTTCCTGAATCCTCCAACCTTCTTTGAGTACTTGCCCCAAGTCAAGGTGAATTTTTGTTTCTTTATCTTGCCCACCTCTTCTATCTGAGGAATAGAGGAGAGAAAAAAGGTATCAGAACAGGCTGGGTTTCATCTAATTACAAACCATTTGCTCTTGTTGCCTCAGGAGCTGGCTCCAGAGTTGCAGTGGCATTAAACATTGAGAACCGATGAGTTATAGGAGGTACAGGGATGTGTGCTGTGATTACTCTATCGAAGGTAATTGTCTTCAGGTTGAAAAATTTACACCAATCTTGCCCTGTGATTCATCAATTTAAATCAATTTTCAAAGGAACATCTGCAAGAATTAAAGGATTATAAAAATGAATGAGTAATTTTTCTCAATCTATTGTTGATGTGACTGAAAATGGTGGATGATTTACTCCCCAACTATCTGTAATTCTGCTTATTAATAGGCTGGGTGAAATCCTTCATATTCATGACAAGGGATTACAGGGCTCTCCAGTGCGTTGGCACAAACCCCAGATGAATCTACTGCAAGTGGCTGCACAGATGAGGATTTGTGAGGATCTGATCGAGGAAATTTCTGGAAAGATTTGCAGTGACACACTTAAGTTTGTGCATGTTTCCTTAGGCTTCTGTTTATTGGCAATATAGGTTTAGCTGACAGTTCCTGTATCGTAATCACTTGAAGGATGTGGTAATACTTATATTGTGAAATTCAAATGTGAGGATGGTACAACACCTTCCAATTAATAAGGCACACTGTTAATTAGGGCCAACAGTAACAGTAGCTATCTTCTCGGCTAACTCAAAGGAGAATACAGAAACTTGTCCATTAGGCAGCTGGCACCAGCGAGTTAATTATGCATAATGGCAAAAGGAGTGCCTCTTTCAATAGGAGATTAGCAAAAGAGACTTTGATATATGATTAAAAACATCAAAGTGTTGAGCAAATGAGCAGATAGCAAAGAAGAGAAATAAACAATGATGAGAAAGTAAAGACCAGCAGAAGCAAGCAAGTGCCTTGGTGCCATCGCCATCAGCATCCAGCACATGGCAGCTACATGGAGCAGTGAGGTCCTGAGTGCACAGAGGGGGGCTGGCCTCAGACTTGCAGTGAACTTTGTGCGGGGGTAAAGGGGAGTGATTTAATTAGCTGCTTCTAGACCACCTGGGATGGAGTGTCTTCATAAAAGAAAAATGGGCCTGTAAAGCAATTAGAATTCACTGATATCCTATGCTGCGGAAGCACAGGGTAAGAGTTTTTACGAGTCACAGAAAAAAAATTAAATTGTACACCACTAATATTTAATTTGGGGACCATTTATTTTTAGTTACGAGGCATTCAATGTGATTCTGTAGCTTCATCACTGTCTTTGTTGTTAGGGGATAAAGATGAGAAGAATGCATAGAGCTTTAAATGAAGGGAGGAGTAAAATGATTTGCCAGTATTTGACTTGTTTTTTGCTTGGGAAGTGGCTGTGATACTTCCCCAGAATGTTGCAATTGGGAACAAAATTTGCTCCAAAGAAACTTTGTATGTGTCTATCTTTTAGCCTGTACTGCAGGTGCAACAGGTGTCTCTGCTCTGCCAATAGGCATGGGGAAGAGGCAGGCAGGTGCTGTGCAATGGGTGTTTTGCAAGTGTGGGGTGCTTGGCACTGCAGGTGTCTGGGGGAGTCATGAGCTAAGAAGTCTGCAATCAGCTGCTGAGCATGTTCACCTTTAATTGAAGGGAGGCAGGGGGTGAGGAGATATCCCCATTGTCTGGCTTGTCTGAGAAACTGCAAAAAAAATCTGGTTTGGAAAGAATGCCCACCCCATTTATTTCCCATCGTGTCAAAATAGCCTTCCTAGGTCTCAGGGGGAAAAAAAAGACAAATGCTTGGACCAGGGCAATATTTGGATTTTGGATGCTCCAGGGTCACAGTGAGGCTGGCAGTGCCAAGTCAGAGGCAGCACTAACTGTGCAGTATCTGTCACTGTTGCATGAGTTACGGCTGCGGGTTGCCATACCCATGGCAAGGCTGCTGCTGCGGTAATGGATATTGATGTAAGCTCCGTTGTGTTAGGCCAAGCGTGAAAAATCAGCTTTCTGGAGGAAAAAAATAAATCACATTCAGGTTTCGTGTTATTGCATTTTATGGAAAAAGGAGTCCATAAACCTGGATGCATTCCCGGAGAAAGCAGTGTCTTCAGGCACCTGGCTGTGGGACGTGCTGGGGCAGAGTGCTGTGCTTTGTGGCTGCACTGCTGCTGCTCCTCCTCTGCTGCTGCTCTGCCCATTGTGAAGCTGGAGACTTCTTTTTTTGCCACTATTTTTTGGGCTTGTTTTTACTAAAAAGTTTGGGTTTTCAGTGTATGCACAGAAAAACTAAGTTTGTGTTTTTCATAAGAAAACTCAGATTTTTAAAAGGCAGTGGGAACAGGGGAATGCCAGTAACTGCAGTCCCAGTGCCAAGATTCTACCAGTAAAGAATGGCTGGTAATGCACTCAGTCCCTGGAGCACTGAATGAGAACATGACTTCTCTCCTTTTTCCTCACAGCTGTGCTTTTTTGTGGCGATGCCACTGGCTGAGGATGGGACCGTTCCAGACTCTCACACCTGCTTTATCTTAACTGTAGAGTTCAGATTTCAAAATCGATAGGGTAGCATTTCATAAGACAGGACAGGACCAGGGGGAATGGTTTCAAACTGAGATGGGGGAGGTTTAGGTTGGATATTAGGAGGAGGCTTTTCACTCAGAGGGCAGTGACACACTGAACAGGTTGCCCAAGGAGGCTGTGGATGCCCCATCCCTGGAGGCATTCAAGGCCAGGCTGGATGTGGCTCTGGGCAGCCTGGTCTGCTGGTTGGTGACCCTGCACATAGCAAGGGGTTGGAACTGGATGGGCATTGTGGTCCTTTTCAGCCCAGGCCATCCTATGACTCAATGATATTCTAATGAACGTGATGTGTGGTGGTCTGCAATGCAGAATACTTTACATATTTTCACAAGGTCTGGGAGGAAGGGAAAAATAAAATACTGAAATAATGGGCAGGGATGTTCTAGCAGAATATATGGATTTAATAGTGAGAGACAGGAACGGGGTTTCTTGCACATCCATTGTGTGCGATCTATTATATGAATTTAAAGTAATAAAGTACCAATAGTAATCACTATGTGTAAATTCCCTCCCTTAATTTTGTGCATAATAGGCAATGCATAGCAGTACCAATTACCCTGCATTCTCTCTTTGAAGAGGTGGCACTAAAGATAATGCTGATGTTCCTAGTTGAAAATTCTATTATCTCTAAGAAAGAAACAGTTAATTAACCTCGTAAAACCATTAGTAGGTGGTTGTTAGTGTTTAAGGGACGTCTGTGTTGCGGCAGGGACGCTTTGCAGTAGGAGCCAGCAGGACTAACTCCAGGCTGTGCAGAGAGGGAGCTTCACCTATACAAATAGCGCATAGCAGAGTTTGTGGTAACGATCAGGGCTGGATGTGAAGGATATCTGTGACAGCTGGAGGCTTTGAAAAGTGGCACAGAACACTGCTGGGTGTTATGCGCTTCCATAAGTTGTCTTGCAAGTTGGTGCCCCTTCAGAATCATGCATTCCTCCTGCAGGAGAACATCTTCAGGTCAACGTAGATGATGCAAGTGCTGCACGCCTAATGGCTTTTGATTATATGAGCTGGAGTGTGAAGGCTTCTTATACTTATTCATTCATTGGAAAGCATTTTATGATCAGCAGAAATTTGATTTTTCATAAACAAATACCTTTATTGCAGTGCTAAATTCACATCAAAGCAAACAAAGGAGAATTTTACGATTATTTCTTCTGTCAAAGAATAAAATTCCTCAGAAAACAACAGTGCCAAAACAAGGAAAGGTAAACTGTAAGAATACTCTGAGCAATGCTGATTTTTGTGAGCGAAGCAGTCATTGGACATCATGCATTTCTTTCACATTTTGCTGGCAGCTCTTCCAGATAGCAATGTAGGAGTGCTGAATGAAGTCTTACCAGCTGTATATTCCCACAATGTCAGCATCTCAGGTGCTTCCCAGGAAGCTGTCCTAGCTCCATCCCCCTGCCTGCCCTGGCCCCAGCCTGCCTCTCCTCACCCCCTCTCTGGTTCTGTTCCCATTAGGTTCTGCACAGGAGCTGAGGCATTTGAGATGGCAATTTGAGCTGGGTTGGTTTTTGTTTCTTCTGTAAATCTGCCATCAACTGTTTATAAATGATGATACAGATGCTGGAGGAAATTAATATGCTAACCAGATGAAGAGGATAATATGTGGCTCATGTACTCCTCTCTTGTCTTGGCTTTCTCTGAAATCAATTGGACTCTGCCTACTGATGCCTACTTAATTCCCAGGTGTTTGAGAGAATCAGGTATGTCATCTAAAAGTTATTACAGCCCATCCAAAGAAACCATGTGATTTCTCAAGGATAGGAAATCATTAATGGCCAACTAGGCTTAAACTCTTGTAGCAGAAAATGCTCTTTTTCTAAGGGTTTTTAAAACTTAATGTTTAATGTTATGTAGGGAAATAGGATTGGTTTCTGTACAATGGGATACAGTTGCAAATCCAGAAGTGCACCTTCAAATGTGTGTAATACCTGCTGTTTGTAAAGAATTCTAGATCTATAGATTCTCAGAATATGTTAGAATATTACATAGAATAAACTTCTTCAGTCTGTCCCATCTTGAATAATCTGCAGGACCTGAGGTACCTCTGTTTCCCATGTCCCTATTGCTGGTGCCTGCCTGCCTTCCTCCTCCCCCTGCCCTGTGTTTGTCTGTCTGTCCCCTCCAACTTTCTCCTCCCACGCTGGCTCTGAATGTGCCAAGGGACCTCAGCTCTGAGGCTATGTGAGCAAGGTGTCAGTCCAGTAAACCTCTATCCAAAATGATTGGTGATTTTGGGAATGACATGGAAGGCAGCACGGGTCCCTGATGCCTGACAGGTTGCTCCCAGCTGGTGCTTTACCAGGGAGTGCAGTTCAGAATAGGGTGCATGGATCCTACCCATCTGCTCCCAGTCATTACAGAACTCTTCCTCCTACATGTGGAAAAAAAAAAAGATAAAGGGCCTGTGAGGGAGGGAAAAGGAGTGAGCCTTCTGTAGGGTTATTTTTTTTACTCTGATGCAATATAATTAATACTAGTGATCCTTCTACTTCACTAGCTTGGGATTGTTTTATTTTAGACACTGACTCCCCGGTGTATGAATCGTGACTTATGTTGATCAGAGTATCCATCATAGTGGGGACTCACTGCACTGTAGGTACCGTCATGGTTTTGTAAGCAATAGCAGTGCTCTCAGTTGATTGACAAGTTGCCTTCTGTAGCCAAACTGGATATCACGTAGATGACTCTCTTTTTTTGACAGTATTTGGGGCTTTAATCTGTTGACTTTCATTGTGGTTTAACCCGGTGGGTGGCTCAGCACCACACAGCTGCTCGCTCCCTCTTCCCAGCAGGAGGAGGTGAGAATCAGGGGGAAAAAAACAAGATAGAACTTCTGGGCTGAGATAAAACAATTAAGATAGAGAAAAGGAAAAGGCTAACAGTTATGACAATACATATATGTAGGTATGTAACAAGTGATGCACACAAGTGCTCACCACTCCTGACTGATGCCCAGCTTGCCCCCCTTTCTAAACTCTCCTTCCCCCCCATGTCATACAGTACGGAATGTCCCTTTGGCCAGGCTGGGTCAGCTGTCCTCATTGTGTCCCCTCCTGGCCCCCTGTGCCCCCATTGTAGGGCAGTGGGAAATAGTGGGTGTCCTTGGCTGCATACAGCACTGCTCAGCGACAGCTGGAAACATCGATGTGTTACCAACACTGCTCCTAAAACCAAAGCACGGCATCACGCAGACTCTCTGGAGGAAAACAATTCCATCCCAGCTGAATTGAAGACAACTTTGTACTTATGATGTGAGTGCTCTATCCATTTTATGTTGAAAGAATACCTTTAACAATTAAAATAATATTTAAACAATGAGTATCAGAAGCAGCAGGAAAAACAACAAAATGTTACCAAAAAACAATGGCCATCTGGATGGTTGTGCTGTGCCACCTGCGTAGGGTTTGTATGGCTGTTCATCACAGAAATAGCCTGCTTCTCTCGTTGCCTGTTTCAAGATGGTGCTAAGAAACTTTTTGTTTAAATGCACTGTTTGTTTTACTGCTCAAAGCTCAGAGATGAATCACTATTTTAGTACTGGTGCGTAAAATGCTTTGTATCTTGTAATCTCAAAGATGGATGTAATCCATGTGGGGAATGGGTGAGTTGTATTCAGAAGATGCTCGGTTGTCTGTGATGTGGAAAGCATATGGAGTTCTGCTGCATAGGTCAGGTTTTCTATTTAAAAAATGTAGAAAGCAGATTTGTGCCTGTTGGGCTGTGGGCTGTCAGGGCTTGTGCTCCTCTCAGGGTGCTGGGAGCACAGAGTGGAAATAAAGCAGTCTGAAATCAGGCCCAGCTTGAGGAGCTGGGAGCAGGAGGAGGTCCAAAGCACCTGTATCAGGTTTTGATGCATTTGTGCCTTAATGCAGGGATGGTTCCAAGCCAGGTCATAGAAGTTGAATAATAATAATTTACTTTAACATTTTCAAAAAAAAAAAAAGTTTAAATAAACTGGCAAGGATGTTTATCTACCATGATGCCACCCAGCACCAATGAGGGTGGGATCTCCAGCCTGTGATTTTCTGTAGTACCAATGATGTACCAAGTTGAGTAAATGTGATTTCCCATAACCTTATCATCACAAGCATCCTTCACTGAGAGATGTCTTGTTTACTGGGGTAAACTTGGGAGAAATTCTTGGAAATGAAAATGATGCTTATGTTATAGCATTACATTTGTAACCATGCTGTTGTAGGGGTACAAGTGAAGGCAGACTCAGAAAAATAACCTCCATAATTGTGTGTGTAGCAGATAGTGTCTCCTATTTAAAGGCAGGCACAGTTTTTTAGCTTTCCACATTGTGTTATCTGGAAGGTAAAGAATTGTGTGGCTGGCATTGGGTCAGCAAACTACTCCTGTGCTGTACCTTACTTTTAGCAGTATCACATGTATATTGTTATGCAAATTTCTGGGAAAATCCTATCTCTGCTTTCAGTGGTGGTGAGCAATGGAATAGTGGCTGGCATCAGCAGGTTTAGCTCAACCAAGAAATGGTCAAAGCACAAATCAGTTTCAGAAAAAGGTCATGGGGGCTCTCTTTTTTCCCCTTCCTTTTTAATCAGGAGAAAGAAACTCAGGTTGTCAATCTTAACATGTCACGTTTCTAAAGGCAGATTTGCTGCAGCAGCAGAAGCCATAGCAGTCTTCGGACAGCTGACTGTAATGGCTGCCCACTGCAGCATTCTCCAGTAGAGGCTTTCAGCATGTGAATTCTCAGGAAGAGGTGCTGGCAGCTGGGTTCCATCCCCATCACATTGGAGAGCCTAGAATGCTGATAAGCCATCAAATTGTTAAAACCCATTTGAAATGGAGTCACTTCAAATGAATGGAAATTAATGGAAATAGGTAATGGAAATCATTGGCTTCAACAGAGATGTAATGTATTTAGTTTACACACGTCTTAAAGGTAATTGATGATCCTCACTTTGAATTTAATGGAATTCCTCCAGTCTTATTGCAATGTAATAGAAAATATTCTGTAATTGAAAATCAATTCAGATAATTCCTATTAATAATTAACACTCCTATCTCAGAATTGTCTAGCATCTGTAATTTAGTGCAAGGGAATAAGCCCATGACGGTGAGGTGAAGCTCAGCTCTGGATTCCATGTGTGCCGCCTGCAGAGGACATTGGAGGTGAGCTGGGGCTGCATGGCCAAGCTCCCTGCCAAAGCTGCTGGCTCTGGGGTTACCTCGGTTCTTCATGGGGTCACCTTCTGCCCTACAACATTAACCACAATAGGATGTATCAGTATGTGATATGTAATTAGGACCCAGACGGAAAACCTTGGTCAGAAGTGCTTAGTGCTGCACGTCAGCAGAATTTGAGCACAGATTATGAGAACTGACACAAAAGTGGATTTACAATGAAGGTGGCCAGGGTCCCCAGGCCATGTGTGTCACCTTCCTAGTGCTGAGCATCAAGAGCAGCACAGACCTGCTTCCTCTTGCTTCTCTTGGCTCAGATCAAAGTGATGTCATCCATCATCTGCTTGGGCGGGTTTCCCCGGACCCTGCAGGTGCAGGCATTGCACACTGCACCTCGTGTCTGAAGGAGTCATGCCCCACAGCTGCCTTGGCTGTTGGACTGGTGGTGAGGGAGCCTTGCCCACCCTGTGACACTGGGCATATCAGGCATAGGTCAAGACAAAGCTCATCATGTCTCCTGTCCGTATTCTCCATCTAGCAGTAGCTTTAAGCATTTAAAGCCCCTTGGTTTCTGTTGTGGCACAGCCATGTCAGCACACACCACAGGCCTGAGAGGTGATAAAGCAGCACAGTCTATGTTGCTCTGTAGTGCATATGCATTTGCTGATGGGTGCCTTTGTCTTGCAATAGGGTTAGGCTCAACCTACTGGGCAAAAATACCTCTGTGCTATGCTGCGTGCTGAGGTCTGCTGCTGCACTTGATTCCTGTTCTGAAAGTTCCTCTTAGGTATAGTATAAAAATGCCCAAATCCTCCAACTTCTGTGAGGTTTATTCTTTTGGGGTTGAATGGGTAGGACTGAGAGGGAGTGTCATGGGCCAGATTAAAAGTCTCTTCTGAGTGATATGGAAAGGCCAGTGTAGCCCTGGGAGTTTGCTTTATTACAAGGACACAGATCAACACTTGACTGAATCTGGCTCTTAATTTCCCAATCCAGTGAACAGTTGCATTTCTGAGAACAGCAACACAAAGCGCATCGCAACTGATAAGTAATGGCACTATGTTGCAAGTATTTTAATTGAGAAGCTTTTTTGTTCAGGGACTCGTATGTTACCAGCGTTTAACAGTACAAGCACCTCTTTCCTATTTCATTTTCTAACTCCCAATTCTAAATAATTCAAAAACAATTCCCCTGAATGCAACTTTTGTCAGTTTTTACAATGAGATTATTAAGCAGTGTGTGGTCAGCAGTAGCTCCCACCCTAATTACGCATTCAGTTCCATAGAAGTCCCCTTTCTTTTTAATTACTCCTTGACATTTGATATACAGAATTTTATGGCTACTCATCATTGGTTTTACTTTTTTCTTTGTTTCCTCCATTAAGCTGACAGACTGAATTGCTTCTCTCTTGGAAACTGACTGTAGTCTTGACCTGTAGAATGACCATAGAACAAAGCCTTTTTCACTCGAGAGGGAGTCTTCTGAATGCCATGTGTAGGTGTACTTCATCAGCCAAGTGTTGGTCATGGAATCATTAAGGTTGGAAAAGACCGTGAGGATCACTGAGTCCAGCCATCAACCGAGATGGCTTTCAGTTCTTCAGAAGATGAGGTTTGTTTACATCACTTAGGCTGTTCTGTTCAAAGGGAGAAGCACTGGTGCTGGTTTCTGAGGAGGTGGGGATCTGTCCTTGAACTGCCTGTGTGTAACACTGGTGGCAGCAGATAGTAGAGTTTATATTGATGAAAATGGGCGACTCATGCTTATAAGCTTACTTAATGAATTCCAAGCTCCTCTCTAGCTCGAGCAGTTTGGTGAACTTTGCAATCATGTCTGCAGGTTAAAGGAAAGCTGAATGAGAATTTTTAGGCATGCAGTCTTAAACATATGTACCTACATCAGCACTGATTCTTTTAAAGATTTAGCCTAGGATTTAACAGGAGGCTGCTAGTGAGCTTACTGGTGTCAGGGAAATATTTGAGTTCAAAGTTAAATGTTTTTCTGGATCCTCAGGCAGGTATTTCACATGTGCCTTTCTCTCATTTCAAACAACGACATTAATTTCAACATGAAACTTCAGGATTCACCAAGTATAATGTAGAATATTTAGTTTTTATATCAGTCAGTTCATCTCCTGTCTGATCATCATGAAGAAGGGTGTGGTAAGAGTTGGTGAGATAATTCCAAGTTTACTTCCCCAGCTGATGTGGGTAATGTTCAGACTGAGATGTTTGGTGTTGTCTCACTGTGGGTTTAACCAAAAGGCACCCAGGTGTTACATGGCACAGTTATGTGTGTGCCTGCTTACTACAGTCTGCATGGTGGACCTGCAGAGCAGGACAGCATCATGCACTGAAGGGAGCACAGCAGGCACATACTGGCTTCCCTGTGGTATCTCTTTAAATGCATATCTGAAAATGTGAAGTATGCTGTTCTGAGCAGAAAACTGACGTTCCCTGAAAAACAAGGGAGGAGAAAAAAAAGAATAATTGAAATAAAAGCATGGCATCTGCTTTGAAATATTCACCACAGCTAAGAGTAACTGCAGAGGCTTCAGAGGGAAATGATTCAGTAGAAAGTTTCAAAAGACTCTATTAGATGATAAAGTTATAAACTTGTCTTCCCCCCGAGCATGCTGAGAGGGAGCTGCGTGTTTCAGCATCCCTTATTCTTGTGGCACGCTGTGGCTGTATGTGGTCGCACTCAGATCTTTGTACCCACACCAGTGCTCTCTGCAGCAGGTACGATGCATCTTGGTTCCATCTCCTAATGTTTACATATTACATATTCATATGTAATGTTACCACCACTGATCTGTAAAAGCACAATTTTCCCTACTGCCTTTCATCTTGGCCATCGCCCCCAATAGCAGTGCATGCTGATGAGGAACCTGGGTTTGTTAGTATCTTTAACTTGGTTTGTGGTGAGACAAGCAATAGCTGCAGAGACAGGACAGCCCCACTGCAATCAGCTGGAGCCAGCTTCCCTTCTTCCCCTGTCCTGTGGTTATGCTCCCTTCCATGGGAGGAAATATTCTGCCATGGCAGGTTGAAATGAATCTGAACTGCCGGTATTGCTTTGCAAGGACCAAAAATTGCTGCAGGAAATGACCAATGGAGCCAGTGTGCCCCACAACACCCCTTGCAAGGATATCCTCTTCTGCTTAAGCAAATGAAATGGGCAAGCACTGCTGTAGAAAGCAAATGAATTTAATTTTGTGGCCTGTTTTGTGTCTTTTTAAGGTATACATTTTCTGTCAAAACGCTGCTTAGATTGAAAGTGCCATTTCTGATTCATTTCTTTCAGAAGTAGATCAGGTAAAGAAAAACCTTCATTATCATGCGAGTCAGTAATAGCTTTTCCTCTCTGAGCTGTACTGAGCAGAAGAGTACAGTAATAATGCTACCTGGGAATGATTCTCTCCGGGTAGGAAAAATTAAGGTGTTTTCCTATTTAAAATTGTGCTTTATGTGCAAGCTACTGAAGTGCAATCGAGTGTCAGTGGTTTCCAAAGAGCTGCTTTCTGGGAGGGCTCAGACCCGCCTCTGTGCTGGTGCACGCGGGGCCCTGCCTCTCTACACTGGGTTTTTATGCTGGAAATTGCTGATAGATGCTGTGCAGCTGCTTCCCCCAGTGCTACCCAGGGGAGTCCTGGGGAAGAAACCTAAAATGGGCTGTTTTGTACTGGAGAATCTTCTTTCCCTGTAGTGATCATGGTAGGACCCTTATGCTCAGGGTTAGAAATTCACCTGGAGAGGCACAGGGCATTCAGCTGGACTGGGGCTGCAGAGGGCAGGAATGTCCTGGAAGGTGAATGAGGGAGAGAAATTGGAGCTTCTGGAGGTGTTTTCTCTGAAGTGCATCTATTTGCTGAAACAGAATCAGCCAGAAGAAACTTCAGATCAAAGTGTATGCAATAGAAGACAATGAAAGTAAAATGGGAGATTAAACATGTTAGACACCGTGCAAAAAGGAGCAATGAATGGCTCTGAAGTTGGATGAAACCAGCAAAGCAAAGGCACTAAAGTAAATGAAAAGATGAATCAAGCAGTCACTGTGGGGGGAAAAGATGGGCTCCTTTGCATACGTGTGGGGGGAAAAGCAGGCCGCTGAGCTTTAGATGTTTTTAAATAAAAGGATGTGCATAAGGGTAGTGCATAAAACCTGAAAGTATTTGTGTAGACCATAAGAAAAAAAGTTAACTTGAAGCAATAAATGAGCAGGATTATGTGCTGGGGGAAGTTCTTGTTAAATATTAGGAGTAATCCCCCAAAGAGCTGTCAGGCACTGACACAGGCACTGCTATGGCCTGCCCAGGGAGTGATGGGGTCACCGTTTCTTGGGGTGTTCCAGAACTGTGGGTGTGTAGCACTGAGGGCCACACTCAGTGGGTGTGGAGGGCTGGGCTGGGTTTGGGGATCCTGGGGGTCTTTTTCAACTCTCACAGTTCTATGATTCCAGTCAGTCTTATGGTACTGTAGTAAAACTTGGAGGCAGCTAACATAAACACCAGTGTAAAAGCAGCAGGGTGAACAGGATGCATGGGACGTGGTGCTGCATGGGGTGCGTATGGGGCTGTAGCAAAGATGATGTCCTCTGGTGTGGTCACGGGTGGCATCAGAGTGTCTCACTCCTTTCCATTTAAAATAGCAACACAATTATCCTTTCTTCACAGCTATACAAACATTATTTAGAAAGGGTAGATCAGAAATAGTGGAACTTTATAATATGTAAGTTCTCTGCCATGAAAGTATTTAAATTACATTTTGTTGCTCGTGATGAATCTGTCCTCACAGAAGGAGTCAATCTGAGCTCAGGGCTGGGAAGATTAAAGAAGCTCTGCCATGGGCTCATGTATTTCAATCTTCCCAGACTCGCTGGGCAGGCACTGCCAGGTACTGAGTGGAGAAGGAATTAGCTGTGTACTTATTCCTCTGCCCAGCACGCTCCCAGTAGGAGTATTGCTGTCTGAACGTAGTCGAAGTGGCTGGAAAGGAATCTGATAATGCATCTGCTGATTTTATTAGCTAACTTTTCCCTTGAAACTGGAGGAGAGTGTGATTCTCTTCTGACAGAGTGGTATGTGGGACACTGTCGTGGTGTCTCCTCCTCCTCCTCCCTGGTTCCCTGCCCTCCCAGCATTGTACAGGGATGGTGGGATGTGCTTGGTGCTGGTCCTTGCTGTACTTTGTTCTGCACTGCTGGTGCTGCCCACCTGCAGATGATAGATGCCTGGGCATTCATCTGTAAAAGCACCAGTGCAAAGTGCTGTCACTTCTCAGCCATCTGCTTACCAACCTCTGTGTGCTGCAGCACGGGCAGGGGTGTTGGAGAAGGGCAGGGTGTTGTGTGAGGTTCTGTCCAGCAGTGAGCACACACCTCTTTATTTTGGGGCAGGCCGTGTTTTCTGGCTTCACCCCTACCCGGGAAATCTCACTGGAGATATTGCACATCTGCAGGCAGCCCTATGACTCATCAGCTGCTGAACTGGTTGAAGGTTTGGGGGAAGAAGTCCTGCTTGCTGAAGGATGACTTCAGAAATACATTTTTTGCAACATAATTGTCATGTTTGATAGATTTCCCACCTCTTGTGGAAAATGTCATGCTCTACCAAACTAATCTATGTGATTATTTGAAAACCACATAAAAACATCATCAAAATGGATGACAGGCCAATGATAGAAAACCTGTGCTTGCTTGTTCTGTAACAGGCTCGTGGCCATGAGTCTTTTTTTTTTCAATATGAAAAATGTTGCTGTGGGAAATGAAAACAGGCAGGAACACAGGTTAAGGAAGGACCAGCACATCGCTGTCTTCCACTGGGACAAAATCAAAATGTTTATTTACCTTTTGGGGCAGGATGAGCCCAGGGATGGAAAGCTTGCACTTGAGAGCCTTTCCTTAGCTGATTTTCTTTTGCCAGGGTAGCTATTGATTTCAGACAATAATATTTTCAGAAGGGATTCGATGGGGATAATGAAACAGGAAGGAGCTTTGCTGTGATGTATCAACCTATAATCTGTAAATCAATGATAAACTTTATTTAATGGTTCGAAAACTAAATGGATTCAATCTAATTAACTCTCTAAGCTGTAAAAGATATTTATGAGAATTAAATTTTAATACATACTTCCTGAGGGCAAGATAAAGCATCTTGTCTCTTAAGCAAAGGTTGCATCTCCTGTTTGTTTGCCCTGTGACTCCAGAACACATTTGGGTGGTGAGGCCATGTCTCCCAGTGGCTGATATTGGTGGATCTATATGGTTATATCATGTGCAGATATAACCCTATAGTTTTAGCTTGTCTGCACAGCCAGGCATCTGCTCTCAGCTATGGCATAATTTATCCTTTTGTGGACATCAGTGTGGGTGTGAGATAGAGCACCTGTGTCAGCAAACCATGGTGGGTGTGGGGCCTTGCTCTGGTGGGAGAAGCAGCTGCTGAGCACGAGGTTGGAGTACCCTGAGGTGCTGCTGTGTTTGGGGTGTCTGCCCACCATGCTGTTTCCTCAGTAGGTTTGGCAGAGGGATAGGACCCACATCAAGTTTTTTATCTTACTCTTCATTTTAACTGCAAAAAAAGACAAAACAATCAAAGTTCTTGGAAGGATCAAAAAAACCCCACAAAAACATTGCACTGATTTTCAGAGAAGAGAGAAGCTGATGAGAAAGCCCCCAGGCTTGTAAATCCATCCAGCCTGTTCTTCAGTGCCAGAAACTAGTATTCCATTTCACCAAATCTCCTGTAGCACTCACTGCTGGTGATGGCTGCTGGAGGTGGTGAAGCATGGGAGTAGTTTCAGCAATCCCACAACTAGAGGTGGGAAAAGCATTACCTTCATAGGGCTTTGCTTCTCCTTTTATCACACTGATCTGCTTTGGGAACACAGGTGCTAAGGCACAGGAGGCTGTTCCCAGCTGCTAGAGCCCCAAGTTCTCCAGTCTGAGCACCCTGCCAGCCCTTGGGATGCTGAGCAGAGCCTTTCACTTCTGGATCTTTGTTCCCTGTTTGAAGTGTTGTCTAAAGTATTCAACTGGGGAAAAATGTGCAATTGTTTGCATTTCTCTGAGCTCTCCAACTGAATCTCTCATCTCGGTTATTCACCTCAGGTTGCTTTTGGATTTTCTTTGAGTTTTGCAATTAAATATATATCAAAAGCCTCTTCTGGTTCTGACATCCCTTAGAGTTGGTGTATTCAGGCAGTCCTGTTCTCCCTGGCGTCACTGGCAGAGTTAAGCCACTGGTTTTGTAAACCAGTTTGGTGGTTGGCTCTGCATGTGCTGCATTATAAATGCTCTGCAGCAAAGAGCATCTCCGTCTGTTCCAGCCTCATGCACCCTGGAATTCTGACTGTAGGCAGTGGTCACAGCACCAGGCCCTGCTCCCAGCTGCCCTCAGGCCTGACTGCTCCTCACCCCCCACCCCCAGGAAGGAGCAGTGGGGCAGGTCTGACCCTCACAGCTTGCTGAGTTGGGAATCAGGTGGTGTGAGACTGTAATAGAGGAAGTTGATGGGTTTATTAAATTTGTGGAGCAGGGAATATTGGTATCAGATCAAGGCTTTGGCAACTCACCCTGCAAACTTTTTTCATCCCTTTATTTATATAAAGAGCCAAGCATGTTTGGAAATGTTTTATTTATTTATTTTTTTACCCTGCAGTGAGGACTTAGGAACAGACTGCTCTGAATCCACGTGCATCCAAATCCCAAGGAGAAAAAAGTCCTGTCACTGCTGCCATGTGTTTCTTTTTCCTGAGGCAGTATGTTACATGAAGGTAGAACCCAGTGCAGGTCACAGCGTGGTGGAAGCGTACAGCCATGTCTGTGGCTTATCCTGACATGGTGCAGTGGGCACTGCCTCGCTTCCCTTTCCATTCCCCACCCCAGGCCATGTCCCTTTGCTCAGGCACTCAGAGTACTGGTGTCTGAACACACCACGAGAAGCTGGCACCTTGGCTGAGACCTTCCCCAGTCTATTTGTTGTAATTAACCCAGCTCTATGGGCTTTCTATCAGATGGGTATTTTGCTTTAATTGGCTTTATTTTTTGTTTTTAAAAATGCAAGTTAGTGATAAGTAGATTGTTCTCATTTTTCCCTTAATGATAAGTAGAATGTAGTTGTTAAACTCACTTTCTCATTTGCTCAGCATCATTTTGAAATCAGATCCAAAAACATCTTTCACTTTGCCTTCAAGCCTTTAGTTTTCTTTTTTACTTTTATTAACTGTACCATTTCAACTCTTTGAAAAGGTAGATAACAGCAGGACAAGGGGAAATGGTTTTAAGTTGAAAGAGGGGAGATTTAGGTTGGATATCAAGGGAAGTTCTTTACTGTGAGAGTTGTGAGGTTCTGGAACAGCTGCCCAGAGAGGCTGTGGATGCCCTGTCTATCCCTAGACGTTCTCAAGGCCAGGTTGGATGGGCCCTGAGCAACCTGGTCTGGTATTAAATGTGCAGATTGGTGGCCCTGCCTGTGGGGTTGGGGGATTGGAGCTTGATGATCCTTGAGGTCCCTCCCAACACAGGCCATTCTATCATTCTATGATTTAATTATGTGCACAGTGTTTTTCAGACAACTGTGAAGGAGGGTTTTTTTACATCAGCTTTGTATTGTACTGTAAGTGAAAGACCACTTTCTATTCTCAAAGCTTAATTCCATGTTTAAGGGCACAACACCTGATTTGCACACAGTGCAATGCTCTGCTGCATGCAGGGCTGATCTGGGGGGTGGGGGGAACGGACAACAGCATGTGCTCACCTGTGCTCTGCTGCCTTCCTCTCCTGAGCACTTGCTGAACCCCAGCTCTCTTTACTGGTTCGGGTGAGTTAAATCACTCCAGTATCTAAAGGCAGCATGGTCACGGGCATTTTTGTTCTCAGTTGGCACATCTGCCCACATGGTGAGGGCTGGCTGCTGTAGAGGTCCTCTTGGAGTGGCATATTTAGGGAGAGCTTTCCAGAGGTTGCAATTGTCTGTTCAGCCTCTCCCACTGTCGTCTTGTGCTCAGCTACATCCCAGCTGGCACCAACCACGCCAGTGGGGAGCACTACTGCTGCTGGGGATGCTCTGTTGGGGCCAATAGCCCCCAGTGCTCTTGGAGAGCTGGCATGGGTTGGGTTCAGCCTGTGTCTAAGTTCTGAGGGGGTGAAGAAATCTGTTTGAATACTTACTTGAAAAAAGCAAGCCACACTTGGAAAATGCTAAAATAAGGTTGGCTGCTGGGTGATAGGTTTGCATTTGAAAATGGGAAGGGTTGCTGGTTTGATTTATATTTATTACAGCATTAAAAGAAGCTGGATCAATGTTACACTTCATCCTCATTATAAACTGGAGCTCTGCTTTGAATTATAGATGCAATGTCCTACTGACTGATTGGCAATAATCCCCAAGATGAAAAGGCAACCACTTGGTCTTGCTGCTGGCAGCTCAGGGACTCCTGCAAACCACGGGCAGTCCCTGTGGACACCTCCTGTTGCTGCTGCTGTTCTGACCCCGAATGGCTGGGCTTGGGAATGGGACATCCCCTGTGCTTTGGCCTTTTGGTGATGAAAGTAGCTGCAGGCACAGGGGAGAGGCAGCAGACCTCCAGAGAGGGAGGATGAGGATTTGTTTGGAGGGGTGCGCTGGGAGCATCCCATGCCCAGAGCCACTTGGATGAGTGCTGCACCTGAAGCCTCTGCTACCTGCTCTGGGTGAGGGCTGAAGATGGGGTTAGAGGCACTGTTGTGCAGGGCAGGGGGGTCTGATGGCTCCTGGCTTCTTCCCCTGCACAAGGTGAAGAGGCATTGTTTGAAGCATCTGCTTCAGTATTGCTGAAGCTGTTGCTGGATTTGTTCCAGATGAATCTAAATTGGAAGGTGTTGCAAATGCCAGATGGAGCAGGGGTATGGAACAGAGAAACATGAAAGGCTCGGAAATATAGGCAACGTCTTTAAAGATAAACCCAGAAAAATAAAAGCTTCTCAGGCCTTGAGGGGAAGAATCCAAAGCCCCAACCCTCAATGGAAGGAGCTGCGTAAAAGCAGCCATGACAAAAGGTACAGCGGTGAGAGCCAGTTGCAGAGCAAGCTGGAACATTTTCAATACCTCTTTTTTTCTGTCTATAAATATGGCTATTTCACTGCTGTTGCACACTTTGCTTCTATTTTACCCCATTAGTAGTGCTGTGGCTGTGATAAGAAGGGAGAGGTGTGAATACCCAGCAGTGCTGTTCCAGCTCTGCCTGCACTGCCCATGGCTGCGGGTTGGACACTGCAGCAGGTCCCAGCTCTTCACCTCCAGCTTCAGCTGCTGGGCTGCCAGCTTAGCTTCTGGTATTTTACTTCTTTTCCTCTGGGGGAGATGCAAATGATTTTTGTTTGGTTGCATGATGAGAAAACAGAGATGATCGTTGCTGTTAAGCCTTGTAAGCTGGACCTGAAAATGCATGTCATAGCTGAGGCACATGTGTCCCCACCTGAGATGGGCACTCAACAGCTGGCACTTGTGTGTGTACAAACAGTGCTGTCTGCTGCTTGGTGCCACCAAAAACAGACTCAGCCCCAGCTATCCTTACCCTGGGTGCCTCTGCCTTCTCCTCCTGCACTGCTTCTGTGCAGCAGCACTTGTCTGATAGACAATACTGGTGAAAAGCACTTGATTTAAGAAATGAAAAACAAACATCAGGAAGCAAGTAAAAGTTGCTTGAAGGGTACAGCCTGGCTTGTTCTGAAGTTGTCCTTCCACATTACCACTTTTTTGCTTTGAAATAATCCCTTGTAGCATTTGGGTCTGTTTGTTTTTTCGTCTTTTTTTCCTGTTTGTGTGCAGCACGCCATAATTCCCTTGAATTATTGATGTGGAGGATGATGAAGGTCTGTCTATCTGTGGATAGTCTCAAGTGCACCACTTACAGTAATGGATCCTCTGTAGACAAGCTCAGCGTTTGTACATCATCCAGTGCAGGCAACCTGCCCATGGCAGGAGTGGGGACTGGGGGGGGCTTTCAGGTTCCCTCCAATCTGCAGCATTCCATGGTTATTTGAGACGAACAAGATGGTTTTGCCTCATCAGCATCTCCTCCATACGTGTTTGGGGCAGCACCCAGGCGTGGTGTTATCTGAAGGTGGGAGAACATGGCGTGGAAATGTTGAAGATGGTGGATGTTGTAGGCAAGTCTGACTTCTAGCAAGTACAGCAATTTAAATTAAAATCCGGAATTACATATGTGAGGGTATATCACAACAGAATGTGGCACTGATTCAGTATTCATTCTGGATGAACGTCATTAAAAGTAATTATCAGTAGGAACAATTTCCATGAGGCTATTCCAGTTTTCAGCGAGCATCCTTTCTGCAGAGAACAGAGTCCTTCTGCGATGGATATCTTGGTTTTCACCCAGATTACTGTTTGCCAGATCCCATGTTCTGGATTTGAAATTCCTCTTTTTGGCTGTTGCTATAGAAATCACAGAGCTGTCAGAGACTCTTTGCTTTCATTTTACTTTCTTTTTAAATTGAGTAATGCTGTGCCCAGAATCTGCACGTGGATTTCTCAATAGCAAGGGAGTAAACATGTGGTGACATGGACTGCAATGGCAGAATGTGACCCTGTGCCCGTGCTTACAGGAGCTACAGGCAGCCCCACGGCGCTGGGTGCCGGCGATGTTGGGATGCAGTGCGCCCACCTGTTGCTGCTCACGGGTGGGCTCTGCTCCCTGGCTCTGCCCATGCTGGCCACCAAACCCACTGTGTTCCTCTGGCCAGCAGGTGGAAGCAGAGAAAAAAAAACTCTTGAAGGCTCTTGCGTGTTCCCATGCTGTTCACAGAGATGCTGTTTTCCTCCGAAATTGCAAGCCATTAGGGGATAGAAAATACCATGTAATTTTGCTGAGCCCTGCATCTGGTCCACAACAGCCTGAGCCAGGTGATTTTTAGAACAGCTTGCTCTGCTGTTCATTACTGGTGTTGGTTTTTTCTATTTTGTTTCATATTCTTTTTCATGCTTTTATGCATCATAAGCAACAGGAGAGCAAATTTGTACTCAGACCCTTCCTTTTGCTATTTGTTAAATTGGGTTACTGCTTCCCTGAAATAGAAAGGACATTTGTTAAGCATCCAGCGCAGCATTAGGTGTGTGCTTCAGTCTGCAGTCTGCGCTGATAACAGTGTTGGGAGCATCGTGACCAGGTTTCACCATTGGAGCCCCTGTGATAGCAATCTTAGTGCTAATTTTTACTGCATTGGTATTGGTCTACCAGAAAGTGCTGTTGCCTCATCTGTCAGTCTGCCCATTCTCTGTCCAGGCTCAGCTTTTTGGAGCCCTGATGTGTATCTCAGTGCCTGGTGCTGTCCTGGAGCTCCAATGCCTTCTGACTGAGGACAGGTGATGGTATTGAAATCACAGCAGGCAGCTGTCAAGCTGTGGTCATCTTCAGCTCAGAAATAAAAGTAACAATTTACTGTTAGTTTGAATCAGTTTAACTTGATAACACAATCAAAATTTTATCACTCTTTTTTCTTCCGTGGAATGATTTCATTTCTCTTTATTTTCTGTAGATTTTAGGTTTATAGCCTCCACGTATTGGCAATATTTGCAGAGAAGTGAAGAAATATTATGGAGGGAAATAAATACATAAATATTGTGCTATATTCATAGTAAAAGTACATTTAAGCTTCAATGTATCATATAATCAATTGGCCATTTCGTATTACTGATGTCTTTTGAGATCACATGCTTCAAAGAGGAATACCACAGTAGAAGAGAACAAAGATCCCTATGCAGACTCCCTTGGTTTAATGGTCGTGGTCTCTCTCAGCCATATCTCAGTGTGTGAGCTCTGAGGAGCAGGATATGACCACCCTCACTGTGCTGTGTGGTGAAGGGAGCACTCAGGGTTTTAGAAAAGATAATCTGCATAAATGCTTCAGGTAAAGTCAGCATAGCTGATGGACTCCAGCTGGAAGGCAACAACCCTTGCTGTTCTGGCTGGAGGAAGGTAGCACTCAGATCCTGCCAGCCTGATTAATGGTCCTAAAGCATCTGTGTACACTGGATGGGAGCTGTTTCCTACTGAATGGCCCAGACTTTCCATTCTTAAAATATTTGCAGATGTTTGCTGTTATTTCTTAGTCTTAAAATATTTCCAACCTTCTTGGTGTTACCTGTGGTGCGATGGAGCCCTGTGAGCAGAACTTCTCCCCTCTCAATGGGAACGATCTTTGTATCAATCCTCATTTAGGAATTGTAATAGAGCTGCTGTAACAGTTGTAATTGGCAAAATTAGTCCGGATGGTTGCATTAATATTCATGTATTCCTGCAGAGCACTGAGCCAATTAGTATCTCTTCCTTCTCTGTGATGGTGGCAAAGTGGGGCAGTGCACTCATGTAGGGCTGGGCTTGGTGCTGGCCATGTGCCTGGCATGCAAAGTCACATCCTTCCTGCAGGAGCACCACGGCGGGGGCTGCTGGGACGCCCACAGGTTCACAGATGTAAGGAGGAGGTGGAGGTTTGCTTCTGGGGAAACACGGAGCCACGCTGCTCTCTGTAATTATTCTGCAGTAAGCAGCACAGAGCAGGATCTGTGGGGAATACTCCTCCGTGCTGGCCTAGAAATGGGCTGGGTGTTCGGAAAGAGTTTTCAATCTCTGGTTTTTGTAGTCCTAGAAGACAGCAATGAAAGGTGGGAGAATTTCCTGCCTGTTTTTTGAGTCTTGCTCTTTCCTTTCTTTTCATATTGAAAGCTCTTGAGGAAACACATCCTAACATCACTCAGAATATTCATGTGTCCCTCTCCTGAGGAGCACATGGCAGTAGTGTTTCACCTCATAGTGCTGAGCAGGATGCCCCCAAAGCCACAGCACTGCATTTCCTGGGGCACAGCACAGGTCCATGGCTCTGGCCGCCTGTCCTGAGCTGGGGTCAGGAGCTGGGTGCCCTCAGGGGTGAGCTGAAACTCTTCAAGAAGCCTGGAAAGCTCTTAGCATCTCATCATGAGTGTGGATTGTTAAGAAGGATGGTCAGAGAGCAAATACAGAGAATGCCCTTATCAGTTTGTCTGATCAGGAAGCATAGCAGGTGGTGCTGGAGCAGGCAGTGTGCCTGCAACTTCTCTTAGGGTGCTGTGCTGATTTGCCATTTCCCTGTACTTGGGATGCCTGCAGTAGGAGGAATCCCTGTGGTCTGCAGGTGGTGGCACTCGGGGTGCTGCCCTGAGTCAGCAGAGGACTGAAAAAGTGCAACACCAGGGGCTGCTTCCCGTGAATCAGTCTCTCTGCACTTGTTAATTAAAGCTATGTATAGAATTGCTCTTAACCGGGTGGTGCTGTTGGCATCCCCACCCTCTCACCCTGCGCAGGGAAGGTGCTGCAGCTGAGGGACTGGGTTTGGGGATCAAGCTGAGGAAAACAGGTCTCCAGAGACATCAGCACCTGCAGGCACCTGGGCTCAGAGTGTGCATGACAGCAGGCAATTCTGCTACAATTATTTTATCTTTTGACATGGTGCTGTGTGCTTCACAACCTCTTTCACAAACAAATGAATAAATAAAATAAAGCTGTAAATGAATCAAGCATTTCTCTTGAAAGCTTGAAATGCAGAAGAAATAAGGAGGAAATGCTATTAGTTCTATTTTTAAAGACTTGAGGGCTGCTTGGATACCATGGTGATGAAAGTGGTGTAAGCACCTTGTTACAGATCTCTGGGATGTCTGCAATAATTTAAATGGACCGGGACAGTAAGCGGGTGGAAAGTACTTCTGTTTGTCTGCTTCCCCTTCTGCTTTCTGTTGTGAAGTGTAGTGGTTTCCAAGCTGTCAGCGTGCTGTTGGAAGCTGGCATTCCAGGCCTGGAGAGCAGTGGGACAGTCCTGAGGACACAGCCCCCCAGAATGGCTCCTGAAGGTGCAGCAGTGAGGAGCTGGGAGGGCTGGGGGGCTGGCCTGGAGCTGGTGGGCTTTGGACATCGGGCATCACCCCTGCCCAAGTGCAGAACAGCAAGAGCATCTCGGTAGTAGATGTGGTATCAGAAGAGTGAGTGCCAACCATTTCATGCAGCTCCAGCATGCCTCTGGTAGGAGTGTGCTGAGCAGTGCAGGGCGCATTTGGGCAGAGGGGTGTCCTGGTGTGGGAAAGGGGCTGCTGTGTACCCAGTGCTGTGCTGAGGGCGGTGCTGCTGCCCCACTGACAGCTGGCTGTCCCAGCTTATCAGCAACAATGCTGCTGCCATTTAATGCCTGCCAGCGAGCTGTCAACCAGCAGCAATGCACGGCTAAGTAAGGATAGTCCCCGAGCACAGTTATTTAGGGGTGGGGGTGGAAAGAAGAAAAGAAAAAATGCTTGAGTCACTCAGTTGTGACCATATAATGACTCTGTATACAAATTAGATGAATTCACATAGTGCTTATCTAAATGAGGTTGCCATTTTACAATGCTAATTTTCCTGTTGGTTGCTCGTGATAGCAGAACGCGGCGTTTCCAAACCCGCCGTGCTCCTGGGCGGTGAGCTGCAGTGCCGCGGCTGCGGGCTGAGCGGGACCTGCTGAGCACACATAGCAGCTCTGCTTCCTCCTTTTGAACCGCTTGTAAGGTTGATAAGTGTGACTGCAGTAATTAGTAGTGAGTCTATGGATCTTGATGGAGTATGCACAAGGGGCTTGTTCCTCTGCGCTGTTCTTTTACCCTCCAGGGAAATAAATAACCAAGGGGGAGGGAATTGGAGGAAAAAAAAAGAAGTAGTGAAGAAGGAAATAAAACCCCTGTGCTTATTTCGAGAGCTGACACCTAGGAATCTGGTAGATGTTTGCAAGATTTAAGTGAAAAGGGGCTGCATTCAAAAGCTCCCGGCAGCCTGATGGAAGTGCTGTGCTGTGGAGCAGGGGGTGCAGCAGTTGCTGGCTGAGGGCTGCAAAAATGTCCTCATGTCGTTCATGTTTTATTATGGTTTGTCACACACAACGAAGGTGGTCACAGGCACAGCTTGCATGTCACGTTGTGAATGCTGATACTTTGCATTCATGCGGATACTTTTGGCATTCCAAATTCTCAGCTAACGGAGTGCGAAGGTCCCTTCTCCTCCCTGCTCTCCTCACTGTGCAGAGCTGCAGGCTGCAGGGACCGGTCAGGAGTTGCACGATGTGATGCTTCAGGCTTCTGTGAGCACAGGTCACAGCGCCTGCGTGATTCCTGGCAGTGAGGATGATGCGCGGAGCATCACCCTTCTGGCCGGCCTTAATGGGGAACATCACATCCCATCAGCACAACGAGCTGCTGCCCGCAGACCTCCTGGCACTGCTTAATTTGTTTAGTGAGAGCCAGCTGATGGAGACCTGTGATGTTCTGTTGTTCAGGGTAATCTAGCGCCCGCCATTTTGCATAAACTTTCTTTTACAAATATTTATTCATAGAGAAGTGAAAAAAATAATCATAGTGATTTAGGGTATAAGCTGCACATGCATAAACATGAGGTGATCTCCAAAGTCATGATGCTCATTTTAATATGATAAATACAGATGCACAATTATTTGCAGAGTGCCATTCATGGCGGTGTTAATTTTGTGGATCAGATCTTCAAGCTGTGCAAAGTGGTGGAGCTCCATTGAGGCCAATGGCAATTTTCTCCAGCTGAGGATGTGATGCTCCATGTGCAATTTTTATTTCATGAAAGGGAAAATATATGGTATCACATCATTCTTTCTTGCCTGTAGCTTTTCCTCTGTTCTGCTTCCACAGGAACGATATGTCTGTAATTGTGGTTTCTTTCATAAATGGAGGGCAACAGCATTGCTGGCAGGGGCTGACTGGGGCTCAAGGGCCCTCTGTGCTGCCCTGGGTCCCTTTGACTTTGGGCACAGGTTGGTGGCAGCTGGAGGGTAGGGAAGGGTGGCTGGGTAGCATTACCTAACTGGCAGCTGTCGGGTTCGTGTGATCGCATTCCTCTGTGTATGTGTATTCCTCTGAAAATGATAAAGCAGAAATGTTAGCAGTACGTTATCAGGACTAAGTGCAGAAGCACTTTGTGTTTCCATCAGGACGCAGATGGCTGCTGATGGGCTTTGGATGCTGCATGCAGCAGTGCCTGTTTGGGTGCAGTGGGAGCTTTGCTGTCTGTGCCTCAGAACACAGTGGAGGAGTGCAGAGCTTTTCCTTCTTGGCTCTGGGACTTTGGGCCAGGCAAGCACTCAAACTTGAGCTTGAATTTCTGAGTATGGAACAGTTCACTCACTTCAGGTTGTGCCTGGAAGTAAATAGGTTTCTATGCTCTGTTGCGTTGTGTGTAACAGCTTGCGGGATCAAACCCGAAGTAATGATGAGCACAAGGACCTCCATCATTTACAAGCTGTTACACAGAGCAGAGATCTTGAAATATTTAGTGCTTTCCAGATCCAAGCTCTGTATCTTTTATTTGTTGAGGTTTCAGGGTCAAAACGAGCTCTTTCATCTTAACGAAGGTCGCTTGCCCTGAACATAGATCAGCTAAAAATTATGCAAAACTTCAAGACATAGCTGCCAGCAAAATCCCCACAACCGAGAGTGAGCCAAACGTGAAAAGAAAGGTTACAAAGATGCAAGGCTGCCCAGGAACCCATTAGCAGTTTGATCTCAGAGCTTGAAGCCAACTCGGCGGCACAGTGGTGAGCCAGCCAGAAAGCCTGTCCAGAAGGCAGGGCAGTGCCAAGGAGAGCCCAAGTCATCGCTTTGTTGAAGGAAAACACATTCCAAATGCTGACATGTGGGTCCTGCAGTTGCCAGTCCGATTTCCAACGGGTGCATATCTTTCCTGCCAAAGGAAGAGAGCTGTGAGAGAGAAAAACTGCCAACTCTGTTAGCATCTGGGCAGAAGTGGCTTTATTTGCACTTTATTTTCTTCTGCTTTCATTGTACAGTATAATAAACCCAACTATACACAACTATGGCTGTACATCATAGGGCAAATCCAGCAGAACAGTTCTTGTGTCAGATGAGAAACCCACCAGCGCTGCTGCAGGTTGGGCTGTGCTTTGCACAGACCTTTTCTTTGATGAACATCTGTGTGCAATATCCCCATGTATTGAATACTGACAGCAATTTACAGATGTACTTCAAAAAGACACATGGTTGAAAGCTGTGATTCTTTTTTAATGGCTAAAAATTCAGCTAATGATGGATGAACATGTCTTACAGCTTTACTGAACAGATACAAATGAGGACTGGGAAAGGGTTCTTCTATTAATTTAAAATGGCTACTGATAGGTTTTACGTAGTGTTAGTTGGATCATAGACATAGATAAGTGTTTTCTTGAGTGGCAAAACAATTCTGTACCATTTTGTTAGTCATGTAATTTCAGTCACTTGCCATTTATCTGACTTTGTAGGAATGCTCGGAATGTTTGCTGAGGGAGAATGTTGGACAAACTGCTGCCTGAAGTTGTATGACAACTTCATTTTAACAGACACTTTAATTATAAGTTCATATGGGATAAAGAAAATCATATTTAAGGAGGATATCAAAGAGGATGAATGATAATATAAATAATCGCACAAAGAGCAAAGGAGATTTCTGCAGTTCTGTAAGCCTATAAGGGACTCAGTTTACCAGCACTGCTGCCTCAGGGGATTAGTTCATGTTGGCCGTGCTTGGCCATGAGAGCTGGGGAAGAGAACTGCACCCACTCCAGTTCCCAGTGCTTCGTCCCTGCAGGCTGCAGGGCAGAGCTGAGATGCAGGCTGAAGCACGAACTCAGGTTGAGGAAGGAGCCCCATGGGAAGTTGCATTGCAGATGAGGATATTTCAGAACGATTCTCCCTTGGAGGTGTAACGAGGTAGAAATTTATAATTTCCCATGAGGAGGAGTGCAAAATAAGGAAATAGAGAGGTAAATGGATAAATAAGAGGTCTGCATCCTGTGTGGTGGGTGGGAAGTGCTGCTCCCTCCCTCCCGCTTCTGTTTGAGTAGCGTTATTTATCATTTATTACAAAGTCCACAGGATGCAGCCTGCACAGCTTTTTCTGGTTGTTTCTTCTTGCATAGAGTTGGCTGCAGATTGCTTCCCTTCCAGAGAATCGTAGAGCAGCTTGGGCTGGAGGCTGTAATGGGGGAGGGAGCTGGTGGCCTTGGTGGGGTGGATTTCATCAGGGCACCGAAGGGCAGAGCTGCTTGAAACCTCGAAAAAGAAGTAAAACTGTTCTGTGTCTGGTTGCTTCTGCATGTGTCTAATAACATGGCCCTTAGAAAGCAATTTGGATTAATTAGAATGTCCGGGCACTTTCGCGATAAAGACATGCCTAGTAATTATCCAGTGTCCAGAATAATCTATCGAGCTTGTGAAGTTTAAGTCTGAAAATTATTCTCCCCTAAGTATTTTTCTTTCTAGCTGTATTTCTGTTATTAAATTTGTTTTCCCACAAGTTAGATAAGAAGAAATGTAATTATTTAGCTGGCAAGCATAATGTTGAGGTGAAGAAAACCAGTGAAGGTAGAAGTGTGATTGCCTTCTGTTTTTCCTGGGGTATGGCATAAATATTTATATATGTGTAGAATCGCATCTTGATGACGCGATTTCTGAAAGGCCAGAGATAAAACATAAGGAAAGAAAGGTATAGGTGATCATTGGAAGTTCATTATGTCCTATAATTCTCATCTATATTTTAGAAGAAATGTCACATGCAGATTTCTATGTAATTATAATCCACTCTCACATCTCTTCTTGCTGCATTTCCTTGCCCTTCCTTATGCCTTACACCTTCGTCCTGGAGGACCTTGTAGGGCTTCTTATGCTCTTAGGAGACAAGAGGTCTTTTCCCTCATCCTAATGTTGATTTTTGAAGGGGGGAACCATGAGATCAGGGGAGGCCAAGTACCAACTCACAGCCTCACTGCTGAGATCTGTCCCTTCAACCAGGGTCAGCACAGCCTCCCTGCACACCAAGGACTGGGTTGCTGGCTCTTGGAGCAACATTTGTCTTTGTTCAAATGATGATAAATGTGCTTAATTTTAAGCACACGCCTGGTTCCTCTCAGAGAGACTTCTCATTAACTGAGTTTTTAAGCTTGTATTTGTAAGTTCTCTCTCCTTTATAAATAAAATCCTACTCATATTCCTTTTCCATCAGCATTGTACAGAAAGCACCCCATGTTCATATCATTCTTATACAGTGTGTATTTCATAGTTCTAGGTTAGCCTTGGCTACAGTTCACGTAGCTCATACAGTAAAGCCTTCACATAAACTTCCATAAGAGAAATTTAAACAGCGAGAGTTCTCCTCCCATAGGGTTGTCACTGCTGCAGCAGAAGGTAACTTCCAATAGAGAGGTACAAATAATTTGTCAAAGATTTTATTACACAAACTCAAATATCCCAGGCTACTGCTACAGCAGTAATGAACACAAGTGAATAAAAGGCTTCTAAGTGCTCTTCTGAAATGGAGACTTCACTCCAGATATCTGAAATTGAGGATGAACTTGTATCATACATTTGCTTAAATGGTATGTAGGAATTTCCTATTAACCACGCTATTTAGGAAGGATGTGCAATACACGTACTTCATTGTGTTCTTCCCTGTGCACAGAAGTATTTTCTTTACTGTAGGAAACAGCTCTGCCATAAGTATTGGATACCACTGGAACTCAGCACACTTTAGATGCTGAGAAATTCTCTTCTGCGTTTTGTCATGGAAAATAAAGCAATTGTGTCAGTGGGAAAATAAAAAGGGGAGAAAAAAAAAGAAGGAACCAACAGGTTAGATTTTATCTTTTTATCCATTTAGGCCATAGCTTGTCTCTAGTTGTGAGCATCAGTTTATGGCAGGAGGGAGAGTGAACACTCTAAATGCAGGCACAGGATAATCTGCTCTGTGTATTCTATCTTTGGCCATTAGCCAGAGATCACTGATGTTATCAGTATATCACTGCTTATCAGTAGCTTCCCAAGTCCAACATTATGTTTAATGCTCTGCTGGGTAGAGATGCTGGGAGCATAACCACGTGTTCCAAATGCACAGAGGAGCTCAGCTGCAGTGGCTCCTCCTGCTGTTGTGCAGTACTGCTCATTCACACTGGGAATGGTGGGAATTGCAGCTGGGCCATGGAACCGCGCCATCCCAGTGGTGGGTAATGCTTGGAGATGTCTCTGTGTGGTTCCGTTCTTAGGTTTGTAACATCTGATCAGTGAAAACCATTCACAGGAGTTCAGTTTTGCTCATTAGGACATTCAGCTGCTTGCTAGAAGTTCATCTTTACTTGAAAATTGCTAATAAACAGCCTTATTTTCCACAACAGATGCGAGGCTTGGCTAGAAATGCAATTGGAGGTACACTCAGAGCCGAACTCGACAGCTCTCCTTGAGCCCAATAAGTGAGCTCTGAAGGATGGCTGTGGTTCGTGTTGAGCCGCACTGCAATTTGTTTCCACTGCGGTGGCTTTGGGTGCATCTGTGTTTTACCTGCAGAAAACTGTGTCATCTTGTCAGGCTTTTTTGCATGTCAGCCTATCTGCTGGATTGGTCTTGATTGTCATTGTCTTTATGGGGATACTTTCAAAATCAATGAGATTAATACTTGCAGATTTAAAAAATCATGTGAAATATGCATAGACAACGTAAGGTTCAATTATGTGTTTAGGAGACTGGAGCAGTGCGTACACATAAATAAAACATAAAAGCGTGTCTGCTGTGTTTGTCTTCTGGTTCTGCTTTATTTTCAAAACAATAATTAGCATTTCTGAATCTGTATTGGGATGTGAGTTCTGATCACTGCAAGAGTATCCATGTTTTTGTAAGTATTTGTATATATAAACATTCTTAATGTATACGTGCATCAACATCTCGATCTGTTTGCAGTGATTGACTTCTCAGGTTTTGGAAATGTAGATATGAGTGTCAGGGAATGGTGCATGTATAAAAGAGGAAAAGGAAATGTACCTGCTGCTGTCATGTAGATCACGTACAGCCCTCGGTGCTCTGCTCAGTGCCTCTTTGAATGGTTGAAGCAGTCCTTCTCAGAGTGCTTTGCTGGTTACAAACCTTCGCCCTGTAGGAAGTGGGCTTCAAAACTCAAGGGGTTACTTCTGAGTCAAGGATGTATTGAAATCTGTGCATAGAACGTGCCTTCCTTCTTCCTCTGTGAGACTGAGGGATGTGGAAAGCCTCCATGTAAGCCCTCTCAGTGCTGGACCCCACTTCTGCCCCCCTGAGACACCCCATATTAAGGCAAACATTAATCTTAGCAGTCTGGATTTATTTTTGACACGAGCTGGATTGTGATCTGTGGTATTTAATGGGCAGACCTCAGTTTGGTCCCTTCGATACGTCATTGCCTGTTTTATCTGCCAGAGACCTTATACTGTGATAGAAGTAAGCAGCCCAAGAAGTGCATTCAGTCTTGGCACAGACTCAGTGCAGAATGCACCTCTTAAGCTTTTTTGTTCTCATTCATATAGGGTCTTTGTAATTACATTTCAGGCAACACAGAAAGGGGAAGAAAGTGTGACAGAATGTCCATAGATGCTATTTTGTAGTCTGGATCTGAATCGCAACACGAGGTTGATAGGTCTGTTGGTGCAGAAGCTGCTGTGTGGTACCATGTGATTACAAAACGTGGCTATTAGAGAGGTTAGAGGGTCCCTGTGCTCCCATCACCTTCTGTGAGTTCAGCTAAAATTTGGCTTGAAGTATTAGCTCATAATAGACAAGAAGCTTTGATGCTTTGTTAAGATTTCAAATTACCTCTAGCAGAGTGCCATCTATTATTTTAATACGGCTCTCAAGCTTACATTCTATCAGCACCAGAGTTGAAATATGAAGAGCTGTGCATTCTTGCATTGCAATGGATGGGCAATCACTGCTGATATTCTAACTGATGTATCCTAGGAGGAATATTCTAGTTAATATTGTAAAATCAATGAATATGCACTAGTAGATATAAATGTGCTGTGCTGGTCATATCTCATCCTGCAGATCTGCAAATCATTATAGCGTTGTTGCTTTGCTAGTTTATGAGCAAGCCAGCTAAAACTCTTAACAACTTAAATGTTTCACTTAAAAACATGAAGTGCTGAAGTTTTGTAACAGTAAGTGTCCTTTTGTCATTATTATCCATTGTGTATCTGATGTGGGAGATGAGTAATGTTGTTCCCTTCCAGAAGCTGAAGGAGGCTCCCTGTTGTGGGCCATGTCTGCAGGGGAGTTGGGCGAGGTGTGGCATTGCAGGGAGGGGACCCACTGCCCACCGGGGAGTCCCACCTCCAAAGAGAATCCTGGGGAGAATAGGGATAGAAATGATCATACTTAAAGTAACTTCTGCTCTTTTAATGGTTAAGTCAAGATGTAGATAGAACAAGAAACACTGTAACGTGGGGAATGAAAGTAACAACTGGTCTTCCTTCTAAGAAGTGATCCCTGAGAAGCTGCTTTCTTCCTGACTCCATAGACACAACTTCACGCCTAGAGAGAAAATCTGTGTGCAGCTCAGGCAGCAGTGCGTTATCTTTCTCCATTTCACTGGAAATTGAAAAACTGATTTCTGCTCATTTTTTTTTTTCTTTTGAAAATGGATGTTCCAAAGATGCGTTGGGAAAGAAGTCCCAGAGTATGGCAATATGCAGGAAAAATGAACTGCTTGCGCCATAGCGGTTGGTGTTGCGAGCACAAATAATATTTGCAAACCAAAGGGATGCTATTTTCATGCTGCTGCCGCTGTGCTGTCACAGAACAGCTGATCCCACTGGAATGGTAAGGGATATGACATGTCTTTCGATAAACAGGGGAGCATATTTTTGCTTCTTAGAAGAGCAGCCTTAAATATGTATGAAGCTTTTGTGTCCAAACTGCACGATAGACTGAGATTTTTATTGTGGCATTTCCCATAGGGGAAGACAGTGAAAGAACAGTTTAATTCCATTTGGGCCTCACCTGTTTCTGGAATAATGTGCAATATTGGCAGTGCTGTTGAAACCTTATTCTGCCTTCTTCAGAGGCATTCAGCTTCTGCAGCAGAGAGAGCTTTGGCCTGCCTGGTCCGAAGGCTTGAATTAATGGCTTGTAGGCACCAGAAACTTTCTGAAATGGGTCACAGACCCTGCTCAGCAGGGCTTGGCTATAAAGAATGGTCTTTGCCCTTGGAAGAAAAACATTATTAGGTTTTGAAATGCAAGAAAAGTTACTCACTGGAACTGCAAATCTCCAAGCATTCAATGGAGTAGGTTATATCAATATTGCTGCTTCGTTCGTTCTGTAGTTCTCTGTGTGCAGGAGGTTCTTGGGCATGTCTTTGATGGGTACTTACTGCAGATGGGCGTAATGCAGGTAGGCTTGGCTTAGGGACAAAAGCTTGTAATTGCAGCCCCATGGATGTTACTTTCCACTTCTTTCTTGTAATTCCTTCTACAGTATACAGCATTAAAAAAAGATCAAATATGTTTTCTTTATTTTTTTTCCTAAAATGAATAGCAGTTTTTTTCAAGTGTTTGTACAGTTTTCTGACAGTGCTGAAGCTACCTGGATAGGAAAAGGTTAAAGAGACTGCAGTCACGCTAAATGGGAAAGTCTTGCTCTGCAAGGAGTGCAGTGTCATGGAAGAGACTTTTAAAAAATTTCATTCCTACCTATGTCAGAAAAGTAATGAGCCTGTAGGTTCGTTATAAATTGATTCACAGTACAAGAATTTGCAGATCTTAGCCACCTGGAATACATTTAGTAAGACAGTAAGCTGTCTTTGTGTGCCTCTGCACCCTAATGCACAGATTAGACAACTGAAAGTATCAACAGTGGAAGTATAAATGGAAAATTCTCGGAGCAGAATAGGTAAGCTTGTTGAGACAGATGTTTGTTCTCACTTTTGAGAAGGACAGTAGTACGTACAGCCTCACAAGGAGATAAGGTTCTTACTTTAGTGCCAAGACCAGTTTCCCCTACAATTCTACATCTTGGCTTTAAGTCATCTGCTCAGTGTTCTTTTAGCATTTAAAAGCTAAGAGATCACATCCTTTTGCACCTACAGAAGCCCAAACTGTGCCACAAGCTCCTAGTTGCCACAAGTAGGCGTAGGTTAAGGCAGAACCTCCCAATGAAATGGAGGGTATTTCCTATTTGTGGATACCTCCCCTATTATAGTGCATTTATATAATTTTTTGTTGTTGTTTCTGCTTTCTGAGTTGATAAAATGCTCCCATGGGCTATGTGGACAGTACTAATTGCCATAATTATTGTCCCCTTAATCGCTACAATTATTTTTGCTGGAATAATTCATATGATTACTTACCCGCTCCAGAAAAGGAAACAGAAAACACCCTGTAGATATATGGAAAATAATCCCAACTTGCTAATGTCATTTAGATTGTCTTTCTACTTGATTGCCATGGTAGCTGTACTAGGGATGAAGGTTGCCCTTGTGTGCCTGTAAGGGGTCTTTTTTGTATACTCTTTTCAGGTCTGGATTACATATAAAACAAAATAATCCCTACCAACCAAGTAAATAAATAAAAATTAAATGAGAAAACCAGTGGTCCTTATGTTGTGTATTTAAAAAATTCCAAATGACCTTGGAGATGCTTCTTTTGGTAATGGGTTTCCCCCAGTGCAGTGCTGGCAATGAAGAAGCTGCAGATGAAAGTGTCTCATTACCCATTATGGCCCTGCTAAGGTCTGGTGCTGCCCTGCTTAGTTACCTTCCTAGGGCTGCTCTTCCCTCTTAACTTTCACCCCACAGTCTGCACCACACTTCTGAAGTTTATTCATTGTGTAGTGGAACTGAAATATGTGCTGCACAGTAGGACAGTTCCTTGGAATGGAGTTATGGATAGCTCCTCCCGGTCGTTCCCTGTGTCCTGTTGGTCCATTACCCTTCCTGGCACTGTTTCATTCTCCTGCTGTGTCACTCATGAATTATCTGATGCTGAGAGGTCCACACCACAGTGACCTTGTCTGGTTTTTCACTGATGATGTGTCAAGAACACCAATAGTTCTCTATAAATAAGGAATCTTGGAAACTCCCCAAAGGAAAAAGAGCTTGTCTGAGGGCTGGAAGCTCTGACAGAGCTCCTCCATTGCAGAAGCTGAGCACTTTTGAAAATCTCTCTTGAAAGCACTTTGAAAAATGGAATTTGATTGCTGTGTTAATTGTCTTCTTGGTCTCCGAAATGAGGTTCAGAGAAGACCTGCTTGCTGTGCAGATGGGGCAGGTGGAGCTCACCCAGAGTGCTGGGCTTTGGCAGAAGGGGCCAACTTGGATACAGGCTGAATTCATGTGCATGAATCATTTATTGTGTTGCTTTTCTTAGTGTTTCTTTTCATGCTCTTGAAGGTATTTCTGTTTTATTCGGTGCACTTCTCCTCCAGGCTCAGCTTCTCATTTGTATTTGATGTTGTTTATATTTGTATTTCTGTACCTTATGAAATATCTATCCAATTCCCGTGTAGCTGATTGTGTTGATCTCTAATACACCATTGGGAATTCACTGTGGATAAAGTAAGGGGGGTGGTGATGTGAGCAAACAGGACCCTGTTTGAACACCAATAGCTTTAGTAATTGGTGAGCAGAATGAGAGAAACTGAGGTGAGCTGTAAATAGATTCATGTTTCTGAACATTTTCTGATATACAAATGCCCTTCTTTAGATGTGCTGCTTCTGTTATGGCTCAAAGGACTTTGCTCCTCAGTGTGACTTCTGCATGCAGCAACAGGTTTGCCAATTGTTTGTACCTTTTACACCATGGCAGAGCTGCCAAGAAACGCTCCTCATAGTTCTGACAATTGATTTACATGAAAGCTTTTTTGCAAATTGTTTTTCCTCATTTTCTAATTGTCAACATTTGATTATTGAGTGTAAAAACCAGCTTGAAACGCACTACTTGTAAAATTTCATAATAGAACATAATAGAGAGGGATTATCAAAGTGCTTTAGTAGGATTTGCTCTCATCATTATCTAAGGCTGTTGGGAATATTAGTACCCAGTCTTTTACGAGCCCTAGAGGAAGAATTGCAGGATATTTGTCCACTTACACACGTTTCAGGAAGAGTCCCCAGAATAGGATGCATGGCGTTAGACTGGCAGCTCAGGATAACCTGTGCTGAGCTTGCATTGTGAAACGGTACTTGTACATCTGTTACTGCCTGGGCCATGCTGCAGGGCTGGGGATGCCCTGCTGGTGCTGGCTGTAGGCAAACAGGGCTCCAGGTCCCACCCCATCCCAGGGGGGATCGGTGGGAAATCTCCTTCCAGGTGTCCATGCAAGCACTGGGATGTGATTGGATCTCATTTTGTACCTCTAGTAAGATGTTCTTCCTGTTGGGAACAAAGTGAAATGTAAAATTTGTAGATGAGTTTTGCCCAGAGATAATGGCTAGTTAGAAACTTCAAGTAGTTTTAATTCAAGGCAATAAAAACAATTATGTGCAGTTCACAGGATGCTGGAGCTGTTTGTTATGCAATGTAAATGATGAACAAAGAGCAGTTGTACTAACTGATGATTAAATCCTGACATGAGAGATTTCTACATGAATAAAATTCGACACCTAAACAGATTCAGGACTGTTAGTCATCCATCAGCTCACACCAAAGTGTTCAGCAGAGGAGGGAAAACTCTTCAGGCATCTTACTTGTGCAAAGTGAAGTTGCTGGTGGGATTTTGCACTTTGTGCAAACTGATGCTGCTCTGCCAGATAAGAGACGGTCAAGAGGCTTCATCAAAGTGGGGTATATATATTTTTTCCATGGTCAGGAAATCGTATCAGTGGAACTTAATGGGAAGTTGAAAGTAAGGTTGTAGCCAACTGTGAACTTAATATTACCCTGGTGGGAGCTCATTAATATCTCAACAGGTATGCTCCTGCATCATCTTAATTTGCACATGATCCTTAGGAAAATTGCCTTCTCTCAAGATTTCTAGTGACTGTCCTTTGCTGAGGAGGCTCAGTTGGGCCATTTTAGTCATCCTTTAGTAAGTTACTGAGGAGAAGGGAGCTACTGCATGGGCAGGTCAGCTTTGATTTGTCCAAAGTGGGAGTATATGGGGAGGAAGGTGGATAACTTGGATTTACCACAGAGCAAACCCCCCTCAAAACTCGACAGGTTTGTGTTTTTTCAGTTGTGCTTTACTCAGAAGCACACAGTTTCAGGCCTGACGTTGGAAAATGTTTCATGCAGACCCTGCTCTTCTAGCAGCCCAACCAAGAGTGGTACAGGGATCCAGGGAGAACTTCTTCATTAGCAGAAGAAAATGAGATAAATGAAGAATAATGCTCAATGTTAAAAATAAATTAACATTAATTAATCACTGACTAATGCAACGCTCCCAGCATTAATCATTCAGTGTCTTTGTAATCAGAACATCAGCCAGGGAAACGATATGAGAAGCTCTGGGCTGTGATGTTTGTCACAGTCCTGTTGGAAACACAAAAATCTCCTTCTTACAATCCTGTCCCTGCCCAGGACCTTCTCTCCCTCTGCTGGCACCTCCACATCCATCGTGGAGCTCTGGGCATGGTCCTGCCCTGCTGGCTGCCGGTCCCTGCTGCGACCTGTGGGCAGCAGCTGCTGCAGTGGGTAAAAGGAAAATAAATCCTTTAGATAGGACCAAACATTTGTCTGGTTAATTAAAATAAGTGCATAGAAATACCCTGTTTAAGGATTTCTTGTTGAATCCACACAAAACGATATCAAAATTCTACTCTGGCTGTATGACTTCATGTTGCTTTCACACAGTCCTGTAAGGGGTGTTGGTAGAGAAACCAATATATGCTCTGAATACTGAAGTGATTTAAACAGCCAGAAGTGCTTAATATTTTATGGACGGAGGAAAAGACTTAAAAAACAAAAGGTCTCCTAAGTAATATAAGCACCGGAGCAAATTCTGTCAGCGCTTCTCTTTCTGCAGTAGTGCAGAATACGATCCTTTTGATTTTGAGTTGAAAAAGTAGTTGTTTACAAGTTGGAATACAAACACTTGCCACAGATTAAAAAATCATATTTCTTTGTTCCTTTTATTTATAATTAATAGGGCTGCACTCGGCTATCTCAGCACAACTTTGTGTATGGGGCTGCATATACTGGATGCTCGTGCAATTATAGCAGCACCCATAAAGTGAGCATGCTTAACTGTTGCACTTAAGACAACACTGTCCAATGGGGTGATGAATTAAGCTGATCAGCAGCTGAGCAAGCTCCATAGGCTGCACTGTACAAACAAGAAGAGAGCAATCCTAAGACATCATTGTTGTGGTGGTGAACACAGACACCGGCAAATGAGGAATGTGAATGACTGTGAAGGTGCCCATTGTTTTCTGTGAAACTCTGGGCTAGATGAGAAATCAAGAACCACAGTAAATCAGAGCCGTTGATTTATTTGTGTTTGAGAGTGGTCCCCAAGCTTTGCTGGCCCGTAGGCAAAGCGGTGAGCAAAGAAATCACGTACCAGTGGTCAGCACCATGCTGTTCTTTCTGTCAGCCTCAATTTGAACTTGTTTAACGTTCTGTGACTGGAATGTATCTCAACAAGTGCCTGAGTTGTTCATAATTGCGGGTCGTTTAGATAACTTCTCTTTGCCTGCGAGGTCTGCAGCAGCAGCTCTACTTCGCAGCCCTGCTTTGGCTGCGGCACACAGCTCGTGTCCCTTTGGAGTACTGTGTTGGCTCTGTCTGCCCCCAACCTCTGTGGGCAGGGAAGGCACTGAGCCCACACTGTACTGAGGCTGGGGAAGCGTAATGCTGCCTCTGCTGAGAGGGCAGGAGAGCTCATAAATACCCATAGAAATGCTGCGTAGAGAGAGTATGCAGGAGATGTTTGGGCAGAGGCATGAAATACTGACCTTACCACAGCCTAACAGTCTAATATCATTATATATGACCATGTTTGTATATATCTCAAGTCTTCCCCCCCCCTTCTTTCTCACTCTGAGTGAGAATTATGGAAGGCTCCTTAAATTAAGGAGAAGTCCCAGACTGTTACTCAAACGGTTGCATAATATGTTTGGGGATTAGCATACTGTCAGCTTGATAACTGCTTCAGAGCCTTTGTTATCAGGGAGAAAATAGCCCTAGACAATATTCCAGTCTCTGTTATACAAAGAAACCATCATCTTCCTACAGTCAGAGGAGGGCTCCTTCTGGCTTCCAGCCAGGACAGGTCTGGATTTCAGCTCTGCTGAATTCATCATCAAAAGTGACCCAGTGGTACTCACAACAGAATGCCAGTGAAATGGCAGCAGTGAGAAAAGGAGTGGTTTGTGTGCACTGCATCGGATTGCATGAAAGGAGGAAATATAAATGTGACCATACAGCCTTTGTTCTAATTTGACTAATTTTGCCTAGTTTCAGAACTTTGCACTCGATCTCAATGAGAAAATTGATTTTTTGATTTGTGCATTGCAATGGAATGTGGCAGAGAAATGTAGATGGATGCAAGGAAGATGAACTTAGGCTCAGCAGAAGCTAGATGTTTCAGCTAACTGCTGTGACAAGTGCAATGCATATGTGAATATGTATATTTATCAGAAATTATTTTTTTCTACAGATCCCACAAATCAGTTATGCCTCAACTGCACCAGAGTTGAGTGATGACAGGCGCTATGATTTCTTCTCACGTGTGGTTCCTCCAGATTCCTTCCAAGCGCAAGCAATGGTGGACATTGTGAAAGCTTTGGGATGGAATTATGTGTCCACTTTGGCATCTGAAGGGAATTATGGAGAAAAAGGAGTCGAGTCCTTCATGCAAATTTCCAGAGAGGCAGGTAGGCAACACCCGTCCTCCCTCCAGAAAATGCTGTAGAAGTAATGGATGTCGTTTTGTACCAAATGTTATGTTATTTTTCTGGAACATATATTTGATTCTAAAGTTGCTCCAGTTCTTTGCAATGCGTCTGTAATAGCTCCCGGGTGCTCTCCTTCCTAAATTGCTTATAGAGTTTCAGAGAATTTGAAATGTTAGTATTTTTCAATCGTTTCTGGAGAAAATAGAAATCCCTGCCTCTTATCAAGCTCCTTGTATTCTGCTGGACAGCATTATATTATGTTGACATGGGTAGAAGACAGATTTTAAAATGTTGAGCTTTTATCTCTCCACAGCTAGAAATTGTTTGAAGGCTGCTTGTTGCTACACATTGACTCGTGTCATGCTGCTGCTGTGCACGTCTCAGATTGTTGCCAGTGTATTGCTTTTCTGTAGCATTTCTCTTGACCAATTCTTTTGAGAAAACTCATACATCTTACCTGAAAGGCTTAGAGATTGCTGTCCTGGGGTAAGAAGGCACGAAGCCCTGCAGCGTGGTGTGAGGCACACCAGGCCTCTGGTGGATGCAAAATGCTTTTCTTGTTGCCTGAGTGTTTCTTCTCTCTTATTTTTTCTCTTTTCTTTCTTTCTTTTTTTTTTTTTTAAGAATAAATCTTGTTTCAGTGTGCTGGAGAGCATCACTTGTGAGTGGGAGACATTCCAAGAGGACAAGGAGATGCTGTGCCTTATGCTCTGCTTGCTCAGGCTTGTGGTGTAGGCTTGAACTATCACAATTTTGTTGACAGGAAACCTAATTTTGCAGTTGACTTTCTGGTTGTGGTTCAGAACGTAGGGCAGACCTGCCCTGGAGGGGTGGCTGCTGTGTTGGTGTGCTCACATCCTCATCTCGGAATCTTAGTCTTCAGGTGAAGTAGCTTTAGATTTCCCTAGAGATGGCAAAAGAAAGGAGGGCTTTGAGTGGTATTGCTGGGAATGAAACTATTCACGGCCAGCTGATGTGCAATGCTGAATCATTAACATTTGTAAACTGAAACGTTTGAAGCAGATCTCTGTGCTAGGAAGGAGAAATAGGCAGATGATGTCATTCATCAGTGGTGAGCTATGTAAGAGCCGACTCCAGGAATGGGCGCTGATGTGTTCTGGTGTGGCAGGGAGGGGCAGAAATGTCTCCTCACTCTATAAGAACAAGCCCTGTTGCACTCCCTGGGACACCTGCCAGTTTCTGCATCCTGAGGCTGCCCTGCCATCCCATTGCAAAAAGCAGATATAACCTGAACCAGAATTCAGTCCTGAACGGCAGGACTCACTGGACAGGTGGGGAAGGGCCTGTTGGTGTGGGCTGAGAAGTCTTGGATGGGACAGTGATGCCCAGCAGCACCCATCTCAGGGTTCTGGGCGTGTGCTGGGCCCTGTTGGGGGGGGGGGTCCTGCAGCTGGTGCTGACCTTGCTGGGCTGCAGGGAGTGTTGGGAAGGTGCTTTGGAGGGGTCTCAGAGCTGTTGAGTTCTGTTGGTACCATGCGACGAGGCTGTATTTGCATGAATTTGTCTGTTCCTTTGAATGCATATTTATGCGGTATTAAAGAAAATGGTTTGGGATTTAATACCATAGGAAGTGACAAATACCAGCGTTCATTATAATTTAAAATTTACTTTATTTGCAAATATCCACTGTTACAAAATCTTACAAGAAATGTGTTCTCTACGTCAAGGACAAACTCTAGCTGAATAATACTCTATCACTTCATAGACTTCGGCAGAATTAAATTAACGACTGGAGCTGCTAATGCAGTCAACTTGTAAGACAACGTCCTTCTTAAAGAATAAAGCATAAGCCCACATGAACGCCCTGCGTAAAGCAGCTTTGTGTTCGGGGTGATGTAGGCTGTGCCTGCCACAGCTCTGTGTCATGCAGATAAAGATTGGGTGAGGTTCTGAGAGAGTTCAACCCCCATCAGCACAGTCCTGCTCGTTTAGAGTCCAGAAAAGTACCAGGAGGTCCTGCTGCCAGGTGCTTCATGGAATATAGAATCACAGAACTACAACACGGTTGGGTTGGAAAGGACCTTAAAGCATCCCCAGCCCCACCTGCTGCTGCTGGTGACCATGGGCGATGCCCAGGGACTGTGCAGCTCATGCCAAAGCCTGAGATGTGCAGGCTGTTGACAGCTGTTGTCACCTGCAGACTGCTGCCTTGTTTCTCATAATCAGTGTGGTTTGGCACAGGAAGACCTAGTCCATAGGTACCGGCATGCTTCCTGTCTTTGGCCTGGAATCCACAGCAAGATAATTATCCTAAATTCAGTGTTCCGTCCAGACTGGTTTCTGATTTGGCCAAGATCTTAGGAATGGCAAGGATGAGTAGAAAGCATTATCCATGCTCAGTGTTTAAATGTGCTCTGGTATATAACGACTTTGCTTGATCCTTTGAGTTAATAATTCTTCACAAAGTGACTTTTATTATGAGTGCTTCAAGCGAGTTTGAATATGTCATTGTGGCAGGGGATGAGGATTTGAAACATGCTCTGCAGTCTGTGGGATTAATAAATTAGAGAATGCTCTAATTACGGAAAATCTAAAGGACAATTTCAGATTATTAATGAAACTACTGAATACTCGAATTTCAAAGATTAATTCATCTTTGATTTTTTAAAAGATTAATCTGTACCAGAAGGTTAATTGCTATCTGTAAGATATATATATATTGAAGTAGTTAGCAGAAAACCACTTGACTGCCTCCTAACAGATAAATGAAAGATCCAGTGTGCATTTATCCATCTTTTCCTCTCCCTGAATTGCCTGTTTTCAGCTCAGTGCCCTGGTGGCTTTGCTGTGCAGCAGTGTGCATTAGGCGGGCACCCAGGCCCAGCCCCTCCCTTCTGCTGCCCCCCAACTCTGTGCCCATTGCCCATAGCTGGGCAGTTCCTGGGCATGGTTGGGGCTGTGTGCAGAGCAGAGCTGTTGTATCCTGTGGGGCGGGCTGCCAGCAGCCGTGTGTCACTCTGCAAGCCAAGAGTTCATCCAGGTGTTGTTCTCAGCTGCTTGGAAGGGATGGAAAAGGCAGGTTCTGGAACAGCGTGTCATCTTGCTCTGTATTCCAAAGATGCAGAAAAAGAGATTAAAGCCCTCGTACCGGAGAGCTGATGTGATTATTTTGTATACTGAAGCTTTTCCCAACAACTTCTAGTTGTGGTGTCATATCTCTTAAAAGGCCATCACCACCCTGACAGAACAAAAAGGTGGAATAAACTTTAATCCGCTCTCACGTAGGAAGCGCAGCATTTGCTTCAGTCTCTTCATCATCTTTTCCTTTTTATTTTTTATTTTTTGAAGACATTTTTTTTTTAAATATTCATTTCTTTAATTCCTCCCTTTGCCTGATTCTTGATGCCACGCAGCAGCCCTTACGTAAGGCTGGGACAGCTGCACACAGCAGAGTGACTGGGCTGGCTCAGAAGGGGGAAGAACCATCCACAGCCATCCATTGTCTGGGCAGAGAGGGGACCCTGCCGCTCTGAACCTTCCTCCCAGTGTGAGGCTTTTTCCAGCAGTGATGCTGGCCGGTATTTCTCTCCTATCCCTGACTTTCTTTTAATCTTGTTTTTCCAGATATATATTTCCTTGCAGAAAACATGCATGCGCACACACGTATGTGGCTATATGAGATGTGTTGCCCTCACGTCTGACAGATTTAATGTGTCATTCCATCAGATGAATCATTTTTTGGAGTGCCATTAAAATCTGTGCATTAAATGTATGGAAGTTGACATACCACTCTCAGTGACTCACCCAGCGTTTCTCTGGGCTCCTGTGGGTCTGTACAGCTGTCTGCTATGGCCCTGAATCCACATATTTCTGGTAGAACTTAACTTGTGTGCCATCCTTGGGAACGACATTAGCACAGATTATCACTGGCGAACGAGAGAGTTAAATCATTGCTAGGAGGGAGCTGTGCACACTGACAGTGTTCTGAGGGAAGGGAGAATGTTCTGCCTGCATCTCCAGTAGAGTACTGATTCCTATTGCCACGTAGAAACTTGTGATTTTTTTTATCACGCATTTTGATACTAATGAAACATCGCTCCTTTTTCTTATCCACTGAAGCACTGCAGCCCACTAGGGATACACACTGTAAGGAGCAGTTGCACTGCCACAAATGTTGCGATGTGAAATTTGGGCTTCAGGCAACCTGCCCTCCTGGGGGTGTCCCACACTGAAAGGGTTGGAACCAAGTGGTCCTTCAGACCCCTTCCAGGCTCAACCACTCTGTAGTTCTATGCAGTATGAAAACTGTTGCTTTCCTTCCTGTGTTTCATGAACTTACAATTGTTTTGTCATTTTCAGACAGCTGAGAATTTCTAAAGTTGCACCAAGTCGTGCTGTGGTCTGTTGTAGGTTCTGTACTACAGGCATTGCTTATGTTTTGTTCTGGCGCTGAGATAACAGCAGTGCCTTTACCGAGGTCTTCCTGATGCTGTTTTTAGAGATGCAAAAGCAACAATAGTATTATTTCTAGAATATTCAGCACTCCCAAATGAAATCTTGTCAGATTCATGCCAAACACAAAAATTGCCCTTTTGGTTTAGAAGCTGGTGAATGTGCCTTGGCTGCCAGTGTAAGCATGAATGGAGACTTGCTCCATGCCTTCATACCAACTAGAAATGTAGGAAATAATTCACAGAAGGATTCTTTTTAAACTGTGACTGATCCAGTAGAAGATGCACCGAAGCTTTGGATTGCAGTTGATTGAATGTTGTCCTGATAGTGGGAAGGAATGAATAAGCAGCATCCGAAGCACAGTGTGCTTCTGCAGAGCCAAGCTGCTGCCATGGTCGGGCTCTGTTGCAGAGGCAACCTCAGTGAGATCAGCAGGCAGCCACGTCCTTTGGACACTGCTTGGCTTCTGGCTTCCCTCTGGTGTTGTTAGAGCCCAGCAGGTTCCTGGGAGAATCCCTGTGAATGTGGCAGAGCTGGGATAGGGTGACAAGGTCTGAGTTGTCCTTTTGGAACATCTGGGTCTCTCACATGGGATGTGGGCACCAGATAGAAGCATGAGATTAAAGTATTGGAATTTTACAAAGAATCCATGCAGTGGTATATATGTGATGTGTGTATTTGCCTATCTTTTGTCATCATTTGAAGATAAAAGCGTGGTATAGATGTATAGAGTTCTTAGGATCTTGCTCAGGGTGGGAATTAGGAGCACGTGGTTTAGATGCTCAGAAATCCTGCAGCCCAAATGGTGGTGTAATTCCATGCTGAAACTAGCAGGGGTCTGAGTAATTCTTCCTTCTCAAATAGACTCATGTAAAATCAATACAGTGGAGTTCGGGGAGAAGCAAGGAGATAAAGATGTGACACTATGACTACCTCAGGGTCTGCTTATGTGAAATTTGAGGCCCATTCCGTGCTGATACATGCAGAAACTTTTCTGCTGTCCTCCTGAGTGATCTCACAGCTGGTTTTCTGGCTGAAAAGAACTCAAGTGTTATTGGAAAGCTGTAACAGTCTGTTGTCACAGTTGCTGCATAAGTCACTTTAATGATAATATCTGCCTTTTTATGGCATTTATTGAACATTCTGAGATTGCTTTTCAAAGAGTAGAATAAAATTGAAATAGCAAAGTCTTGTTGCTAAAGAAATAACTGCCAGCATCCTTTAAAAATCTTACCCCAAATTTAAAAAAACATTGCTTGCATGGTTATGTGAAATGTATCTTGTGGATCAGCTGAAAATAAATGATTGGTTAAGTCTTTGTTATTCTAAAGTAGAGCAATGTGCTGTTGAGCCTTTATTTTTACCAGTCAAGTTAGACAGCCCCAGGAGATGCTCCTGTGCCTTGCAATGTGTGTGTCCCATGGTACCCAAGCAGAGGATTTGGTTTGATGTGGAATTCAGTAAGTTATTCACCCCCATCCAGCTGCTTTTTTCCATTTGTGTGTTGAAAGGTTTCCTACATCTCAAGGGTAAAGTATTCCTCTTGGTAAAGATAGCAGTACGGAGCAGGAACAGAGAAGCGAGAGCCTTCATGTTTGTTCTGCATCCAACTTCTGCTGGGAAGAAGAGAAGTCTGAGGAAGCAAACAGTGCTGGGAACATTAGGGGAAGGGAGAATAAATCAGTTGATGCACATCCAGAAGCTTGAGGAGGAAGTCCCACTGAATTTCAAAAGCTGACGTTGTTTTGGAAGGGCTGGTAGTAGGGGCAAAGAGGGGAGCTGGGATTTATTGAACAATAAGAGGAAGGGAGAAGTCTGCGGACAGAGAGGCAGGTGTGACTGTTAGAGAAGGAGCGATGAAGAGCTGTGAAATGAAAATTGATAGAAGTAGCTTGGCTTGGAAAGATTGAATCACAGCGGGGAAAAAATTCATGAATAAGGAAGCCTTGCCATAGAGAGTGGGCTAGAAAAGGTATTTATTTCACCGAGAAATTAATGACTTCAGAAGCAGAGCTGAGTTTGGTTCTGAGATAGAATTTCTGTCCAAAGCCCACGTTTTCTGCAAGAGGGCAGTGCTGCAAGGCTGCTGCTGACTGCCTCTGAGCGCTTTGCCTCTCCCCACACCTCCTGCCCACCCACCTCCCAGCCCCCCAGGGTGACCCTGGCCCTGCTTCACCTCAGCCCCCAGCACCTATTGCAGTGTGAAGCATCTTGGCAGCTTTCCTGAAGGAACAGCATGCATTTCACAAACACCTCCTGCAGAGGCATCCCCTGCTCTCACTTGGACTTTCCCCACAGAAAATAGAAATGTTATGAATACGCTGAGCCTATCCCATGGGACATGTCCGTTTTACAGAGTGGGATAAATTTATTGGAACATCATTTTTGGACCACCTCAAAGTGCAGTTTTGCATTCGAGGGGTGAGGTGGAATCAAACACAGCAAGTTACTGCTGCTTCTGTCATGGAAATTTGGCATCTCAGGAGGAAATACAAAATATTGCCTCATCTTGCACCTTCCAAACTTGCCAGTCCCTTTCACTTCTTGCTAATGCAAGGAACAGCTTTCATAGCCATGGGGGAGCAGCAGCACATAAATAACGCTGAGCTGCATCTTCCATCACGCGCCCTCCCCTGCCTTCCCATCAGACAGCAGAGGCTGACAGACAGCCCGAGCCCTTTGCCCTCTGGGGGATGGCTCTGTGCATTGCTGTGATCTCCATTGCCTGGAATGTCACCTGGCCCAGCTCTGGAGCCATGCAAACCTTCCTTCCTCCATCCGCTGTGCAGAGAAAAAAAAAAAAAAGATCAAGCAGAGGAAAAAAAAGCCCACTTAGCAAAATTGTAGCAGGTATGCTGTGAATTGTGATCAATTAAGTTCATCCTTTTTTTTCTTTACATGTCTGCAGGGAAGTTGTTTGGCAAGACAGTGTTTCAAGTGCCTGGGCTACTTGCTGCTCACATCACTTATAGCAACAAAAGATTTCCTATGTATTTCATTGGTGATGAAAAAGAGTAAACTTTGAGTAATGCAGAGGCAGCTCAAACGTGTGGATGTTGCTTGAAGTTTCAATCAGATTTTGTGCTAACTCCGGATACTATTCCACGTAAATGAGCTGTCTCCATACTAATGAGACGGGAACACTTTGCTACGTTGCTGTTTGTCTGGAGGAGCACAGGTATGATACAGATCAACCCTGTATTTGGGATTTGATTGGAAAGTAAGACATTCTGTGCTGTCTCTGCAGCCTGTTCAGTGTGCATCCCTTGCAGGACAAGCTGTTGCAGCCCCAAGGGCTCCAGTCCCTCCATAGAGAGTGAGGTCAGGCTGATGGAGCAGCTCAGCTGCCCTCAGAGCCACCTGTGGTTGTTGTCCCTGGAACTCCGTTCTCAGGCTTTGGGGATGGACCATCTCAGAGCTGCTCTATGCAGTCCATCAGGTGTGGGTGTTCTGCCAGCAGCGCAGTGCTTTCAGGTAGCTACCCAGCAATGGAAGGTTTTATCCGGATGGAAAATTCTGCACGTGGCTATCTCAGCCTGCTTTAGTTTAAGAGAAGTTATAATTTAATTCCCCTAATGCATTTAGTTTCTCCCCATAATTTCACTAATCCATATGTCTAATCAACCCTCTAATTAACTCCTGATTTATCTTTCATCTGTTCTTATCTGTACTTTGTCCTCCTGTAGCCTGATATTTCTCCTCAGATCTCCCTTCTCCCTCTGCAGTGTCTCGGTGCTGCCCTCAGTCCCAAACTGCTCTGCAGGACAGGGCTGAGGCTGAGCCATGCAGCTCTGGGCAGCACAGTGGTATTCTGCAGTAGCTTAAATTCTAGCTCTACTGTAAAACAGTGTCTCCTCTACCTAAACCCCATCACTGGGGCACCAGTGGTACAACTACACCAGTAAAAATGACATTTTGAAGTAAGATGACATAATCCCAAGACTTTGCATTAGCTGGAGTTATGGTCATTTCTAACACTTTGGTTCCCTCCAGGCACGTGCTCAGCTGTGCTGGTCAGGGCTTCCCAGGGCAGTCCTGCAGGTGGATGGCTGCCCTGGCAGTCAGGGTGTTTGTAGTGCAGTAATTCCAAAGAGAGCAGCTCTTCTGCTTCAAAAACGAAGGGTTTTGCTGATACGACTGTGCATTAAGAGTGCAGGATGAGGATGTGAAACAACAGGAGGCTTATTTAAAAGCTTTTTGCTGATTTTCATTGCTGTTTATATATTTCTTTTAAAGCCATTTTTATATCCAAGCAAAAGAAAGTCTAGACAGATTGTCTAAAAACTTTTATTAGCTAATTAAGATTATACAGTTGGTGTATCACTGCTGGATAACGTGTGGACTCTGGATAAGAAAGGCTTCTGCTTTGTGTCATGCGCCCTTTGCCAAGCAAGCTTTTATTATTCCCTGTGACTGCTCTTTTCATACTTCAAAACCAAATCCCACTTGAATTCTTATGTTTGGACATCTGAATCTATATGAAGGGACTGGAGAGCCTTGATTTTCTCCAAAACACTGAGCATTCGTGGCTTCCATTAAAATTGATTGGAGATGCAATTGCTCCGTGCACACAGAAATCAATCCGGCCTTCAGCGGTTGTCTCCACACTGCGGCCTCAGCATTCATGTGTGGTGGGAGATTGACAGCCCTGAGAGCTGAGCTCTGGAGCTGTAATGCAGCAGTGCGGTGACGTGTCTTATCAGAGGATAAATCCCAGAAGGAGTCATGCTCCCGGAGAGTAACACCATTCACTTTGATAAATAACTCATCTCTCCTCTGAGCCCGCTGGTTTATCACTGGAGAGTGTTTATTTGGAGCTTGGGATGAGGTGTGCCTTCTTTGGATGTTGGTTTATTAAAATTGGTCTTATTTAGCCAGCTCAAACTGGGCGATAAGAACGGTGCCTTGGTCCCCTGGAGCCAGGATGAATTGCAACTTGGATATTCCCACTTTTTACTGAGTTCTCATTACCCCTCAGTGATTGCCTGAACCAGCCCATTTCTTGTGTTCCTGTGAATGTTAGCAGGCAGCACTCATCTCAAACCTTCGATTGCTGTAATCGAGTAGCTTTTGTTTATTAACATCAGGAGGGAAGACAGAGAAGCAGCATCACAAAGTCGCAGCCAAAGGACGTAATACACAAAGCTGTTCCTTGAAATAAACATCTTTGAAAACATCTCTACAGAAGCTCTGGACTGCACGGCCCCTGTCGAGGTTCTTCACACTTAGATGCCCTATAATGCCAGCACTCTGTAAGATGCAGAAAAAAAGCAATTAGCACTTTGGAGTGCTTTGCAAAATTGTATTAGTCTTCTGCCTCTTGAGGCTCTGGCAAGAAAATGCTGTTTTACTCGAGATGTCTTTGATGCATTTTTCTCAGTCTTTACCAAAAACAAATACAAAAGATGAGGCTGTAGTACAGTCAACCCAGCAGCTTGTAATCCTACTTCCTGAGAACTTCAAAACTCATTAAAATCGGTTCTCTACAAAGCCAGTCCACATTCCTTCTCCATCTCTCTGTTCTTCCACTCATTGCGTTTGTGCTCCCTATGTGACTCCAGATTAAGGGCTACAGAAACCTCAGTGTCCAAGAAGGACATTCTTTGAGCTTAAGAACAAATACCTCTTCTGTTCCATCATCGCCATTCCCTCATTTTTCGCTGGAAAATAGGGGAAAAAATCTTGTCACTCCAGAGCTAAAAACAAAAATAAAAGGGACAAATAATGCAGTTCCTTGCACTGGGAAGATGCCCAAACCCTCTATAGTAGAGTTCTGGTTCAGAGATCAGTGCTTGAAGGACATGGACATTGGTGAAAGCGAGACACGTGTAGTGAAAGAGTGACTGCTCTCCAGGGTAAACATCTTCCTGGTTTTGGGTGGAATATGTTCTGTTATTGAAGGCCATCACTGCCTTCAGGGCTTCTCAGAGAGCTCCCCCTTATCACTGCACCCCACAGCTGTGGAGGGCTGCACTCACATTGGGCATAGGCAGCTCTGAAGATTCAGACCTGCCCTGCAGGGAAACGAGGCAAGATGAGATTGTGTTTGGTTGATGCTCTTTGATTTTACTGTGAAATTTCAATGACCTTCCTAGCACAAAAAAGAAAACACGTTCTTTTCATCGTTGCTCCAATTCTAGTTTTTTCAAAGCAGAACCTATGTGGTTCTTGTCAGTTTCAGAAAGCCTTTCTTAAAGCAGAATACCGCTGATTAAGCTTTAGTGACATTTTTCTTAAAAGGAGCTAGGAATCATAAACATTAAAGATGGGAAAGATGTAATTTGGGTGTCATTAGTACTTAAGCTGCTTTTCTCTTTCATAGATGAATGCGCACAGGTGTATCGGCAGCTGGGTTTGAATGTAGGATTTTTCTTGCCCTGTCCTATTGCAAAAGTGGTTTAAAATGTTTGGTATTGAAAGCTTATTTGCAGTTATGTCCTTTACTCATCTGAGTGGCTGTGTCATGGATGGGTCTCCATCCAAGAGGAGCTCTCTCCTCTCTCTTTCAACCAGCCAGTCTCTATGGAATGTTGCTTGGGATGGCAAATCCATACCGAATTGCTCCCCAGTTCAGGGCTGGCAGTGCTGGCAGCGGTGTGTAGCACGAGGGCTGCGGGGCTGCTCTGGGCTCCTCCACAGAGCTTCTGTGAGGGATTTGACTCCAATTTCAGCTTTCAGTTTTAAGGAGCAAGCCTACAGTTATGTAGATTTACAGCTTTCCTTCCTCCCTGCTCCAGAAGTAGACTTAGACGTGACTTAATTATCATAGGATCACAGAATCACAAGGAAAGGAAAGGACCTACAAGATCATCTAGTCCATTATTATAATTATATCTCTAATCTCTAAGAGCGTCTCTGCAGCATAGTAGCAGTGGAGTGGTGCTCCTGCATAAGCACCCATGAGCATGCTGGTGGTGTGGGGCAGGAGGGATACATCTCAGACTTGTCTGTAAAATCAGAGTGATGTGAAATAAGTGGAGAAAGGACAAAAATCGCACTTGTGGCCCCGTCTGTTTAGTGCTTCTTTTAGAAGAGAAGATGGTGTACAATTTCTTTTTCAAGGTTAACCGGTACGCCTCATCTGTAGTCTTGTTTGCCATGGTACAGAATTCATTGTGTGCTGAATTACAGAGAAGAGCATTACTAGGGAGTTAATCTAGCAAAAGATTCATTGATAGCGCAAAAGATGCATTGATAGCACAAAATATACGAATAAGTGATAAGGGAAAGCAGAGATCTGGAGACAAGATCAGAAAAGTGCAAAATCTTAAATATTCCAAACCATAGTATAAGACAATGACACGATCAGACAGAGAGTCACATTATTTTAACTAAGAGCCATACTTAGAACAGCCTGGGAGAACATCATCTGGGGAGAGAAATCGGCCTAAGTGAGAAAACTATCCTCTCAACTTCTGATTTTCCTGATCCAATGTATGGACTGGGGAAATGCTTTTTGAACAAAGATCAGCACTGTCATTATATCAATATGACTTACTGTAAAGTGCTGGGCACTGTGGCTTGAGATGGAAAGGTTGCCATGCTACATTAATTAGAGGAAAATCACAAAGTGTTTGGTGATAAGGGCTCAAAGATGTGGTCACTGGCATTCTAGCACATAAGGAAGTCTGTAGTTGCCAAAGCATATATCGTACTCAAGAAAAGCAACTTTTAGTTCCATGAATAACCTTAGAAGTTTAATAAAGATAGCTTTATCTATACAGGATAGTGCAGGTCTGTGAAATAATACCTTTCCATTTTCAAGTTGCAGCAGCTGACACCAAGTCAAGAAAGGTAATATCTTATTACATAGTGTCTCAGAGTTTCATATCTCAGGTTTTCATATCCCTCACATACATGTAAATTTTTAGTCTTGCTTTTTCTGTAAGAGGAAAACTAACTAGGTTGCCAAATGGAGCATCTTCCATGGAAAGAGGCTGGGTGCCATGCTACCTGGCTGTAACTGGAACCTCAGTGCTTCTGCAGGAAGCATAAGAAATGTGAAAGGAAGAGAAAACCACTGATTTTCTGTGCTGTGGTTGCAGCTGTATTTATGATATGTCTTCATACAACACAGACTCTGTGAGGTATTGGCATGGGCTGCCCAGGGAGTGGTGGGGTCACCATCCATGGAGATGTTCAGAACCACAGAGATGTGGCACTGAGGGATGTAGGCAATAAGCATAGTGGGCTGGTTGGGGCTGGACACTGGCATTCAGGAGGCCTTTTCCAACATTAATGGTTCTGTGGTTTGGTGAATATACATATATATAAATGACCTCATTTGTGGCCTAGTGTGTCACTTCCTCTGTGATGTAAGTGGGTGCTGGTATCGCTGTGTTAGAGATGGAGAAAGAACAGAGGTACTATGTGGGTTTCTCAGGATGTCACTTGGGGATTTGGTTGATAAAGAGAGTGAATACACTTCTATTTTTTCCTAAACTGAGCATGAGTTGGAAAAACTTAAAGCTTGTATGCTTAAGTTAAGGAATCTCTTACTGCTGACATTGCCCTGTAAAAAAAATGGCAAAATGCAGGAATTCATCCGAGGTTCTCTTCTAGTTGCTCTGGGGGCATTTCTTTCTTGTTCAGGGCAAAGCTCCAGCTCTTGGAGCCATTTGGAAGGTTTCTAATCCTATTACAGAGAATGACGAAAGTTTTCCCTGCAAGTCTTTACACATCCTTATCAAGTTTAAATGTCTCATTGCTTTGGCAGCTGATGTTTTTCTTGAAAAATTAACTCTTCTGTAAAAATGACATACTTTCGGTGAGATAAGCCATTTGATTCTGTCAGTTCATTTCTAGGCTTCCTGTCCTAAATCAAATACCTTTAAGGGGAAATAGTTCAGCCATCAGTTACGATATGTACAATACTCATTTCCATGTTATTTAAGTAAGACGTGATTGTACTTCTCTTCTTTGTGTTGATGCATTCTTTTTACCAGCTAAATTGTTTTTATGTAAACATTCAAGGAGACACGTATTCTACAAAGATAAAATGAGAAAACAGGTGGGCAACAAAGTGGAACTTGGTCAAATGTGGTAATTTATTATCAGGAAAGGGACAAGAATGAAATCTGATGTGATTTTGCTCCTGAACCTGGAATTTCTCCAAAATTCCTATAGGCAGTCAATCTTTACTTATAACTAAGTTACCCATCTCCATTGATCCAAATCTTCTGTATCCGTGACAAAGCCCTGTCACTGCAAGAAGGTTAACAACACTGGGAATAACGTGTTAGTGGTAAGAAGGTAGAAGTTGATTGCTCTTGGTAAATAATGCATTTTAACTTGTCATGTGGGCATGGTGTCATCCCCAAGACTGAGGCAGGGCAAGTTGAACTCTGCTATAGCAGGAGGTGGGGGCTCAAGCAGCAGCCATCCGTCCTGCAGCTCCTGCTGCCCTCGCTGGTGGCCACTGCAGTACCTGTGAGTGTCACATTGTGTTGTTCAGAAAAGGTTTCTTAAGTTTAGGAGGGGAAAATCTGTACTAATGGTGGTATTTCTGTCCTGGTGTTGAGCACACAGACAGGAGCCCTGTGCTGCAGGATAGATCAGCGTGTTGGGAAGGATGGAGGCAAGTGTTCACCCACCAGACAGTCCTCAGGCTGTGCGCAGCAATGCAGTGCTCTGTGGAGGAGCACGAGCTTGTGGAGACAGAGCAATGCAGTTAAACTGATTATAGAGAGCAACTCAGTGTTTCTGATAAAATAATTAATCTAGCTTCTGTCCATTTTCAGCATTCTTTATTCCCTAATGCAGCCATCCCACTTTGCTTTCAAGCTAGTGGTGCAGCTGAGAAGGCTGATTAAATGGCAAGGAAGACTTCTAAATGAAAGGATCCATATCTAGCTACACTCATTATCAGTTCCAAGAAATTAAATCTACCATAAATGATTTACTCTGAAGCAAATCAAATAGACATTGGAAAGACGAAGGGCAGAGTGACCGTAAGATTACATCTTGGTGGAAGGAAGTAGCGATCAAAAAAGAGCTAGATAAAACCGAGACCTGGCTTCCCCTCCCACAGATAACATCCTTGCCCAGAGTCTGGGCAGTTACCCTTGTGCTTGCCTTGAATATCCTGTAAGTTGTGCAGTGGTGGAGGATGCAATGTTTATCTCAAAGAATCGGAAATCTTTTACGACTGGCTGTTCCATAAGGCACTCTAACACTTAGGTTTTTTCTGTACAGATTGCTGTTCCCCTCTGCAGATTTATGTATTCATTATTCTTTCAAGGACGTGAATATAAAAACCTCTCGAAATTCACCTTTGCTCTTACTGAAGACAGACATAAACAAGAAGCTCAGAGCAGCAGCATTCCTCCATAAGCTGTGGTTAAAAATAACGCAGAGGCAGTCTGTGTGTGACATGCAGTGACTTCCCATCTTCTGTTTTCCCTGTTCCCTTAAAATTTGTATGTGTATACATTTCTGTGTATCTCTCTTTTTCTCTCCACATATACTTACATAGTGCACTTGGTTGCTGCTCATCCGTGTTTCTTAAACCTATCCCATTCATAGAGCAGTTGCCCGGGCTTTGTGCCTTGCATGTGGAGGTGTTTAGTCTCTTTGTCAGGGATGCAGTGTTGTCACCAATCCGGAGGGCACGTGGAGCCTTTAGGAGAGAGATGTAATGTTAGGATGTGCAGGCACACTCAGAACATGTTCCATACCCACTGCCCTTGCGTATGTGCAGACCCCTGGTTGGTTCAGCCTGCTGCTGGGCAGGCTTCCTGGAGTACATGATGCCCTTACGCTTAAAATAATAATGAAAACCATTTTAAAAAGGCAACTTCCCCAGCCTCTACTTCATTATTTTTAAAATTCCATGCTGAGTGTTGTCCAGAGCATCCTTGGGTTTGTTCCAATCCAGCAACGATAGCATTTGGTTCAGTATGCGGTGTTGGGGAAAGCTGGATGTTGAATCTGTAGCTCTGGTGCAGATGAAATTCAGAGCTTTGGCCAAGTTTTTCAGTGGAATATTCCAAAGCCAGCTGAGGTCAGAAGAAGTCAATGAAATTTTTCACTGCACTATTTCAGCTTCCCCAAGGGTAAAGTCAGAGCGATGCTGGTTTACTTCACATTTAGGCTTCCAAATGTTCTCGGTTAACGGCCTTGAGGTCCTCCTGGAAGCTGCCATAGAGCAGTAAAGCTGTGGCTGTTACTGGGACTCAGGCACCAGATGCAGTCACCTACAGCGGCCCATGCAGAATCACAGCTTTCTAATACGCGCTGATCCTCCTCCTGCCTTTCTCACAGGAGCTTCCCATACATCTGTTTATCTTGCGTTTTATTTTAAGTTTTAGTTGGCCTTAATTCACACATTTATAAGAAGTATATAGTTTTTACTTTAAGCTCATTTTTCAAGCAAAAATGATATGAATATGGAACTTTGTCATACCTCGGTGCATGCTGATGAAGTTTTGATTTGCTCTGGCTGATCCTGAGTGTTAAATTAGCCTGAAGGAAGACCCAAGGCAGGAAATTTCAGTGCTTTTAACAGGGAAGAAAATAGGAGATTTGTTCTGAAAACTTTCCATGTTCTTCAACCTATCCAACGAGGTGAAGTCATGCAGTCTCCAATGCACAGATTGCCATGATGTGTTTGTTCTGAAATAAAAGCAGGCAGATTGCCTGGGCTGTCCAACGCAGGAATTCACATTCATTCCCTTTCAATTCCCATTTTCAGGTGTTAATTCATATACAAGTGACAAAGGGTTTTCACTGGTTGCTGGTTAGGTGGGTTTTTAAAGTTCCATTTCTCAAGCCCAAGAAAAAAAACCCAAGAAGATATTTTCTTGTAAAAAGAGCTTTCTGACTGCCTAGATAGGCCGCTTTGTGTAAAGGCTGTCAAGAGCAGACCTCGGTTCTCTCCTTGCATGGGTGAGCCCCAAGACAGGCTTCTTCCCACATCCTTGATTTTCTAGTGGCTTTCTTTCATGTACTTTATGAGGAGTCTGATTTACTGCTGGGGAAAAGTGAAGGATGGGGCTTTGTTGTGCACTCAGAGCCGGTACGTTTTCATTTCATCCCGTATTTTGCGTATGTGCATGGTTATTGATTAACTGATGCAGATAACTTCCAATAACAATTCAAATTGGAAAGAAAAAAAAAAAGAAAAAGAAAACAGAGGGTTTTAAAACTTCAGCATCAAGCACGTCTGAAAATCTGTAAATGCTTTGTGGAGTCAAATGGGCAATAAAAACAACAGCGTGGGGAGATGTAGGGATTGGTCCTGAGAGACACGGAACTCATTAACCTAAACTCATAAAGTATTTAAGCACCAAATAGTGCTATTAACTCTGGTGGACCTGCTAACCAGGTTAACATTTCTGCCCTCCTGGGCCTTATCATTAACACCACTCTCTATAAAGTGGTGCCTATACCTGAGGATGAATCAATCAGTGCTCTGCTCTCCATGAATACTTGGTGTGTTAGGGGTGCAGTAGTCAGAATTTTGTACCAGTAGTTACAATGCAAAGTACAATGCAGCTCTTACTTGGAACAAAGAATGTTCTTTCACTTGTAGGCTTTCTTATTGTATACATATATTTATATACATACAGCTTTATAGCTTTGTATAATCTTTCTGTGGCTGGTGTTAATTGAATTAGTTATGCTGACAGAGTACTGAAAATATTTGCCTGTGGGAATTTCTCTTCAGTTTTGAGTCAACATTTGATTCACAGGATTTTGTTTTCATTACTGACTTCTTTATTAAAGTAAACAAGATTACTGACAGCGAATACCCTGTAAGCCTTACAAGGAAGGACAGAACATGCCAAAGTGAGGAGGCTGAGATGAACAGAGATGGATTAAAGTTTCTGCATTGTAATAGGTACAAACATTACTTTAGCAAATGTGTCCTTTTGGATTGTTTGTTTCCCAGTGGGTTCATCCCTTGGCTCTGCCATTCTCCAGCAGTAGTGAGAGCCAGCGGTCAGCTCTGGCTCTGCCATGGGGTGGGGAGGGTCAGAGCCTTCATGGGCTGTTGCAAAACTGAATATAAGCCCAACACTGATTCTGTAAGCTCCTTGGTAATTTATTTTTCAAGACTCATTTTCTTGTTGCATCTTGCTTCTCCAGTTTCTAGTTGCATGGCCAGTTTTTAGCTTGGTTTTCTTTCTTTTCCATTTTTTTTTGTTGTTATTTTGAGTAAAATCTCCTTAATGTCTATAAACACACATGCTGTTGAACTTACAGAATGTTGTCCATTGAGTCATGAGCTGAATATCAATAAATTGAATGGAGTGCTGGAAGCCAGGACTCAGCTCCAGGCTTGTCACTCAGACCTCATGTTTGCTAGCCCATGGCTCTACTTACAGAGCCATCCTAATCTTTCTTCTGCCTTTGGAGCCTGGGGAGCAAAAGGGATCTGCTCAGCCTGAGCTTGGGGGCACCCTGGGATGGGGGTGACCTCCCTGTGGTGTGTGCTGCAGAGATGGGGAGCTGCAGGAATAGTGGTGCAAAGTACAGCTGTGAGAATGACTGCTTTGCAGACAGCATGCTGAGTGTTACCAGCTGAATTGCTCATGTGCCTTTTGTACAGGATGTTTTTTTAATTGTATATATATCAACTAAGTTAACTGGAGTTATTTTATTACTGAAGTTGATTGGAAGCATGGATGTGAAAGCAATTGCTCTGTGCTGCTTTGGAAACGACAGGCAGGTGAGGCTGCTGTTAAGTTTTAGGGAAAGGAGGAGTGAGACAGCAAGAAGAGAGAACAACAGGTCTGTCATTTTGAAGGATTAATTTGTGGCAGTTAGAAAGTAGCTCAGTAATAGAAAAAAGCTTGGAATTATTTTGATGCCTCTCTCTTCCTATCTTACCATGTTTGCTTCTTGCTATAAACTGATCAACATGGACAGGGGCTGAAGGAGAGCTTCTGTCTCTTCTTTCCCTTAGGTCAGAGATGGCTGTCCCTAGATTGAGGCTCTCCATTGTCACATTAGTGTAGAACAGGAAGATTTATGCCTCAGTGCAAAATAATAAACCTATTTAATTGTTGTATACTTCTGGAAAAAAAAAATTGGATCTGTGAATTTGGCTTACAGATTGGATAAACTTGGAACATCTGTTCAAATTCGATGTTTATAGCTACTGAGAGACATGATAACCCACCAAACCACGTACATTTACATCGATGTTCCACAGAAATAGCGAAAAGCTGTGGTGCTTTCTGTACCAGGCATATTATTATGTAGGTCAACTAGGATCTGGATCTGTTATCGCAAGTGACATTGCTGGAGAAAAAATCAATGGAAAATAAAAGGAGCCTTGAATAAGAATATCATAGGTACTGACGCTGTGTTTAATCCAGAAACAATTCCCTCAGCACCAGCACTGTACTTTCCTTACCTCACCTACTAAATAACGGCAGTAAAAATACCAACTGCTGTTCACCTGAAACAAATAGATATTTTAAAGTAGTGTAAAAATAGGTAACTGCTATAATGCCAGTAACTTACAGGAAATTTGCTGTGATTTTCTTAGATTATCTCTCATTTTGCCTGAGTAATTGGGCCTTTGGAAAACGATCTGCCTTTTCTGAAACCAATTGAGAAATGGGGAAGTGGCCGAGCTCTGAGAGGTCCTGGTACCCCATCTCCTCTGAATGGGGGTGGATATGTAATCATAAGGGACTGGGGAGGACAACGGAGGGGTCCTTGGGTTTCATCTAGAAAAGAAGCGGTAGCTGCTTTGCTATATAAGGTATGCTAACATCTGACAAAATGGGTGATTTAAAGATAAAATAACTAAGAACATGATTGAAACATTACAGAAATTGTCTAAAATCGTTCAATTTTTCAGCATATCTTCTTGTGAGTCTGGCGAGTGCTTGAATGCTCTGCTGCCACTGTGCTTGGTCTGCATAATCTGTTCCTGAAACAGGAAAAAATGGGCTGTATTGTCCTGTCCTTTGTATGGACTTGTGCATTTATGGAATCTCAGGTCCTGGTGACTGCATAAATCAGTTATTTGGGGTGGATTTAGAGACATGGATAATGCTGCTCCCAGAACTGGTAGGAATACCCGAAGTATTTAATGCAGAGTAAGTTTTAACTATACTGGAAAACAAAACACTTTTAATTCATTGCTGTCTGCTAGCAGGAGGGCTATCATTTCCCTTTGGCTCACGTTCTGGCTGACGGGCAGAAGCCCAAAGGCATTCTGGAGGATATGGAAGGTATGGTCAGTGCCATTGATTTCTTTAACCCTTCCACCTTCGAAGAACCCAAATTAAATGTGACTCAACACTAATAATTCACCAAGCTACCTTGGAGCCAGAAAGCTACAGCAGCTGGGACTTTTTTATATATAATTAATTTATCCTTTTTTTTAAAAAAAAAAAAAAAAAAAAAAAAAAAGCTTTATGAGTTTGTCCAAGGAAGCTGATTTTTGTCAGAAGTACAAATGGGGAAAATGTTTTGAAATGAAGAAAAACCAAAGCACTGCCAGTACTAATTGTTGTTCCTTCCTTCTGTTTCCCATTGGTATAGCAGCCGTAGGTGCTGGGATTCTGAAAGCAAAGCTTTCATTTAGTGCTGCTGGCTTTACTTTTGCCACAGCAGCTTACTGCAGTTGTTCCTTCTAAGTACTTTCAGGTAGTACATCCAGTTGAGTTACAGCAAAGAGAACAAAGATTGATGGCAGGCTGGTTTAATGTAGCTCTTAGCAACAATTTGCAGAGATTAGGAGGTTGTTTTGTTGGACATCTATCACTGGAAGCTTGGGGACTGCTTTCTGAAGTCATTTTGAATTGGCAAGTAACAGATAGCTTTCTTTGATAGCTCTTTTATGTGCAGGTACAGCTAAATGGAAATCAACCACAAAGAGGAATGGCTCTGTTTATCATTATTTTTGAATTTCTTTAGCATTGGGTTTCACGCATCGCTGCTTTCCAGCCAACACTCGGCAGCGTTAAACAAAGGCACGGGTGGAAGCAGCAACCCACGTGGGCCTCCTCACGGCCCCTTCAACTGTCCATAACGGCGATCACAAAGCAGCACATCGATGCACTTTGCAGCAGCGTTGTGTTGTATCTGGCTTCTGCCTGAGTAGTAGGAGAATTATGTCTCCTGGCTTCTGCCTAAGTATGAGGGCATTACTCTTCTGAAAGGTAGCTGTCATGTGCCGAGGGCTGCGAGCTGCTGGGAGGCTTACAGGGACACTGTAAAAGGCAGCAAATGAACCAGGAGTTACTAATGAGATATAACCTGTCTCACTAAGTATTGATTTGTACGTGTTTTTGTCTAGCCAACTTCAGGGCAATGCTACAGCCTCTAACAAGTCTTGTTTGCAATTTCTTTTGCTCCTGAGCATTGGTAATCTCTCTTATTTTGTGCTCCTATCTAATTTGGATAGAAATTTTGAACGAGTCTGAGTGTCTGCTTGGAAAAAATAAAGGCATCAAACAATCTGCTGTTTTTCAGCAGGTATGACATCAATGGCTTTTGGATTCTGAGGATATTAGAAAATATCAAACCCACTCAGAAGGTAGAACTGGTGAAGAAAAATTAAGCATGCATAGAAGCTGTGATCCATTTGCTTACTTCCAAATAGCATAAATGTCTGCAGTGTCAGGTGTTGTTTACTGGTTACCAGCAGTTGCCAGTAATTACAGCTGATCTTCACTGAAATACATGTTTTCTTGTTTTCTTCCTTCCACTTCTGCATTTCTCCACGTTTGTTTTTCTTCCTACATCTTTTCTTTTGGACTGCACCAACAAAGCTACTGCATTACATTTAACCAATCCAGTTCTCCCACAGACAGAGCAGGAGATGCTGCACAGCACTGAGCAGCAGTGCCCTGGCTGCCCATCTTCATTTCCCATCCCATCTACTCAGAAACGCTTTCTAGAAAACAATATTATTTAGTGGGCATAGAGAAAGGTATGTTTTCCGTGGGTTTAAATTGTGTATGTGCTTTAGGATATGTTCCACGAGAGAGATGAGGTGAACTGCAGTTATTTCTGCATCCTGTCCTTAGATGTTCAATACCCTCATGCAGCTCTTTGCTCTGCTTTAGGTGTTAGTGATGCCTTCAGCTGTTGCAGGGAAAAACAAAACATTGAACTCGATGTTTTGATAGGTAAAAAGTGTTTCCATTTCTCTTTCAACCCTTGGTGATGTGCAATGTTAAACATAAATCCCATCATTTATATGAATATTCCTATGATGTAGCTCATGTAAGACTGCAGTACGCCGTGTTTGTAAATTTCTGTGTCAAGTGGTTGCTCTGGAGCAGCATTGAGGAGACCACAAATGCACACAGAGAGGGGAAGGAGGAAAAGGGTGTGGGGCTGCTGCCATGAGCACAGCCCAATGCTTGGGATGACCTCAGCCCCTCCCTGTGGTCCACCAGAGTTTGGTTCTGACACCACAGCCGGGCAGGACACACACAGCCAATGGCACACATCTGTCTGGGCTGAGGATGGGGTTCTGCTCCTTCCTAAAGCTGCTTGGGGTTTGGATAGGAAATGCTGAGACCACAGCAGGTAGGCTTCTCTAAGCACAGGGTGTAAAGGAAGATGCTGCGTACATCCTGTGGCCTGAAAGGAAAAAGAATTGGGAAAGAGAAGATTTCTGCAATCACTTCTTTCATTGCTGACTTTTTGCTTGGTGTCATTTTCCCTTCCCTCTCAATTAGGAACAAGGAATTGTTTAGGGGAAAAGTTTCTCTTTTCCTTGTCAGATGAACTGATCACACAGTGAATTTGTTCGGGGGTCCCTGGGCTTTCTGATATTGCCAGTGTCAGCCTGGCACGCACTGAGGAGGAGGGCTGTGCTCAAGGGCAGGAGCAGCAACAGCCATCCCACAGCAGCAGCGCCACAGGAGACCTCTCCCTGCAGGCAGCCCCCTGCCCTGCACAGCACCAAGGTCCCTGGCCCTGGGCATTTGTCCCTACTTAGCATAAAAATGTAATTCTGGAGGAGAAGAGCTCTCATGTGTCAGACGTGAAGTGGTGTATTCATGAAGATAAGAGAAAAAGGGAAATGCAACGTTACTCCAAAAGCCATCTTCTAGAAGGCAGTTATCTTGAAGAGGCCATGATGGAGGGGTTATTGGCTCTCCCGTTCTCCTCTGCATGAATGCTTCCTGTGAAAGAGGGCTGGTTTTATTCAGAGAGAGTAACTCTATTACCGGGAAGTTATTACTGCCTATTTAAAATCATCACTTTTTAATGCAGAAGGCATTACATCTTCAGAAAAAAAACAAGACCCCATAGTGATGGCACAGGGCAGGTCCGTGCTGCTGCACCGAGTGATCCTGGCTGAGCAGCACCCTTCTGGTGTGGTGTGGTTTTAATTCCATCTGTCTCTCATGGTTACCTTCTCAGGTCTATCTCACCCTCCCTTCTAGTTTCCAATTATTCTTTTTAATTCATTTCTTTTCAAGCTCTTTGAGCTCTCTTGCTACTAAGCAAGCAGAGGAGAAAAACGCAGAACCAAAACAGGTGTGAAAAGAAAGAAAATGTGTTCAAACAATTTTGCTCCGCAATTGAACATGTTTTTCTGCAACTCTTCCTTTTATCCATCCTCAGTTTCGTACCAACCTTTTAGTAGATTGGATAAAAGCTTCGCCTGGTGGCCTTATCGTGTCATCTGGACATGCTACCATGATAAGGCTGCTCTCCCTTGTGGGGGTTCTGAGGTTACTGGTGGAAGATGCTGCACTGATTGTGGGGAGGCAGCAGTGGAGGATGGAGAGGAGGGCTCCATGAGGCCCAGCATCTCCCTAATGAGACAGCGAGAGATAAAAATGTTCAGCTGCCTGTGATAATTTCCCTGATAACAATAATCCTATGAATAACGTTTCTGGAGGACAAAGGGGAAATTAGCTCTTTACATGGCTTACATTTGAATGTAAGGTTTCTTGGGAAAATTAATTTTACAAGTCATCCTTTCTGGATGCATTGCCTGACAGACAGGCTCAAACTTGTATGAAGCATCATTTTACTTCCTGGTCCAAAAGAAGTGTGTTTGCCACTGATTCATTGTGAATCCCTTCCATTGAGTCTGAATGCAACAGTTGCATGTTCCCCAAAGGACATGCCTTCCCTTGGAAACAGAAGCCCACCCACGGCTCTGATTTTTGTGCTTTAATTACAAGAAAAAGCAAGCACCCTCCTGCAACCCTGAAGCGTTGCATCCCAAGGAGAAGGCCTGCAGCTGAGCTGAGAAGGTACTGGCTGTACGTGCTGCCCTGCCATAGCCATAGTCAGTAGCAATAGCTTTATTAGTAGTGAACAAAGAGGAATGCTGTTTGTCTCCTCTAAGTGCATTTCCAGTAGTGTCAGGTAAGAGAGTTTATGCAGTTTGTGTTTTACACTCAAACACCATCATGAACTGTGGGATTTTTCTAATGAACTAAAGTGGACTTATTGAGGACATCTGATAAGTGAGATTTGATGAGGCTTTAAAATGGGTTTTTTATCAGGAGATGTTAAGAAATACAAGGCTGAGTGTTGGAGCTTCGTATCGTTTTCATGATCCCCTGTTTTACTGACTTGGGGTGAATCACTCAAACTGTCATTTTAAGAATTCCATTTATTTATTTAAAAGGAAGTAAATGTTTGGAGCACAATCGGTTGAACTTCCAGCTGAAGACAAAGCAGAAGGGAACACAAAGCAGAGGGTTGGGCTCCCATGTCCTTCCCTTGTCCCAGCACTGCCACTGCACTACATCAAATCCATGAGAGCATCGTGCAGTTACGGTGTGCTGGGGAGATAATGATGTGCTGGTGCTGGGATGCAGTTCTGATGTTTGTTTTTCTTCTTCTATTCTCAGTGGTATCTGTGTGCTTTTTCAAGAATGAAAGCATATTTAAAAATATTTTGTACTGTGCCCCCAGCTATTTCACAAAAGTTGTCTTAAAAGAAAGCCCTTATACTTATTTAAAACCTGTGGGAACATTCATAATATGGTTGAAATGTGGGGGGAAAAAACAGAAAGCAGTTATTTTTCTACACCATCCTCTGCTACAGAAGTACAGTGCCTTGAAGCCAAGGTTACATTAGTATTCTCCAGACCCAGGCAGAGGACGTGAACATCTTTGAATCCTGTGTTTCTGTATAGAGCCAAATGGCACATCATGTTTCTAAACTACTGCATAAAGTTGAAATAATGATAATAGAGTGAAACAGCCCTAAGAAATAAGAATCTATGGGGAGGGAGAGGCCGGGATGTCAGTGGGCTCAAGACTTCACAAGGTGTCAATGAAACCTCTGTTGGATAATCTCCCAGGGGTTGCTGAGGAGAGGAGCTGTGCTGGGTGGGTGAGTCTGACATGGGAAGTGGTAGTGAGGGTTGGAGGTACGTCTGAGAATCACTGCCATTTTGTTCTCATTCCTATATCCCGTGACACTGGAAGACACAGGAGGGGAGCTCCTTTACACCTCTTGTACGTGTGGTTTAACCTCGTTTCTCTCCAGATTGGATTCAAAATCACATATGCACTCTGTAATCACCTGGCCTCAAAGTTCTCCATTTGCAGCAGTGGTTTCTTCATTAATATTTGAAGCATGTGATTTTGCTTGTTATCAGCAATATCCCGAGAGACGGCGAGAAAGGCTGTGTAGGAGGGCATTTTAAAAGCTTATCTTTAAAACCAGGGTGTTTTGTGATTTAAAAATTAAATATGGATTAACAAATGGAGAACTGACACTGTCTGGGGAATCAAAATGGAATATGGAGGGAAAAAGAGCATGACTCAACAAATTGCTTTATCACAATAAACTGGAGCTATTGGTACAGATATGCTGCTCGGATATAGTGGAATGGTTAAAACGTCTGACAGTCAGATATTACTCAAGTAACTAGGCAGGCAGCTTAATTAAAAATAAAAAACAAAGCTCATTTCTTCCAAACAACAACTCTGTTGAAACCAAACGGATTAAACGAGACCGTTTGATATTGCACATATGTTCTTTTTATCCCTTTTCTATGCAAAGAACGTTGCATGGCTCTGATAAAGGCACAGTGCTGTGCTGTGGGTGCCAAAACCTCGTGTTTCTCTCAGTTGTGCTTCAGCCCCATTGCTGGTTGAGTGTTACTCCACTAGATGTGCAGAGAGAAGCAATGCTTTGGCACCAGTCTGGTGCAGGCAGAGGAGCTCTTGCCACCTGGGGAGGGTTGCAGCACTCAGGCAGTGCCCAGACAGGTCTTAAAGAGGCAAAAAATACTATGACACACTATTTAAATTCATACAAGTAATAGGCCTAACAATCTCAAGTGAGAATATAAGTGTTCCTTATTGGTTGTTATAGGTTAAAGGCATTGAAACCTGTGGCAGCTGCCAGCTGGCCTCTGTGGAAGGTGTCAGATATCGAATGGTTCCAGTGAAATAGGTACAGCTCCAGTAAGTGCAAAGAAACCAACCTTGCCCCCTGTGTGGGTGTGTTACAGCCTGGGAGGGGGAGCAGCCCATGCTCAGGGCAGGCAGATGTGCTGCAGTGGTCTGTGTGAGAGCTGAGTGGTGCAGTCACATCCCAAAGCACGGGGGTTTATAAAGCAAGCAAGACTCCTCTTCATACTAATTAGTTACGCATATACATTTTAAGCTATCAAGCTGGGCTTTTTATCTCTTAAATTCCTGTGAGATAAAATATATGGCAATTGAAGCAGAGGGCTGCCAGGCACCGTATAGCTGTAGGTGCGTGTTGCGAGGTGTAGTTGGAAGAGTGTGAAATTTGATCTGCAAATAATGTAAGAAAATCTAATTAAATTTAGACTAATATGATGAGTGCCCCAGCAGTAAGGGAAAGGGACATCTTCAGCATGTTAATTTTTACTTATCCACTCTTTGTTTGGTCTATTTGGTTTCTTGAATTCCAGCCTTTCTTGCATTCCCTTCTTGTTTGAAGTTTCCAGAGGAGGTCTGGGGATCAAGCTTTCTTGCTACTTGAAGGGTTGTTCAAATATTTATCTGTTGATTTGGGAGTGTGACCTCATTTCTTGCTTCCTGATGTAACAAAGAGCAGAAGATAACAATATTTTGATTCTCTGAAGTTATTGCTGTAAAGTAAGTTTACTTGCTATTACTCCGTTATTGATTAGCACAGTAACATCATGCAGCATGTCCCACACCATAGCAGTGCTGGATGGCAGCCTACTGAACCAGGACTGCAGCAGACAGACCTCAAGGCAGACTTGACACTCCATCCTTCTCCTGCTCGCACTGTGAAAGTACCTGTCAATGTCTATGGATTCACATCAGTGCAAAGGCAGCCTTTGTAAGAGAGCGAAGATTCTTGATTCTCAAGTTCTTGTTGTTCTCGGATGCTCACTGCACTGTTCCTGCTCCTTTTTTGTCTGGGATGTTCATTGTATCAGCATAAGCTTCTTGGGGTCTTTAAAACTTACAGGATAAGGAGAGAATCACGACATCATATGGGTGATGGGTATTCTGCACTATGCATTCAATTAAGGAAAGCACAGGGGTTTTTTTCCATTTCTTAACAGTGGTGCTTAAAAAATGTTCTCTGGAAATGAAGTGTTACCTCAAAATCCTGAATAGTATGGTTTATATATTTGCTGCTATTTTTGTGTTTGTTTTTACTCAGTTTCACTTGTTTTATAAGTCACATTTTTAAGCCAGCATATAAGAAGTTCAGTGCTAGGAACACACGCTATGCAGCCCTCCCTTCCCCTCTGTCCTGGAGCCACTTGGCTGGGTTGTTCCTGCATCTCCTAGGATCCCTTCACCTCAGTCCAGAAAATAAGAGCTTGGTTCCCATAAGTCCTAATGCTGAGCTTTGGACTTCTTATTGCATGCAGCAAAAGCAGAAAGCATGTCAGTTTTTCCTTAGTTCTTCCATGGAGGAAAGGAAGGATTTCTAAAAACCTGGTCTGTCAAAGATACAGGCATACTATAGCCACAGTAGCCACTGTTGGAAGGGAAACGAAGACTGTAAAGATTCATAATGTTTCTGGATGCAGTGGAGGCAATATGGGCTTTTACTGCAGGAATGATTTCAGCAGCAACCACTTCTCTTTCAATTATACACGTTAAGTAGTCTGAATATTGACAAGTATGTCATAAACCTCTTGAATTCAGTGTCCAGCGAAGAGAATCACGTCTCTAATGGGCCATTCATCAAAAAACCTCTATAGAAAAGAGTCAGTGAAGAGCTTTGTGCTATGAGAACTCACATATGACCATATTCAGTTCACTCCTGTTGGAACAAATGGCCATGTACTGGAGGCTGGTGCTCAGGTCAAGCACATCTTTTGCTGATGAGGGGTTGGTGCTCCCAAACCTGCATGCCTGTACTTGTGGCTTGGCCACACAGATTGCAGGTGAATGGAAAAGCTGAAAGGCACCCACTAAGCAGAGGCCAGGCCTCAGGCCCGCTGCAAACATTACTGAGATCACTCAATGTCGTGGCAGCTTTCATCTGAGAGCTGATGTGGTCTGACGTTCCAGGAGCCAGGCTTGGCAGTGGTTCCAAGCCTGTGAAGCAGAGCCTTGCTGCTGTGACAGACAGCGATCCTGGTGCTGTGTCCTGCATATCCACCACACAGCAGCAGCACTCCCTCCTCCTGATATCCATAGGAACTCTCTGCCAGGCTGGAGCAGGTGGGTTGCAGCTCAGTGCCCCATGCTCTGCTCTTGAAGGCCGATAAAGAAAGACAGGACTGAGTGCCATGTCTTGGCCCTTGGGTTGGAAGGGACTTCAAGGATCACCAGGTTCCAAACCCCACTGCTACAGGCAGTGCCACCAGCTGCTAAACATGAGATAAGGCACTGCTGGGCTGAAACCTGGTCTGCCTCCCAAGAGCTTGCTCCTTACTTCTGTGCCTTTTACAACATCTTGTTGCAGAGCTTTGTTAAAATGAACTGATTATCTGCGGGCAGTATATAGGGAGGTGTTTTTTGCAATGCTGAGATAGTGGTTTTATTGAACTATATTGCATTTTTAGTAGTCATCTGAGAGTGGGTTATTAAAGCACAGTATTGTACATTAAGAACATTACTCCAATGTGCAGGAGATGAGGATTATGAGAAAGTGAAGAGGAGACCAAAGACTCTTCGGCATTTTGTTTCTATTTTTTATTTCCCTCATCCAAAGGCTGGAAAGCTATTCTGTTCAAATAATTCTTGCTTTTACTGGATGTATTTTTCAAGTCCCAGAAATCGGTGGTCAGTCTGCACATCTGCAGCAACGCCTTTGTCTCACTGCAGCGACACCGAGGGCCCAGAAACCTGGGTAGGACCTAACAGAGTGTCTGTTGGTATTTCAGTCATCCCAACTGCCATCTGCCCATCCTGTCTCCAGAGATGATCTGAATTTGAGACTTTTCAGAATGATGTGCTTATATGTGCTTTTCAGAAATGTGTGAGTCAGAGCTTTATTCAGCTTTCACCAAAGCGCTGTGAAATATGGACATGCACGGGATAATGGCAGTTTGCTAATGGTGCGTCATGGAATTGTCTGTCTGTAAAATTAGACCATGTGGAGTTTGATTCCTTTGTGATCTCTGTAGGGAAGGGGCCTGCAGTGCTGCAGAACTGAGGGCTGGGGCCGTGGGAGCAGTGTTGCTTATGGTTTCAGTTAAACTTGGGAAGCAGTGTGCAGGATAGCATGTGCTAATTAGAGAACAGTCCCCTGGAAGAGGGAGGATTGGGATGGCTGCTGAAGCATCCGGAGAAGAGACCTTCATCCTGCTTGAAGTGTATAGGAGTAATAAGCATCTCTTTTTGCTTTGGTTTGCATGAGACAGGAGAAACTGGAGATTAAGCAAAATGATGTGGAAGCTACTGTCTTTTCCTCTAATCCTCTGTGTCTCCCGGCCTGATGTCCTGCTGCCTTTTGTTTTCCTACCAAAGCAGTAGTTGATCTTTCCAGGGCTGTGTTCTGGTCCCACATCTTGCTTTTTGTCCTCCCTAACTCAAAGCCCATGAGTTTCTATCGCTTGATTTTCATGTTCCTTATATCCCATGGAGTTTTTGCAAGCCTTACGCTTTGTTCATGACAGATATTTTTTTATGTAGTAAATTCTGGTGTCTTCTTGGGTGGAAAAATTAGAAAACAGGCTTCCTTCCAAAAGAATACTTAAACGATTTCTAATCCTCCCTCCCTTCCCACACAGATTTGTCATTTTGTCATTGCTATACTCTGGATTTCTCATTCTTTGAAGAACTGACAAGTCTTTACTTGCCCTTACAGATATATAGCAACCAAGAAAATGCCATTAACTGAGAGAAGGCTAAAATACTATGCTACCTCTCCAAGAAAAAAAAATGAATTAGGAACATGGGAACACTCCAAATTGTAGCTAGAAAAGCTTCATCATTAGAGCTCATTTTGTGCTTGCAATTTATAATGATTCACTATCCAGAGGTGGCATCATTATTTCTAGGGGGGAAATATCCTGCAAGAACAGCACAGCGCTAAGCAGTCTCCTAAATTACAGAGTGGAGTTCCAAGAGGCAGTTCAGACAAATAAAACCGTGTCATAGAGCACAGGATTCTTTAGTGTATGTGAAGGTTGCAGGAAATTGCTTTTTGCAAGGGAGCCAAGCCAGTCTCGGCAGGCATTGTTTGTGAGCAGTGTTGCATTCAGGCACTGGGGGAAGCAAACAAGGCGCTGGGGATGAGCGGTGGGTGAGCCGGGCTGCCTACGCACCCGGCTGGGAGGTGAGCTGGTCCAGCCTCACTGTGCCAAGCAGGGGATGGGTCCGTGCCTCAGTTCTATGGTCTGTGGCTCCGGGTCTTGGCAGTGTTACCTCTGATTGTGCCTGAATACATCTCAATCTTAACACCGATTTATAGGAAAACAAAATATTTCATCAGCGTGTTTCTTAGTTGATGCACTGGAATGAGCTCTTTGTAAACGTGAATGCTGAGGCTGCTGCCTGAGTCCTGCTGGTTGCCCCCCGTCAGGGTTCTGCCTCCCACTGCTGAGCCTGTTCACAGCAAGTTCGGAACCAGGGGGAGCTCCCTGGAGCCCGAAGCCTCCTCCACAGCATGGAAGTCCTCTCAGGAGTTGGTTAAGATGGTCTCCAGAGGTCCTTTCCAACCCCCATGGTTCTGTGATGCTGGAGATGGCTGTCTTGCTTTGTTCTCAATGCAAAGTTCAGTTTAGGGCAGCAAATTTGGCAGTTGTGAGGGTTTATGAACCAGCTGCAAGGCTAAGATCCTTAGCAGGTGTTTTGTGTTGAGCACAGCTCTAATTTGTATCATTGCTTGGCTGCGCATGGTGCTTTTAAACATGGTATTTTTGGTGCTTTGTTTCTGTCTCTATCCACAGCCAGAGATTTCACCGCCTACAGTTGTTCCTAAAGAAACTGTGTTTTCTGAAGTGTTCTGACACCATTTCTGAGAACTTTGCCTTTTCTATTTTTATGCACAACACCGTGAAGTCGGTCTTGAGTCTGACTAAAGCAGAGTCTTAAAGACAGAGAGAGGGCCGCATTATTTTTGGTTTCTCCCTGTATGAGATCACACAAAACTTTTTGCATTGCGATATTCATCCTATTGATCAGCAGATGCACCCAAGGCTTCTTTACAGACCTTTAATTACATTCATTTCAACACAATTCTGGTGTCTGAATATGGAGCCTTACTTTTCTGTTTGATGATAGGCATTTCTTTCTGGAAATTTGTACGTGGTAAAAGTCTATGCATAAATAATGTTATTTAGCTGGGAATTTGGCTTTTCTGAATCCTTGAAAATGATGATTTTTTCCACTCGTAATTTAATACAGTGTTCCAGAGACAGTCCTAATATTTGTATACTGCTGGGGTTTGTCTGCCATAGTAAAGGACAATTTTGAGGTGATAAAACGCACAAGAAATGCCATGAAATACAGAGCTATGCTATGACACAACAGAATTGAGCATTAATGAATAATGTACTTCAAGTGTTAGTCTTCTGTATCAGTTTGCCTTCTGTTTTTGATCATGATGCGATCTAACATGAAAAGATGTGATGACAGCCAAGATTTGACTGCTGCAGTTCTTCCTATTTCCTGCCGGAGGCAGATAACACAGGAACGTGGACACTGGGATGTCCATGTAGAATGGGTAACCTTTATCATTCCAGATCCTTTAGGACCTAATTCTGCTTTTTCAGCAACTGTCCTCAATTGAGCTATGAATGTCTGTTTGTGGGGATGATACTGACTGGGCCGTTCAAGCACTACTCAGAGACAAAACGCAGTCTTCGGTATTATTGCCTTTGGTTTCCTTTTCCTCTATAAAATAGATGAGGTTTAGAAGTAAAATTCATTTGAGTTAATAAATTGTATATGTGGGATATATAATTATATACCAAGACCCAGCAGTGACAACAGCAAAAGAAAAAAACACAGTATGCCTTTGTCATGCATTTTCCTTCTTCCCAATCAATTCCTCTCCTTTGGGCCGTCCCAAACTCACCCAAACTCTCTGCTGTTTCCCCAGTGAAGCGCAGGCTTTGCTACTCCTTGGGCTGCCCATAGTGTGGTGATGATGGTGGACCCACAGGGAGAGTCAGCCCTCCTTTGTGTTGTTCAGAGTTGAAAACCTGTTTGTAAGCTATAGGACAGCTGAGTATTTCCATGGACACCCACATTCCAAAGGAAGTCATGTGAGCCCACCATCATTCCCTCCCATAAACATCCAGGGAGCAGATTCTGGCAGCTGTTCATACTGAAGTAATGCATCAATTGATCTGAGAATTCCTTTTAATTATTAGAAACAGCCACTCTAACTTTCTGAAGCAATGTTTTCAGTGTTGCTGAAAGTGTCTTCCCCAAAAAGAGAATCTCTGCAGAGAAATCATCTGAAAAAAGTGTTAAATTGTCTCCTGTGCTACCTGGTAATCCAATTAAGGGGTGATAAGAAAAATAGCTCTTGGAAAATTTCAGGGAAGCAGAATAATGTACTTAGTGTTGTACCAGAATCAAAATACCACATAATCATGGGTATCCATGGATACTGGAGCAACACTTTGATTACTAGATACATCCATTACCCTTAAATACCAGAGCTGGGTGTTTAATGCCCCGAACAATTTGATGCATGACTGCATGAACTTGCACAGAGAACTCTCTGGAGGTTTTCCTCTCGCAGACACAGCACATCACCCATCAGTGGCTCAACCAAGGCAGCCCTGATATTTTTCACAGCTCCCTCTCCCAAGCCCCTGTGTGCTTAACAGCTGTTGCACAACAGGTCATTTTCAGCCTATTTTTGTTAACCTGCCCATCCTGTTCTACTCCCGAGACCCAAACTTGGGATCACCATCTCAGCTCTTTCCTTCACTTCAGGACTTTGTTTCTGTTTCTAATTGATAACAATTGTCTGCAAAAAAATGACAGAAAACTTCAGGTTCCAGTCCAGCACCTCCCTGAGTTTTGGGATGTTCTGGGAGGGTGGCTCCTTCCTTCCTTTGGTGTTAATTTAACATCTGTGGTTGAGGTGAGATGAAGTGCTGGGCCCTCAGCAGCCCAGCAGAAGGGGCCTGGCTGTGCTGTGTGTTCGGCTGGTTTGCCAAAAAAAAGAACAGGATACCAGGAGGCACTGTTAATTTTGGTTGAAATGTTAGCGTTTCTGTTTTCTCAGTGCTGCCAGTGGCTTGCAGCAGGGGGAGTTTTAATGCCTGGAACAGTTTGAAACCATTGGGTCACTTTGCCAATGTGGCACAAACCCCTGGGAAAACTAGAAGCTAGGAAACAAAATGATTTTCAAGTCATTATTGGAGGAAATGGTTGGCCTTGTTGTCTCCTCCTTTCTGTGGATTACTGTGCATTTTTGTGGCTTACTTGCGGACAAAGGCACATCTGGAAGGGCTGAACCTGCTGGGTCTGCTCCTGGTGCTCCGTTCCCAGATTCATGTTATTAGGAAACATTTGCTGGCAGCAGGGAAGGATGGAAGAGATGCCAATGTTGGACTTCTATACATAGCCCAGAGGAGAAAAGACGTCGTTCCAAGAGCAGAGTGGTAGAGAGCTGGCTGCCACAGTCACTGCTGTGACTGCTCTTTGTGTGCTTTTTCCTGTGAATTCCTCAAACTCCATCTTTCAAGGAATTAAACATTCCTCAACGTTTTCCTCTTGCACTCCCATTTTCCCAAACAAAGTACTCCAACTTCAACAGTACAGGGGAAATTGTAAGGATTTGGTTCTAAGAACTTCAAATCCATCAGTTTCAGAAGGAACTTGGACATTTCTTAAGGAAAGAGAGTTTTTCTCCTCTCATTCAGTTGTGCTGCTTTTCCCAAGCCCGTTGTGAATGGATAAATGGAGGCACCAGCTGCATGGGCTGTATGTGCTGTGTGCTGGGGGAACAAGACAAGCATGTTGTCTGCTGAGCACTGTCTCACCTAAGCTACAGTTCAAATCTTCTTTATGCCTCTCTAGCACCTGTTACGCCAGAGGTGGAGCCTGCATAGGGGTGCAGAATGCCAGTCCCTGCAGCACTGCATGCCAACAGCTCATGGTGCAGCACAGGACAATCTGGGGCATCCGGAGCCTCATGGCTGCCAGCAGTTGCCACAGCACTCTGTAGCTGCTAACAGTATACGCCTTCTCACCAGTCCTGCAGGAGTCATATTTAATGTAGAAATACAATGACAAAATCTTTAATTTGCAACTTCCACACTTCTACTGCTTAATTCCCTCAGAGGTTTTACTTCAGAAACACTGTGAATTAACAGCTGAAAAAGCTATGCACACGTGTTTCTTATTGTAATAGGAAACTCCTTGAGCATCCTTTGCTGCTGAGGAGAGAGAAGTGGCACGTGCCCCTGCCTGCCATAAGGGCCCCACGGAGGTCAGGGCAGCCTGCAGCCAGCTCAGGAGCCTCTGCAGCACAGCCTACAGTGCTGGGGCTGATCGCACACTCAGGACAAGCTTGTACTTGGGTGTCAGAGCTGCCCAGCGTAGGCTTGAGCAAAGCAAAGCAAATAAAGACAATAATACATCTTGACCCATTCGGTGACTTGGAGCACATATTAGTCAATCTGTAATAGTGTCACTTTCCTGAAAGAGACACTGGCAATTTAAAATCAGGATATCCATCAACATGTCTGCCTTGTATCACCTGGGCCTTGTTCCTCTTCCCTCTCACTCTCTGCCATTTATATTTGCCCATGATAGGCCATGTGTTGCTTTAGCTCTATTTGCACCTGGTGTTGCTCTGTAGGTGCCTGGTTAAAACTGTCCCTCGGTTCTTGTGCTGTTCTCCCTTTCAGGTTCCCGTGGCAGCTGAGCTTGTTAAACACTGGCAGTGCTACTATACTGTAAAACAATGTATTTTGGGTTTGATCATTGACTTAACTCAAGGGAAGGTTTAGATTGGATGCCAGGGGAAATTTCTTCACAGCAAGAGTGCTGAGGTGCTGGAACAGCTGCCCAGAGAGGTTGTGGATGCCCCATCCCCGGAGGTGTTCAAGACCAGGTTGGATGGGGCCCTGGGGCCCAGTGCCAGATCTGGAGGTTGGCAGCCCTGCCTGTGGTAGTGGGGTTGGAACTTGATGATCCTTGGGGTCCCTTCCAACCCAAGGCATTCTATGATCCTATGATAATTCTGATATTTGCCATTTATCCACCATTCTCACTGACCTGTGGCAGCCAGCAGGGAAACCAGGAGCTGACTTTCCCCAGGTAGCACAAACTCTGTGGCATAGAAAAGACCCAAACCCACTGCTCCTAGTTTCCACACTTTCTCCACCCTAGTTCCACACTCACAAGAATTATATACTTTTGAGTTGTACGTTGTGTTGGAGGCTTTTTTTCCCCACTATTGAGAGTCTGAACACAGCTGTCCATGTCCAGAGATGCTCAGTTCAGCTGTAATCGTTATCGACCATAATCAGATTTTTGGCTTCTCTATCCAGGCAGCAGAGATTGCATGACCCACACAAGAGGTGTAATTATTGTCAGGAGGGGTTCCTGAGCCAGCAGCCTTGCCAACTCTTTCAGCCCTTCATTTCATGCACGTAAATCATGTCGGTGTCAATTACTTAATATTAGATACTGTGTTTTTAGAATAGTTTTATAACCAGAATGCATCACCTGGATATAGGTTTTGTTTTTTACTTTATCCCTCAAATGCAAAGATTCTATAACAAAGGTACAGAACACTGCTCCTCCCTGTTGCAGTTCTGCTGTGGTTTCAGCTCTCTGCCCCATTGCTGCTGCTCCTGTATCGCTGCTCACTGCTGCCTCATGTTTGCAGTACTATACATGGGCAAAAGCAACTGCAGGCATTCTTCCATCCTGGCTTTAGAAGTTCCATTTGGTACAATATTTGAAATCAGCAGGTGAGGGGAACCTTGTTCAGCATCTCTCTGCAAGTGCCTCTTGTTGGGAGCTGTGTCTGATCCTGCTGAGAGCTTGCTTTCTCTGAATTAAAGTAATGGAGAGCTGTGAGGGATCGCCAGGGATCTGCACAGCACCTTCAGAAGTGTCCGAGTAGCAGACCCACCCAGCATGCCAAACCCACGGGTCTCAGTGCTGCCAAAGAGATCCTCTCCTGCTCTGCAGTGTCAAAGTGGGAGCCCCTGGGAGGGGCGTCATAGTGGGAGTGCAGTCATTTTCATGTGATAAATCTTGGTCCTCTGTAGCAGCTTATGATTTTGTGCTTGTTTTCCTATGTGGGCACTCCTCCTCTTGCATCCTGTCCTCTAGAACACCCTCTCTATTTCTTCATTTGAATGTTCTTTCAAATCTGCAATTTAAAGCATACCAGTAAGTAGCTCCTTTATCCTGCTGGCTTTTAATTAATTCATCCCTACTTCAGATTCTTACTGTGCACCTCTAAAACTATTAATTAACACACTGTGCAGTATACTGAGAAAGTTGTTATCTAAGATGCCAGAAAAGATGAAAGAGTTTATTGCTGAGAAACAAAATAATAAAGGCAAAAGTGTGACTTCATCTGCCTCGATCGACAAGCACAATGTCAGGGGAGATGTGATTTTTATTTTTTAATTGTTTTTTTTTTTTTTTTCCAACCGCGCATAATAACTGTAATGTGTGAAATGTGTTAAAACTGAGCGTTCCTTTAGTATGGATGTATTTACTGCTGTTATTGATTGGTACTCATTTTTTCACTACTACCTGTGTGTTTATGAGATGTCCAGCTCACAGATGTGCTTTATCTCAAGGCAGCTCCATCCCGTTTGGTGATGGATGTTTCAATGAGTACAGATTTTCATGACCAATCTTCCCTTGCCAACACTTCGACTCCTTTGTTGTTCCTGTTTCAAATCAGCTGCTTCAGTGGAAGCATTTTCTCTCAATATCTTTCAACTCACAAAATCAAAAAGGATCCCTGCTCTTCACTAAGATGAAGTCTAATGCCTTGTCAACATCATTTGCATTTCAGCCTGTTGTGTCTTTTTTTTTTCTTAATCAGTCTAAGCTTTTCCATGGTTTGTGCTGGTTTTTGTTGCTTACACACCCAATAGTCTAGTTTTATTTGTTACTCCATGATGGTATTTGCACCCACCTGTTCAATGCACGGCCCTGCTCTGGCATGCATTCTGTGTGTATGGGTCTATGAATGAAGCTGTGTGCCACCTCAACAACAACAAACTGTAGTTACATCTCAGGATGCCTGGAGGGAGAGCTAAGTGTTCTGCAAGGACAGTCTGATCAGGGTGTTTTCCACCCAGGCTGCCCCTCCAGTCTACATGCATCTCCCACTCCCTTTCCTATGCTCCCTGCTGACTGAAGCTGTCTCTTCTTTCTTCCGCAGGTGGGCTCTGCATCGCTCAGTCCCTGAAAATCCCACAGGATCGCAAGGACAAGACCATTGACTTCGATAAAATCATCAAGCAGCTCTTAGAAACTCCCAATGCCAGAGCCATCGTTATTTTTGCCAACGATGAGGACATAAAGTAAGGATGGCTGAGGGGACTAATTCATTTGTACTTGGTAGCCATGCAGAAAGGAGAAAGCGAGTAAAAATACAGATAACAAAGAGGGAATGCCTGTTGGTAGGAGCTGTGTGGGGTTGTGGGGTTTACCATTTGCAGGGTCACGCTGGGCTCCTGCTGCTGCCTGGCTCTTATGGCACCTTGGACTGTGGATCATCCTGTGGGGAGAAGGGAGCGATGGGCTGCAAGGGGTGAATCACAGAATAGCTTAGATTGGAAGGGACCTCAAGGGTCATGAAGCTCCAACCTGCCTGCCACAGGCTGGGCTGCCAACATCCACATTTAATACTAGACCAGGCTGCCCAGGGCCCCATCCAGCCTGGCCTGGATGAAGGTCTGAAGGCTTTTCCTGTCTTAGAATTACTCATGCATTTGATGGCAGACCTGACCTTACCTCCCAGAGACATTAAGAAAATGCTCCTCTCTCCAAGCTCATACTACAGCATGTAATTCCTTAATTCAGAGTGTATTTTATGACAGATGATGGTTACCGGTGATAAAATGGCCTGGATGCTCATATCATTCAGATACCACTTGCCGTTAAAATTAAGTGCAGAATATTTTAAAAGCATGACTTATTTCTAACTTAAGAGTTTTAATTAACCTGACATTTTGATGGCACTGGAAGGTGCTGAGAGACTCAGTTCTGCTAAGTGAGATGCAAGAAGTTGGGTAAAGTTTCAGTGAAGTCAGTGGGATTTCATTCTTAGGATATAGAGTGAATTAAAAAGAAGGTTCAATCTTTGCTGCTCAGATCATGGCACGATGTGTTGTGAAATTTCTGGGTTGCTGGTTACAGAAAGAAGTTCATTCTGCAATTGCCACACACCGTTTTTTACCAAGCAATCATATGTTGAAATGAAACTAACTCGTGAACAAACTGTCCTCTTCCACAGGCAAATCCTGGCAGCTGCCAAGAGGGCCGACCAAGTGGGGCACTTCCTATGGGTGGGCTCAGACACGTGGGGCTCCAAGGTGAGCCCTCTGCTGCAGCAGGAGGATGTGGCCGAGGGGGCCATCACCATCCTACCCAAGCGAGCGACCATCGAGGGTAAGAGCTCTCTGTCCACCTTCTCTCACAGCTTCTCGCCTTGTTTCTTGTTTCCTGAAAATGGGTGGCACAAAATGGATTGCCAGTATTTGTTTCTTGTGTGTGTTTTTTTGGATGGCTGGGTCTGGATGTGGTCGTATTGGAAGGGTATAAAATACACTGAGCTGGTCTTTATCCCCTGGAATTTTCCTGAATGTCTGTGTTCCTCATCTGAAAACTATATGCTATATCTGCAGCTGAAAAGCTACCAGCAGTTATCTATGTCACCTTAAAGGAAGTAAACCAAAATGATCTTAATGTGTCATGTATGTATGTAGGAAGGGAAAACGCACTGAAATTACATACCCCTCTGAAACAGCGGGTAAACTCCATACTGAGGAAGTAAAAATTTGTGCTCAAGTCAGCAGTTTCCCTTTAGTTAGCTTAACTTGTATTTTATTCAGATCAAGTGTTATATGTATTTATTTATATTTCTTGTGCACTTCACAAATGCATGTATTTGTACATGTGCATGCATCTATATAAAGATTATGAGGCACTTCTGTTACAGATTTCCTCCTTTCTCAGCGTTTCTCTTCTCTCTGAAGTCTATGTCTGATCCATCCTTAATTTGCTGTCCTCTCTGTAGAGATGCTTAACTACCCAAACAGCTTCCTCTGGGCAAACCAAGCATGCTGGTTAGAGTCCATGTTCTCCTTGACATGAAAAGGAAAATTCTTCATAGACACAGAGTAAAGAGAACAAACTCGTCTGTTGTGCATGGCACAAGAGTCCCAGCATGCGTTACATGAAAATGGGCTTTGGTGTCTTCACTCACACGGAAAGCAAACATTTGCATTCGTTTTTACTGTGTATACACTGCCACCTCATTAGTTATTCTTCTCAGGTCTCTAATATTAAATATTGGAACCTTAGGGGCATTTTTACATGTTATTTCTCCATAAATACGTAAAGTTGGAGGAGAATGAAGTGGTTTGTTTCTGAAAAACACGGCATTTTAATAATCTTTCCCTTCTGTTTGTATTCATCCCTGAGGGTTTCTGACAGAAAATCTCCAAGTCTGCCAACAGCGCACAGAAAGAAAAACTTTCCAAATGCGTTTGTTTTAAAATATTTTCCTTCTGCGTTACACATTGAACACTTTGGACATAATGGAGTTTTCTTTAGGAAATAATGAGTTACAATGACAGACCGAAGGGATGCAGGTGCAGAAAGTCGGCTAAGTAGCAGTTACAAATATCAGCACATGTAGTGCCTTGCAGGATATATGAGCGTTGAGCCCACACGTAGCTTATTCCCTGACTATACTGGGCTTTTGCCTAAAAGCTGGCTCATTGCATTCTGCACTTGTACTCACACAGACTGCACGATTACTGTTTGTGAGGTTTGTGAGGCTTGAATTATATTTTGCCGATATATATAATTGCATTCATTCTTCCACAGTTTCTGCCATGCAGGCAGGTACATATTTTGAGTGGTGTTTTCCAGAAAGGGGAAAGCCATCAGCCAAAGTTTGGTGCCGTGCTGGGTGTGGAGGGAGAGGCAGAGCACAATGTCCTAGAGCTGCAGTTCCAATGTCAATAGCAAATGCTTCCTGCACGCTCTGTGACCACTAGAAAGGTTCAGGCTGGTTCTTACCTTTTTCAGTTTCGTTCATCCATCCCTAATTACCATCTGTATTTGCCATCTGCTTGGCCCTGTTAGGGGGGGGAGTAAAGGGATGGTTATGAGCACAGAACGCATTCCCCTTCTCCTGTGCAATCATTCTCATACTGTCCTTCTCCAACACAACCCTCACGCCTGCCCTGCTGAGTGCTCCTGTTGGTGTGTGAAGCAGTTTTCCAGAACTCAAAACTTCTCCTTTCAAACCAATTCCATTTCTGTTTCAATCCCCATGAGAAGCATCCACTGAAATCAGTTACTTACAGGAAGCAAGGATTCCTCAGGTGTGAGCATTTCTTTGCTTAGTGAGGCTGTTACTCTTATGGATTATCTTCCTTTCTTGCATTCAGACTGCTGTAAGTTGTTTTGTTTTTCTTTCTGTTGTGGTAATTTTGTTTGGCATTGAATCCAAGAGAACTGGAAACAGACATTTTAACGTTGTTCTTTTATCATCCAACAATGAACGTCTGCTACTAAAATTTAGTCATGTATTTCTGTGGGAGAATACATAAAATAAATGAAATAAGAAGCCCTGACTTTCCCTATAAATTGATGGAAACAAACTAAATTAGCAGAACGGAACTCAATTTGCCCTAAAGGAGAATATCTTGAGCAGGGCCCAGCCTGGCAGGCTCCTTTCCCTGCAGTGCTGCTGCCAATGGCGCTGTTTGTGGGCTGCAGGCACCATGAATGAGGCACCAGCTGCCTTCTGCTGGGCTCTGTGAGTGCTTCTCTGGTAGGGATGAGTAAGGGGGCTGCCCTGGTTTTACTTAGAGCATTTGCCTTCTGTTTCTTGTGATTGACCATTGTTTTAGAGGTGATTGGTTGTATGTTAGAAAAAGATTCCCAGCCAACTTCATTGGAAGCAAACACAGTGCAGCCTCCCCTTCTAGAAAATGTCATATTGATATTAAATAAGTGATGCTGCTGACCTCTTCTCACACTTCAGGAAAGCGTGTAAGTCTAATAGGCCAGGAAAAGTTAAATTGCATTGAAAACTAATGTGCCATCGTGTTAAAGCATACATGGGAGCTTCGGATTATCAGATTTCTGACACTTCAAGAGCTGTTGATCACAAAAGTCATAAGCTGAAATGGTCAGTTTACAGAAAAGGACATTTTTTACCACCACCCCTCCAGCCGTGGTTCTTGTATGCAGAGCACAGATGTGAAGCACGTAGTGTCAGGCCCCAGACGTGTGGTTATTTGTCTAGATGCTTGATGTCACCCTTGGGACAGCATTTTCTTTGCCACTGCCCCATGGGGTGATTTAGGAAATCATTACATGAACTGAATTTGTTCCTCTTAAGTCAGTCTTAATATAGCCCGATTGTGTTTGATGTAATTATGCTGAAGGGATAAAGTTGCATCTTATTTGCATAATTGCAGTAGACAGTGAGCCAGAGGAAGTACAAACTTAAATAGTAATCACTGCACAGAAACCTGTGTGTTTGAAACAAGCTCCACAGCCAACTTCAACGGAACATCAACTTCAGGGAAACAAGCAGGGCGGGCGTGCTTTTGGAACAGCCACTGCAACAGAACAGAGTAGTCTGGTTATTGGTACTTCAAACTGCTCCCAAGAAAAAGGTTTTAATGGTATGTCCTTCTGCCCATGAGCTGTTAAAACATCAGCCCAGTCCAGGAGCTGTGAGCACACTGCAGCACTGCATATAGCAGGGCTTGTGTTGGTGAGTTCCAGTTGTGTCTTGCTCTGAGTGCAGCCCTGTGCCGTCGCTGTGGGAAGGCATAACATAACCACAGAGCAAATAGCAGTATTGGGATGTGAGGAAAAAAAACAGTTTAAGTGAAAGACAAAGGATGGCTTTTTTATAATTAAATTTGAACGGGATGTGTTCTTATAATCATTATTATTATGTTCATCTTACAATAATATAGAAATGATGAACATCTGTGGCTCTGCATGCATGTGATGTTCATAAAAACAAAAGCATGACAGAAAATAATCTGCAGAGCATCTTTCTACTCCAAAATGCATTTGATGCGGTGCTGCCTTCTGCTGCTGTGCTCCCCAGAAAGCCTTTTCTTCATCCTTCCACTCAGCAGAAGTGTGAGCTGTACACATGGGGAGGTCCCCATGTCAGCCCAGCGCTGCCCAAAGGACGGGTTGCTGCTGGTCCCGGGGAGGTGCAGTGCTGTGAGGAGGAGCAGCTGAGGGCTGCAGGAAGAGTTTGGGCCGTTCTGAAGCAATGATGCCATCAGGATGGCGGTTAAATGGGAGACATTGAGGCGAGTATAACAAGCTCCTGAAAGTTCAATCGCTACAGGGAAAATGGAAACACAGCGGAAAATGAGAAGAAAGGCTGAGATTTCATAACACAAGTGTTTTGTGCTTGCAGTTCCACTGAGCTACTTGCCTTCAGACCAGCAAATTGCTGTGTTGGTTTTCCTTTCTCTAGGCACTGATGGTCTAAGAGAGCGTTGTTCATTTGTCCTATTTTTCATTCCAAGCCCCAGAAGCATGGTAGGCTATTCAAAGCAGCCATAAACAAACAGTGCCAATGCTTCCTGCCCCCCCATGGCTCACCCCATTTCCAGCAATGGAGTTCCCGAAGTGATGAACCAGAATCCCACTTCTTTGTAGATTTAAATGAACTTCTTCCATACTAATCTTTGTTAATCACAAAGTGACCTTTCAGTATTCTGCTGCCACGTTGTTTCTTCATTTTTCAGTAGATTTAATAAATTTTAGAGCATTTCCTCCTCTCATTATCACTGCTATGCCTAAATCTAATTATCTTTGTGAACTGCCCAGTGTAGCTGTCTTCATTACACTATATGCATGTATATAAGAGATATCAGGATGGCCCTCTGATTAAAGATGATAAGACTTCCGGCCCAGACATCAATTAAAGTTCTCCCTAGCAGTCAGCTTCCAAGTCAGGAGTTCCTAAATTCTGTCCCCAGAGAAAAAGTACTTCTTTCTGCCAGTGATAAGAAAGTGTCTGTGCCATGGGGGAAGGAAAAGCCTCATCCTTCTGGACTAGATTTGTGCAGTATTTGCTGAATTAAATCAGGAAGGCTGTTAGATGCATCTGCAGGCAGATATTTAAGTCAGAGGACTGTGTGATACTGATGATCTTGGGATGCAGAATGATGATCTTCCTGCCCCTTTCCCCTCCTTTCTTCAAGTCTAAGCAATACCCACACTTCACATTTTAAATTTGCTGGTATCAGTCTTTAGTATCCATTAAGATTAAATCTGGCTCATTAGAGCCCTTGAGCAGTGTGACAGAGGAGCACAGAGCACAGAGAACAGGTAGAGCAGGAACATTCAGGATCTTGGTTTGGCATTTGGAACATATTTCTGTGGCTATTTATACGAGGGCTGCTCTGAAAGTAATGTCTCATGTTGTGATTTTGGCCCACAACATCAGAGGTGGATGTTGGTGGTACAGCAGTAGAGGTTGAACCTTCCCACACCACTATGCCGTTCCATTTTGTTGCCGTGTGACTGTTGGCAGCAGAGGGTTAGTCTGACAGAATGGTGTCTGATGTGGAAGTGTATACGAAGTGAAGGTGTGGAAATGAGGTCCTATATGTGGAAAAAATGGCCCCCACTGACATTCATCAACACTTGGTGAACATTTATGGAGACCAAACAGTGGATGTGAGCACAGTGAGCGGTGGCTGGTGCGTTTCAGCACTGGTGACAGTGGCAGTGGTCACCTCTGGTGGTGCACACTGTTACAAATGTAGTGTGCAGGCTCTTGGTTATGGCTGGCGAAAATACATGGCTAATGGTGGTGAGCATGTTGAAAAATATTGTTGCATAGCTGAGAATGTTCTCTGTCAGTGCTATTGTGCTCTTTGTAACCGCTGTATTTTCTGCGGAAATAAATAGGAGGCATTACTTCTGGAGCATTGTACATACAAAATGTTAATTGTTTTGAAAGTCTCCTGAAATGATTTGCCTGTAGTGAACAAAGTATTGCTTATGGTCTGAGGTCAGAATCTGGTGCAACGGAACAGTGACATTCCAGCAGATTTGAGATAAATGATTCCATTCCAGCGAGCGCTGCATGCGGCTCAGGTTTGCAGTCTTATGAAGCACTCAGCTCTGAGGTTAACGGATGGCTCAAATTCAGCCCAGAAAAGTGCCCAGCTATTTGGGGAAGAAAAAACAAAAACAAACAACAACAACAACAACAACCAGAAGTATTGCAAATGCTGTAAGCCAACATGAAACTGTCCTTGAATTGTTCAGTTGCTTGTCTTCCAAAAAGATGGTGAACTGTGCTTTCAGTGGTTTAGTTTTTATTTCCAACAAGAGCTGTTTTGCTTCTTTTTCTGTTTGAGCAGTATTATATGTAGAAAAAAAGCACTGAAAGAATAGTGATTCAAGAAACAAACCAGAATGAAGTCATCTCTCTCAGTTTAGTGGTTTCGAATATTTTATCTCCACATCGCCAGCCTACTGAGGTAAAGAGCTGCAGGTTCATTTTGCTCTGTGTTACAGAGAGTATTGAATTTTATCCATATTAATGAACCCGGTCCTGCTGTCCTGTGCGCAGCAACAGCCCCCTTTGCCCCAGGATGTCTTTCTGGGAGAGATGTGCTTGTTCTGTGCAGCGTTTACCCATCTCCTCCCTGAACAGAACAGAAAAGCATCATGCATCTCATATCAACATTTGTAAAGTGACCGTTTTGGGATCCTTCCCACTTACAGCCTGGCTTAGAGCATCTTACAGTGCTCTGTGCTTCTCGAGGTGCTGCCCCATACCCTGGGACTGAGCTTTCAGCAGAGTCCACCTCTGGCTCCCACAGCCCAGCACAGGTGGTAGCAATGGGAGTTGTGCTGCTTCGTGGCAGTCATTTGGGAGTAGCACTCTGTTTTGGATAAGTTTATCTGCATTCTTCCTGTGAGTAAATTGCATTTAGCAGCTTTGGAATTAAAATGCTGAGGGTACTCTGTTTAGATTTGTGAGGTGAGTAAATGCAGAGATGCGTCATCTGTTAAGGTGGGTTTCTTATTTCATCCAGTACAGTTGATCAAATGGATGCTTTCAGTGGCACTCCGGGTCCCTCCTGACAAACGCCTGGTCTGGCCAAGTGCAGCTGAAGGAAGAATTTACCTTTCTGTTCTTCTGTATCAATCACTCAGCGCTTAAAGTCATTTGGTCTGCAAACGTGTTGAGAATGCACCTTTCCTAGTGCTGATGAAGCCATTAATTGAATGTAAATTAGTTCTGTGGATACCTGGGAGCCCAGGACACACAGAGCTGTGAAAAGTTTATTGCGTATCGATCCGAGAGTGTTGGAAAGTTGCTTTGGGAGGGAGGATCAGCTGTGGTTCCTCTGGCTGAGTGCTGGCTGTCACTACCTCCGCCCCTGTGCTGACTTACAGAGTGGGGCACAGGGTGCCAGGATGGCTGGCATTGCCCGCCCTGGCTGGGGGCAGGAACCATCCTCATGGTGGTGCAGGAGCACTGCAGTGCTTGGCTTTAAAGGGCTGAGATGAAGGCCCCATGGAGAAGTTAGTAGGTTCAAAGAGACATTGCCTTAAGGGCAGCATTTTGTTTAATATGCAGATATAGGAAAGTTAAGAAACACGGTTTCTATAAGGTTCCAAATTAACATTATGTTTGTAGTTTGAAGCACTACTCTTCCTAAGGGTGTAGCTACTTCATGGAAAAGGAAGGTCTTTGACCGCAAGGGAGTGCCTTACAGCACAGATTTAGGGACCTCCTCTATGGCCCATTGAAAGAAACAGAAGAGCTCACTCAGCTCTGCCAGACGTGGGCTGTGAGATGGGCGTCTCCTGACCTGGGTCAGCTGTGGCTCACTCCGCAGGTGCACGTGCTGCTCCCTTGGTGCACTCCTCCCTGGGCTCACACTGGCATTTTCCCTTCGATGTTCATGTTCAGCTGTTATTTCAGGATGCTGGAGGTTGTGTGGGTGGCTGTGCTGAGATGCACACGTGTACACACCAGAGTGGCTGACACTGTAAGAAGAGATAATTCATGGGACAAAACTTGAGCTGTTGATCACTGGGTCTGTTGTGAGTGGTCTTTACTTTGAATCAGTCTGAACTGCACCTCCTAAGACCAGTGTTCCCCTCCACGATCCAGCAATGAAGCTGCATATTGGGCACATCCAGACAGGTATTTCCATCTAGAAGGAAAGCATTTTGTTTTCAGAAGCCTGCTGTTACCACATGCCAGCTCCTGATCAGCCCGCTCCCTCGTAGGGATGTCTGGGCACTAATGGGGACGTGCCATTACACAGGGCACGCAGGACATGCTTTGTGCTCCACAGCTGACAGCCCCACGCTGCCTCCAGCACTTCTGTGAGGACTCAGAGCGGAGGGCAGCTTAGGCTGGCACACAGCCACCCCCTCCCTGTGAGAACAGTGCACGGCCAGCACACAGGGCAAATGCCTGCTTCTTGTTCAACCCCCCCAAGTGGACCATTAGGAAATCCTGGTGTTTTCTAGTGCTGTTAGTCCCTGCTTCCATGCAGAGTTTCGGGACTCATTTATTTGAATTCGTTTTCCATCTGTTAGTAAAACTGGCAGGATTTCCAGGATCTGTAATGTATATAGAAAGACTTAGCAGCCAAAGTTCCTCTTTCTTTGTCCCCAGGGAGGACTGTTAAGTAATACCAAAAGGTAAAGAGCAATCCTGAAGGTGTGCAAAAGGCTTTTCCCATGATCTAAAAACAAATCTCATGATCTCAAAGCTAGGAAAGGATTCAGTAAGGCGTTGCTTCATGTCAGTCACTGCAAGAAGTGGTTTCCTTTTGTATGCAATGACATTCTCTGGGTCTGACAATGAGCAATGCTCAATTAGACCTTTTTTACTGATGCTTGATTTGCAGGGAGGAAGAGTCCCAGCATGGCTTGGCTGAGCCATTTCCAACCACTTCAGAAATACAGAAGAACCTCTGGCTGATCTGAATCTTTAAGTACCTCTCAGAGAGGCGTGCTGTGGGGGTGAAGCTCGGGGGATGTCATTGCACTGACACCGGGGAGCCCCTCCTGAGCTGCTGAGCAGAGCTGGCTCACGAGAAGTATAAAAAGTAATGTTTTAGTTTGTCATTCTCTTCAGGCATAGAAACGGGAGTCAAAAAAGATTTTGTCATCTTCTCCCACTCGCTCAGAGCAGTATGGCACTGGTACTGTGCCAGGCACAGCGCTCACATTGTGGTTGCCTCCACGACTCAGCACAGGCAGTGCAGGGAGGTGAGATGATGCACCAGTGCTGTGCGAGGAGCACGAGCAGCCTCACTGCAGAAACAAAGGAGCAGGAGAGATTAACACGTTTTTCTACCTCAAAGGAAAATAATATGACCAGAATATTCCTTTCACCATTCATATTTAATATATTTTTCTAGTAAAGAAGGAATTGCAAGAGCATCCCGAAATAAACTGTATCTGTTTCAGGTAAAAATAGCCATGCATCTAGTTTTGGAAGCACCACTCTGCAGGAGGGCTGGGAACTACAGACTGCTTGTAATGGCACAGGTCATTTGTCATGTCTGATGTTCGGCTTTGGCAAAGCAGAAAGGAGTTCAACACAGTGTGTAGCTTTTCCAGTCCAGTGCCTGGTGGACTACCCATAGCTGCTGCCAAACGGGCCATCAGGGATGCCACTTGTTTGATCAGAAGCACTGGCGGTTTCTCGTAGTGCTGATTCCCACATGTAATGAGTTTGGTCTCAAGAAAGAGCTCCAAAGGGGGAACTTTGGGATTAGGTCCACAGACCTGACTGTTTGTTTTCCTTCACAATTATCACACTTTTAATTTAGGAAGCTTCAGACACTGAAATTGTGGGCAGTGAAATGCAGAATACAAATACAATCTGCTGGTGCCATAAGATGATGGGAGAAATAAAAGGTTCCATCATCAGCCATTTCTACAAGGGTTATTTTTTGCAACAAGGAATTAAAATTACTTAGTATATTAGGAATTAAGATGAAAGAAACAAACCCCCTGCCATCTGCTAAGCAAATACCAATGCAGCCCATTGGAGGAGCATCTGTGCACAGAGAGGCAGCAGTGGAAGGCTCCCAGCCCTGCCATGGATCCTGTGCTGTGCAGGTATGAGGCAAGGCAGGTCCCTTGGGACAGCAGGGAGGAGCTGGGACACACTGTGCCAACACTGTTGGTGGCCCTCAGGCACCCATGGGGTTGCTCTGGTCTTTGCAGGGCTACATCTCCTTCCTCACCCCTGCCTGGCGAGCACACGTCTGCGGTGCTCCTAGCTTCTGCTCCTTTAGCAACCCACCTGTTTTACCGGAATGTCTAAAGATTTAGGTGTGATTCAGTCCTGTGTGGTGCATCTTGTCCCAGGATTACTGAGTCTGATATATTTACAGTAACACGTTATTTCATGCATTCATAAATTCATACATCTCAGCATTTCTTTATCTTTTGTTATCGCCCTTTACAAATGATAATGAGTATGAATTTCCTCTTTGGGTTCAGTTTTTGATAGTGAAAGTAGAAGTTTCTTAGCTCTCAAAACACGTTTTTTCCTTATTCCATTTCTGACCATAGCTATAACCCAATGGAATTGTCCCTCGAGGCCACTTAAAATTACTCTCTGACATGTCCTATGACTCATTTATTCATTCTCTTTATTAGCAAGCCTGAAAATAAATACCACCTCACAATAAATCAAGGAAAGCAAAAATAAAAATGTTAGAGCTTTTTATGAGAGTAAAATGCAAATATGGTATTTATGTTTGCAAGCGGCAAATGAATCTGCTTACATTATACACTACAAATATATTCACTGTAGGTATGACGTGTTTGTTAGCGGCTACACAACCATCTATCTTTTCCTGCGTGAGCATCTATGGATGATGTAGGGGTGTGGAGCACACAGGGAGGGCTCTGTGCTGTCTGCAGCTCCTCTGCTGTGTGGGGCTGTGCACACAGACACTGATGTGAGCGGTGCTGCTGAAGCAGGCTGAGCTCTGCTGGGCTGAGGAGGTCAGGCAGGAAAACACAAGCAGCAACGATAGGAAGTGCACAGTGATCTGAAAGGCACTCTGTTTTGTTTGGTTGGTTGTTCTTTTTTTTCCTTTTGGTTTGCGTTGCTAATGCCTGAAGGATGATAGACTTTTAGAAGTGGTGATAGTTTGGGAAATAATACACATAATTTCCCTAAAGATGATACAATGAACGCTGAAGTGCCCACTCCACTCACTCTGGGCTTGCAGATCTGCTTTGGGAATGTGTTTTCATTTTGGTGACTGTGATAACGCTCTGATGACAGAGAAACTGAAAATTATTTAGAAAAAAGCTCAGTGCGATCCCATGTTCCAGCTCTTAGGACAATGAAACCAGAGCCAGAAGATCACTGAATTCCTTCTCCTGGTAAGAACAGATAAACACAAACTTTCTGTCTCCTAAGTGAAATATAATTGCAGGATAGGTGCAGAACTATTTGTTGGCAAGAACAGACATCCCTCTGTGCCATTTAAGGTCACGCTGCCTTGAAAAAGTAGATTTGTCTTTGGTTGGTTATAGGAGCAGACCATGTAGAGAGTAACCCATCGTTGTGTTCACACTGCAGCCACACTCCTGCTGTTCCTAGTTTTTCTCTCCTAATATCTTCCCAATAACACTGATTCAGGAATACATGCAGTTTGATGTGCCAAGAGCCCCCAGGTACACCCAGAGTCAAGCTGCAGCCCAGCAAAGCTTTTAACACCTGTAGTTCTTCCTCCCTGTTAACAAAATGAGAACACAATTAATAATGAGATTAATCATGAAAGCTATTTAACAGAAAAAGGCCATGGAAACTAATTATTTCTTCTTCAACATACAAAAATGCAGATAGCCATAAGAAAAGTCAAACTCCTACAGCACTCTTAGTCTTGCAGTTCAGCAGTAACTCACTGGGCTTGGCCCTGATGCATCTCACCTTCCAAAAAGCAATTGAAATAGAATTTATAAAAATGAAGCAAGAGACAAGAGTGGTCTCAAATTGATTGTTATTACTGAAAAGAGAAAGGTGTTGCTTCAGTTGCTAATCAATTGCTTGTGAATAATGATTGAACCTAATCAGAGTCAGTGTTTTGCTATTACACTGATAGTATCCACCTGTAGTACCTACACTTCACTATATTCTCCTTGTGCTTCAGCACTGTGCTTTGCTTCTTTGTGCTGAGCAATGCAGTGAGATTCTCGCCTTCCTCAAGTGCCCCATGCACAAGTACCTACAAGATGGTAAGCTCTCACATAAGGTTCTGTGAACTACACTTGTATTTATCTTTCTTTTCATTCCTCTTAATTCTTTCTTGAAGTATTTGGAGTGGCTAGCTTACTGTGAGCAACCCTGGTAAGGAGGGAGTCCTTTCCCTCTTTGTTTTCAAGCATAGATTGTGATTATTACTTTAATTCCTATTTTGTGTGATCCAAACTTCCAAATAAAATTATTCTGGTATGTAATGCTGCGAATTGCTACTGACAGCTGACTAGCTACTGAGGTCCCTTCTGTTCTGCAGTGTTGGTGAGCCCAGACAGCCCTGCAGGCTTTGGTGCTAAATAAAGGCCTTTATGTAGAAGGAGCCCATTTGTCCTCTGGGCTGGTGTGTGGGCTTGTAATGTTCATGGCTCTGTGATGGTTTCAGCCTTCTGCTGAGAGCAAGAGGCAAGGACAGCAGCAAAGTGATTGGTGAGTCTTAGATAGAAAGATGGTGGGAATGTTTTTGCTGTGTTAAGTAGTAATGCATGATGGAGACATCAGCATTAAGGGAGTCAAGTTGTAGAGCTGGTTGTGGCTTTGCTCTTTGGAACAGAAGGTTTGGATGCTCCCTGGCTCCTGTGCAGAGTTGGCAGTGGGTGTTCATGGTGTTACGCTGGGGCTGGCGATGGCTTCTGTGGCCTTGCAGCTGCAGCGAGCAGTAACTTAAACTGAGCAGTGAAATGGCCTCTCCACAACAGTGCAGGGTTTGTTTGTTTGTTTTCTTTCCCTTGAAGGTTTTGTTACTGGATAAACTCCAGTCTGAATGAAGCTCCTTAACGCCAAGGTAGCACTAAGAAGCAGACATCCTTGGTCATGGTGCTGGATGCATGGGGAATTGCTCCATCTAATGTGCATAGCCAAGAGCTACAGCACAGATATATGCATTCAACATATGTGAATATTCATATGATTTCCACAAAGTGCCCACCTATATATGATAAAATCGATTACTACTCATATGCTGTGTAAATACAGGGTTCTTGCCTGGGGTCTTTGGTGGCCATGAGGTGCTATCCAGCCAAAAGATTGTTTGCTAAGTGGGTCAGGTCCCATATTTGGTCAAGAAATTTTTACAGAAAATCAGCCAGCAATCTGGCTAAACTACAGAGGCCAAACATTTCCCTTTTTTGTTTGTTTGAGTAAATGTTTAGGTTTAGTGGATTTACTCTGTTACAGATAGGAAGTAATGGGGCTGTGTTGGTTAGAAGTGCCCCTCTGCACCTGGCTGATGGGGCTGACGTGCTGCAGGATGGGATGACCTCAGCTAGGAGGGGCTCTGAGCTCTGTGTGCCCCCATGCTGAAGGTGACAGTATTTCAGGCACTTTTGTCTTGTACTCTGAGTGAGCCAGCTAATGCAGGCTTTCATACATGGGGCTAAGTACAAAGTCTAATACAATACTACTGCAGTTGAATTTGTGGAAGTAAATTGGTGTACTTGATTTAAAAAAATCTAAATCATACCTGAATTCATTCTTTAGTGCCTCCTGGGAATTTAGATGATGTTTTTAGCTTTGGCAGTGATTTAAAATGCTGATGTGTCAATCCCTAAGGAGAGAATACTTGTCTCAAGTATTGCCACTTGAAATTTTGGGAAGCCACACAGATGTTCATCTCCTCATTATGGAAATAATGTATTTGGTTAATGTGTTGGTATGAAGAGAGGGGAATACAAATTATCTTGCAACTTGAGAGCCATTTAAAAGTTCCCTTATGTTCAGATTGCTTTATTCAACTCTGCAAAGGCATTTCCGCTGGGAGATACCCTGCAGTCTCTCTGCTCTGCAGGGTTGCAGTCCTGCTGCCCCATGTCCCACAGCTCTGCTCTCACTGATGCTCACTGTTGGCTCGGTGAGGGCTGTTTGGTGGCCCTATATCTGCCAGAGGAGTTACTACTGTAGGATGTGGATCTTCTCAGGTCTGTGTGCGGTTCCTTAGCGACACGGCTGGGGTTTCTGAGTACAGCCTGCTGGCTTCTTACTGGAAAAGTGGAAAAATTAAAGCCATGACCTCAGTGTGCTATAGCCATTATTTCTATCAAAAATTGAAAACACAGAATTGTACAAATCTCTACAAAGTAAATTGACTATCGCAGCCGAAACCATGACAGGGCGGGATAGCCCTGAGACAGAATGAGGAGAAAAGAAAAAAGCCAGCAGAGGTGATCAAAGGATGAGGATTATGTGCCTAGAGGGTATTCTGCTCCTGGAATATTTAAATAGAGGTGGAAAGTTTTCTTCTTTTCCCTAAAATATTCTTGGTGTTTCAACCACAAGTGACTGGGGGCGATGTGAGGGATCCCATGGGGAACTGCATCCTCTGGCTGCGGAAATCTGAATTATTTTTTGTATTTACCTTTTCACATGTCAGTCTGAGCACTTGTTTTTGATAGCACCTTGCAGTTTGACATGACTAATATGCACAGCTGGAGTGAATGCTGCAACTGTGTTAGCAGCATCAGCTGAGGAGGCTGTAGAGAGGGAGGGAATAGCTGTTATTCTGTGCTGCTGCCATCCTTGCATGCTCTAGCTGGATGGAATTATTAAAACCTGATTACAACTAAGAAGTCAGTTGTCAAAATCAAGGAAGCAAATCTTTTTTTCTCCTCCTCCTCCCCCCCCCCCCAAAAAAGAGCGTGACTGCAATGGATCTCAAGTAATTCTTTCTCAGGGATATTCTCAGTGGAACTTGAAAGTAAGATTGCTAGCATATGTAGTAGTTTAAGAAGTGATCCAACCGCTGTGCACAACTACCTGGGCCAAACACTGGGTGAGTCCTGCTGACCACTCGCACTGGGATGTGCTGCCAATGTGTACTGTCACACGTGTTCTGTAAATTGCATTTCTGCAGGAGAAAAGTACCATGTTAAACAGCAGTCTGAAGGAATGTTGGTACTTTTATCCTGCTGGTGTTACCATGTCAACAGTTTAAAAAAAGAAAGAAAGAAAAAGCAGCATCTCTCCATGCCTGGTTTGTCTGCATGGGACTGTGCACACGTGTTTGAGGATGCACAAATATATTTACACGGGGTGATTATTCCTGTTGATATGGTAACCTCAGGTATGCACACACATACAGATGGGGCATGGACTCAGTGCTGAAGGAACTGGACACAGTACATGTGGATGGCGTGTGACAAGCAGTGAATGCATGGCCCTGCTGTGTGCTGGCCATGAGGGCTTTGGTCCCATCAGCATGGATGCTCTGTGAGGGGGAGGGTTGTGTTGCATGCCCCAGAGCACTGGGAAATGGTCTCTTTGTCCTGCTGCCACCTCAGCCCTCTGCATTGCTTGTCCTGCTGTCACTAATGCACCCATCGTGTTTGAGGCTTACTTTGGTTGTTGCATCAAAATGTAGACAGATGTCTGTACTTTTATCTGTATTTTAAATTATGCAGGCAGATGACTGGAGTATAAATGCTTTTAAGGATGTGCAATGTGCATTTTGTCTGCTGCTGCTATCAAAGGGAAGGAACCATTCCGGCATGTTCTGCATTTAGACTTTCTGTATCTCTCTGATTTCACTGCTTTACATTATTAAAATGAAACAGACCATCTGTGGAGCAGGGAGAAAGGGTGAGGAGGAGGAACGAACCCAGAGAAGTTCAGGGAGGAAGGCATTGATGCATACAAGGAGATTAGTTAGATACTTAATTGAAAATAAAATATTGAAATAATAGCTCATGCTTTAAGAGTAGCTACCAGTAATAGGAAAGAGCGATCTGCTTTCTGCACCTTGGCCTGACTTAGCTCTGCTCTGCTCCCTGCCCTGGCTGAGTCCCTGTTTCACTCCACTGCAGTTTTGCTGCTGCTGGAGGAGATCGATGCAAAAGCTGATGTAGCTTCCAGCAGCAGAAAGCAGCTGATAATTTCAAGGCTGGCTATGAAAGTGAGAGGGGAAGAAGGCTATTATCTTGTTGCCTTGCAATATAGCTAATAAAAAAAATGTGAAGCATTTTACCCTATCTTCAGGTGGGAGGAAAAGAGAATACTTCCAGGATAAGGCCCTTGCAACACAAATATCCCATTTCTAATAAGTGGGTAGCAGGATAAGGCGAATTACTGAGAAATATTCTACTTCTGGATACATTCTTAAAGCTATTAGGTTTTGCCTGAATCTGGCGATAGTCTTTACAGCAGTTATGGATCCTCACTGGCAAGAGTGGGCTTATGTGACTGAACGTTCCACTTCATAAAAGAATTATTCATCCCAGCAGCAGGAGTCGTTTGAATAAGAAGTAGAGTATTCAGCTGAAAGGAGAGCACAGTGTACATAAAGCAGCTCGGTGACTTACAGTGATGTCAACTTAGAAAGTCCCTCTGTGGCTTAAAATGCAAAAATCTCACTCATTATGAAGTCAGCAGTTGTTAGGGAGGAGAGACCACAAGTCATCCTCATCTTTCTGCCCTGTAACATCTCCCTTGCTGTCTGAGGCACGGATTTGATCTTTTCCTTTTGATAAAGAAAGCAATGGTTCCTTTTGGGTTAAAACACAATCTCCTGCTCCAGTAAGGGGATATATGTGATGCCATAGCAGAAGGGATAGGGATCAGCTCTTTATTGTATGTGTCTCCGGAGCCTACTGCAACAGGAAAAAACTCATTCTCAGCTGATACAGCAATAAAATCAACAATAGAATAAATAAATTTTGGATTTTTCTCTAACTCTTATATTGATATAAATGGGAGCTTTGTGACACTAAGAAGTGCCTGACAGCCATGAAGTGTAGAATAATGAATAATAATATACTTGTGTATTTAACCTTCCTTCTACAGTGCTGTATAGGCACCACCTGGGTCATGATCCCATTGTCATGGCAGCTGTATAATTTCATAAAAGTGATAACAATGATACTTAGCCAACATACATCTATTTCCATAATAGAAGCTTTACAGCTTAAGCTCTCAGATTTGCCGTAGGCACTGTAAGCTGAATTTCCTTTGTCCATGATGTATGTAGTGTATAACAAAAACATTTCAGATGTGGCATCAGCCAATGTATCCTTTGTCAGTGTTTCAATCTGCAACTGTTATAAAAACGCTTTGCTTTTTTTCTTGTCATGAAGGAAGTTAACAAAATCATGCCATGTTGCAGTCTTACTGAGGAGGTCAAGAAAATCTGTAAACTATCTGAACAGTTCTACAGTACTACATAGTAGACGGATTGAGCAATATAATAAAATCTGAAAAAAGACTGGCTGCCTTAAAAATCGATCTTATCATTCCATGTTCAATGCTTTTATCCCAGATTTAATGTTAGTGAGTTAAACCATTTTGGCGTGAAGGCTAAGGAAATCAGAAAATTGAGTAGCTGCTCTCAATTCACGTGGCATCAGTAACCATAGTAAATGGTGACTTACTAGCTGGGTGAATGAAAGTTGTGTAGCTGGCCTTTATTAGTGTGGACATACTTTGGACGAAGTAGAGGAGAATAAAAATAATGTAACTAATAAAAACTGCTCATGAAATGAGGTCAATCTGTTTTTGCTCGCAGCCCACGTGGTCTGAGAATGAAAACACTTCAGGCACAAGAGAGATGTGTTAGGTCAAATGCTCTGGTTTTATTATTTTCCTTATTAAATAACAACCGCCAATGACCTGACTGCCCTCGAAATCATTACTGATGCATGACAGTAATGCTTCACAGCATGTAGCAATGATGTGGTAAACAAGAAGTGGCATAGAAGGCTTATTTAGGAATAGCTTCTTCATCCACACCGATTGTGCATTGCCAGTGTGGATATTCCCAGACCAGCCTGCCCAGAGTTCCTCTTCTGGGACACTGGAAACTTCATTTGGCTGCTGCTGGTTTCACTGGATCCAGTTCAGTGTTGGCTCCTGGGCACAATTGCTGTGGGAGCATCTCTCCCCACTGCCCACTCCTTCCCTATTGGTATTTGCCTGCTGTTTTCCCTGTGATAACCGCCTCTTCTGTCAACTTGTCTTCCCTTTTCCCCACTACTCCCCTCCCTGTTGTAATGCAGCTGACCATGGAAAACCACATTGTTAGTCCTGGAGCCTGGTTTAGCCTCCAAAGCACGTATAATTCCCTTGGCCACTACTGCCAGGGAAGCGAGCATTATGCTTCCAGGCAGAAAATGGGCAGCGTGTAACATCAGATGGAAGGAGAGATGTGAGATTAATGTTAGAAATAAACCATTGGAGGATTCTCTGTGTAAAAAGCAGCCACAAGTTAGCAAGCCTCATTTTCCGCTTGAGAATGAGCCACAGCTCTCGTCATTGCCAGCTCCTCGACGCGAGGGTATATTTCTTCCTTAGCAGTTCCTGGGCCTGAAGGACCTTTCTGAGAGTGATGAGGAGGTTGGATCACCGTGAGCATTTCCTCAGAAGGGCTGCATGCTGTGCTGATGTTTTCATTTTGGCTGACTGACCCTAAACTGCCCAGAATAAAGCGCTCAGATAAAACTTGATACGCGGAGTCTCTTACCATCCTCTGGTAAATTCTGAGTCTGTTGCAGTGCTGCTGACCATTTCTATCCCGACTGAGAATGCGTATGCAGTGGCCCTGCCAGTGTTCTGCACGATGTAGGGAATGTATGGATGTACTCGGGGCATGGTGTCATTGTAGCCTGGTGGGGACAACATCTCTGCCCTCACCTGGACATCCCTAGCAGAAGGCTGCCTATGGAGCTGGTCCCTTCCCCTGCACCCTCTTAAAAACTCTGCGTCTTCGCCATATGATTAATTTATATATTAATCTCCCAGGGTAGAAAATAAACCCATTAGGTAGTATCATCTTTCTCTGCGTAAGAATAACGATTTAATGAAATCACAGATTTAAAGTAATAAGACTTATTTTCCTTTGTAAAATCTCATAAAATAACTATCTATATCTTAGACGTATTTGCTGAAAAAGTAATTTTCTTAAGTATGATATATGGGCAACATTGGAAAATCGCTAAATCTTGCCACACTGGAGTAATACTTGGCCGTGTACAAAAGTAAGAAGTGATTATTCATACTTGAACATTTAAGCATCCAGCTTTTTTGGTTGGGTCATCCAATTCCCTGAGCCCCTGAATCCCAAACTCTTAGTCCTGTGCTCAGCGTTCTGCATTTAAGTTGTCTCATTGGCTTCAGTTCAAAAAGATTAAGCTTAAACACATGCTTAAAGTCTGTCGTTGTTATAGAGAACACGTTTGCATGCATTAAATTTTAATGGTTTCTGAATCAGAATAATTCAAATAAAGTGTGTAGAATTAGGTGTGTGTTTAAGTTGTCCTCTGATACCAAGCCACAGGCTCTGATGGAATTGTTTGTGTTAACAGGACAGCTGCTTGGTATGTGGGAGGTGTAGAAATAGTGCTGACTAAGGGACCTGAGACAATGTGTTTGTACATCTTTGAGGCAGATTCAAGTTTGGGCTTTTTCCAAGAATTAACAAATTACAGGTCAGGCTGAATATAGTGGAAAGTTACCTAATCCTCAGTGACTTGAGAAGCTGACTGTAGGGAACCTGCTGTAGTGTGGAGGGTGGATTGGATGATCTCCAGGCTCTGGACGGTGGGAGCAGGGGTAAGAGAGGAAATTAGCAGTATCTGCAGGGTTTCTAAGGCAGCTGTTGCAGCAGTTCTATTTTGTATATAATTGTATCACTTATAATTCCCATCTGAAGAAATTCAATCACTTTAATGTAATTAGACCGAGCAAATGTGCTGGTAATGTGATGTGCAAGATGTTGGAGTGCTAACAGGAGGAAAGCTGTCAGATGGACATCCAAATGTGTGGTTCTGTCAGGTGAGGCTGGGTACCACATTAGGGACCCATGGTGGGTGGGATCCTGGGCTTCGGGTGGTAAAACATTGCAGGAACTGCTCAGTGGTGATGTGTCACCTGAAATGGTTCACACCCAGCACACAGAAGAAAGTAAAACTGATGTTCTGTATTGACACAAAAATTGCCAGCCTACTGAACTGGAAAAAAGCTGTTGATTGTAATCGTGGGCAGGGATGAGCTGTTAGAGTCCGAGCTATTAAATAAACTCATAGTAACTAAATCTGTATGGGTTATCTTAAAATAATTACGTAGCACATATCTTTTCCCAGTCCCGCCATAGTCTTACAATTAGTGTTCAAAATATGATAATACTCAACACAGACTGTTCTTCAATAGAGAGCTGGGTCATGGAATTCATCATGGGATTTGCGATATGTAATTCTACTCCATGGCAAGGTTGGTTGCAAGGCAGCAATATTCCCACTCTGGCAAATGATTGACAAAGACCGAATAATAGAATATTTGGGTTTTGCTTACTTGTTAGTCATGCATCTAATTGGACATTTATAGATAGTAAGACTTTCAGATTGATCCTTTTTCCGCTTAATTGAAAAACTTATTTTTCTTCTGGGTTCCTTCTTAAAAAGTGCTTAAAATCACATTTCATACAATTACCTGTCCAAAAATAACAGTGGGGGGAAAAAAATGAAATGGTGATGATTGCTGTCTGAAGTCACAGAGCAATGAGTGTGGTGTGTGTTCAGTTCAGACAGTGTATTTCAGACAGTGGTAATAACTCCTTTTGTCTGTATTCTTGTGAAATGATATAGGGAGGAAAAAAAGCCAACACAGAGTAACCCACCCACATTCCAGGAGCAGTGGGATTTTACTGAGCATTCCAAACCAACCTGTAAATAAACTGGAGAAAATCTGACCTACTGTAAGCAGGCAGAGTTTGGCTATGATATTGCGTGATATTCAGTGTCAGAATCAAGTGGGGGCTGAGAGTTTCTACACAGTCAACACTTAATGGACATATGGCCTGCTGCTTACCTCTGACCCTCTGTCAGTCACTTGGCTGCTTGGCTTGGTCAATAGAAAACAATGATTAAAAATGTTTACTCTTTAATAGGGATCTGTCTTCCTTCTTGAGAGTGGGGAGGGATCATTAAAAAATCAATGAGAATGTTATTATTTGTTATTAAATCTGTGAAGGTTTAGAGTAATTCTTGTGGAATTCTATTACAGTTTTATCAAGACGTATTGATTTTATCTTATTAATCTGTAGAGCACTTTTCATAGAGGTCACTTACTTTGGAACGCTGGTCAAGTATATTGTTTCTGTTTCCAAGATCTATTCATTGCAGATTTTATGACCACAGATCCCCTTTGAAATGCTCGTTTAAGCAGTAATAAAATTAATACATGTAGGTTTACAAGAAAGCAGGTTTAGCTGATATGCAATAAGAAAACTTCAGAAATATTCTTAGATTTCAGCTTCTGTCAAACAAGTGTTTTCCATGGGATGCTTCAGCTCAGAAGAAAGGAAAGCACAATTTCTGCTCTAGACGCAGTGCATAGAAACAAAGCCCCAGAGCTGTCCTTAACTCAGCGGAACAGCTGTGACAGGAGGATTTTGCTACTTGGTTTCCTTAAGAGGTGGTAATCCTGGTTAGGTACCTCCCTTGGGATAAATGCACAGCTGGAGAGGTATGGGGTCTCTGCAGTCACTGCTCTGCTCTTTTCCTGTAGCTTTGTCCAGTTTTACTCTGGAAAGTTTTCATGTCAAGCTGCAGAAACAACACTAAGGGCTTGACTGCAATGTTGAGTATATGGAGATGACTCACATATTCACAGGGAGTTTGCAGTAGTGCTTACATACAGCACTGAGGCCCTCTATCCCATGTTGCTGTTTTGCTTGCAGGATGCAGTCCTTGGGGTGCTGGTCATCAGCTGGGAAGCACAGCATGAAACTTTGGGGGGCCCATTGCTCACAGCTTGTGGTTGTTTGGGGGCACTCTGGTGTATTTTTTTTTTTTTTTTTTTTTTTTTACAAAAGGGACATATTTTGAAGTGTGGCTACAGACAAGATTGAAACTGCATTCAGCCTGGTTTTGGAAGACTCCAGTATTTATTTCTTTGGCATCGATATACATTATGCTTTATGAGCAGTAGGCTTTGGATGCGCCTCGTAAACTGTAGACTCAGAATTAGGAAAATGTGTTGTGGTTGGGTCAGTAGGGCACAGAGCTAACATGAGGAGACAGGTTGACCCCACTCCTCATTTTCTTCCTTGTTTGAAAACATCTGTTTACATGCTGTCTATTTTTATCCCATAGTACATGGATTGCTAAGCTAATTTAATGAGGCCATATGTTTTTCTTCTGCCTCCATTTCATTGTGTGGGGTGCCAGATTGAGTCAATTTACCCACTTCTTTCAGAGAGACAAATTGTTGGCTGTGGTGTAGGGAGCTTCTTTCTCTTTCAATGGGATCCATATTTACTGTAACTCTTAACTGCAACATCAGAAGAGCCAGAGATAGTTGGGTGCTTGTAAGAGCTTGCTGTTTCCTTGTTTCCACCCCCTTCTGCTGCGCTAGTGTAACCTGCAAAGCTATGCAAAGGAACAAAACAGAAAAGCTGAGATTTGCCTCTTCAGTGGATTTGCACTTTTTAGGATGTCGGGTAACTTACTCTGAGCTTCTCTGAGTACAACCAGACTTCTTCAAGCCTTCTTTATTTGTGATCATCTTTATACAGGCTTCAGATCATCATAGTTTTCTATGTGATTCTGTGTGATAGTTTGAATACTTCAACTATCTTTGTAATAAGAGGCAAAACTGCCTTACAACCAGAACTTGAAATTTGATTGCGGTTCTGGAAGGTTATATTCAAAACAGTGAATCTAGGCTGTCTCCTTAAGCAAAAGCTCTCATGTTGCTCATTGCAGTCTAAAGACATAACTTGAAAGACACAGGAAAACTCCACTCCGCCAGCAGCAGTGATGAATATCCTGCTATTGAAATACACTCGCTACAAGAATTATGTAACTCTCTGAAGAGAATGAGCACATCCCCCTTACTGCACAGTGGCTGTCAGGTTTGGGAAATGGCTATAATGACTGCTCAGAGTAACAGATGAATGTATCTGCTTTCCCCAGCAGTACCTCCAGGCAGAGCTCTGTGCTGAGCTGGCTGGGAGGACTGGGTGCTGCTGCTGACTTTTCAACTCATCTGTGAAACTTCAGGAAGGAAATTTGTCTTGGTTGTGCCTTAAATTTCTTTGCTGGCATAGCTAGAGTGGTAGTGTTGGCCAGGAATAAGAAATAAAAGGTTTTGCCTTAAAATGGACAAAGCTGCAATGGACTTATCAGTACTACAGGTCATATATGCACGTCTATGTGATGTGTGTACTACCTGCTGTATGCATACTGACACCTACATGCATATGTATGTTGGCTACCAAAAGAAAAAAAAGTTTTGTGTTGGAGCGTGTTCTCATGCAGTGCTGCATTTGTGCCATGCAAATGTTTTCCTTACTAAACAGACAAGCAAAATCCAAAGCAAGCTGGGATAGTAAAAGGAAAAAAAGTGGAGATGGAAAGCATGGTTTCAGTGGGAGAGCAGGCAGGGCCTGGGAGCTCTGCTCATTGTAGTGCAAAGGCCAGATTGCTGGCATCATACTGACTTAGGGTATCTGCCTATCGATTGACAAGTATTTGTATGCACAAGGGTTCCTTCAGGCTGTAAGGAGTTATCTCAACTTTGAAAGAGAACAGCTGATGGAAGAGTGCTTAAATACAGGAGCAAACAGCAGTGCCCCTGGTAATTAGTGATGTGGTGTTCCTTTTAGTCTAAAACTACCACTACTTATTGGGAAAATAAATATTTCTCCTGGATTTCTGTATGCTCTTTTGTGGAAAACTCCATTAAAATGAGGATGATCTTTGAAGGGTGCCTCAGTAATGGACTGAGTCTGGTGGCCCCAGGCCTGGAAACCTTCCACTGCAGCTTGTGGAGGTCATCTAAGCCAAGCACCCAGCTTTGCTTTCCAGTCACCTGTTCAAAGTTCTGTGCTCTGTTTATTCCTCTGGAGGGGAAATGAAGAGACAAATACATGATGCAAAAGTATTAAGTTGTACTGATAATGGTCAATTGAGTGAGATGGAGCTGCATTCTCTAGAGGTCAGGAGAGGTTAATTAAAAAATTACAGTTGTATTGAGCTCCATCAAGTATCATTTATCTTCATTCCTTATCTGTATATATCTAATCCACACTTCTTGCTTATAACTTTCTTTTTAATATTAATCTCTTCTACATGTATTTTACCTAGTTTTATAACTCTGCTAGTAGCAGAGTACTTCTCTTGCAAGATGCAGTTGAGGAGATAAAATGTGCAAATGATTTCCATTCTGTCCGTGGCCTTCTCATGTGGACAGACATGAACATGTGCTTGGTGTTGAAGGAGATGAGAGCAGTGGCTTTGTTCGTCAGGCTGCAACACTCACCATGAAGTAGGAGCTAAGATTGAGCTTTGTCTGTCTCCTCCTCCAGGATTTGATGCCTACTTCACCTCCCGCACCCTGGAGAACAACAGGAGGAACGTGTGGTTTGCTGAGTACTGGGAGGAGAACTTCAACTGCAAGCTAACCATCACCGGGTCAAAGAAGGAGGATACAGACCGTAAATGCACAGGTAATTCCAGTCACTGCTCTCTTCTCGTGCTGCTGAACACAGCTGTGTTGGTGCAGCTGCATGGCTGATGCAGGGAAGCTTGGCTGCAGGCAGACTGAAAAAATAAACTGAATGTTTGTTGGTTGTAGAGAAAATGGAACAGCAGCATCAGCCTTGAGGGGCAAGAGTAGGTGAAGAGAGACACAATTTCATTCTTCTTTCTTCCTTTTTCTGGCTATCCATGTAGAAGGAAAAATCAGTGTTTTCCATGGGACCCAGAAGGACTTTTACCTGAGCACAAGATAGCTTGCTGGGTTTCTGAAAGTTGGTTTTAGATGGAGAATATTTCCACACTTGAGCCTCTCGTGTGTCTGCAAATCACAGTGTGGCCACCAGCTGTGTCAAAGCACCTCCTGCTCATAAACCAGCAGAGTGATCCTGCAGTGCCCATCTGCCTGCAGTTTTGACCTTTTGGGGGGAAACCATACAATCAGTAAGGCTGGAAAAGACCTCTAGGATCATCCAGTCCAACCATCCATCTTCTGCCAATATTTGCCACCAAACCAAGTTCCAAAGTACTACATCTACCCTTTCCTTAAACACCCATAGGAACAGTGACCCCAGCATTCCCTGAGCAGCCCATGCCACTGCCTGACCACCTTTTCTGAGAAGAAATTCTTCCTGACATCCAACCAGAACCTCCCTTGGCACAACTTGAGGTCATTTCCTCTTGTCCTGTGGAAATGCACCTGTAGGAAAGTATTGGCAGAGGATGAAATATTTTCATTTTAGGCAGAAGAAAATTGTGTTATTTCAATGCTGCTGAAAAAGTAGGAATGAGGTTTTTTTCAGTCACACTACCATCAATATCATAAGGGGGTAATTAGAGCCGGTAATGTGATGTGACATTGGACCTTTGCCTTTCCTTCCCCCTCCTTTCAGTTTTTCATAGCAGCAGTTAAAGTGTTGTGTTGAATAATTGTGTTGAATTTTGATCAAAGAAAATTAGTTCATAGGAGGATATGTTTTACTTTGATTGAAAACTGATGAAAACTTTCCATATTTCATATCATTGTTTCTGATTTCAATTCATGGATGGGAGTAGGAGGGTTGTGCACAGAAGCAGTGCGGTTACCGCTGGGAATACGTTGCCATTAAATTTAGTAGTTGGAATCTCCCTTTGAAGGCTGGAATTGAAATAAAAATCACTGAAAGATCTTGAGGATAATCCCTAAAAGTTTTCAGTGCCCTTATTGTTTCTGCCATTACTCTGTTAGAAAAAGGGTGAGTTGCTCACAGCTGGTGCCTTCTGATGTGAATAAAAAATAGTGTTCTGCCTTCCCACACCTTAGATTGAGCAGAAACATTTATTTTTAATGGCTAACTTATCCTATTGCTCTGAAATACCACATTATAGCTGGGTATTGCACCAGTGACATGCCCTGCCCTGACATCTTTCTTCCCTCTTGTACAAACTGAGGTAAATCGTGCATCAGAAAAAGCATTAGCTTTGAATTATATTGCTGGTATGAGAATCTTAATGCCCCTTTGATGTGATAATATCATGAATGATCATCATTATTTTAAAACTTGATTGGTAATTTGTAATGCAGTGAGATACTGGGCCACAGGCCATCAGTTTCTGACAGCACTTGTACTGCTGAGCACTGGGGCTCCTGCTCCTCAGCTGAGCTCATGCACATTGCAAGGAGTCTTTGGCTCATACAGATGTACTTAGATGACAGAGAAAGGCCCCTCCAAGAGTTCACCCTGTGGGCACCTGGCCTCTTAACACTGCAACTTTCTGAGGGGTCTCTCCGCACAAAGCTTGTAGCATCATTTACGCATGAAAAATTTGTCCTGATGGGGATGGATAGATGTAGGGTGAGAAAATTAAAGCACATTTAGCACACCATGCCTTATTTCTAGACAAGGCTAAATATAACGTATTGCTGTAATTAACGCTGTTTGTAGCGAGTGACTGACTTTGGCATAATCCAGGACATGATCCAGCACTGCAAGTCGTGCCACTGCCAAGGACACCTGTATTGTTGTGCAGTAATTTCTGCTGGGATGCAGGCCATGCAACAGCAGCATGGCTGTGTACAACAGAGACAGCCAAGAGCACCGCTTTTCCCCAGCGTGGAGAGGGATCGGTTCTGTATGCACCAAACAGTGTAGTTTCAGCCAGGTGCTGCCTTTAGGGCCCGCCAGGCCCTGGAGCCACTGCCTCTGTCCTTGAGGAACGCTGTGATTTGCTTTTGAGGACGCTTCATCAAACTCTATGGGGAATCTCACGCAATCACTGAAGCAACACAATAGTACAAAGTATTGGTTTCAGGCAGTTCTTTGTTGTTTTACTTCTTGCTGCTTACTTTCCAGAATACCAATGACTCCCTTCAGCCAAAACAGGCCATGTCAAGGTAATGCAGAAGTATTTTGAAAAAATTAGTCTTTAGTACCATGTATTGTGGCAGTATTTACATGCTTGTTTTTAATAGGAAAGATTTAACGGAAGAAAGCAGCTGTTTTTATAGAGGAGAGCAAAACTGCAGTAAAAAGCTGTTGGGACAGCCTTGCAGAATGCTCTGCTCACGTGCATAGAGACGAGGAGATGAGGCCTGTGCTTTGGTTATGAGCTCAGCTGAAGTTATTTCAGTGAGAAAACCCATGTTGTGCTTGTGCCTTCAGTGCTCTGAAATGGAGGGGGTTAGAATTAAGACATCAAAACAGATTTTTGTGTACATATTGCCATGAACCAGGTTGTATGTATGTTACAAAGTGGTTACTGAAATCAAATACGCAGTGCAGAATATTTAGAATTATTGCACCATGCCCCCCCACCCTGCGCAGGCAGTGGGCTGTGCCCACAGGTTGCCATGCTGGCAGTGTTGTTGTCCCATGGGTGCTCCCATTTGCTGCAGCAGCACCTTCACGTGCGGCTGTGGACTGTTTCCTGCTCCAGAGGAACCACCTGTGCCCAACTATGGCAGAAAGGTGTACATAAAAGCAATACAAGGACTTGCAATACCGAGCAGCATCAGCTACACGAGGAGGACCTGAGTTTTTAATGAACCGCTGTCCTGGAGTGTAGTGCTAACTGAAAAGGAAATTGAAACACTTGACTGTTTTCACTTTTTAAACATAGCTTTTAATTCAGAAGGCTTTACACTCAAGGAGACTTAATGAAGACATATCAGGGTGGTGTCACCTTGGATGTCATCTCTCAGAATGGAGACTGCTCAGAGAGCTTTTCTAATTATCTGGAAGTGTAATCAGTCTGATGGCACAGCCCTGATGTTGGCTCAAGCAATGACTTGCTCTAAAGAAAACGCAGGGAGAAGGCTCCCTGCAAGCCAAAGTGACAGAAATGTAGCAAAGGCCTCAGTGAAAAAGGGAGGGTTGTGCTTAGTATTTGAACTGGAACTAGAGAGTATGCCTCCAGGGGACCAGCCCGTGGTCCTGTAGTGTTTGGACTGGGGCTGTGTCGGTGCTGTGTGGTCTGAGCACCTCATGCAGCATTGGGAGTGCAGATCGCCACATTGCAGTGAATGGGGAGTGAGTTCCTGTGCCCCAAAACCCTGGGGGTGCATCTCTGGGCTGTGATAAGTCTGAAGAGGGGAGGGGGGCACCTGGTGGCAAAGGTGCTGCATTCACATTATGGTGTAAGAAGCATTGGCTGGGAAGCCTTACTCCTTTCTCTGGACATCTGCATAATATTTCCTTGCTAGTGAGTGCCTTATTTATGTTTGCAACACATTGCTATCAACAACTTCTGCTGGCTGGCTTTTTTTTTTTTATTCTGACACTGTCTTTCACATTATACATGGCAGCAGTTGTAGGTTCTCTCTCACAGTGCAGTGTTTGCAGGGAAAAAAGATCCAAGATGGGACTTTATTGGAGCACAAATTTGTTCGTTGCTGAGATGCATCTCCCAACTGCAGCTCATCTCTGGGGGACTCCAGGAATTTTCTGGGTCGCTGCTACTGTAGCTGAGAGATCCTGAGGCTGACGTGAGCTTGCTCAGTTGGTGAATGTTTGACTTCAGCTTGAAACAAAGGATTTCAGTCCTTTGCACTCTTACCAGATTGCATTGCATCCTATTTTGTGAGTAGTTCAATAGTCTTTAGCCTGCTGAAACTTATTGGTGCTAATATTCATGAGAAAGAAAAATGTGCTGTGCAGAAGTTGAGGAGCAAACGAACCACGTTAAGCACCAGTGTGCAAGCTGGCCGGCCCTCTGTGTTTCTAAACACATTTTTCCATACAGCATTAGATTGTCCCACCTCTGTGTTATGACTTAATGACCTCCAAACCTTCAGCTCAGACAGTTAATCTCGTATAGCATCACAGCACTTCAAAACATACAGAGCCCAATTCCTGAAAGAATCCTGCAGTGATTGATTCAACCAACATTAAACCAACCTTGAACAGTTTATTCTTAAGGTAAACCAGTTTTATGGTTTTCTAAACTCTATTATCTTTCTCAGATATATTTCTTAGTGGTGCTTTTATTTCTAGATTTTCAAGGTGATTTGACAACAAAGCCTTGTGATTCTATGGCTCTCTCCTTGCTATTTACATATGATACTCTATTTGCAAACTACGTTTTTACCCAGCAGCCTAAATATAAAGATAGCTCTAATTTAAGCCTTCTAATAGTTAAGTGCTTCTTCTATATGTTTGTGTGGTCACTGACTTCCCCAGCAGTTACTGTTACAAGAAGCCTGCTTTATTTGCAGGTTGGGAAGTTAAAGCTGTGAAGTGTCAGTGACTCACATTGCTGGTGCTGACTTCTTATGGCTGTGGTACTTCAGTGCTGGAGTACAAATGACACCTATTGCAGATGTTTTAATAGGACTGCTGAATGCACAGAAAACATATTGAGTCAGAAAGTTAGATCAGTTTTCTAATCTAAAATATGTTCTCTTAGGTGCACATACACACCAGAGAACAGAAACTGTTACAGTGGGTTGAATCAGTGTAATTGAGAAAAAATCATAGTCTGACGGATGGAAGTGGATGGAGCTTCACAAAAGGCACTGCACCAAGGCTTTCCACAGCGTGCTGCGGAATGAGGCTTGCAGACAGGCACGTCTCCTGGCAGCAGCCCCAGCAGTCCCAGCAGTACTCCCTCCTGCTGCTCCCACACCCAACACCAATTCTGTGCTTTCAATGACGTGGGGGGATGATAATTTCAAGCATATGAAATTAAGGAATTTGCTAATCCCCGTGCTATGAATTATTATTATTATGCTCCTTATTGTATGCTAATGTTATTCCTGGTATTGGAGCAGCAAAGTTTCAAGAGGCATTTCTGCTGTACTTCTTTTTGGTTTTTACTTCCTGGTGAAGCCTAGTTATGGTACAGGAATTTTTTGTATTATGCTATATAAGGAATACACTGTAGGAAATGAGCTGTCCTGGTGCCCTGATTTTTATTAGAGAGTATTAGCTGATGAGATTGTCGATAGTTTATGGGCTGGTCCGACCCGGTTCCATGACTAGTGGGGTGGAGGGTTTTTTTTTTTTTTCAAAATCCATGTCTCCAGAAAAGGGAAACAGGGGACCCCCCTCCACCCCCCCCCCAAAAAAAAAGAACAATTAAAAAAACAGTGGCAATGATCTGAGGAGAAACAAATTAATTTACTAAATATAGTATCGGAATGCACGATAACACACTATAATACAATATAATTCAATATAATTGCTAATAAAATCAAATCTAATTGAGAGAAGGCTTGTCGGAGAGCTGAAGCCCTTACACTAATGCTGAAGCCTTGCGTGCAGTCGGGAGCAGCAGCAAGATGATCCGAAAGCGAGCACGGCAAGATGAGAAGAAAGACCCAGGTCAGGTGACCTACAGGCCTTATATCTGCTCCCCTGAGCAGGAATGATAACAGTATTCAAACAGTCTTCTGGGGCATGTAGTTCTTCTTGTCTTCCTGACAAGCACCCGGAACTAGAGCATTTGCTCTTTAACTCCCAGTACACTGCATGATGTTATGATGTAGAATACCGATAATCAAAAATTGTAAAACCATGACAGAGGTATAGTTGAAGCTGGCTATGTGTGCTTCTGGGTTGGGTGGGTTTTGGTGGCATTACTGGAACCACTAAGCACAGTTATATGTTGACAATGTCTGAGAGTGGATCAAGAGTGTACAACACACGTTCTAGTTGTATAAGTCATCCCCGCTTGTTACGGCTGTAGAATAATTGTCCTGATTGGCACATCCGGTGTGCAATATGAAGTTTCCCATCTCAAGCAGAGCTGCAGGAGCTCTAGAGCCATGCTGACATGCAAGGGTACAGCAGATCAAGGGGCAGCAAGCCCCAGGTATGAGCCTCAGCACCAGGGTGGATGCTCGGCGGGGGCTGGGCTGGGCTGCCTTGCCTGGTGCATCTGCCCCTGGGCCTGCACAAGATGGTGCCATGTGCCAGGTCTGGTCTGAGCACAGGGAGATGTTCTGTTCAGTGAGCAGTAGAAATCTGAGAGTACGTTTACTTCCCCCAGCAGAATCCATGGGGATTGGATTGATTGTATTGAGATAAAGGCTTTTGTCTATAATGAGATCTGAATTAGCATGGACTGGATAGATGACTGTAACTACATAGCAGTATTATTGGATCTTGAATTTCTTTGTAAAAAGACAATACATGGATTATATTGCGAAGGGGCCTGATTGTCGTTCTCCTCATGTTCAAATTACAATATTTACTCTCGCACATTGTTAGCTTTTCTCAGACTCTGATATTTGTCTACTTTCAAATAAAGATCTTATTTGGAGAAACCTTCAGATTCTACAGCCCCTGTGTGCACACCAGTGCCTGTTCCATGAGCGAACATGGGAGGAATAATAGCTCTGACCTTGTTCTGGCAAGCCCTCGGTCTATGTCTTGGTCTGTTAGAGACGGATCCACGCGTTCTGTGCTGCTGAGCTTGTTTGTGAGGGGCACGGGCACAGCAGGAGCAGCTGCACTGCTGAGCTCTGCACAGGGTGAGGTGGAAGAGGCAGCTGCAGTGTGGCAGAATCATAGAATGGCCCAGGTTGGAAGGGACCTTATGGATCATGAAGCTCCAGCCCCCCCACCACAGGCAGGGCTGCCAACCTCCACATTTAATACCAGACCAGGCTGCCCAGAGCCCCATCCAGCGTGGCCTTGAACACCTCCAGGGTTAAGGTAGTGTATGGGCAGTTGCAGACTGGTACATGCAGGTGCTGCATCGTGGGCATCTCATGGCTATCAGGCATCGGGTTTGTGAGGCTGCAATTGTGCTCTGGATGTGTGAAGTGTGTGTGGTTTTGTCAGCACTCAGCCAGCTGATGAGTTCTTGTCCAAATAGTGGCTGCCTGCTCCATACTGCAAGCGTTCTGCAATCTTTAAATTACATCTCTTGTTAATGATGGCTATCAGCAGGTTCTCAACAGTATTATTGTGTTAAGTTCCTTTGAAAATGTGCTTAATCCTCCAGAAACTGAACCAACGTCTGCATTCATCTACTGTAAGCGGTGATTAATTGGGATTTTGAAGCCTGTTCATTGTACGAATTACATGCCACAGAAATTGTCCTTGCAGCATTCTTTACACTTTGTATTATATTGCTGGCATTCTGTGACTACTGGTGATGAGTCCAGAGAAATCATCTGAAGGAGAAATGCAGAGGAAAACATGAAAAGACAGGTTTTCAGCTCCTTTCCCACTGAAGGGAGTGTTAAGCATCACCCTAACGGTGATGCAAAAAGTACAGCCAGGAGTTATTATAGCTGCACTTCACTTCTGAAGGAGATTATACAGGAGGACTTCTTCCTCTCTGTATTCTTGCTGCTCTGGTGGGTGGTGGTTGTTGGTTCTTTTTCTCTTGCTCTGTTGCAGTATTTTTCTCTTGTGAAGGTTTGCCTGAAGCAAGAGACCCAGCTCTCAGTCTCTTAGGAATCATGATGATGAGCACTTGAGACTGTAGTAGGAAGTGAGGTAAAATTATTTGTCATCACCTTCAAACAGATCTTTCGGAAGCAAAAAATCCTCATGTCAATAAATTGCTGTTGTGTTTCTCCCTTTTCCTGGCATCCCCAGGTACTCCATTTCAAATCCATGGCACAAAAGTGCATTCTCTCCAGGTCACTCTGTGTGTGTGTGTCTCAGGTGTCATCTTCCTCGTTCTTGAAGAAAATAGCTATTGTGTGGTTCCCTGAAGATCACAAAGTCTGGGTGGTTTGGCTTTTTTCTGTGGTTTTTTTTTTTTTAAAGCCTTCTTTAGGGATCGGGGCACAGAAGATTTGGGTGCCCCAGTGCAGACGGGGTTTGTTTCCCTTCTGTGCTGCTTGGTGTCTCCCAGTCACAGGAGGCATTGCTCAGTTTCTTGCATTACTCGATGCCTGAGTTCATCTGCTGGCTCCTCCAAGGCCCCCAATGCCATGCAGCCTGCAGGCCAGCCCCTCTCTTGGGAGGTGCGCACAGCCAATGCTGAAGATGGTACTGCTGCTTCTGTCTGCAAGAAGCTAATGTCTTCTGTGGGTTTTCTTCTCTTCTAGGAATAATTAATAATTTAATTTGTATGCACCCCTATATGCTATTCCTGAAGCACGTGGTATATACAACTTTCTGCTTGGCTTCTCCAGGAAAACCCAAGACAGCAAAATGCTCACCAAAATAAAACTGCTGAAGTTGCAGTTAAGGTGATGCCCATCATGTCTGAGAGCAGACCTCAGGCATCAGTCCGCTGATGTGCTACTGTGATGTTGGTCTGGTGTCAGCTAGAGGGAGCAGGAGAGAACCCACTCATATGGAGTTTTCTAAGTAATGAAGTCTGAAGGCAGTGTAAAATATGGGTATTGTTTTGAAGGACGTTTGCCAAATCAGTTTTAGGCTAAAGTTCTGCTTGCAGTAGTGCCCTATTTGTTAAAAGGCAACTCAGTCTGTTTGTATGAGTTGCAGTATGCTCTTGTTCATGCAAGCTCTCCTGTTGTGTAAATGAAATCATGCATGCCTTTCTGGGTGGGGAGTTGCACTTGACTCCAAATCCAGACTGTATGCAAACGGTGTGTAATACTGAGTGGAATGGCTCTTTGCAGCAGCTTCTATCCCTCTTACTGGAAATTCAATTACGTTTTTCAAATCCAGTCCATCTCTGACTTTCATACTTGGGTGCTGTTAACATTGCTTGTTTTTTTTAAGTTGGTTTTGCTCAGGTTTCTTGCAGGTACCTTTGCTGTTGAAGGTTTTCTTTCTGCTGTGTGTTCTGCCAACTGTGTCTCTGGAACTTAATACGCCTAATCAGAATTGTTTGTGCACAGAATTTCAATCCCAGCTCCTCTTCCCTTGGCATGCATTTCTGTTGCATTGCTGATTTGGTTATGTAGCCGAGCTGAAACCACTTAAAAGCATTTTCCTTGTCAAGGCTGGAGATGTAATAAGGTCTGTAATCAATGAGAGGGGAGTGAAATAATGAAAATGACAGTATGTGAATCTTCACAGTCTGGAAGCTCTCACTCTGCTGAATTATTTTCAGAATTTCAGTGTTTCCAACATAGTTGAAATGTAAAACTGAGGCTTTGGTAGAGGGAATCTCAGCCAAAACAGGTTGAGTGGATGAGGCCTCAGTGATGCACAATGGTAGTTAGAGAGGGAAATTATGAAGGGGAAAAAGTGTAGGTAATTAAGATGTTCGGGGGGGGGGGGTGTTTTCATTTGTTTTTAAGAACCTCGCTATTGTGGACAGGGTTAGGCATTTCTTATGCTTGTAGGATTTCTGGAAGAAGATGGTGCTCTCTCTGCTAATTCGTAATTCTGGTCCACCACCACCACCGCCCTTCTTGAAGGAGGAAAAAGGGATTGTATGAGCATGGTGTGATCTTGGCAGTGTGGGCCAGATCCTTTTTGGTGCCAAGCTCCTTTTTGGAGGGCAGGCTGCTGGACGCAGTGCTGCACAGGGGTGTTACAAAACCATCTTTTCCCTCTTGTATCCCCCAACATGAGCACACTCTTTGTTTGAAAATCCCTAAGGCATTTGCAGGATGATTCTGAGAGTTGTGTCCATGTTTCTGTCCATGCCCAGCCCTGCAGGAGGGGGGGCAGGGCTGATGGAACAAGTAGGCTGCTGTGCTGCCATCCATGGGAAATAATGGATTGCACTTCTGCTGCTTTCCTGCACAGCTCAGGACACTGAACAAGCAGTAATTATGTTTCACAAATCCCCAGTGATATGGGTAAGTATAATCGCATGTTTGGCAGCTGGACAGATTGAATTATGCAGGTGTTACTTGGCCAAGGCAAGACAAGGTGTTAGTGGGCAATTTCAGAGAAAACTCAAAGGCTCCCAAATCTCTGTAGTGCCTTGCTTTACGCCCTGGCAGCACTGTTTGGTTTGCAGCAGTTGTCTGCTATGGCAATAGCAAGAAAGCCACCTTACTGCTTGCATTTACCAGGTGACGTTAGCGGGTTACGCTTGTGTCTCAAGTCTGACAGTAAATGCTTAGGGTGCAAGCCCACTACTTAAAATATGGCATTCCACTCATCTCTGCTGCTGAGCGTTTGGGGTCTCTGTGGTCTAATTTCCGAGTTCCCATTTTCCATCTGCAAAACAGTTCTCCTGTCTGTTACATTTGATGCCCAGCCCAGCAGATGAGAGGAGCACTGAGGTTGCACTTCCTGCCATGCTGGGTGCTGCGGTGACAAACAACTGCCAAAGCTGCTGCAGTTCGTATGGCATTAAGGGTTTGCATTCCTTAAGCTCTCAGCTGTCATAACATTTTAAAGGCTATCAGTGGATTCTGAAGGACGTTTCGATCTCTGTAGGTACAGGGAAGGGCTGTAAGTCAGTGCAAACAACTGGAGCTTCCTGAGGCTGCGCTAATAGCAGGCGTGTTCGCACAGCTCTCTGGAGTGCCCCTTTGGCTGCGTCTGAAGTGGTGCTTTCTTCCCCCAGTCTGGCTGTGACTTTCAATTAGAAACTGGGATTTGAAGCACAATAAACCATCAGACTTTCAAATACCGGCTGTGCTTTATTTTTAAACGCTTTCTTCTTTCAAAGCCACGCTTTGGGAGCGCACAGAGCCTGGTGTTCTCTGTCTGAGGTGGTCCCTGTGGGTTACAGTTCCAAGTTTGTGATACTGGTAGGATTTGTAGAGTAACTTGCAAGCGTTGATGGTTCTGCTGTCAAGAATGAAAGATATCTTTTTAAGTTGTTTTAATTAGTAAAATCATAACGTTTTATATTGCATTGCCTAAAACACACATTGCTTTCCATGTACTCCAGGGGACAAAAGGAAAACACTGCTCCTTACTGTCCTTCTGTGTGTGTGATGTTCAGGGCAGGAGCGCATCGGCAAGGACTCCCACTACGAGCAGGAGGGGAAGGTGCAGTTTGTGATTGATGCTGTGTACGCCATGGCACACGCACTCCACCACATGAGCAAGGATCTGTGTGCCGACTACGCCGGGGTCTGCCCTGAGATGGAGCACGCGGGAGGCAAGAAGCTGCTCAAGTACATCCGCAGCGTTAACTTCAACGGTGAGTGAGAGCTGCTCCATCTGCAGCACCCTGCCTGCGTGGCTTCTCTTTCCATTCAGTTTCACTCAATGTATTTATTCATTCCGTTCAGATGATGCTTTTGTTTTAGAGTTTCACTAGAGTTTGTGGCAGAAGACAGTGTCTATTTAGCATCTGCAAACATCCTGCTTTAGCCGAGGTAGACAGGCTACTACTGTGCAAAGACAGAAATTGCTGCTGCTGTTCTAGGAAGCCTTCCCAAAGCCTTTGATTTCCTGTGGGAGAAATAGCTGAGTAAATGCCCAAGTTTTTCCTTGTCTTACTACGTCTCTCTCCATTTATGTTCTTTCCTGTATTTGGAGCAAACTAACTGAAAGAAATTCTGGTATCTTACCTGACTTAGCTCAGTGCTCAGGAGAAGAGAGGACAGCTAAAGGGCCAGGTCTGTTTGCAGAATCACATCTATAATGTAGACAGAGTAATTACCCCAACCTCTACTCCTCTAGTAAGTATTTAAAGGAGTTGTAACATCGTATGAATGGGGATGGGATGACTTTATCCCTTTGTGGTCTTATTTTTTATCTACCAACTTTTTATCAGTGGATGGTAATGGCTGCAATACCAACCCCGTGTTTCACACAACACAGTGGGCTTTCACATATCTTTATTTGCATTGCACTGTATGAATCAGACCTGAATATTAGGAACGTTTCTCTGCCTCTGTACGTTCTCCTGTAATTTTATTACAGTTTTATTAACCAACACTCGCCTGCAACTAGAGGGGGACCAGAGCTGATTGCTTGCAGGGGTAGCATTACAGCAACCTAATGTTATTTCCTCTTCAGAAACATTGCTAATGTGTGTACCAGGAGGCCTGACTGCTCTGCCCTATCTCTGAATAAGATGAAGATCTGAGACTTAACCAGGAGCCATTTCAATAGAGCTGAGAAATAATTTGAGAGACTGGCTGCCTGCTGCCTAGCTTCCGGAGTTGTTGCATGCTAACTTCACTTTCCTTATGTGTGTCTGATCTTGGTCAGTCCTTTAAAAGATGACTTTTTTTTTCTTCATTTGTGATTGATTTACATGGCCATATGGCGTTTTTCTTTGCTTGTATACATGTAAGTGGCATCCAGCACAGGGACTTGAAGTAGAGGTTTGCTTTATTACTGGAGGAAGGAGGATGGTGTCAAAGTGAAGTCAGGTTTAGAACTTTTAACAGCTCGTGACTATTTAGCCTTGGACATTTCCAATGGGAAAAGAACCAGTTCCTGTAAGGGTTGTTATCTGGGGGTGGAATTCAGCTTCTCGTTGCATTCATAGTGCATAACTGTGCATTGGTTTGCACACCCGTGCTCAGCATTCAGCTGCAGCCCTCCTGGGGGAGGCTCCTGTGGATGTGGAGAGAGGTTCTGCAGAGCTTGCTTTTTTCTGTCCTGTATGAAAGTAAATTCCCAGATTTGCAGTCAATTCATTCAGCCAACCAAGGACAAACAACTGCCATATAATGTACTGAATGGCCAGTCTGCAAATGCAGGTGGATGTGGGAACAGAAGCAACGAGAGAGGCACTTGTAGGTCTGGGTTTGTGTAGTGCTGTTGTGGTAAGGCCTGGTACCCCTGGGGACAGTAGCGCTGGTGCCCATGTCTGCCTTGACATCACGCTGTGGTGGGGCAGCTGTGTTTGCTTCAGTGGCCTTGGTGTTAGCCTTGCCCTTACCCTGCCCTTCTCTAGGTTGTTGGTGCAGCCACGCAATTCCTTTCATCAGGGGTAGGGCTTGGAAAACAACATTTGATCTGTGCTTAAAGTCTTGTTTTGCCAGTCCTCTGAGTAAACTTATAGTAGAAACAGAGCAGAGCATTGGGGTGCTTTGCCTGAACTGTGAGCCGAAGAGAAAAAGTGCAGCCCATTTCCAAGCCCATCCTGAGCCCATGAGCTGGAGATCCTCTGTGCATTTAATGGCTCTCTCTGTCACGATGAAGCTGAAGCCACCTCGCCTGTAACTGCTTCTAGCGCCCTTTCTTCCCTACAAAGGTAATGGCATTCACTCAGAAAGAGCTCAAGCAATGTTTTAATGAAGAGAGACTGGATTTGTACGAGGAGCTCAGTGTGAATTTTGATATTGTCACATTATCTTTAGAACAGAAAGCCTCCAAATACAGAAAACGTAAAACTCCAAGTGCTCATGCAGTAGGATTCCAAAAATCCCACGGTGCACAGTGGAGGTTGTATTTTTCCCCACTGAAAAAGCTGAAGGTTTTGTTCATCCGAGCCGTTCTGGTCCTCAAACCGCAGTCAACGTGGATGGAATAATAAAGAAGCACCTTGGCTAGGCACACCTGCCTACCATCCTGTCCTCCTGCTATTAATTCACTTCTCATCTTGTGGTGATTAAGGGATTGAAATTCTACAAATTCAGTCAGATTGCATCTTCTCTCGAATGCATCCTGCAGGTGAATGGGTGTCATGTGCTCTGCATCTGTGTGGTGAAAGGACAGCTTATTTGTTGGGAGCTGAAGATGAATTAAATTGTCAGAGCCTCTGAATGAGCAAGGAGCTGCAGCCTGCAGGCTACTGCTCACTTTCTGAAGCGCTGTAGCAAAATGGGATGAATCCTAGCAGAAGGAAAATAAATCCTAAATTATCAAAAAAAGAAAAAAAGGAAAACTCATCAACCAAAGATTGTGATAATTATAAGATCAAGAAGTCAAATAATAAATAGAATCATTTTTGGAAATCCTTTTGTCTCTGTAAGGAGGTTTTCATGTATCCTTTATTTTCATGAGTACACAAAGGAGCTAGAACTGCTCATAGAGTATGAAGTGCTGCAGTGACTTAGAGCAGGATGGGAGCAGTGGGTTCCCTGCAGGCAGAGTCCCAACACACAGCAGAGCCCAGCAAAGGCTGCAGAAGGTCAGTGCTTACAAAGCAGGTCCTTGGCTGGGAGTACAATTACTCCAAAGCTGGAAAACAGGAGGCTTTGACTTCAATTCTGGCCTGGGACTATCCCCGTTCTCTGTGTTTCTATAGCTGGTTGTCTTCCCTGCAGTTTGCAGAATTTTCACAGGTTTGTTTTTTTCCCTAAATAATTCTAAAGCAGAAATGGTGGTGACCTGCAGACAGCAACAGGTGTGCGCTGCAATCAGGTACCCACATGAGGTCTGGGAGCTACTCTGTGAAGGTGACCCAGCAGTGATGCTGTCCCGTGCCAGTCCTGCAGCAGCCATATGCAGCACTGCTCTTCAACAGAGGCAGTCAAAGTAATCCTTAAAGGCTGTCTATATGCAACAATTAGCAGGAATAGACAAAACATTTTACTGCTGCCACAAAACACGGAAACAGCACAGCTTGGAGTAGTAGTTCTGGATTGTACTTTTATTTTTGTCAGTTCTAGGGGAAAAAAAAAAAAAAAACAACAAAAGCAAGCTTAACTAATAATATACTGCCTTTTAGAAGTTGTGATTAGCAAAATGCCATTTCCCATTTGTGCTGACTTTCAGGGGGAGCCAAGGAGTTATGGCCATTCCTCTTCACTCTAAGCATTTTCACTATAAATGTGTTCCATCTACATGAATCTGTAATGACAATTAAATATCAGCCTTGTGCTCATAGGGAACTGGAAAGGAGAGATCTTTGTGGAAGATTTTCTGTACCAGCCTTTGAACTGAATCTGTATCTGATCTCTGAGGCTTGCAGGATAGACAGGAAGCCATTTACCATGGCTGCAATGAAAACTATGCTAATTTACTCCTTCAAATTTTCTCTTGCTCGCTGGAATTCAATGAAGAATGGGAATCATGAAGAAAACCATAATCTTAAAGTTCAATGCTGCTACAGGAGAGATTTTTCATTGCTTTGGGGGAAAAAAAAGGAGAAAATAAGTTATGCAGAAGGAAGCAGCTTTGAATATAGAGATGCTAGAGCTGAAATCTTCAATCTTGACACATTACTCTGCCACACCAAAGCCTACTTTAATGTATGTTGTAATAAATGTGACCCTTAAAGGAAATGCAGTGTTGCTTTAAATTCTTCAGAAATGGGTTCACTTCTGACACCACAGCTATTAAAATGCAGGTGCCCTGGGGAGCACTTCTCCATGCAAGGACTGGGAATGGTTGGTTGCAGCACTGGGGGTCAGTGCTGGGGAGCTCTGCTCAGCAGCAGCATGGAGGGACTCTGGAGGGATGCTTGCTTTGCTGCTGCCCTGCATCCCAGCCCTGTGTTGGTTACCCTGGTACATGGGAGGTAAAGTTGATGCAGCATCCTGATCTGAATGGCTCCAACCTGAGGTGCTTTTCAGCCTGTGTCAGTTTCACAGAGACTCAATAAGGGAGCACACAAGAAATGATCTTCCTATAGTTTAGTCTGTTCTTTTCCACCCCAACTGCATGCTGATTACAGGAATAAGAACATATTGTGGAGGAGGAAGCTATTTCTGGATGCCAATCAAGATTCACTAGACCTGGGCTGACTTCTGACAGCAGTATCTCTCAGAAGCAGATGGAACATTTTCTGGGGGAAAAAAATCATTTAGAGGCTCCATTCACAAGTGTGATTTTCAGTAAAGAACTCCCTAAGGAAAGAGAGATGGGGAGGAGGGAGGCTGGAGGGCAGGAAAAAAAGCCTTCTGATATTTCTTGCTATGTGCAAGGCTTGAGTGAAGGAAAGCTGATCTGGTTTTGCTTCATTTTATTTTTAGTCAGTGGGCTTGGGCAGTAGTAATCAATCAGGGAAGAGGACTAGGAATATTGCGGCGTGTCCTGAAGTATCTGCGTTAGATGGCTTGGTGATAGATAACCAATGCCTGAAACACATTGCCAGTCTGAAAGCTCCCAAGCATGACTAAATAAAATAGCTGTTGTAAAGCTTTGGCTTTTTCTTTTCTTTTTTTTTTTTTTTTTTTTTTTTGGTTGGATTTGGTCTCGTTTCCTTCCCCCAGGCAGTGCTGGCACTCCAGTGATGTTTAACAAGAATGGTGATGCACCAGGGCGCTACGACATCTTCCAGTACCACACCACCAACACCAGCACCCCGGGCTACCGCCTCGTCGGACAGTGGACGGATGACCTCCAGCTCAACGTGAGTTCATGCCAGTTTTTCCTCACTCGTTGTTTGCTTTCAGGTACAGTGATTAAATGGTTTAGTTCTGTTTTCTTTTCTTCCCCACAGTGCAGGAACTAACATAATTACTATTTCTCTGCAGCTGTGCGGTGCATTATTTCTTGCATCTCTCCTGACACTTTTTCTCTGTGCTGTGAGTACCAAAGCTCCTCAGATGGATAAGGACATCAGGCAGTCATGCAAATTTTATTACCTTTGTATGCCTGTAGTCCCTAGTTGCCACGTTGGAAAATGAACCAGTAATGCACTGTGGTTTGAAACCAATGGGCTTTCATTTGTAGATGCACTTCAGCTTTTCTGTTTTTAAGAAAGCTGAAATGAAGTATTTCTTGACTGACTCACTTCTTCTGTGTTACTTTTAAGTGAAAGATATCCATATGAATGAGATATCTCTTTTGTAACGATGCCTGAAAGAAAAGTAAGGATGTAAGAATAGGTGATCAAAGATTCCCCAGACATTTTGATGTTGCCCAGATGAACAAACAAATATGACTGTTGGCTGAGAAAGCCAGGAGCTCGTCAGCTCTATCCATGTGAGGGGTGATAACAGATCCCTGGCCTACAGATCTCTGGAGATGTGGGCTCAGGCTTCCTTCTTGACATTGTGCATATGCTTGGGCCCCATATACATGGAGAAGATGTGCTGCTTGAACTGTATAGCTCTTTGACTCCCTGCAGACTGTCACAAAAGCAAAGAGATGATACCTCTGGTCCAATGTGACCGTTCTTCAGCAGCAGAAGCTGCATAAAGCCAAGGCGTTGCTGAAGTGGAATGCCAATTGCTACAAAAGGGTTTTCTTTCCTCTCCTGGTCCAAACAGTAATTAGTGTGGATTACCATTATTGCAGCCTCTGAGACTAACCACTATGTGCTCTTCTTGAATTCTGATGCTCTTTGATTTGCTGTATGCTATTTCAGTCTTTTACAACTTCTGATGCTTGACTGAAGAAAATCTCCTTTATAAACTTAGAATTTACAAGTCTTTTCATGAAAATTTTAATATTTTATTAAATAAATCTTTATATAAACTACGCATCCTGGTTCATTAATATTTAAAACTAAATTAATGGAGCTTGATTTGTATTCCTGCCGTTGTGCTAAATGTTTCCATAAAAAGCATTCCTCACCCTCGTATCCTGAAGGCTACAGTGTAGTGTCAATAGCTGAGACTGTCTCAGTAACTTCCCTTCTCCTCACTCACAGGATTAGCTTTGATATGACAGTCCCTGTGTGTATTTTCTTACAATAATAAGGAACATTCTGGAGTTTAGAGGAGTCAAGGATGCCCTAAAATAACCAAACAAAATAGAAGCTGCTATTAAATATCTCCCAGGAAAACTGCCAAAGTCTGCAATTTACTTTCAGTAATGAATGTCAAGGTAACGCTTCAGGATATTTTCCCTATTCTCATTTCTTTAATACCAACACAAGAGGGGAGACAAAGGATGGTTGGTGAGAGTGCTGATTTTAATTTAGAAAATGCTGAAATTGTGCTTTATTTTCCATGAGATGTGCCATTTGAGGCTGTCTGCTTTAGTTCTGTGTCTGAATGCCCACTGTTACAAAAGAGAGACGTTGTTTTGCCCAGTTATGCTGCCATTAATGGTAGGGGTGTTCCAGGTCTAAAAAGCGATAGGCAAATAAGTGCCAAAGACTGTCCTAAGTGAGTAATGTGTTTTTCTTTACCATTGTCCTCATTTGAAGAAGTTCAGAACACTTTGCCATTGTTTTTTCCCATGGAAGCAGTGTTGCTGTTCAGACTATAGTCCAGTCCTACAGCGGTGTGTGTTGTCTTCCTGTTCTCAGTCTTCTGTAGTGAGAGGCAGAAGTATGGCGTCATGATGCTGATGAATCTTGATTAGCTGCACCATACTTTTTTCATGTAAAACTTCACAATAGCTGTTTGACTTTTCTTTTTCTGTTGCAAAAGACGGTAGATAGGCTGAGGAGATCTTTAGCAAGATATTTTTTCAAGTCTTACAATAAGCCATGCCAGTTTGTTTTCTCGTTGTTACCATCAGTTTATAAACCTGTTTTTTTGAGGTGTCTGAGACTGTTTCTCTCCATCCCAGTTGCTTCTCCACGTCTTTGTATCCTGTTTTGCTTTCTTGTCTGGCAGCAGTGCTTGGTGAAGGCAGATGTCTGCTCCCCAAACACAGGAGCCAGTCTCTGATCTGCCTGTAGCGGATGTGAGGTGTCTCCTCTGAGTGCAGCTGACTCACCCTGCATTTACATTTCTGTATCTGAGGTCAGAATTTTATTGATTACCAAGAAAATACCTTATCACTCTCACTGCAGCAAAGTTGGGCCATAACGTAGTTTTTACATAAGGCCAATGTAATTACCAAATTTTCTTTCACTTGCTTGATCTCAAGCAATCTAACATAGCTTAGCCTAGCGCTCAAGGCATGATTTAGTAAAAATGTTGGCTGTATTTCACAGATATGTACGCAAGGATAAAATGAGCAGATGTCTAATTTTAAATGGCTTGGCCAGTGTTACATGAAAAACTGTTGCAGCACTGTGTTCTCCCTGCAGTGAGGTTGATTACACGATGCCCCACCATCTCCCACAGGAGGTCATGGCAGAGCATGTCACGAGGGTTATGTCAAGTTCTGTCAGCCCCCTCTCAGCCTCCGGCACATGGATTTAGTAAACAGTATTTATAGTTTGTGCCCTCTTATGGTTTGAAATGTTTTCCCTGGATTTTAGGGTTGGAAACTTGGCCAGCTGCGTCCCTACTGACGTGCGGTCTTGTGAACCCCAGAGCCTGCTCAACAGCAGAGATGCAGCCCATGCAATTAGATGAGGGCATTGTTGGCCCGTGTTCTAAGTTTCATATGAGTGCTGGAAGTCTGGACTCCCTTGTACTTTGCCAGTGCTGAGAGTATGCACTTGTATTATTAAATATATGTATATATATAATGTATTTATAAAATATAAGCATCAGTACAAGGAGAACAATTTTGAACATATTTCAGAAAAAGCAATGCTACTGATGGAAAGGAGGAAATTTACCGTGGGGAAAAGGTGTCAGATAGCAGCTGGGTTTTGTTTGTTTTGTTTTTACACTGAGTAACTTTTAGTGTGTGGAGGATTTTGTTTTTGTTGTGTTATTGTTTGTTTGTTTTAATAATTTGATTACTGTTATTTGTGCTATTCATGCAGTAAGAAATAGGGAAGCTTGCCATGGGTTAAGGATGAAGGCAGAATGGCCAAGAGACTCAGCTTTCATGTCTTCAAATTTGAACTTTGGATTTTAGACAGGCAGTGTTTTACCCCATAGATCCTATAATGGGTACCTTCTTGACATGAGTTCCTGTTACTCCATAAAGCACTTAGGGGCTGACTGATGGAAGGCACTTAGAAATGCCAGGAACTGACTTCTGTGAATGCAACTTTCAATGCTTTGAGGTACCTGAAAAGGATGAACATGCCTCTCCTGGAGGAGTTGATGTGTCTGAAGGAGGCAGAAATGGATCGCCCCTAGAGGAACGTGGGGTTCTCGTGGGAAATGTAGTGATACTGCTTCTCTTTCACTATATAGTTAACTCAGCATGCCTCAGGTTTATTATGTTTTCATGTCCAGACCTCTGCAACTGCCCTTGAGCTGTCAAAATCCAAAAGTAAAGGGAAAAAAGATGCCCATGAAATTGCTGAATCTTGTTTTTCCAAGGATTTGTCTATTGCATACCCTAGCATAGCAGCGTTCTTTATCATGTTCTCTGGGACTCCATCCCATATTTCTCTCCACCATTTCCCAGCAGTGCTTGAACTCACTCCCACACCCCTGTACCATTTGCTGCACAAGCAGCATCCTGCATTGTGGCTGTCTTTGAACAGCCTTTTTTCTTCCATCTCTACCCCGCTTTCCTGTTTTGTACCAACAAGTTCTTGGGTGTCATTAAAGCCAAGGCTTTTTGCAGTTGGTAGTTTGTTGCATGGTTTAATCCCACTGAGCTTTGGCTTGGTGCAGGTGTGCCAGCATCATGGCAGCAGCACTGTGAGCAGGCTGGTGAGACCCATCCCAGGAGGTCTGGGCCCTTGCAGAGGGATGCTGTCTGACCCTGTGCTCTGGGTTGAGTTGTTGGTGCTGAGGTCCTGCACGATGAGCTGCAGGTCTAGGGCTGAGAGCTGTGCCTCCCATCTATTGGCGTCCATGTAGGTTGCATCATGTTGTTTCAATTGCACCAGCATCTCCTGCTCAGTGCTATGGCACATAAAGGTGCCACTGGGCAGCTGGGTGCTGGTCTGAGGTTGAAGTGCATTTCAGGATGACTGGAGGTGTATCCCCAGCTGATAAAGAACAGAGGTGGAAAGCATGTTGCTCTGCTTACTGCTATACTGCAGAGATTTCAGGGAGCCCCAGCTTGAAACGTGTGTCACTTACAAAGCATCGAACAGTTCACTGTTAGTTCCAAGTGAAACTAAAATGTCTCTAATTATTATTTTTTTTTTTGTAAGCAGGAACAAATACATAGTAAAGATGCATAAAAACCCTGTGTGCGGAAATGAACAATCAAATCTCTATTGTTTTAATGATGGGCCCTTGAATGGTAAATAGTTCAGCAGCAGTAAGCAGTGTAGATGTTGAAGCATGATTGCCACCTGAATAGAGCCTTTGTGTGCAGAGTCAGAAGGCCAACGGCTGGGCAATTCCTTGCTCTTTTTATAATCTCTTCCAGCAGTAAGTGATTTATCACTGCAATCTTTCTGAACAAGTGCTTAGAAGATGAATCACATTGATAATTATCAATAGTGTTCCATAAACATGTACACTACATGAATCTAACTCCTTATAAATCCTGGCTCGTGTTCTATAGTGCAGAGGAAATCACTCTGTGCTTATTAATAAACTCCCTCATCCTTGGGAAATAGCTGTGTTGTGTTGTTTTCTTCACTGTGGGTTCAGCACAGTGATTTAGAGAGGGAAGATGAGCAGAAAACAGCCATGCTTTCAAATAACATCCATGACCCTCAGTGGCTCTGGATGTACAGGAGCAGGGAGCTGGCCCTGGCCTGACCGAGGTTATAGGGCAACAGTGCCACTTCCACACTGGGATTCTTTTTTCCCCCACAAATATATTAGGTAACTTTGATATCCAACACCTATTCAGCTACTTCTCACACTAATCTGTTAAAATGTCACAAACATCTCTGTTACAGAATTTGAAAATAAATGTTATAAATAGAGAGCTATCAGAAAGACTAATGAGATGTCTGATCTTCTGGCAATAGACCTACATGTACAGACCTTTATAGTGAAATATCCAGAACAGCAACTGGATCCAAGCAGCTATTCAGTAACGTTCAGTGCTCAACAGTATTCCTGGAGCTTACTTGTCATACTTGGAAGTCACAACATCTATATATACGTATGCGTGTATATGTATATTTGTATGTGTGTGTGTATATATATATATACATATAGTATATATATATATATACATATATATATGCACACATATATACATATTTATGTATTTTTTTAAGTTTATTCTGTGGTTTGAGCTTTCCATTTAAATTTGTACTACATATAAGTAGGAAGGCAATAGTTAAATCTTGCACCTTGCTCTGAAAACTGACTCAGACTTGGGATTAAAGATGTGAGATGTCATTTCTTGTTCATTATTGACCCATTTCACTTAGGTGGTAATGTATGCTGCATGAGCTGCACTACCTTAGGCAAAGTGAAGTGATTAAGTTGTATCAACTTTTTGTAACTATGAGCATTGGTATAATTTTCTCCAGGTCTAAGAAAGTCACAAGGTAGAATGTTTGTAAGGACGTAAATGCTAAGAGAAACGAGGCTGAGAGAGTACCTAAGATATAATGCATCTTTTCAAGGGTAGTGCAAAAAAAGGTAAGAAACTCATATGAGTTAGAAAGGAAAGAAAGTGTATCAGACAAGTTATTGACTTCAGAATTAGCCTCATCTTGTGTTTTCCTAGATGTGCAGGAGTTGCAGGCAACCAGAGCTCCTCTGAGGGTAAGGTATGAAAGAGAAGATCAAAAAATAACTAACTTGAGCTTTTAAAATAGGTAAAGTTTTTGCTCCTACACATCACAACTTTGGACTGCCGGGCTCACTCGTAGGAGCTGTCTGATGGGACCTGAGGTGGTCTACAGGATCCACTCAGAGGCCTGGGGAGGATTAAACCCAGGGTCATCCAGGGGAAGCTTCCAGCTCCTGTCTTGTCAGGTTTATTTTTGCAGTGTTTTTGGGTATTGCATTAACAGGCAGGGGAATGATTGGCATTGTGCTGTTTTTGTAGCCCCAAAGCACAATCCAGCTGTGTTTTGTAAAACAAAATGTTGAGACCATACAGATGTGAGTACCAAGGATAGCAGAACGGAATTATGATGGCTATGTTATACTGCTCTTGTTTTCTGTAGTGGGAAGGAAGAAACCCCATACAGGATTTTCAAGAGGCTCTGCCCACACCAGGACCATGTGAATGGTCATTAGAATTTCCAATGATTAAGCAAATTATAAAGGTTCTCAAAGGAGTCCATGTGGGTCAAAAATAATCATTTTTAAATGTCCCTGGATAGTAACTTACATAGAAAATCGATGTGGTTTGCAGGAAGAGTACAATATTGGGTATATAGTATGCATTGCAATGTGTCTCAGGCTGATCATTTGTATGGTAGGCAATAACAGACCCAAATAGATCTGAGAAGTGCCTTTAGTTTGCACTTAAAAGAGGCTTTCCCTGAAGTTTGTTTTGTTTCACTGTTTGTTTGCTGCTGCTTCCACTGATCTGAAATGTACTTTTAATATGAAAATGCTGCAGTAAATGATTCCCATGAAACAACCTTGTTTACTTGTTAATTGCACCTTTTAATGATATGGAGGGTGTGTATTTGACCATTAAATGTGGCATCTGAGCATCCAGCTCCCAATAGCAGCTAGAAATGTTGCCTATAACGAGGTATTTTGTTCCATTCTTGCACCGTCTGTCTTTCAGACAGGCTGGCGAAACGAAATCAGCAGCATGGACTTCCACTTCCCTTGGCAAAAGCCAAAGCTTGGATGATTTTTCTTTCAGAAATACAACTGGAAAAAGCAGCACAGGCTGTTCTCTGCCAGTTGGGATGCCTCTGCAACTGTAATGCATTTCTGTATTCCTGGGGAGGAGAAGGAAAGAAGAGTGTCTGTGATGCAGAGGCGATGGCATATTGAGGGTGCTCAGCAGGAGGGCGTGAGGAGTCGCTCCCCATCACTGTGCTCACTTTTCAGAGAGGTGAAAAGGGTACGGTGGGGAGAAAAATGCAAGGTGTTGGTTATTTCTGATTAAGTCTGCGAAAGTGTAGTGAGGCACAAAATTCCTTAACTTGCCACAGTTAGTGTAGGAAATAATGCTCTGAAGTTGGCTGCAGAATTTCAGTGGAACTGCAGGAATAGAGCAATTGGAGGACAGTATTTTTACTCTTATTTATTTAGGCATTAAATGTATGGAGTGGTCTTCTTTTTCAAGCTCTGTTTCTGTTTTACATGCTATCTTAGCCTTTCAAATGTGTCGTGCCAGTTTGCCCACCCTGCCACAGCCCGAGCAAACCTGCATTCCATGTAACCTTCAAAGCAGCAGCGTGCCTAGCATCAGCACTGTGCAGTGACAGCCACCTCCTTTGCTCTTCCTTCCCCAGCCCTGTTTCAGCATGACATGACCCCAGCCTAGATGGAAGAGTGGCCTCCATGTGAAGGATAATTAGTCCCATTAGCCAGCCCTAAATTTCTGTGTCCCATCTACAGCAGTTGGGACCAATTGACCAAGTCTAGCCCAAGCAAGAAAACTGAATAGCATTAAGAATACTGCAGCAACCTAGTTAAGGCCTAAAGGAGTTAGGTGGTGAGCATCACTTGGAATTTTGTAGTTCTTTCATCTCGCTTCCCCAACCTATGTGTCATTATGCCATGCTCACTAGTCATGATGAGAAAATTACTGTACAATTGATGCTGATCCTTTAAAAAGGGAAGACCAGGACCAAATAATTTGACTAGCACATACTGGTCTTTGAATCAGCTTGGAAATTAGCAGGATAAATAAACTGAAGCATTTTGAGCTGGCAGGCACTTCAAGATAAATGCTATCCAAATTACACACCTGCCATTTGGTACATCTCTAGTTATTACCCTTTCCATTTTGAAAGTAATATATCAGATTTGGCAGATGTATTTCTTTTTCACAACCGTAAATAACAGAAGAAGTTATTAGCTCATAAGCAGAGATAAATAAGCATCAAGGGATTATCCTTTTCTCAAAACCTGGGTAAGGTCAACTCATGGCCACACTATGAAAAATAACTCTGAAAATGAGTTCTGGGGAGAAAGATCAGAATTCCTGCCTTTGCTTCTAGCTGCCCTTGTCATCTCATCTTGTTATTTGGGACTTGAACTTGAAAATTTCTGAACATTATGAAGTTATTAAAACAGAACATTTGATTTCAACTTTCACTTAAATACTGAGCAATTACTTTGACCCAATATCAAGCTGTTTGGTACTTCGAATTGAGGGATTTTTGTCATCCTGCACAACAGGATGCACATCCCTTTAGTCTCCATTTCTAGGACAGACATGGAGCAAGTGCAGAGCTTCAAATACCCAGGGAAGGTCTGTACGAGTCCTTGGGCACGTACAGAAAGCTGCACGTACTGCTGCCTTGGCTTTCATCTCATTCTCATTACATGGGATGCAGAGCTTGCTCCATCCTATTTAGCACATGCTGCTGCATTTGCCGCTGCTTAGAGATGTTGGGGTGGAAGCAGCAGGGGGGTTGTGCGACCATTTCAGCCCTCCTTGTCAGGAGCCAGGTGTGAGGTTCCCTTATCTAATTATTTATTGCATACCTCATGACTTTTAAGTTTCTTATTTTTATTCTAGTGGCAACGTGGGTATGTTTGAAGTAAGAAACGTGCCATCGTGTCCAACCATCCTAAAAAGCAGACGAAAGCAAAAATCTGTGATTGAAGGCAACTTTGCTAAGGCCCTTTCCTGCCCAGCTGTAAAATATTGAGCAGTTTCTCTTATTTGAGTCTGTAACTGGGCCACCTCACTTTGAAATGAAACCTTTCATCTCTGTTTCACACCGCAGTGCGTACGAGCACTGCACTGCATGGAGGTGCGTGTGGGGCGGCCACACACAGCTCTGGTTCCAGCTGTGCTTTGTTGAGGGTCATGACACTAAAGGACAAGCTAGCTTATGCCAAAGGCATAAAATGCTTATAGTCCTGGCTGCTATGCTCATAACCTGCTTTCATTGTCCCACTTAGGTTCCAGACAAGCTGTAAATTGCACCTTTAATTAAGCAGTGTTTTATGTCCTTCTGCATGACCACAGAAATGTCAGGAGCTGGCAGAAGTGTGGGCTGCCAGCAGTGGGACAACTGGGTTCTTTTCAGGCTGACATCTATGGGTCGTGAGTTCTGCCAGGGGTGCCCCTCTGAGCCCTGCTGGCGGCTGACCCACCCTGCTCCCAGTCCTATCTACTGGACCAGCCTTTAAATGGGCTGTCCCATTGATGCTCTCAAGATACTTGATGCTGGGTTAAATGTTCGTCCAGTTGCAGTAACAGGGAGACTTGGAATTGCAGATTGTCTGTGGTCCATGCAGTATGAATGAGTAGCTAAACTGAAATGAGGTATTTTTTCGTGATCCCCACAACATATTGGTTAAGTCCCCTCCTTTTCTTCCCCTCCCCTTCAAGAGTATGCGTTTTTAAAGCGTTAGCACTTCTTACAATGCAATCTATGCCTGATGGCTGTTCCTCCTGGGCATCCTGGGGGTAACTGCTGGTGATTTCAAGTTGATTTATGGTATAATTAAACACCAATCCATCACTTCCTCACTGAAGCAAAGCTCCAATTGAAATCAGTGGGAGCATCACTTGATTAAGCCATTTAGGGGTGGTCTCACAGTGAGCCGTCATCTTCCTGTATGAAGCTGAAATCTGATGCATAAATATCCCCATAATGCCATGCGGTGGGTGTTCTTTTCTCTTTTTTTCCTCCCCAAGGTGCCTTTACAGCCCTTTAAAAAGATCAGATAATTTGTCACCAAGGTTTGCACTACAGTAGCTTGTAGTAGGGAATGAAGAACAGCTTTGGAAACCAAATCTTCCCCTAGAAGTTTCTGATGTTGGTTGGGTGACCACAACATAAGGACAGTGGACAGCAAGGACTGGTTTTATTAATCTTTGAATGAACGCATTAGGCTCTGAAATGAGGCTCGGTGTGTAAGTGTGGCAGCGTCGCTCCCCCCATGGGAGCTGTTATTTTCTGCATGTAAAATATTAGAGGCACTGTGAGCTTATTTCTATTTTGTGAAGTAGGGAAGAAGACTATTGGCCTCGAGTCTGCTCTGACAGGTCTGGCAGTGAAGCACACTGGGGATGAAATGCTGAGCATAACGCAAAGGACAGCAGAGGTCTGTGCTGGTCTGAGCAGTGGGCCTGGTGCTGATTACAGAAACTAACTGTAAGCCACTTCAGGAGGAAAAAATTCTCTTAGATTACTTCAGAAGATAGATGTGCTCTAACTTATCAACTTAAATAGATAACTACTGTTTATTATAAATGCACATTTGGATGAATATGTTCTTTTTTAATTAAAAAAACTATGCAGGGGCTGCAGGATGAATTCTGAAGATGCATGGCCCATCCCATCCCATTACTGAGAAGACAAGAGGAAGCAATAGTCAGATATAAAAGCATTAAAATAATTAATGTTCAGCTTTATTGTGTGTCAACAGGAATATATAATGAGCATTTTTGCAAAAACTGTAGATTAAGCATTTCTCTCTGAATCAGTGTTGTGCTAAAAGTGTCCTTGGCTTAATGTAGGACAAATAGCCTTTGGATCTCATTACCGGTGCTGTTACAAGCACTCACTGAAGTTGGTGTCCGGTGCTATCGAGGCAGGTGAGATCGGTGGAAAATGACTACAAATACCAAACTGAACCAACAGTAAGATGAGAAAAGGAAGATACATCACGTTTCTGTGTGGGTTAAGAACTGATTGTTATGAGATCACCAAAAAGCAATTACAACGTAGAGCCCGGGGATCTCAGCACTGGGGTGGCATATGGCTGAGAGCTCAGTGCAGGTACAGCAGCAGGGGATGGTGCATGAGCTGATGGAGCTGTGCTGACTGCACAGAACTGCCAGGTTTTGGCTGCAAGCCTGCGAGCTGTGACAAGTTATCACTGCCTTTGGTTTGAACGTTGATTTACTCATCACGTAAATAATGAGTAAATGATAGATGCAGCTGTGTCTGTCCCTGCAGCCCTCCCGGGCACAAAGTGGGCAGTGGTAGGAGAGACCAGAGCAGAACACACGCAGGGACTTCTAACTCCTGTTTTAAGAAGAGAATTTTTGGATGGATTTGAGGTGTGTATCTCAAGACAGTGGGAAAACTGAGGCACTGGTGCTGTTCCTATGAAGCTGCCCATTTTGGACGCTGATGCAGTAGCAGGGTAGCACCAGGGCTGTTAGGAGCCCCAGCCATTGGTATGGGGTGGTGGGGCACAGCCCTTCCTTCAGGGCTGGGTGCCACTGCCCCCAGGGAATGGAGCTGGAGGGAAAGGTTACAGCAATGGGTGAAACGCAGCATTGGCAGTGAATGGGCAAGTCATTGTGGTAGGTTTGTGTCTTTCCCTGGTAGTTTGTCTTATCACTGCTGTTATCTATTTAAGGGATTTTAGCTGATATTTTGCAGGAAGCTTTGTTGACTATGTATTGTTGACATATTCTTAGCTTAAAACTGTTATCACATTAAAGCCCTGGATTGAAAAACTAATTACAAGACATTAATAGCTAAGCCCGAAGAGCTAAGTCATGCAGATATTGCTATCTGGGAAGTTGAATGTACAAAAACTGTTTGAACTCTGACTTAGTGACAGGAGCCTGAAAGCAATCTGGAAGATAGCAATAAGTCTGAGCGCAATCCTCTGCAATTGTTTCCTAATATGTCCATGAAATTAATGGCAGCACCATTATAAAGATCCTATTGGGGAAAGTAGCTATCTTTTTCCTGAGAAGGTTAATTATCAGTAATGTAATTATTTTTGTACTGACTTTTATTTTAATCAACCATTGCATGAAACAATTTGGTTTGGAACAAATAGCTTATTACAGAATTGTTTGTGGTGCTGAGAAAAGAAGCAGCAATGTTTAAATTATAGACATATATCGAGTTACTTTATTCATTAAAATGAACAATTATGCTAGGCCTTATGAGACAGACTAAACATTTCTTGCTGATATTTATTCTGTGGTGAGCATGATGAGAATTAATGCCGAGGCCGGATCCCATCACACCAATGTGTTCATGGAGTGGGCGGCGAGCTGTGGGCTCTGCTCCTGAGTATTGGTTGCTCACTGCCCAGAGCCATGTACAGTCTCACCTGTGGGATTCAGCATCTTGAAATGAGCCCAGGAGGTGAAATACATGGTGGTGTGCAGCCTTCAGGGAGCGTGAAGGGGCAGTGGTGCTGGGTATGCATCCAGTGTCATGGCAGCATGGGGCAGCCATGGAGGGAGCACAAAGCGCAGTGTATTACTGACATTAGGAACACACGGATGCAGGCAGTGTGGAGTGGTGACAACCATGAGATTCTTTTCAGTGTCCTACAATGAGCAATGGTGGGTTTTTTTTTTCATTTGTCAGATCACTTCATCAGTGGATGAACTACAGTAGCATCAGCCTGCACATTATGCATGTGGAGATGTGCCACTTAACATGATGATGAGTGGATAATGGGTGGATATGTGATTTTTATCAAGGAATTAGATACATGTGCCACTGCAGCACTCAGCGCAGTCTGGATTTGGGTCCTTCTCAAACTTGGCAGAATCATGGAGGAAGTGTCTCCGTGTCCCTCAGAAGAGACGTGGCCAAGTGCCAGGCTGAAGGCGCACAGCTGCTGGGTGGCTGTGAGTGCACTGTGCCCAGCTGTGTCTGTATGGGGGCGAGGCTGGAAAAGCCAATCCACCAATGCTATGGGGGTCCTGAAACAGGAGACTGTACAAAAAAAGCACATCTGTATTTATTGCAAGAGTACTTTCTCAAATTACTTACTTACCGCTTTTTAAGTGGTAAGATTAGTTTCCAGGTAATTACTTTTTTATCATGGGATATATATTTCCTATATTTACTTATAAATCTTCTATTTCTGTAAGTGCTTAGCACTCTTTCTCCATCAATCTCAGAAAAATTTGCAGGTCTGTGTTTGTAAACATCACTGACAATACCTCCAGTTTCTAGATGGGGAAATGGAAGAAAATTGAAGTAAGGCCACGACGAAGTGCCTGTCCTCCTGTTTCTCATCTGCCATCCAGATCCTGAGCAGCTGCAGATTAGGTGCCAATCTTGGGAGGGAAGGCTGCAGACAGGACTGGCACTATGCCAAGCCTGCCGGGGGCAGAAGCAAAGACCAGAAGTGCTTGCTTTCGTATGGACTGCATAAAAGTACCGCTTTTATCTGAACCTAACAGCAGCAAATCCCATGGTTTGCTGCTATTAGATCGTATTGAATGAAATGCTCTGCTGTTTTGTTTTCCTTGACAGTCCTATTATAGTAATTGTGGGCAAAAATTATCCTTGCTTTTTCATCAGGATTTTATGGTCCTGATCCTGAAACTCCAAACTTAGCAAAATCTGGAAGTCATTTCCAGCTCAGAGAAGCAAGAAGTACCGGGACAAATGTCATTAAATAAAAGTAAGCTTATAGATTTAAGTAAATAAAAGAAGGGACTGAACGTAAAAATTCCTCAACACAATAGAAGTCTTTTCTAGATTCAGGTTCTCAAAAGCCTATTTCAAAGAAACTGCAGTAAAGGATGGGAAGAGGACAACAGAATAATGCATGTTGGGTACAGCCATCAGCTCCCAAGGCTCCCAGTACACAGCTGAACAGTTTGTTGCTTTTGTTTACACTTCTGAAAGCAGTTATGAAGCAATAATTTATTACAAAGATGAAAAACGCTTCAAAAATGCTTTGGGGGGTGGGGGGGGAAGCATCTCCAGTTTGGATCACATTCTCCACTCCCAGTGCCTGCCTCAGTGGCAGGTGGTTTATCTGACAGCAGGGTTCATTATTAATTTTCTAGCCAGAAGCAACAGAGCACCGTGAGCCTTTCTGAGGGCAGTGATACAGAGTTATCGTGGTGTGGTCCCAGCAGACCAGAAAAGAACTTTCCATAATTTTGCCTGATCTCCTATTTATCTTCTCACACCAGTATCTGTGCAGAATGAGATACCTTCAGGCTGTCCCCGCTATCTAGCAATGCACAGGGTACTTTTGAGAATATGGAAATTCTCCCTTTCCCGGGTCTGAATGCATAGGGGGATGTGATGATGCGTTAATAACTCTGTGGTTCTCTGAGGTATGTAGAAAATTGGTGAGAACCCTTTCATTGCTGCAGCCTGGGTCCAAATGCATGCATGTAGATGCTTTCCTCATTTCATATCAGTGCATGCTGTAAAACCAGCATCAAGTACATTCTGTGTTTAGTAGCTGTAATAGCAAATGGGGGCTCTAGCCAGGGCTGGCGTTGCCACTCTCTAGCTGTACCAGCACTGGTACACTAAGCTGTACAGCTTAGGTTCTTAGGGGTAGTTGCTCTGCCTCAGCTTCCTTCTTTCCAGAAAGGCGAGATAAAAAGCAGTGATAAGGAGGAATCGTTCTTCAGCTTCTTCAAGCTGCAAGCCTTCAGCTCAGCGCAGTATAAGGGAAGAGTTTTCGGGTCTTTTTTTCTTTCAGAATAAGCAGTGGATATCGAAGGTTAATGAAGTTTCTCGAGCAGTGGCAGACCTCTCAAATATCTGTTACTGAGGGATTATTTCTGTAACGCTGGCCACAGACTCTCCATAGGGTAATATTTGAGCAGTCTGGGGCTTCGATGTTTTTTCAAATATATGAAACAAAGTTGGTGCAGGGTCTATTTTGAATTAAATTAGGAGGGTGCACCTTAATCCCTCAGTTTAAGACATTCTAACCTCAGTCTTCCTATGCACATCAGTAATCACAGACAGCTGATTCCAGCAGCTCACCTTAAAATCCCTCTGTTGTAGGAAATATTGGAGTGTGTACACACTGAAGAACCTAAATTATTAGCTGCAGTGTTGATTTAGTTAGACTTACTCACATCTGCCCCAGCAGATCAGGTAGTGCATTTGTAAAAGCCGTGCACACACACACGTGTGCTGGAGGTTGAAGAGTCTCTGGAGATCTGCTGTGTGGCTGAGCTGGCCCTGGTGCCATGAGTCAGTGCTGGGTCTCAGACCTTCCTGTAGTCCCAGATTGGGTTATTGCAGGGGAGCTCTGGTGCTGAACCTCCTGGGTTCTTAGCAGCTGGTCAGTGGCTTTAGTCTGGAATATTTTGGACTGATTTGTGACTCCAGTTTTGTGCAGTATTTTGAGCACATACTTGGAGTTTAGGATTCTTTAGGCTACAGAACAAATGAGACGTTCCATTTACTTAATACAGTCATTGATAATTTGCATTCCCAGAAGCATGCATGGGATTTGAAAAGCTGGATGTGACTTTGAAATGAAATATTATCTAATTACGGTGTTTTTCACTGATGACTCTTTTCTTTGTACCTCGTATTTCTTACATGGCTCTCATTACAGATCTCACCACATTCTCACCAATCCCAGCCCCTAGGTACGCTTCCACCTCATTCAAAGTGTTCTCTGTAGCAGTAGTTCTAGAAAGGGAGAGCGCTTGCTGTGGTCTCGGTGAGAAGCCCCAGGCTCTGGGTGCACAAAAGGCAGTCTCACAGTGTGTCTGCTGCCTTCCCACAAGCCAGATCAAGTGCTCTCACTGATTTTCATGCAGCAAGAAGGGTTTCCACACTGCTTTTTTACCTCGTGCCATGTCATTCTACACAGATTTATTACTAATAAACATGAAAAATGGCTGTAGTAAATAGTCTTGCGTTAGTGTCCCACGTGAAGGCACTGGTGTGCAGTCTGGAAGAGCACAGTCGACCACATATAATGTTTTCCATTTGTTTGTTGCAGTGTGCTGCCCCGTGGTCCCCCCGCCCAGTCCGGCGGTAGCACCCACATAACAGCCTCCTTCTGCTTCACATGTCTCCTAGATCGACGACATGCAGTGGGGTAAAGGAGTTCGAGAAGTCCCGTCCTCGGTCTGCAGCCTGCCTTGCAAGCCAGGAGAGAGGAAGAAGATGGTGAAGGGGATGCCATGCTGCTGGCACTGTGAGCTGTGCGATGGATACCAGTACCAGGCTGATGAGGTTACCTGCCTGCTGTGCTCCTACAACGAGCGGCCCAACGAGAACCGCACTGGCTGCCGCTCCATCCCCATCGTCAAGCTGGAGTGGCACTCACCCTGGGCTGTGATCCCCGTTTTCTTGGCCATGCTTGGGATTATTGCCACCATTTTTGTCATGGCGACCTTCATTCGCTACAACGATACCCCCATCGTCCGGGCCTCGGGGCGGGAGCTCAGCTACGTCCTGCTGACAGGGATCTTCCTCTGCTACATCATCACCTTCCTGATGATCGCCAAGCCAAACGTTGCCGTGTGCTCCTTCCGGCGCATCTTCCTGGGGCTGGGGATGTGCATCAGCTATGCAGCCCTGCTGACTAAAACAAACCGCATCTACCGCATATTTGAACAGGGCAAAAAGTCAGTAACAGCACCCAGGCTTATCAGTCCCACATCGCAGCTGGCAATCACATCGAGTTTGATATCTGTGCAGCTTCTAGGTGTCTTCATTTGGTTTGCGGTTGACCCACCCAACATCATCATAGATTATGATGAGCAGAAAACTATGAACCCTGATCAAGCCAGAGGAGTTCTCAAATGTGACATAACGGATCTACAAATCATTTGTTCCTTGGGTTATAGCATTCTTCTAATGGTTACGTGTACTGTGTATGCCATCAAGACTCGGGGTGTCCCAGAGAATTTTAATGAAGCTAAACCCATTGGATTCACTATGTACACTACCTGTATAGTATGGCTTGCCTTCATTCCAATATTTTTTGGCACTGCCCAGTCAGCTGAAAAGGTAGGTGAAAATGAGCTCACGGGCGTCTGCTAGAAAAGCTTTTGTTACAGATATAAATTATATGCTGATGTCCAACTTTACAAAGGTTTTCAAATGAGCTTTCCAGCTACCTTGTTACAAAGACATACAATATGCAGCACTATTTTCCTTCTCCGGTTAGCTGGTGGGATATTCATTTGATAAACTGGCAAATGATCAATGGCAATTGTATTAGCCATTCATTTTATTGTTGCACCTATTTCAATTGTCCCTTTTCAGTAGAATAAGTGGGAATTAGCTGTCATATCATTCACAAAAAGAGATCTCTTAACTAAGTCATCTCAAATACAAGATATAAGAAAATAATGTTAAAAAATGATTAAGAGATGTCTGTGCTTCTAGAAGTCAGTGCTGAATTCAATGCTCAGTTGTCTGATGCATGCTCAGCTCCATTAACAGCAGCCTCAGGGCTTATTTACACCGCAGGGTAAAGAGTCTGTCCTGAGCTCCACCTGCATCTCGAAGGGAGGTGATTTCTGCTGGAAAGGAGCGCTGCCACATTTCAGGTATTTCAAACCCTTCTGCTCTCCCTTTCAAGGGGGAGATAAGGAACAGCATGGGCAGCTTTCAACCCAGCTGGGTCTGTGTGTAGCTTTGGTCTGCAGCAACAAGCAGAGAGCAGCTCTTGTGCTGCTTGCCTGGGAGCGTGTCAGGCCTGCAGGTGACCGAGATGGTGGCTTTGAGCTGTCTGCAAAGATTTAACCGTGCGATAGAAAGACTGGAAGAATTTCAAAGGCTGCTGCCAGAATTAAGGATCATTTGGCAGCAAAAGCTTTAGTTTTCCGTGAGTTCACCTATAGAGCTGAATTGACCTGTACTGCTTTGGAAGTGAAAGATTCTTGCACAAATTCACATAGGACATCAAAAGATATTATTAATTTGATTTTACACCGAGTGCAGGAGATGATACCAACAGAGCAAACAGCCTTGCAACCTGTGTCTGTGCAGCCCTGCAGAACTGATGCCTGCGGGGTGTCTAGGAGGGCAGTGGTCCATCTCCACAGCACGATGCGTGCAAACGTGCTGGGGCTGACTGCGTTCTGCCCTCAGCGTGACCATACCTGTGCAACGTGGAGCTCACAGCACACATGGTTGCACTTAGGTATCATCCTCAGAGATGGTCCCCAGTGTGTGGGCACAGACAGATGGCGGCTGTAACACATCTGAGCCATGAGACGTGCCAGGTCTCCTCCCCATCCAGAGAGGCCTACACTGAGCAATGTACAGTAGCTTTGCTTCTTGGCTTTCTTTTCTGTCTCTTTTTCTTGCTCTCTTCTTTTTTTGGCAGCACAGGGGGCATTGTACTTTTTTGTGATTGCTAGTGATTTTCTGTCAGATATTTTCTCTGGAAATATTGGGCATGATCTTAGCCACGCAAGTCTTTGCTGAAATGGAAATTGTACATGCTGAAGATCTCATGCAGCCCAATCTTTTAAGCTGAGAAATGGTGTTATATATAACGCCATGATTTTCATTCTATGGATTTATTTTATTTTATCAATAAATGCAACCATAATGTTGTTTGGTAGGAAGCATATTAAGTATACCTCTTGTTCAGTGTAGGTTTAAAAAAAAAAAAAAAGACTAAAGCATGCTGCAAGTAATTCGTCAAGGCAAATAATTCCATCAGCAGAGAGGAGGGAGTGAAGAGGGCTGAGGAAGGGCCAGTGCTGCAGACTGGATATAAAACCTATGGGGCATATGGGAGGCGGTATATGGGAAAAGCAAATTCACAGCTTGCATTTACTCAGACTCTTAGTCTGCCCTTAGCCTTCAGAACTGTGCCGGTCAGTTGTGATATATAGGCTTCCGTGGTGCTGCAGCCTGCTGCTGGGTGCAGCTCGTGATCACTGTGAGCTGCTGCCAATCCTTGCATGGTGGTTGTGCCCCATGTTCCTGCCTGCCTGATGCTCTGTTGCACTCTGGGTTTTGGATGTCATGTTTTGGGGTGCATTCTTCTTTTAGTGCACTTTCCTGTAGCTATTGGTATGTTTTCCAAAATGCTGCTGTGGCCTTTGCTGGAGGACATAGGAAACGTGTCATATTTTTACTCAGAAAGATCCTTCCTTGGATACCAAACACTGAGCATGGAGCTGGTGGGTCCCTCCCATTGTGCTGTATTGAGCAGCTCTCAGTGGGGGCTCAGGGGCCTTGGGGCTGTGGGTGGTGCCCACCCATCCTTGTGCCTTTTGCATCTTGCTGTGCTGCCCTGCTCCTCCAGAGAGGGCTTGTGCTGCCAAATGCTGCTGCTGCGCTCCTGGGCAATTGTTCTTGACAACAAAACTGTGTTCAGTCCTCAGTGGATGTGTGGGCATCTTATCAGAAGCAAAGTGGCCTCAAAAAGCTGTTAAACTAATTACAGGAGCCCTAGCTCTGCGGCACAGTCAATACAGAGCAGCACTTGAAAAGAGCACAAGCTGCTCGGTGAGGTCAGGAGGAGCACAGCTCGATCAATGCTCCGAACTGAGCCAAAATCTTGGAGCACAGATGGGAGAGGATGGTGGGAGGGAGACCTCAGGCTCGTGCTTCACCCTGCCCTCAGGCTGAGGGTGGGTCAGCAGAGACTGCTCCTACCGTCACCTTCTCCTGCCTTTCCATGCCCCATGGAGGTGGGGTCACCGTGTGGGGCCACGTGGCTGTGCCCCATCCCACAGGACAGACTGTGCTGCAGGGCACACATCTGAGATCGCTGGGTCTCACAGATCCTTCATTTCCTTTTATATGTTGGACCATTTTCAGGTTTTTACAGGCAATGTAGTAAAAGCAGCAGTATGGCAGCGTGCGACACGCTCTGATGCATCTGGAAGCATCCATTCGCAGGTGGTGGTGGTAGCTGCTTTTTTATTATTATGACTCTCTCTTAAAGTAAATATTTTTAAGACTTGCACAGCAAGGATTACCAGAGGCAACGCTTTCGTGGCAAAAACAAAGAAAGATACAGTGAAGGGAAAAACCATCTGTAGTTAAATCAGTGTGACAAGAAGAGTTCTTAAAATACCGTCTTGCTGTCTCTGTACATAAAAGTCAGTTTATTGTTAAGAAAACAATACTTTTCAGCACTTGTTTAGTACCATTTTACTTTTCCCATGTAATGCTGTTGATGCTAGGAGGAGTTAAGAGGGCAGGAGGAATTGTTGGAGGCTGTGTCAGAAATAGCCGGGCGTGGGGTTGGGGCTCTTTTCTCACCACCTCGTTCCCCATTTCTTCTCACCATGTTCAACCCTGGTTATGAAAGTCTGAGATCACAAGCTATTTTCTCCTGTGGGAATTCAGTATCGCCATGTATGCATACTGCTGCTTAAATTGCATTTCTGAACCCCTAGGTTCAGTTATCTAGTTAACTAGATAACTAGATCCCTTTAATGGCCAACCTGAGCATCGATGTGCTTCATGTAGCAGACACGCCAGGACCCACCCAGGGATGTAGCGTGTCTGAACCGCAGTGCCACGTTTGGCTCATTAATGTGCACAGGTCTGCGCTTCATGTGCGTGTGCCCATCATAGTTTGAAGAAGAAATGTCATTTGGAATCAGGCCAAGATTATAACTGTGAGATTAAAAGAACTCGTTGTGTCCACAGTGTGAAGTCCATTCCTCTACTCAGTAATGACATGCAGGTGTAGTTCTCTACACTGCATATTGCCCTCAGATCTTATTTTCTCCAATTCTGTCATTGAACTAATATGAGGGATATGTCATCGTTATATTTTAATGTTCTGCAGAGACTTTATTGCTTAGTAGCTGTGATTACTTTTATTTAGTCATTGCTGAGATTGAAATAATAAATTTCTGGATATGTCCCCTAGGCAGTAATGGCTGTCAGCATGCTCCTGGGTAGGTGCTACAAGTGGGAAGTATTCATGAAGTATTTTGAGGACTTTTTCAAGTAAAAAAAGTTATAATCATGACTCCGAGTGAGTGATGGTTTTTAGCCAGTGTGGTCTCCCAGCCTGGGGGCTTTCTTCATCCTGAAATGAAGAAGAATGGGGAAACACTGACCATATATTCTTGGCTTTCCATCAGTCTATTTTTGAATCCAGATTGCATTAACCTTTGGCTTTTTTATTTAATGGTAATACAGCCACTGTGAAACTTGCAGCCCTTGATCCCATGTACTTTTCCACATTCCTTCAGATTTCTGGGTCTTTTTTCATATTCCTTCTATTCAAATCAGTAAGCGGGGTAAGCCAAGTATATTTGGCAGAAACGTTTTTACTTATTGTGTTGAATGTTACATAAATACTATAATTTCAAGGCGCATGCAAAGTGGATTCTTGTTCAGATTAAATAATATCACATTAGCACAGTAGCACTTCAGTGCCTGTTCTATTTTTTGGCAAAACAAAGTTACCCTTCAATTCTCCATAATACAAATACAGATTAACCAGGTAGGACACACATTTATTTTCTCCGCTGGGAAGGCTTGAGATGACAGTTGCCATAGCAACCATACATATGTGGATTTGGGAGTTATGAGGATTTCAATACAACATTTGCTGGAGTTTTATGCTGTTGGGTGGTTGAGGAAATCGGGCTTTGAGGCTCATTTGGAGCACGACTTTGAATCTACTGTAGTGGGGGCACACAGAAGGATTGTGACCCGTAGATTTCTTCTGAAGAAATGTAATTTATCACCCTTTGAAATGAATAGCTTTAGATAATGTTAACATTTATTCTTCCTAATGCCCCTGCATTTCAAAACAGAAATGAAAACTGCTTCTAATAACAGTGACTGCTTAGAACTTTATAACTGCAAATATTCATTTCTCTCATTGTTCTGCATTAGAGTTCGCCTACAGCTGTATTATGTTTTCAAGAGCTGTGAGGATCTGTGTGTTCAGGTACTGAAGTTCTCAACTCCATCCAGCATCAGGTCTGAGGAATGCGTGGGGGTTTCATGCAGCCTCGCAGTCTTGCAGTGCTGTGGGCCGGGGCTGTCCTTCAGTGAGCCCAAGCTGCTGGCTGCTGGCCTCAGCCCAAATGGGACCCTGGCCCCATAGGAAGCAAATTATGTGGTCTTTGAAATGTGTTCCCTGAAGTTCTGCCGCTCGGTGGTGTGAGGCTGCAGGGCTGTGTTGGTGCATGTTGCTGTGGAACTTCCTGGAACTGCATGGCTCCGTGGATTAGGAAAGAGTGACTGGTGGGAAAATACCTCTGTGTGTTTAAATGTCCCTTAGAAGCTTTAATTCTCACTTATTCCTGGAGCTATCTAGTGATTTTGGATTTTTATCAGCCACAAGTTTGTGTAGTATTCAGCCAAGCAAAGGTTTTAGTGTTTCAGAAATGAGTACAATGATAGCAGCAATACAAGTTCCAGAGGAAGCCTGAAAACAGACTGAGGACACGTGAGGTAGAAGCATTGCATCGGCCTTTCTGCAGCAGTTTGCACAGCACTCAGCTCCGCAGTTCAGGGCAGGCAGTTGGGTATCATTCCGTGTTCATCACAGGGATGTGCCATGTGCCCCTGGGGTTGTATTACCCACTCAGTGGTGCAGCAGCCATTGGAAAGCTTGGAGGACTCCAGTCAGTCAGAAAACAACCACCCACCAAGGATTTTGCCAGGATTTGACACCCGTGCTCTTCAGAGGCATCTTCACTGCCTGGAACAAAGAAGAAATATTGTCTTTAAACATGTCCAAAGCACTCGTGTACCCATGTCTGCACCATGTGCCAATCATGGCTCTCCCAGATGGATTCTCTGTGCCCCTGGAGCACCTCTGCCAGCCCAGAGATCTGCCCAGGCCTGCAGCTGCTCAGCACCATGGAAGCCGGGCCAAGGCCATGGAAGGTGTGTGGGCAGCTGAGCGCTGGTCTGCTGCCTGGGCTTACAAGGCTGCTGGTACAGCTGGGTAACAGAAAACGTGCACACCATGGGTGAAATAAGGGATGATTAGAGCAATTAGATCTTCCTCAGAAGACCATAAATTAATGGCAATTATGATTCTTGAAACAACAGAAGCAGAAGGTATGTCTACCATTGATCTGTTTTATCACATTTGCTGCATTGTAATGCTCCTTTAATGTTAATATGTACTTTTGTAGTAAAATCTAATTGAAAACACTGAGCAGGCAGAGCCCAAGGCCACAATCATGTTCCACATAATTACCTGAGGAGGAGGGTGTACATCTGCAATGAAGGGATGCCACCAACCGTTAGTCAGGTGGAAGCAGTGCAGTCATCGTGTTCTTGCATGTACAGTAATAGCCTTACAGGAACATATAGGTGAGTGCTAAAAGATAATTAACAATCAATTCATTTTGTGAAATGGTCACAAAATTGGAACAGGTATCTTCATAATGAAGTAATAATACTACTTTTAAATTTGCGTGTGGCTGTCTCGTAGCAGAGATGTATTCATTTAAGCAGGAATTACTTGAAGTTTGCAGCCCTGCGGTGGTTCTGCCGTCACCAAGGGACTCTTTGAAGCCTGCGAGCATGCTGCTTTGATGTCTGATGTAGAAAGTGAGGGATCTCTTCACTGTGATAATTCTAGCCTTTTCCATTCCCTTCTGTGATGAGAACAGAGAAAAAAATCTCACTGGGAAGATGGAAAAAAAAAATGGAAGTCAGGAAGGAGAATGAGTTTGGAGGGGATGGAAGTGCCCTGACCCGCACTGGGCAGCCGCCATTGTCCCATGCTGCCCCAGTGAGCAGGAGCACAGTGCTGCAAGGCTGCTGCTTGGCACTGCATTAGGACCACCGGAGGAGACCAAAGCCCAGCAGAGATGGAAGCACCATCTCCTAGAAGAGAGCTCCAGTTCCTTGCAGAGAGCTCCAGGAGAGCAGTTCACAGCAGGGTGGCTGCTGCAGGTACAGTGCTGTGCAGAGGAAGTGGAGGTCCTGGGGCAAAACCACAAATGGAGAATTTCATTAGCACCTGAGGGAGAACCTTTCTTCCACACTGCTAGTATAGCCCAGAGCAGCTGAAGCGCTCACCAGGTTACAGAATTGGGAGCTGAATCCAGCTCCTCCTCCTCTCCAATACGCATCCAATTTTGTTCCATCAGTCATGAGGAATGACAAAACTGGGCTCTCCCAATCGCTATGGCTGTGGTCCCCCCATGTCCCCACCCTGCTGGGCGCTGCTGGGGCTGTGAGCTGCGTGGCTCTGTGAGTGGGTGTCAGGTGCTGCACGTCCTGTGAGCGTGGGCAAGTGCTGGCCTTGTTTCCAGCAAGTGCTGGGCAAAGTGTAGAAGGAGGGTATCTTCTCATCCTGCGATTTCTAGTGCAAATTCAACTGGCTAAAAAGCAACGTAATTTTGAAAGGGAAAAGCATGTGGGTGTTTAATGCATAGTGTCGACATGTACTTTTTTGGTTCCTTTTTTTTTTCTTTTTTTTTTTTAATAGAAAATGTAGAGCTGCCAGGAGAGTTTTACATATGAAAAGCAATCTCTGCCCATGCCCGTATCTTTGTTATGCAACAGTTTCTATCTGCAGTACAAACTGACAACACCTCAGCGAGGAATAATTGCAGCTCCATTGAGTCCAGCAGAGCAATTACTTTGTTGACGAAACTTTTCTCTTTGCGTGTGCTTTGATATCTCTGCAATGTCAAACTCACTTGCACTGACAACATAATCCTTCCTGCAGAGCCGTTGCCTCGACCATGCAACTGCTCCTTGGTGTCATGCAGGGTGCTTGCAGCACCTGGGAGTCCTGCACAGCCCTGCTTCGGATTGTGCAAGGTTAGGGTCATGTTGGGTGTTAGGAAACATTTCTCTGAGATATTATTGTATTCCTACAGCCCTGATTCTCTTCTTGTGCACGTTTTTGGGGAGCCCTGTTTCATGGTCTCAGTGGATGAGTTTGGACTCTACAGTAAAGTCGTTCCCATGCTGATCTCCAGGGATTTTGGCCAGAGGAGAGCGCACTCTGTAGGTCTGTGCTGTGATAGTGCAGTTCGATTTTTGCTGTAGAAACCTTTGTTTCCCGTTAATGCCCCTTTGTCTGAATAAGAGTTAATCATCACTTCAGAAAAATCCCACAGATCACGGCTGACACTGTGAGCCGAACGCTGGGAACTGAAGTATCACTTTGTGAGAGCAGATCATAGCCAGTTTCTGAACCCCATGGGTATTGTAGAAACATAATAATGTTATTTTGAGTAAGAAATAATGGCTGCTGATTCCAAGCTCATCCAGGAACAAAAAGAAAACCATGACGGGCTTATTCAGTACAACATAAGCCATGCAGATGTTTCTCAATTTTCTTGCTGAACTTGTATGCAGGAGTCAAACCATTTGAGCAGAAAGAATGGGTCCTTAAGTACTTTTGTCACTGTGTGTGATTGGGTTATGAAAGCAGTGTGTGCAGGGGTGCTCAATCAAGGACCCTTGTCAGCAGGGCACGGAGCAGCCTCGCTTACTGCCCTCACGTGGGTGACACATTCAGAGCTGGTTTTCTTCTGTTCATTTTGGAATAAGCAGAAGCAAAATGGGAGCAGAAGGCCCAACGGCTCAGCCGAATTCAGCTCAGTCCCAAATCATGGGGACTGGTAAGGAGGTGCTCCGCATTGCCAAGCAAAGCCTCTGCTGTTGGAGAAGATTGTTGCAGTTTGTTTCAAATAGAGTCCTCTAACAGAAATGTCAGGTCCTCTGTGCACACCAGCGACTAAATATAGCTGGGTTTGCAGAGTGGAAGCAAAAAGCTCTTCTGGAAGGCACGCTTTCAGTCCAGTATGGCCACTTTAGCGCAAAGCTAAAAAATAGGTTTCACTGTACATAAGAAATGCTTGCACAAGTATTGACCTGAAGGATTTATTTGTTGTTTTAAATGGCTTAAGCAGGCATGTAATAATAATAAAAGTAGAAATTACGCTACTCAGTCAAAGCAATTGCCTTGCATTTTGTCTTTGAGGCATAAACTTAGAAGGTTAGAAAGAAACAAGGAGACCTTGTAGACTCAGGCGGGAATTGCGTCCGATGTGCACCCCTTCAAAAGTGATTTGGAGCACATCTCTACTTCTGCATTTTGAAATGATGGCTTTTTTATGTGTGTGCTCACATCCCTCACAGACGCAGGCAGTGAGGCTCCCTCCTGACCTGCACCCATACTGCCCCTTGGCCCTGTCCCCCACCCTCCTGATGTGGTGCTGGGGGTACTGAGCAGGACCCAAGCTGGCACCAGCCCCCTGGCTTCATAGGTAGCTCCAGAAGTATGTTGTGCTGTCAGTGTAGCAGAGAGTGGCTGGGAACCGTCGCTGGGGGGTTCATACCCCATGACAAATGCAGAGTGCCTCTTAGAGAAGGAGCTTAGTCTGTCACTGCCAAAGGAGGGCTGCCTGCAAGCATGCACAAGATCAGCTGCTTCTGATGTGCGGGCTGGGAGATGAATTGGAAGAGAAAAGGAAACCTCAGGGAATAGATCCTAGAGAAACTATTTCTCTGCTGTTGTTTTCCCTGTTAAGGAAGGGATCTCACTGGGAGGGTGCTGTGCTTGATGGAAGAGGGGCTGCGGTTTGGCTGCAGTGTTCCCTTCTGCATTGAGTTGGCTTGGTGTCATTTCCATCCTAATCTTTCCTATTGCTAATATGCCATTTTTGTGCTGTGACAGTGACTGATGACCCAAATGTTTTCCTTCCCAAACTGAATAGTGGAGTTAGGCAAATGTTTGCCAGCACCTGGAACTTACCCTGCAAGTTCTAATGGTATAAAACAGGATTCATGAGACAAGGCCCCTTTTCTGGCAGAAATTCCCCAACCGAACCTATGTTGATCTGCTGTGGCAGGGAGAGCTTGTTGACCTCTTTAATTGCCAAGGTTGTATGAAGGGTTTCTCAGCTTTAGCACTTTGCAGTTAATGATGTCAGGCACTTTACCACCAGATTATTCATTCTGTGTTGGCATTTGGCCTTTAAATGGCTGACATGTCTGTGGTGACAAAACCCAGGGTGGGGAAATGAGGTGAAACTCATATTTACAAAGATGTTTTTTGCTCAGCCCTAACTGTCTGTCTTGTACCGCTAATTGCCCATTAAATGCAATCCACTCAGCCATTAACCACCTTCTGCTGGAGCAGGGAAACCCCAGATTTCACCCTGCCTGTGCCCCTGAGTCGTACAGTCCTGCTGATTAAGTAATGTTCATTCTGTGTTTATAGCAACTAAAAAATAATGTATGGGTTGTACATTTAATATCTCACGTTCTTCGTTGAATTATACTTAGAGACAGAGACATTTATTTAAAAGAATGTAGAGGGAGTAGGAGGACAAAATACCAGATGAACAATATGCTATCATCTTCCTCTTACTCTGTGATTTGCGTTTTCAACATCAGAGCAACCTGGAAGACTTAATGGAGACAGCTGAATAAGATTTGAACGCAATAGGGCTCTTTTTAGTGGAGGAACAGCTCCTGCTAAGAATGTAGCTAGCAACAATACTTCAGCAGTAAACTGAGAAGTAAAATGCATTTAAAAGCTTAAAACTAGACTGCATTAGGAGAAGGTAACAGGAAAATCAATTAGTGCAGGCAAGGTGGTCAGTGCTCAAAGCGTGATTACAGCTGGAGAGGGCATTGTTGGAGCTGGTGTCAGGGAGTGGGTAAGATTTGTTCTGGTACCTTAATTGGAGTGCTAGGGAAGTTCAAGTGGGAAGATCAAGTGTTTTGATTCTCCAGATCTTCAGAATCAATGTAGTTTTAGCTCATTTTATTGACTGAGGATGAGATCTGTTAATGACTCCAGATGGAAAGGAAGGCCATGCCGACAGCCAGTCACCTCCAACCGGGGCTGAGCAAGATGTGTTGGTGAGGAAATAAATGACAGCATGGCTGGGAAGGAAGGACTCACCTGCTGGACACAGCCACAGTGCCTGCTGAGTACAGGGAGCAGGAGCTGGGACGTGGATGCAGCTTCTGTTAGGGCAAGCTTCCCTGGGGGCTGCACTGACTTGATTTGATTGCAATCATGCACAGAGAAATTCCTCGTTGTAATGCTCTGTGTCCCTTGGGGCTGCTGGCAGGGCTTCGTTTTGCACAAATTCAGCTTTGTACTTTCAGGCTTCCTTGTGGTTTCCTCATGAGCAACAAGGGAACTGCCAGATCCTCAGCGTTTATTTCTTGATGCCTAAGAAGGGGTAGAAGACAGTAAATATATCTCTGTTGAGAATAAAGACAGGTATACTGTGAATACAGCAATAAATAGAGTCATAGGATGGCTTAAGTTGGAAGGGACCCTGAGGAATATCTATATAAATCTATATAATGATATAAACTAATTTTAATGATGATCTTATAGGTTCTTTCCAACCTTGAGATTCTATGATTCTATAACGTAAAATGTTTCATAAAGTATAGATGCAGAACTGGCTCCATGGGTCATTAACTTTTCCAGACCATGGCTAGTTAAATACCAGCTAATTTGGCTTCAGACTCAAGTTGTTGTTACCCTTTAATATTCCCAATTGCTTTCTGTGTAAGTACTCCAACGGAAACTGCAGGTACGGAGCACTAAATAACTCCTGGCAATTCGTAATGCTGTCTCAGAGGTGTGATGCATTGGAGTCCATTTCTGAGTTAATTCAGAGCTGGTAATGAGGAATTGTGAGCTGTTGTGCAGTAACACAGTGTGTGGTGTCACCTTGTTAGACTCTATTGGAAAATGGTTTGGCTATTGCTGTAAGTTGTCATTGCAGCATTAAATGAGACGGAGATTCAGTTTATTGCTGTAATGAAATAAATGCCATATTTGCTAACTAGGAGAGGAAGCTCTTTCTTGGTGCTGTGATTTGGGTTCACAGGCATGGATTTCTCCTAACTGCCCACCAGCACAGGGGATTGTGGAATGACTGAAACTCCTCGGCTCCTAAAATGATTGGCTGCTTGTAATTAAGTCTCAAATAAATGAGCACTGAAATCATCTTCTACTCCAGGATTACCCATTCCCAGTTTAACCTGACAATAAATGCCCATCTGCGAGCTGTGGAAACTCAAGGATTGCATAAACCACAAACCAGCTTGCCCCGTCCATGAGTTAGGATGGATTTAGCAGTTGCCATGCCAACGGTTTGTTCTAATTGAGATACATTAGTAGCAACAAGACTTAGATGGCTCAAGTTAATTGGATGCAAACTTGGATGGCTCTGATGAAATAATAGGTAGATTTAACACCTACCAGTGCACACCTGTAAAATGTGAACTATTTGTCTTTAAAAAACTGTAAAGCATTTCTGTGTTCTTGACAAGTGGTTCGCAGCCCATGCGCCTGCAGCAGGGATGTTTAAGGTTGAATATTAGGAGGAATTTTTTCACTCAGAGGGTGGTGACGCACTGGAACAGGTTGCCCAAGGAGGCTGTGGATGCCCCATCCCTGGAGGCATTCAAGGCCAGGCTGGATGTGGCTCTGGGCAGCCTGGTCTGCTGGTTGGTGACCCTGCACATAGCAGGGGGTTGGAACTGCATGAGCATTGTGGTCCTTTTCAACCCAGGCTAACCTACGATTCTATGCTGTGAGCTGGGGAGCAGGACAGCCACTGTGCTGCACTGGGAATAGGAGGTTGGGGTGGGAATGGCTGACAGGCCTACTGTCCTGTCAGGAAAACGTTTTACAGTCACAGAAAGCACAGCCTTGCTTTCAGAAAATGCTGAAGTCTGCACTGTAGACCTCCTGTCCTGCAGCACGTTCACCCTGCTCCACTTCTTTTTGCCCTTGGGTGCTTTTTAGCACTCAGACCACACCAAAATAGAGATGCATCATCGAATAACTATCAGAAAAGGAAAATGTGTAACTTTTTAATGAGGAGTTGTCTTTCTTTATTTGCAAGGGTTTAAACTCCTAAGGACAGCTGGTCTGGGATGAAGGCTTTGCTGCCATAGCTTGCCCTCTTCTGACTCCAACCATTCGTTATGCAGCTCTAAAACATTCCTTTTATATTTGAACTTAAGAAAGCAAAATAATTCTGATAGTAATAAATAAATCCGAACCCAGAAAAAGTAACTGGCTGGCTAGAATTACAGGATGCTTTTTGTGCTTGAATGCAAGTGTTAGATCCCAAACGAGAACCTAGCTGCACAGTCACACACACTCTGTGTGCAGCACTGTGATAATGTTAAATAGAAAGGACACTCCCAGCAACTGCAAGTTTGGTTCTAAGTAACAAAAACAATATGTAAATATTCTGTTTTAAATAATAATTACATTATAATCTAAAAAGTCAACCAGAAGCTGGCTTGCTTTTATATATATGTGTGTGTGTGTGTGTGTGTATCAGTGAGCTTTAATAGTGTTCTACTCACTGAAGATCTTTAAAGAAACATCAGATGAGTAAGATGAGCCCTTTTCTGCCCCAGCACTCTGCTGACACCAGTTTGCACTTTGAATTCCCCTGAAGGTCACTAATATATGGAATATGTTTTCAATATAGTTGAGCGATTCCCATTGACTGATTCCCATTGACTTTTTTTGAGCTTATAGTAGGGCCACAGTGATGGAGGAAACCCAGTATGACCACATTTAGCACAGAAAGAGCAGTGCTGCTCACACAGTTCAGTTCTTTGGTGTGTTAGAGGAGCAGGGTGTTTTTCCTGGGATGGCTTTGAGGCTTTGCACATCAGTTGTTCTCATGTAGAATTCTTGTTTGCTTTCACAACCCACATGGAAGCCATTAGTGGAGACCTTCCTCATCCCTCAGGTGGAGACTGCTGTGAGAGAACTGTGGGGATGGAACAAGTGTTTGTATTGAGTAGATGCTCCCAGAGATAGATAACCTGGCAAAGGAGTTGAATAAGCAAGAAGTCAGTAGGACTGTGAGAAATAATTTGAGCCAGAAAATGTTACCAGGCCTGGTGAAGAAGTTGGAGTGGTGAAGTGCCCGGTGGTAGCATAGCATGGCAGGATGCTGTCTGACTGCATGTAGCTTCCTGCAGTATCACCAGGCTGCGTGTTTAGCAATAGCTATCGATGGTGTAAAGATATGGCTCCCAGCTGGGGAGGAGAATCGGCCTTGCTCTTCTGGGAGGGCTGGAGGACTTCTGTTTGGCAGTGCGATGGTTTGGGTACGTCGGGGCATCAAGGAGGTTCAGCTGCTGAAAAGTGGATGCGAAGGGAATCTATTAACTGGACTGTCTCAGAAAAAGAGCAATTTTATTTCAGAAAATGCCTTCCAACAGGGTGGAAGTGACAGGATATAAATAAAACATTCATACGGCTGGAGTGGGGAAGACAAAATTGAAGGTGAAAGGCCAGAAAAAAAATTGAAGCTTGCTCTGTAAAATGAATCTTCTGCGTGGAGTCCTACTTTTCATTAGGAACATAGCATGGGCTGAAATAGCATTTATTTTTTTCCTTGTTAAGCCTGAGCTGACAGCTGGGGAAGTTGTAGGCTCACAGAACAGGACTGGCTCAGGTGCTGTGTGCACGTTGTCCCAGCAGCTCCATGCAGCCCTGAGAAGCCAGAGAAATGCGTGGTGGGCAGAGCTCCTCTGCGGGGCTGACGGGGTTGGCCCTCCTCCTGAGGGAGCTGCTGCTTGGCTCTTGGTGGTTTCCTTCTGTTTTGCAATATTAGCTGACTAACGTGTGACTATAAACCTATAAAAATGCCCACATTTATTTTGAATTATAAATTTTATTTTTGTAAGAGCTAAATGAATGAAATGAAAGGGCTGTCTGCCTTCGTAATGTAAGGCTTGGCTCATTTACCGTCCAATAAAATTATAGAAAACTGCAAAGCCCAGAATGGTTAACAGTATATAATAGGGTGAAACCATCAGGGCATTTGCACCTCTCTGGTTTCCAAGCTATGAATAATTTTGGCAATGTTCCCCAGCATTGCAAGGCAGAGCAGCAGCGTGCTCTCAGCTGCACCTGCAGACATTGCATTGCCATGACAACGTGGTGCAAATACTCGAGCTGCTGTGTGTGTCAGCAGCGTGGCAGAGGAGCCCACCTGCACTGTGCCACAACTGCCCTCACTGATAAAAGCACATGGAGCAAAAAGAGCCAACCTGGGTGCTCACAGCCATGGCAGGGGCTCCTCGCATCTCCACCTTTCCACCCCCTTTCCTTAGAGGCCAATCCTTCAGTTCCATTGAGGCCATTCTGACCTCATCTCCCCTGCAGCTCTGTGCAGTACTCCGCTGGGCAGCAGCAGGGTGTGCAGGCAGAGCTGTGCTCAGGGCAGGGTGTGCAGCACCCCTCATTGCTTCTGGCACTGTATGTGTGTGCAGATTGCTTGAGAGGAAGGTTGATAGAAGTTTTACTGAATAAATGCATACTTCTGTGCTGCTAGACAGTTTGCTCCCAGTTGAGAAGATCTGTCTCTAAATAAAGGTCAGTTTGTTACTTTTTCACATTTATTCATGCTTTTTGCATAGAGAAAGAAACAGTAAAATATTTTAAGGAAAAAACAAGTTTGCCAGCCTGGCTGCTGCAGGGGAGAATGGGGCAGGCTGTGCTCTGGTTGCTGTGAGTAGGAGACCCATAGCACCTTGCCTCTGCCTTCTGCCCACACGTAGCTGCAGCATGAGTTTGTTTTAGAGCTGTACCACGTGGACAAACATTTTTGCTTCACCAGAAGAAGGTAACATTTAAGAAGATGTAACAATTAGTATGTGTATCTCTTTCTTTCCGCACTTAAAATGTTTAGAATTCGAGAAATATCTGCGTTGTTGGTATGTTTCTGTGGTTGTTTGAGGTCATTTCTCTTTTCCATCAGTTTGCATTCCCTTGTGCACCCAGCCCTACTTCAAGCAGACTGGAAGCTGAAGCTCCATCGCATGGCTTCGGGCAACTGAGGCTTTGGAAAGCTGTGTTTGTTCAAAGTACACTCAGTACATGGCCCAGTACCCAGGTGCCAGTTTGTGGTACGGTTTCCTTCATACGTTTTCTCCACGTGTCCAAGCCCCAGCTCAGACTGCTGGCACTCAGCCGTTGTAGGGCAGGCGCTGCCATGACCGTGCTGGATGCTTCCTCTTGCCATGCTTTGATGCTTTCTCCGTGTTTTCTCCATACTTTATTTATTTTTCTCCAGAGGGAAAGAGCCCCGCAGTGTGGAGAGACACACAGCCCAACATCTCAGGTTTTCCTGGTGAGCAACAAATGCCAGCACCTCTCTGGTCTGATAGAGACCTATGCTGAGAACATTCAAATTGTCAGACTGGGGATTGTAGATGTTTGCCCTAACATACCATCAGGGCAGAATCTAAAGAATCTTAAATTGTTTTTCAAGGAGAACATTTTTTTTTTCCTTTCCTTAAAGTATGAATTAACACCGTGTATCCAGTTGGATAACTGCAAGGTGTAATTCTGGAGAGCAAGGCAGCTGCTCCAGGTGGCAGCGTTCCTTAAGGCTGTTTTATTATACAGGGATATTTATGAGGGTCATAATATTTTTAGTTTCCTGGTCCGTTTGCTCATTTATGTGTTTACTTATACACACATCAGCTTACTGTTCATTTTTATAATCAATACCTTTCACTCGATATTCTTGCTTATTCCTCCATAAAATAGAAATGGAATCGACTTGAAGTCAATTGACCTAAGTTTATTTTCTATCCTAGAATACGTTAATAATTTAAGAAAAAATGTGAAATAGCTTTGCCTCGTGTTCATTTAGCAGCTGTTAGATGAAGCAAGATTGTACCTGTGGCCAGGCAGTCTGGTCTCTGCAGTCAGAAGCAGTACTGGCTCCCCAAGGTGTTTCTAGGAGGTTCAGGTTGCACCCCAGTCCTTTCTGGGGCTCTGGCTTCCTGCTGGCTTGCCAGCATTACCTTGAGTTCTTTATGCCACTTCCACGATCATTCTCTCAAAGGCTGAAAGCAGGAGTTGGTGATTTGGGGAACTGCAGGTGTTAGGTTGCTTGAAAAGCATCAGTTCATGGCCACACCTTCTCAAATGCCAACCACTGCACGAGGGTGCAAAGCAGCCGGCCCTGGCAGCATGGAGCTGTTCCTGGGGCCAGCTGTGTGTGCCCTGAGATATTGGTGCTGCTGGGCAGTACCTGCAGGTTTGCACCACATGCACGTTAGGCAGAGGTCCCCTCCTGCTGTCAGTGTCCTCTGTTTATTATGCTCCGAATTTCAGAGTATCAAGTGTTGTTTTTTCTCCTTGCATTGAATAATTCAGCAGTTGAAGTGAGTAAAATTAAAGATTTCTAGACTAGTAGCATCTGGAGTATAAGAAGGATAGCAAAATCTATTTCATTTGAACTCTAATCTCTGGCCACGTATAAAATGCAATAAAAGTGAAGAAATGTGATTTATACCAGCAGCCAAAGTCTGGCGCTGAATACCCTAAAATGCCAAGATTGTGTGTCAGTCAATTTAGTAGTGCAGCGGTGAGGAATGAAATGAAGGCTTTCTTCGATGATGTAATCTTCAGAAAGAATGACATGACAAATTATTTCTAGCTCAAAAAAGCTAAGTGCTCAGTCAGTGGGGGAGGGTAAAGCCATTATTTTAATAATAGAAATGGGGGATATACATTACTTTGTGTTTGTCTCTTTTGTGATACTTATTGCATTGCTATTATCATGAATGTCAAGCAGGGGACACTAGACAGTTCTGAGGATTGGTAATGGGTTCCTGAGCTGTTTATGTCTGCCTGTGCTTGAGAGCCACCCAACTGGGCTGTGGCTGTTGGCTGTTATTGCCTGAAGGCCGTGCAGTGACTGCAGTCAGGTAGTTTGGTCCCTGTGCTGGATTCCAGAAGCAGAGCACGAAGAGACAGATCTTCATCTTATCTCAGTGCTGGATGCACACGGAGGACCCTGCTCCACGCACCATTATTTTGTACAAAGTTTGCTTTGCTGACACATCCTTCTCTGCCAAATCCCCACTTCAAAGAGATGACAACATTCAAAGTTGTCATGAGGTCAGAGGGTGCCGTGGTTCCAGGGAGTCACGAATTCAAAACCACATTCATCTTCTGTTGACTTAGGGCCACCGCTGCTTTTTTCTTGGCTTAACAACTCCTAAACGGTTTTGAGCAGTTCATGGGCATCTTTGTTGTGTCTGGAAGTGACACGGGAGTAAAACCGATTCCTTTCTCCAGCGGATGTCCAACCCCTGCAGTACGTACTGTGTAAACTAGCTGATTTGTGGGTTTGTCTTTGATGCTGCTGCAATTTCTCTTTTAGCCATGTGATGCCCTTTGAAAGCAGCAACATCCCTTTCCTTCATTGCTCAGTCCAATTATCTGAATAATTTAATTTCCTTCAAGATAAGCTCTTAGAGTTTCTCTCAAAGGATGGAGAGACAAAATTCCTCCTCTATCTGCATAGTAACCCTCAGAGCAAGAGCCTTAGCATTTAGTATTTGGAATTATCATTCGAGTCATGGATATAATCCATAAATATTTTTTCTGATGTATGCAAATTTCTTGCATAAGGAAATTCCTTTTATAAGGGAACAAGCTGTATAAAATAATTGACACAAATAGCTGAAGCATATTGCAAATATATACATTTACTTTATCTTTACTCTGCCTGTTTGGCCATGAAATGCAAGCTGAAAAGCTAGACGTGTCGGGTACTCTGATTTAGAACATGAAAATTTAAGTTGGCTTTGGCAGTGTGACATTAGAAGGAGCAGCTTTATAGTGTGAGCAGAGGGAACTGGAAATTGGTGCTTCTGGAACATGCTTTGCTATGCGGTCTGCCTTGCATTTGCCCTTGCAGGAGGAAATCCATCAGCATATAACCCCATTTTCCCTTTGATATGCGAAACCACGATGAATTTTAATCTAGCCCAGAAGAAGAGCAGGTCTGGGTGGTAACCTGTTATTATTTACAGTCCTCGAAGGCAGCATTTACAGACATACCTCTTGGAGGGAGTCCTCCTTGTGTTTCCCTGTCTGGGACGACTGAATGTTGTCATTCAGTGTGACACGTATTGTGCAGAGCAGGTTCCCCTGTGGTCGTCTCTGGAGATGGAGCCATGGAATTGCAGCTGATGAGCTGAGGGTGCATTGCACACAGCACACAGGGCTCAGCTTCTTTCCTGAGGCAGCTAATGACATCTTTTGTTTTCTGCTTCAGTGGTGGTGATTCTTCAAATTTGGAATCTGTTCTCATCTCCCATCCCATTGTTGTGGTAGGAACAGTGGCTGTCTCTGTCTCCAGCTGAGTGCATGGAAGAAGCTCACCCAGGCACATGATGCTTATTATATGGTGATCTGTCATTACTTTGATAGGTCATATAGAGTTCTATTTAATGAAGGATAAATAAACAGATCATATTTAATATTTTTTTAAGTTAAAACAAAGCAAGCAGAAGAGTGTGATATTGATTCATGTCATTATTTGCAAACAATAATTAAAAAAAAAAAAAGACTTAAAAGACTGTGGGAAGAAAGTGGTCTTGAACTGCCCTGACAAAAATGAATCTTCAGATTTTTGAGGGTGCCATCCTGCTTTCAGCCCACCAGGGGTGGGCAGTGTCTGCTGGTGGGCTGGGGCTGATGCACCAGGTTGGTGCTGCTGTGCTGATGTGAGCTCTTGTTTGGTGAGGGCAGGCAGATGGCTGATGAGCTCTTTCTAGAGTGAGATGTGGTGGTTATTAGCATGTGGATAAGAAAAGTAATCTGAGGAGCTGCTTTCCAAACTTTAATCTTCTTCCCTTTTGTACCTTGTAAGGGATTGTGATGCTATGCTGTGAATCCTTTGCTGTTACTGCAGAATTCTGTTTTTCACTTACACTGAAATACACCTGCAGCATTAACCAACAGCTCTATCTGACCTACCAGAGGTAACCCTGAGACGTTCAGAAAGAGCAGTCAGGTGCCAACACAGGCACTGATATGGTCTGCCCAAGGAGTGTTGGGATCATCGTCCCTGGAGGTGTTCCAGAGCTGTGGCACCGAGGGACATGGTCAGTGGGCATGGAGGGCTGAGTTGGACTTAGGTTTGGGGATCCTGGAGGTCTATTCCATCCTAAATGTGACCCTAAGAAGGACACTAACGTAACAACTCCACTGTGCTCATTGGTGAAAGTCACCCAGGTCTGCTGTAACCAGGAACACGTGCTTCCCATCAGGAGCACAGAGCTCCTCTCCAAGCTGCAGAACAAACATAGTTTTTAGCTTGAAAATCAATTGGAAAAGAAAAAATATATACTTACCTCATCAGCATTTAATTCTGCTTCAGTCCATTTAATGTCTATTGAATTGTCTTAGCCACAAGTGTGTTGCATATTTCTGTACAGTGTATATAAATGCAGGGGATATAGAAGTTAATGGGCACAGAGTGCCAGAGCCCCCCCAGCTGGTGAGTAGCCTGCAGAAGGGCATTTGGGGTTGATTCTGTAAAACCAAAGACCTTCTACAAACCTGAGCACTGTCCTAATATTGCAGTCAGTAAGGTCAGGAATGGAGATGGCCTAAAGCAAGGATCATGGTCCTACCTCACCTCGGGGCTTCTTAAATCAGGACGCAGCACAGAAAGTCTCCTTTTCTTGAAATTGCAGTAAGTAGAAGTTCCTCACAGAGGGCTCCATCTGCAGAGCTGCCGCACCGCACACCTCCAGCACTGCCAGCACATGGCTGTTCCAGCTGAGCCCCCGGCGCTGCCAGCCTGCAGGACGCGGAGTGGGTAAAGGGAAATCTTTTGACACTAAAATCCCATCATTTTCTCCCGTGTCACCTTTCACATAATTACCGAGCAGAGAATTTATAATTAAATGGTGTGACTGATTCTGTGACACTCGCATAGACGTTTCACAAAGGCTATTTGCGTGCCTTGCTATTTTGTACTGTAATAACTGCAATCAACATAACTACTATGATTTGTTTATCAAACGTCCCTTGGGTAGCACCCGTTATCATTTGTAGAAGTTGGTGAGCACTGCAATTTACGTAACATTCCTGTGTCACACTGCTGAGGTGCTGAAGCTCCGCTGATGCTCACATTGCAGAAGGGCTTCTCTGTGCTCTGTGCGCAAATGGGTGCAGCTGTTGGCCACTCTTTCCAACACCACCTAATGTCTTTCCTGCTCACATAAAGATAAGTTAGTTTTCCTCTAATGGTCAACAGTGTTGTAATCAGTTGGGTTCATGAAGGTGTGAAATTCTGCAAAGCAAAGGAAGAGTTGTATCTTCCCAAAAGAGATCAAAAAGTGTGGTTGCTGAGCAATGGAAGTGACAGGTTGCAGAGTGATGGGACAAGAGCATGTTCAATGAGCACCCACCCGCTACGTTGGATGGTGAGTTTTCAGCAGGCTGTGGCTGTGCTGCTGGCAATGTTGCAGTGCCCAGCCAGTGGTATTGAGCCCAGGCAGCTTACAGCACTGCATGGCTTGGTGTCACAGCCCCTGGTGCTGTCACACATGCAGAGTACTGGGCTGTGCGTGTGTCCCACTGACAATATAATCAAAGGCAATAAGGTATAATGAGCTGCTGGCGTGGTGTGGATTATGCTAATAGCATTAGGAGCAGGAGGCTGCAGTGGAGGGGACACAGTATAGTCCCAATCTCATCTGTCAGAGCCCCCCTGCAATGGCCAATCTCTGCTCCCTGCATCCATGACAGGTATTTGCCACTTTTATTGAAAAAGCAATCTTTCTGAAAAGTCACCAGGGGATGCCAGAACCTGCTGTCCACAGGGCTTTGTTGCTGTTGTGGCTTTTTTTTCCCCCTCAAAATGATGTTAGCTTGAAAGAAGGGCAAACCACTTGCCCTAAGCACTGCTAAAACCTTCTAATCTAGGAAAAAGTATTGGGTGGGTTTTTTTTCAGGCTGCACTATTCTCTAAAGGGCACTGCTAAATGACACTTTCAGCAGATTATGATGCCCAAAGGGATGGGGGTGGAGGCAGGGTCCTGCAAGTCACCAGCAGGCAGTGTAGCGCGGTGTCTGCAGCTGAGCTGGTTTGTGTCCATGTCTGCCTGGAGGAAGCTGCCTTTCCCCGAGACTCTCATCCATCAGTCCCACCAGGGAGCTGGAGCTGCCAATGGTGTTCTGCTGCACCAACATGGTTTGAGGGGTGCTCTGGCACCGGCGTTTCTCTGCAGTGACACCTGCCCTATGTCCTGAATGCTGGGTGAGGTGCAAACGGCCACAGCTCATCAAGAGAGAGAGGGCACTGGTTCTTTCTATGCAAAGAACAAAACCTCCAGTGAGAAAAAGGTATTTCATCTTTGTTTAATTTGCCTTTAAAATGCCCTGCTATCTTTGGTGCACAAAGGGGCATTAGGCACTAAAATGTCTGAGAATGTTTATATTCAAGTCTTCTAGTTTTCCGTATTTCTGCAGACACATAATGCAGTGGGAGCTAATCTTGGTTTTTATTAAAAAATGTTTCTTGTCCTTACGTCTGTGTAACGTAATGTAAGGAATGAGCTGAAATCTTCAGATGACCTGAAAGAGTCTTCTGGGAGATTTATAAACTGCCTACTTCATGTGTAAGAACGTTTGTTTTAATTACCATATAAAAGTGAGATAAATTGGTTTGTGATAACACAAGCCCAAAAATATCTGAAGTTACCCATTTATTTCCATATTGCAAAATAACACCATTCACTGCCTAATTACAAAGCTGAGATAGATAAAAGGAGCTCTTGCTCCTGATTAGACTATGAATGCAAAGAATTAGCCTACAAAAAGTACTGCAAACTGCTAAAAAGTCTTTTCTAAGGGATGCCGCTATCAGCTAAGTGATCATGGCCCAGCAGTGCAAACCTGGCACCGCATTAGTGCAGACTGACAGGCCTGGTCCTGTGGTGCTTCACTTCTGAGATCCATTCGCACTCATACAAAATTATCTACCGATATTTTCTGTGCTGTAAAAATTGCTGGTTCTTAGATGCGTGTTTTCAAGACCAGTCTAATTTTCTGTCAAGGTTTTTAGGGTAATTTTCATCATTTGCATGAATAGAGCAAGAATCTGCAAAATACCGACATCTAAAATTCAAATGGGAATCCTTTATGTAAAATAAATGATAAGAGCTAGGTGTCTCTGCATGTGAATGATATCCTTAGGGTTTCGATTTCTCCAGTGCAGCCCTTCAAAGTCTGATGCACCCGTAGCTGTAAGGGCAGTGTGTTTAACATCACGTTAAAATCCATCAAAAATGAGAGCCTGCCTGGGAGGGATGTGAGTGAGTGACCCCCAGGTGGCATTGTCCCCATGGTGCAGCAAATGTGGCTTCAGACCTCAGTGGAAGTGGGCTCGAAGACCAAAAGCACCACTTCAGGAAGCTTTGGTTTCCACTGGAAGCACTTAGGTCAGCCCTAGTTCTCATTCACTTCAAGTTAGAGCCTCCCTTGCTAAATCTGCTTCTTAATTTCTTAATTTCATCTGCAGTTTGGAATCCGGGTTTCACTAGCCATCTGTAAAAGGTACGTATGAGTTATCAGACCGGCATTGTTGGTTAAATCTCATTCTTTGTATTTTAAATCACCAATTTGCATTCATCTAAAATGCTTTCAGAGAATTTATCAGAAGAAGTGAAATAAGAAATGAAATAGTTTCATGTAAACTGCATTTTTATGTTTGACTGGTAAAAGCCACAAAGCAGAGATAAAATACATAAAACTAAGGTTCTGCATAATAAGGATATCGCTTAGTTTTCCTTATCTTTATAAAGCTCCCATTTGTCATGAGAAGCATTGTGTGTCACTCATCCTGCCTTGTTCTACAAAAGCTCTTTTCTCACTCTCCTTTTATCTCCCATCGGCGATTCCCAGGCAGGAGCCTTTGCTGGCACGCTGCTGCAGAGGACCCCGCTGCTGAGATTACTGCATAGCAGTCTGACCTTCCCCCCCATAGCAGCATGAGGAAATGGTGCTCAGCGCCTGCATGCACCCGGCTAAAAGCACTCCTGGCATGCATGGTGATGACAGCAGCCCTGCTGGGTGGGAGCACTGGGGAAGTCATTCTGGGAGCCCAAACATGGAGCAGCCCATGGGGAATGGCTGAGGGATGCTACAGCCACGTTGCTGAGCTCCAGCACCCACAGGGGGCACGGCTGCAGCCATGGCTGAGCAGCATTTCCCAGGGAGCTGGGCAGAGAGGGGACCTCTTCTCTTGGAGCATAGTATTCTGTTCCCAAAAAGAGATGTTAGCATCACATCTCAAAGCAAACAGCCACTCCAAGATGCAGACAGTGCCTGGCAAAGGTAACAAATACTTCTCTTGCTGAGGATCCATTTGAAACCTTCTTGGTGTGTAATGCTTTTCAAAGTAGCTCCTACTCAGCTGGATGTCTCCTTCTTTCTGAGGACTCCGCTGCTGTCACACCAGCATGTGGGTACAGCCGGCTGCTGCTCCTCCCTCTGTGCTGACACAACGCCAGGTCACATCGCTGGCAGGTTTGTCAAAGCTCCTGCAGGGAGCAGTTGGCTATGGGGCTGAAGGAGAAACAGGAGTCGAGTAGATAAAGTTGGCAATCCAACACAGAGGTGCTGTTTCTGCCTGCAGAGCACTGTGTTAAGCTGCGGTGCTCAGCCAGTAGCATTATTTTGTCCTCCCATGGTCCAAATTCCTGCTTTCTCTGTAAGGGTTCTTATGTTCTCCAGGGAAGTGAGGTTGCAGAACATCACTGTGCGTTTTTCACCACGTGGCTGCACAGAGGGACTTGGCCCAGCACTGCTTCACAGGGTGGGATGGGATTTGTCCTAACGTTCCAGCCATGGCAGAATTCTGATCACATCAGTGTCATTCCCTTCTGATAATGGGCACAGAGGAGTTGAGAAGGCACTTCAGTTTCTGCTTGTGTGTGTCGGTATAGAGAGACGTCATGTACAGCACATTTCTTATGTTTTCTCTAGGCACTTTATTGCTTCTAGTGGTTGTCTTAATCGGTGTGATGGCAGCAGTTAAGGAGATATAACAGCAAGTCCAAAGACATTCATATTTTTCTAAATGTGGGACTTTGGAAGTATCTGAGCAGGGTCAGCATTTTCCTGTGCCGTTGTATTTATTTATGGAGCTCTTCCAGCAGAAATGCAAACTGATTAGCACTGAATAGGAGGAGAAGGGAAAACGGTGTTTTGAAGGAATTGCCCACAGTGTGTATTAACTTTTGCATGTGAATGGATGTGCCATATATTTACCTTTAGAGCAGGATCTGCAGGAAGTTCACTTCTTCTTTCAGCTCCTTTGCACCTGTATTGTGCTGTCTCTGTGCCTTTTAACTCAAGAATATCCTCTTAAGTCACAATAGTCGTTATAGTTCACTTATCAAGTGTGTCCTCTAAAAGGTAATTAAAAAAAGAAGAAGAAAGGCTTTTTTGCCCTCTGTGTTTGCAGAGTACTTTGGCAATCCTTGTGTTCCTTTGAATACTCATCTCATGGGAGCAGCCGATCTCCAGCTTGCACATACGCAAGCTTTTCATAATAAGCATAGCTGAGCAATGGGAGCACACAAATCACTGCGTATTGTCTGCAGAGTTATTTCAACGAACTGTACAGAATTAAAGCATACTAAAAATAATTTAAAAAACCCTTCCTTTTTTTTTTTAAGGTAAGTTTTTACTAACCCATATTATTATAGATTTAATGTTCTTCTTTTATAACTTAGAGTAGACGTAAGTTTCAGTTTATACCAGTTTTATTGAAATCCACATCTGTTCTTCGGTCTGTAAGGAAGACCGTAAGGAAGCTGTGCTGTGAGTGTGCAAGAGGGGTTGTGTTGGTGCAGGCACTGAAGGTCTGTGGTAGCTGCTGGGTGCTGCACGTCACAGCATTTTGCAGCACAGTTTTTGACTCACGCATATTTGGTTAAAACTCATTAAAAAAGTCATTTAAAAAGAAAAGTTATTTGGATGGTTAAGAAGGTCAGCGTGTCGTGTTACAGCCCCACAGCACCCATGTGAATGCTGAGAAGCCCAGTGGGTCAGAGCAGCCCTGCTGGGGCCGCACTGCTGTTCCTGCCGGGAACCCCAGGGCTGTAGCCCATGTTCTGCTGTAAGCGCTGTGCCTGCTTCCCAGTCTGATCTGTAATAGTGCCTCATGTGTTCTGTCTCCTAGCTCTACATACAAACTACCACACTTACAATATCCATGAACCTAAGTGCTTCAGTGGCCCTGGGGATGCTTTACATGCCGAAAGTGTACATCATCATCTTCCATCCCGAGCTCAACGTGCAGAAGCGGAAGCGCAGCTTCAAGGCTGTGGTGACGGCGGCCACCATGTCGTCCCGGCTCTCACACAAGCCCAGCGACAGGCCCAACGGCGAGGCCAAGACGGAGCTCTGTGAGAACGTGGACCCCAACAGTGAGTACTCAGCTCTCCTTTGTGCTGTGTGTGTGTGTGTTAGAGACCTCGAGCGGTGCCGGAGTCCTGGGGAATCTGTGTTGTTTGCCCTTTGCACTTAAAGATTTTGTGCACTTAAAGCTTTGGTTTGTATTAATTTCTCCCTTTCCTCCTCACTTTTTGAGTCATGCCAGTTGACAGCACAGCATGTGGTAACCATGAGGGAACCTCCTCCTTCCCCTCCTCTGTGCCAGCATCCTCGGGTGCCGCAGCACCTCCCGCCCGTGCCACAGCAAACCATCCAGCCTGCAGGGTGGGAGGAGGGACAGGCACTGAGCTCCCCAGGCACCCCATTAACCTGGGATACAATGACGTTTCCTGCAAAGTTTCTTTGCCAAAATCTCACCATCCTTGAAGGCTCCCATGTACGGGCTTGATCTGGTCCTGTAAAACTGAATGCAGATTTTGTCACTGATTTAAAAGGAAAACAGATCAAAAAGATGCTTCCAATTTCCACAATGTGTGTAGCATGGTATACTGTAGCACAAAATTACATACTGAGGCCATCATATATTCGATTTGCATTTGAATCTGGAGGGAGCTGAGGAAGGAGGCAGCTGCACAACTTTGTAGCATAGTGGAAAGGTTTGGGCATGTCTGCAGTTTTTATGAAAAACAGATCTGAATGGGGAGGAATGCCCTCTCCCTGCCCATGATCTATTTATCCATTTGCTGCTGCAATTTCTGCCACTTCTTGTCTATTAAACTGCTGTCTGAATATCTGCCTCAAAGCAGAAACTCTGCTGTCAAAGCAAAGTGGGAGCAGCCAGCAAATTATTGACACAGCACTTTTCCTCCCTTTATTCACCCCTGAGTGTGTTGTTTCTGCGGTGCCTTATCATATAGCTATGCTCACCTGGTGGATGGATTGCCCCTGTCCTGCACCCAGCCCATGGCAGGGGTTGGAACTGTGTGACCTTTAAGGTCCCTTCCAACCCAATCCATTCTATGATTCTGTGGAACCATATTTATTCTAACTGGAAAAAAAGAATCTGCCTTCAGAAACTGTGAACTGTCTCACAATTCTGGCAGAATCAAAAGACAGCGAGGAAATGTTTCTAACAAATGAAGGACCATATCCTTCCTCCTCTGGACAGAACCTTCACCGCTCAAGGAAATAAATCTACTTCTGTGTTAGGGTGTTAGCCAGAGTGGGAGCTGCAGAACTCTGCTACACTGCATGACTGTCAAAGGCTGACAGTAAGCAGCCCTGCCCTTCCATCCCTGATTCTTCTGCTATGATGCTGGGTTTGAGCCTTCCTGCATGCAGAGCAGCCCTTGTGGGTGCTGGATGGGGAGAGGGGGGAAAGGAGGATGGGGAAGATGAGGAGAGAAGCAGGCCTTGAAAGCCAGCGGGAAAGGGAAGGGGAGTTGTGTTTGCTGAACTGCGTTGCACTGATTGCTGTTCTGGTCAAATGAGTTGGGGTGAGTTTCTCCTCCAGGAAAAAAAAAAAAAAAAAAAAAAAAAAAAAAGGAGAAAGAAAGAAAGAAAAGGAAAAGAAAAAATCTAAAAAATTGTAATTAAAGACATAAAACACAAGAAAAACACAGAAAAGTTCTAACGCTGAAATGTTCAATGTGGTAACAAAAGTGTTGCCCTGTGGGACTGCAGTTTGGGGGTTTCACACTCTTGGTTTCCCCTTCTGGTCTCATTCTCCTGAGCTGCATTTATTTGGTGTTTCAGAGGATTCTTTCCTCCCCTCCCCAAAGAACAGTCACACTTTTCTACATTTTGGAAGGACGTATTTTTATTAACCAGGGCCCAGTTAAAATCCCATATTTCCTATTAAAAATCATTTTTTCACCCAGAGACTGTATGCCAGGATGTGCTTTTAAGAGGCAATAAGGGCAGTAAGGGATGGATTCCCCCCTGCATGATGTGTGAGTTTCTGCCCTAAGAATCCCACCTTCAGACCAGGGTTTGTTGGCACTGCTGGGAAGTCTGTCTGTGCACAGCCTGCTGGGAGAGATGCCATTCCAGCTTTGAAGTTGAAGTAGGTGACAGGAAAGTGCTTTCTGTGGTCTCGTTGGCTTACATGTGGGACTCAGAAGAGTAGACATTTGCTTCTAAAAGCTTGCCAGTCAGAACGTGTGCAGTCATTAACTTAAATGGTTTTCTGCAGATATTGGGCTTTTTAGTTTGTAAAATTTGCAGAGAACATTATCTTTTTAATCTTTTAATTAATTACATAGATACATGTATCAACCTATGTTCATATTATATGATGCACCTACCACTATTCTGTCATCCTTTGCATATGTGTTAATATATACTACTAGAAAATCAAATGAAATACACTTCTGCTGTACTTGAAGTAGCAGGGTATATTTTCCACCCCCACAGACCACTGCTACACCTGATGGGAGCTCCACATGGTGTTCAATGGGATGTCAATCAGGCCCTTAATCAGACAATATTCTGCGTGTACATCTATGGAGTAGTTCACTGAATACCTGAAATGAGTCTCTTTTTTGCTCTTGCGGAGTTGGCTGTGAGCCCCACTGCAAGCTGAGCTGGGGAATGGGGACATGGCCTGGGGTGGGCAGGGTCCCTGCGCTTAGGACAGGTGGGCTCAAACTGGGATTGCAGAGCCAGTATAAAAGAAGAAACCAGACTAACATGGCTGGAAAGCCACTGGAAATGCAGCGACCCTACGTCCTGCCCTGTTGGAGGAGCAAGGACTCACTGTGTTGCAGTTTTTGCTTCAGGATGTCTCAGAAGTGAGAAATTTCACAGGCTGAGCCCCCAGGCCCTGGCATGGGAGGGCTTTCATGCTGAATGGGATATATTAAGGCCCCTCTTTTCAACCTGAAACTTTGTCACTCTCTTAATCATTCCAGTTTTCCATCTGCCATGTGCGCGCTTTTATTCATTCAACAGCTTTTTTCTGCTAATACATGTTTGCATCTGAAACATTGTGCAGCAAAGATGAGCAGAATCTGGGGGCACTGCAGCTCTGTCTGTGCAATGAGTGCATTCTGTGCCGGTGTGTCCTTGGTGGGTTTCTGTGCTGGGGCAGATGCTTCTCATCATGCCTGAAGCTGAGCTGGTAGTGGTGCTCCTGCTGGGCTCTGTGTTTGTTTCTGCTGCAACAGTGTGTCAGACAGTGAGAAAACATTTGAAATGTTTTTGGAGGTTTTGAAAAGGTTGTGGAGAAAACCTCCAACCCATACTTATATTGAGATTTACATGTAATTATTCCTTCTCCTTAGCAACTTGCCTTAATTCATGACTTTTCCAAACACAGCAATGGGGAAATCAGCATCTCTGTTGTTCAATAATGAGGAGATTGTGCTTCTCATTGGCTGGACCAGCAGATCTTCCTGCTCACCATCTACGAGAGTGGCTGTGGACAAATTCATCCTCATCTTTTGCTGTTCTGTGCTATGCTGATTAAGCTCTGAGGCCAAGAGAACTGTTGCACCCCACTGTAAGTGCAGGGAGCAGGAGGTGTGCAGCATCTCCATGGCAAGGCTGAGGGCACTCGTGGCAAAGAGCAGCTGGGAGGGAATGGCAGCATGCAGGAGGAGATGTGAGGAGTTTGAATGAGATCTGGTGAGAAGCAGCAAAGGATTTGGTGTCCCTGTGTGCCAGCTATGGAGGTTAAGGTCTGTACGGTTAGAAGGATCTGATTTTCAGCAGCACTGTAAGCCTATGGGATTTTAAGTTAGCAGGTGCTTTCAGGGCTCAATACCTACTCAAGCATCTTCAAAACAGTTTTATGTTTTTTGCTTTCTCCTTCCTTTGCATTAAGTAGAAACTATGTGGCAGTTGATTCAATTTCCAGGAGTGAAGTGAAATCTCTGCCTGTTTTTCTAGAAACATTTCCATTTGAGAATATTGCTTTCCCGCTTGCTGCCACCTCCTCACTCTGACCAGCACGATGATAAGAACAGGGCACGTCAGTCCTCGTTTTTCTCCATGTGTTGGGAATGGGCATTGACTTTGTCATTAGTAAAGTGTGAATAGTAAATGTGGGTTGCAAACATCTCTGCAGATGTACAAACACTGCTATGCAAATGCTGCCGTGCTGCGCTATGCTCTGCTCATGTATTCATCCATGTTGATTCTTAACATCACTGACGTGACATTGCCTATTCCATTCTCTGATGGGAAAAAACTAAAACGCTTGTCAGTGATGCTGAGGAAACCAAGAGTGAGCACAGAGATGTGGAAGGACTGGGGAATGTTAAATTGGAACCAAAATGCTCCGGAGTTTGTTCAGGGGAGAGGAAAAAATTCAACCAGATCTGCTCTGCTGTGAGCAGCTGCTCCCATGCTCAGAGGTATTCGAACTTCTGTGAACTGGTTCCTTTATTCCCAGCCCAGAGCTAATTTCATATATTGGTGTGTCTCAGCTGTCCGCTATTACTGCTCTCATCTGAGCTCTTTGGTCAGACTGATATCACAGCTCCAATGACAGGGAAAAATTTGAAGAGTTTATTGTGAACAGATGCATTGTACATACCAATGTATTTACTTTTCCTGTAGACTGCATACCACCAGTAAGAAAGAGTGTTCAAAAGTCTGTTACTTGGTACACTCTTCCACCTACTGTATAGCTTTTGCCTGCTTTCCAAAAAGGTAAGGAAAAAATCTAGCTTATTATTACTTTATTCTCAAATAATTATTGTCTCACATGAATAAATGAGGAATGTGCATTAGTGCAGCTATGTCAGAACAAGAGCCTGCCTTAAAAATTGTTCACACTTCCACTGCCTGAAGCACCCAGACGAAGGGCGTCCTGCAGGAAGGGAAGAGCAGAAGTGGGCAGTGCTCACCCCGTGCTGCAGGAAGGCAGAAGCCCGGTGGGCCCTGCAGCCCCTCGTGGGATGTGGATCCCAGGAAACCCTCTGGAGGTGTTTGTTCCTTTTTCACATTGTTTCGAATACCTCTAAACCATCAAAATGTGACTATGGTGATCAGATCTAACAGCTAACAGAACGCTTTTGGGGTTGCCTGGCAGCGTGGAAACACTCTTTTTTACATTATAAATTGCCCAAAAATAAGCTTGCAAGCTATTTATTTCCTTCTGCTTCTGAATTACCACAAGTGAACAATTTTTGAGGGCTGACTCTTTCTAAGTGTTGTGACTGTCTGTGTGCTCACCTCTTGAGCTGATGTCGTCTTTGTGACCTTGTGAACCAGAAGCTGCTGTTTTTCTAGTGAAATTAGGGGAATGAGAAGCTAACAGCCATCAACAATTATTTCTCATATCTGCAGTTGTGTGTGCTCATCCAGCTTTGTCTGCTCCTTTGAGGCTTTGGCCAGGTCTGAAAGGCACTGCCCCGGTTACTGTGGTGCTGCGCAGTCAGGGCTGGAAAAAACTGCTGGATATACAGCTTTCAAAACCTTGTTGAGCTTATCCCTAATAGGTGGGAACTTGTATCAGCAAAGATAGGAATGTTGCTAGAATTGAGTCACTGAGTCACAGGGCAAAAATAAAACCCGACTCTAATAACCTTAGCTGGTGTAAATTGCCACAGCTCCAGTTTCAATTCAGCTTGAGTTCTTGTGAAGTGTTCAAATTGCTTTTTATTGTGTTTGAATCATGCCTGTTATTCTAACTTGCCCAGCTCCGGCAGAAAGCATTATTTAAGGTGTGCTGCTCCGTGTGAGCATCAGAACAACTGACTTACCCGAGGGCTGAAGTCAGGAAGGTTGGTGGTTGGTGATGAGTGTTGAGGGAAATATGACAGAGTAGTTGGAGGGGAGAAGGGGATGCTCAAAGTGCCATTACAAATGCAACATGAAAGAGTAAAAGGCGACTACATGGAGATGACATTGCTAAAGGAAGGAGAGCAGGAGGACAAGGGGAAATATGAGAGACTGTAAATCTTGGGAGAAATCACCTTTTTCTGTAAAACCTTTAAGAAGTGTTTAAAATGTAAGGCATTAGAGTTGACGTGTTTCCAAAAATAGATTTTATAAAGATAAATGAAACATTACCATATAATGGAAGGAACTGGTATCTGCAAAGGCACACGTAGCTTTGTCATCCGCTGCCCTACAAAAGGCAATTGACCATTCAGATTCTTAGTCCAAATGTTAAGATCTGCATTGCATGAACAAAGGCATGAAATATGCCCACTCTGCAGCTGTTCTACGCTGGGCGCTGCTCTCTGTTCCCCTCCCGAGTGCTCCTTTTCCAGCTGGGCTGCCTGCTGGAGCTCTGCTTGCTGTGTTTTGATTTGTTTTTTCCAGTAATATGAAACAAAACAAACCAAAAAGAAGTCAAAGAACACAACACTGCATTAAAAGCAAAGCAGTGATATCGGGAAAACATCAACTTAGTTGTAAATTGACTTTATTTTGGTAGTAACATATTTGTATGTTGGTATGAACATGGTGCTTAAACTGCTGCTTGACTGTATCAATTTCTGCTACGTGATGCATGGAAGGATGTGTTTATAGTGCTTTTAAACTGTTTTCTTTGAGTGACAAATAGGACTTCTTTACTGGTGAGACTGATTAAAATACGAGGCTTGAGAAACTCCACGCAGTATGTGGGTCAGGAGAAACAATCATCCATCACCCAAACGAGGCAAAGAAGCATCGAATGCACAAATGCTGCACTCCTGTCTGCAGCCTGGCCTGGTGCTCCTACCAGTGAGGGCTGAGAGATGCTCACATGGAGCAGATAGATCCCCTCTGGTTCACGCTGGGGTTCCCCCACCTCACCCCGTGTGCCGGTCTGGGAGTTCTGGGTGCTGCCTGGGGCTGGCTGGCCCACAGAGCAGGCTGCAGGCTCTGCAGAGCACTGGAGACCCACTGGACTTACCTCCCAGCGCCTGGGCACACCCTGCTCTTCCCAAGGCCTTTGTCTGCTTCTTTTTTTTTTTTTTTTTTTTTCTTGTTGTTTTGTTTGGTTTTTGTTTTTGTTTTTGTTTTGTTTTGTTTTGTTTTTTTTTCTGCTCGAATTGTATGCAGAGGAATTTCCATGGTGATTGCAAAGTGCTGGGATCGTTTGTGAGGTGTGTGCAGCACCATGATACACGAAGTCATTACATTCCTTGGTTGTGCTGCTGGGACACACTTGCCATTGCTTAGACTGTGCAATAATGACATGTGCCATGATGTGATTACAAACCAATCTGCTGGTGCTGCAAGAGGCAAACAGGTCGAGCAGCCCCTGGGCAGTGCGCCCCATGGGGCCAGCAGCAGCTCAGGACCTGGCAACCTCATGTCCAAACTGCAGGATGCTCCAGAGCTCATTCTGCCTTACGAGTGTGCAGTGTAGAGCCATTATTTTCTAGATTGAAGCATCGTTTTCATTTTAAATCCCACTGGTTTCATCCCAAGAAATAGTGCTCTGTGTTTAACCTCACTTGAAGGATTTTCTGTTCAGTGCGACTGCTAAGAAATGAGAAAACGCAGTGAAAATTGATAAGTGAAAGACTTTGACAGGTCTTCACTACATCTATTTATATTCTAGAATAACTTACTGAGAAATAAACATTTATCATACATTTCTCCTAGCTATGATATGCTTGCTTTATAAGCATGGCACAGTTGCATCCAAAGAAGCATCTTCTGTGCATTGGCTGCAGAACTCTGCCTGGAGAATGGATTCCAAATGATATGATTTCATGCCTGAGGAGCTCGGGCATCAAATGCACAAGCAAATTAACCTCCTTATTTAGCAAGTTTTTTAGGTAAAGTTGTTTTTTCACCCCCTGCTGAGAAGGATCTGTTCTTAAATAACATGGCCTTCACCCATTTCTTCTAGCTCAGGAAAGTAAGTGTTCTGAACTATTGATCTGAACTGCTGAACTATTGAAACTTGATTTGGGGGTTATAAGTTGCTTCCTCTGCAGTAGCTTTCCAGTTTGGTCTCCGATACTTTTTATTGTGAAACCTGAGTGTTTTTCCTGCCGTCCTTAACCGATCCTTGAGGTGCTTTTTCAGTTGGTTTGGACTTGGCACAAAGAACCGGGCAATAAATGGGATATGGAGAACATCTATTGCATCTCAGCTGCATCACTGCAGGGTCACGGCAGTGTGACTCCCTGCTGGGCACTGTGCTCTGTCGGATGGTCCTTCAAACCACGGCCAGGCTTTGCTTGCTCCCCACTAGGAGACTCGCAGCAATGGTGGCATCTGTGAAAGACTTAACAGGAACGTTTCTTTTTGTAACAGATTGAATTGTCATTTGCATTAACAAAGTTCAGAATCTTTTAAATGTTATTGATGTTAGTTCTTATTTTTATGCATCTTTGAATAAGATGGATTTTCTGCTGTTGTGCCATGCTGCAGACCACAGGTGAGTTTTCTTATTTTCAATTTTCTGCAGCTCAGAAATGATTTTTCTCCCTCTTCTCATAATCAGCACATACTGCTTTTCCTGAGCTGCCTTTGGAGAGGTCAGGACCTGTTGCAGATATGCCTGTGGTCGAGAGATGCAAGCAGGGCTCCTTTGTCCAGTCCTGGCACTCCCATACTTTTGCAAATTCCATCTAGGAACTGAAATGGAGGTATTTATTTCAGAAATTATTTATGTAGTAGCACATATGTTCTGAACCCAGCTAGATCTGATGAGGTTCCCTGAAAGACGGAAAGGAGAACAACTGTTCCAAGAACATACCTCCTTCCCCATCCCTCACCACCCCACAATTCACACTTATGCATTCTGTTTGCATTACAATTTTTACCCATCTCTCAAGCTCTCAATATCGATTTGAATCAATGTCTTCCTTCAGGTTTCATATATCCGTGGCAGCATCCTGCTGCCCAGCAGGCAGGCCGTGCCAGGAATTATTCTCTCTCTAAACATCTTATGAGCTGTACAAGTGATCTTGCAATTATTCTCCTCAGCAAATTTGGACTCCTCTCATGATGTTTCAAGATTTGAAGGGTATCCATTGCAGTGAATAAATATTTCTTATGCCATCACCACAGTTCCTATGGTTGAGAGAAATCTGAGTTATTTAAAGCTTTCATTTAAGACCTCTCAGAAATAAATCTGGTGCAACTAGAGCTTGACTGAGGCTTGAAGACAGGTCTGGGGAAGCCAAGTTCTGTCTTTTTGGCTTCAAGCATTGTTGGACTTGAGTTACTTATGAGATTTATTTTACTTAGTGGTATTATGTGGGCAGGAAATCTTGCTGGAGAAGCTGTGTGTGTGGCACTGCAGAGCTGGAAGGTGTCGTGGGACACTGGGAGCCAGCAGCACCCAGGGGGGCACAAAGCCTGCAGCCCATACCAGGCCCTCCTGTTTGCATGCACAAGGACCGGGCCTGTCCTGTGATACTGCAGAATACCCGGTCCTGGTGATGTGCTTTAATATGTCCACACTGTTGCATGCTCCCAAAGGGATTATTTTGCAGACTGGCTAGTGCCTTTTATGATACAAGATTGCAAACAGGTGAGGTGTCAGTCTGTTTCCACTGCAAAATGATGGAATCCTTTAAGTACTTAAATAATCACCTTCTAGTGTGAGGTTTGAACAGTGCTTGTTGTACATGTTATTCTTGACTGTAGATGCTTTGATTATTACAAAGGTAGGTAGCTAGATAGATATCTGTGAGACACAGATGAGCATTAATTCTTTTATTAGCATTCCTCTTCTGTTCTATTGTTTGTCCTTTTCTGTGATCTTTTCTCCCAGGAAATGTGGAAGAAGAACAACCTGCAGATTTTGCATATGCATTGCTATACCTCATGGCTCAGCCCCACTCTCACTTCTGCCTGACAATCTCTTAGTGCTGTTATCTGTTTCGCTCATTTACCAATTCTTACATCCTCTATGGGAGAATTTTTCAAATTCCTAAGCTGTAATATTGGTGAAAAGACAAGGATATTTGGCTCTCTTGTCATCCATACGGTTATAATGAACCTCCCCTCCCGAGGAGGTGGATGTCACCAGGGCAGCCCTGCTTTGCTGCAGCTCTCACATGGTAGCTGCTGTCCTCCCATCCTTGCACTGATGTTAATGAGGTGTCCCAAAGAAGGAGAAGTAGGATTATGAGGTAAGGCTGGACGTTCTCAGCTTAGTATCTCTGAAAGCACTGGGATTGCCCCAGACGGGGACACGGAATGCTTGAGGCCTGATCCTGTTCTCCTGCACCCAAGCAACGGGAAGCGTTACGTTACATTTGCATGTTGCAGCTTTCAGGATGGGCGCTCCTGTAAGTGTTGTTTCTGCTATGAATACAGTGTAACTGTTCCCAAGAGCTGCCTGTCTTGTAACCTCTGGGCAAAACCCGTCTGGATACAAAGGCCTCCAGTGCCCAATAAAGACAGACTGGCACAGAAGCACGACTTAATGTGGCCGCTGTGTGTGGAAGTGTGGGCAGTTTGACCAGAAGTAGCTGGAAAAGAGACTTTAGGAGAGAGCAGTTAAACCAAATGTGGAAGGAGGTATCTACTGAGCTTTGCACTCTGCTGTGGCTTCAGAGAAAGTGAGGAAGCTGAATTTCAGACTTTCCGATTTAGAATCGTTGCAGATTTTCTCGATCTCATTTGCAGTTGGTGATTTTTGAGGGCCGTGCATTTGTTTTGCAACCATTTTAGTTTGTCTGCAGTTATTGCAGTCCATTGATTGCGTTTATCAGTTATTCACATGCAGCCATCGCCGGCTGATGGTGCCAACCCATTTTGGATAACAGAGCCCAGGGTCAGAGCCTGGGATGCAGAGAGGGCAGTAAGGACAGGCCCTGGGGATGCTGGAGATGCAGAACCCTGGGAATCTTTCTAATGGACTGTGAAGTGCAGCGGCGGCACTTAAATTTGCTGCTCAGTGGCCGTTCTGTGCTGTAACTCAGTTACCTGCAGCTCGGTGGTCCCGCTGGGGGATTTCTTCACTTACACACTTCATTGTGCCCAGCTCTGGCCAGTGGCAGCCAGTAACACACAGCCCTGGGACACACGTTTTATCCTCCTGTTTGCCAAGGAAAGATGTTTTTACTCTTCTCCTTAAAAAAATTCTGTGCTGAATTAAAACAGCCGTGAAGCAGCTCTGCTTCTGTTCCTGTGAAATGGTTTGCAGCCATCAGCACCACAGCAGCTGTCACATGCTGCGGGGAGGGAAGGACGGGGATAGGATTTATTTTAAGGACATCTAACATCTGGTTTAGAAGTGAGTGACTTCCATTTGTGATGAAATCTATATGGATGATAAGGTTAGGTGCAAAACCTGTATTAAATGAGTGACTTAAATTGTTTTCCCCTCCAGTATAAGGAGGAGGTCTGTTCATAGCTGTCACTGGAGGAACAGCATTGAGCGGATGTGGCAGTGGAGTTCTGTCAACAAAAGTCCTCATGAGCTGAGCTGCTGTGAGAGCACTCCCTTCCTCACCCTCTCCATAGAAGAGAATAGAGGACAGATGGGTGCATGGAGCTGGCAGGGCGGGATGCAGGCAGTGAGGGGCTGCCAATGGAAGGGAGGGGTGGGAGAAAGGCTTTGCTCTGGGTTCACCTCCTTTGAGTCCTCATGGGCTTGGGTTTGCTGCTGGAGATGTCACCCGAGCTGGAAGGAATGTTTCAGGCTCCTTACAGCCCATGTCCACCAAAACAAGGAGTCCTGTCTGTGACAGGACTGTAAGTGCTGCCAAGTAGCTCAGCAGTGTTTTTTTTACCAAAGCCCTGCCTGTGGACAGGAGATTCCAACCAGGTGTGAGGAAGCCCCATCCATGGGACAGCCGTACCTCCTTGCTTGGTTTGCACCAAGTCCATCAAGGCACTGTATGGGGAGTGTGCTGCAGCTTTCTTCTCTTGAGACAGATGTCTCAAGAGAGTTTGGGATGAGTTCATCTGTTTTGAACTCTGACAGTAAAGAAAAAGTAGGTATGTTTTTGCTTTCCAGGCCTGGTGCATAAAAAGGAAGAGAATTAGACTCACGTCTAAATACATGTAAATGCCTATGAAACACAACTGAAACACAAAATAGAAAAGAAAGTTGTTCCAGCCCTGGGATCTGTAGTTCTGCTTGGTTACTGCTCTGTAACTCAGCACTGAGGCTTACCTGGGGGACATCTGGCACTGCATCAAGGGAGACGTCTGCTCTTGCAGCTCTGTGGAGAACAGGGGGAAATAGTTGCCATAGTTACACCCCTTGTCACGATGCTTATCGTGTCAGCAGAATAGAGAGCCTTGTATTAAATCTGTACTCTTACTAATATCAGCTGTTAAATGTTTTTGAGATATTTGAAATCAAGACTTTCTGCAAAAAAATAAAACACTGATTACAGTGAAATGGTGCTGTTGAGCCATGCAGCTCAAAACATAATTTTGTTAGGCATTTGGTATTACAGAATTATACAGCATGAATAAATATCCCAGTGAACTTAGCCTCTTTGCACTTCATGAATATCCTTGATTTTTCTATTAAGCTGTTTGTTACTTGCAGCTCCCTGCCAGGTGGTTGGAGCAGGGCAAACTGAAGAAAAGGAAGGCAGTGGCACACAGTGCTTTTGCGCTGTACTGAAGTCATTCAGATTTCCCACATGGGAGGAACGGCGCTGTGGGCACTGTGTGTGTGTTCTCTTCTGCTCTCCAGTACAGCATACCCCGATGTCCAGGCAGACCAACAAACACACACGTACGTTCTGTGTGAAAGTATTAGGAGTATCTGTCCCTGTTCTCCATGCCAAGAGGCCTGTGGTTTAACATGGTTAAATTTGTGTGTTTTAACCTGACATGCTGAATCCTAAAGCTTTAAGGGGATATTATTTAAAATGCTCCGTTGTGTTTTTCTTAATGTGTAGGAGTGTCTCAGTTGGTCTGTCTTGATCCACTGCCTGGTTTCCTGGCCATGTTCATCAGCTGCAGGGCTGTGCTTGCTGAGGAACGTGCACGATGGCACCGATGGGCAGTTCACTGATGGGGAGATTGACCTGAGCCAAAATCCAAACTCTGCCAAACTTTTCTCATCGAGTGTCCCCTATTTTCATTTTTCTGTTGAAAAAGCAGTTTGCATTTCCAGGTCTTGGATCGGGTTTTGACTCCATGCTCGCCTGACAGCACTCGCCTGAGCTGTACGGTGGAAATGGATCACTTTGTTTGAACCCAGGGCCCTGCAAGGCTTCCCTCTGCCTGCAGAAGGACACATCTGCTGTGCTGAAGGGCTGCATGGGGGATAAGGCATAGGTAGGCAGGAGGAGAGCTGGGAGAGTTAGAGCAGGTAATGGAGTCCTTTGTAATTTGTTAACAGAGTAAGGAGAAAACACTGTTGTACTTTGACTCAGTGTGAAACTCTCTGTTGACCACAGGTTTCTTTAGAAAAAATAAGTGCATGTTGTTCAATCCTACATTCCTTTTGTGCAGCAACTGCCACAGCATTCTGATTTGCTTGATTTTTATTAAGTATAATGATTAATTGCAAAAGTATTTTCAGCGTTTTGATCATTAAATGAATCCAAGTTGCTATACATGTCGAGCTGTATTTACTGAATGTGACAGTAAGAAAGAAAATGATTTGCATGGAGAAGTGCTGAGGTGTTTCCAGGATGGGGACTGACTGGAAGATGGTGTTTCCTAGGCAAGCGCAGCAGAAATGTTTCTTCTGGGCAGGACAGAATGGTCTGTGTGGGAACCAGCTGGAACAACACCAGGAAGAAAGGCAGTAGAAAGGAATCATTGCTTACAGCGCCGACTCTGGGCTCCTTTGAGACATTTTAGAGGATCACACAGGTCATAGTTTTAATTATGTTTCATGCAAACTGTTTTCACATTTGGCTTTAACAGCTCTCAACAGAGCCTGGCTTTCCAGGTGAGATAACCAAAGTACTCTTAATTGCTTTGTTTTAAGCAGGTGAAAATGATTTGCTACTATTCATTATCTTTCCTGTCAACAGCATTGAAACAGAAGCATTTTACTTGTAGCTGAAATTAGTATGTTTTCTGTACGGTCAGCTCCAATTAAAGAGTGATGTGAATCAGTTTTGTTTCTTCCCTGCCACCATCTCATAAAGATTTGGAGGTCTGTTTCCTAAGCTCCTGTTTGCTCTGTGCTGGGGCACTGCTGCCAGCAGAGGAGCGCTGTGAATGCGGTGGTGGGAAGGTTCAGGCAGTGAGTGCTGCCTGGAGAGCAGCTCTGCCCTATCTGCACAGGTCGGGGGGTTCTGCTCCCTGACCCCATCCCTTAGCTGCAACACCCCTCTGAGTGCATAAATGCTCCAGCGAGTCGTGACTGCTCTTCCTGCAAGGTCTTCTTAAAGCCTCTCTGCAATCTTTCATTTGCTGGAAGCATTGATAAGGCTTTCTGCTGTTTATTCTTTGATCCCAGTGCCCAGTATTGCAGACGCTTTCAAACCTCACCTGACCCAGAAGTTTTTATCTGCAAAGCTGAACAAGTAGGAGATAGGAGACAGGTGCTGCCAAACATGCTCAAGATTGATGCTCTTCAGTGGTACAATATTTTGTTGGTTTGCGCTTTTATTTAGGAGGATAAAACTAATCCTCTTCTATTGCAATCTTATTACCTGACTCAAAATCTCAGTCTTACAGGCATCTTTCTGGCAAAAACATGACGCTTTCTCAAGCTGTAAATGTTATTTGTCGGGCTCTGTTCTTTGACACAAAGTCATGTTTTCCTCTAACAGCTCAGATGGGAAAATTAACACTGACAACAGCCTCTGAGTCTGTCTCTGAAGGCACCTGCCTTAATAATATCTTGCAAAGTAGTCGAAGGTGTGGCTGATAAAAATTATCTTTTAGCACAGTCCTGTGGAGGCTGAAAGCGGTGTCTGTCACTGCAGGTAGTTTAGATCATCTTTCCAGCTCAACAAAAGGAGTTTATTGACTCTGACAGAGTTATCAGCATAAGCAGTTCAGAAGCAGAGAAATAAATGACATGCTTTTGTGTGTTTCCACAGAACTATCAGTTCCATTGGTAAATATTCATAAATGATTATATTCTCCTACCTTTGCAAAGGGGGAACGTGTCTCACATATCCCATTTATAACCTATTTTTAGATCTGATCAGAATTAATACAGGTACGTATCTTTATAATATTCTCCGAAGGAGTAAATTTCCCGTAGCACTCAGCATTACGGTGCTGTATGCACATCTCCCATCGGGCCGTTGCACTTTGGTAGTGCTCCTCAGCAGCATTTGGAGCAGGAAGGACAGCTGCCCTGCGGTGCTGCTGGGGGTTTGGCTGCAGGCAGGGAGGAGGGCTTTGGAAAGCATGAGAAACACAGAAGTGCTCCCTTTGTCCGGGTGAAAAAAAAAAAAGGCTATAGAAACACTATCGGAAGCCAATAACTTTATACTGTACTGTAAACTTTTACTGTGAGAAATCCTGACTTTGCTGAAACCAGCAGGTGCTTTCCCCATAACTCTGCAGGAGCAGGATTTCAGCCACAGAGCGCAGTGCTGCTCTGGTCTGTAGGGGTGGAAGTTGAGAGTGGAGTTCACCATTAAGCTGTCTTAAAAAGGAGCAGTGTGTGTTTTGTGCCACATTCTGTCGAGTTTTTTCCTTGCTTGGCTTTGCACGGTTTGCATTTGCTGTCCAGAGGGCAAAGTTAGGAAGTGTAAGGGCTGCCCTACATCATTAGACAAAACTACCAAGTGCAAACACCTGCGTTACTTTCCCCTTGTGCTGGGAAGTGTGGTTTCAAAGTCAGTGTGAGAGAGACCTTTCATTATTTACCCAATGCACCGTATGAAAATGTGCCCAACTCTCAGATATGTGATTCAATCTTTGCATTTGCTCGAGAGGAGAGTGCCAAGAGCAATGGTGCGTACTGACTTTGCCAACTAATCTTTACATCATTTTGTGGGTTTTGGAGTGATCAGTACGAAAAGCACCTCATCCTTTCTGGGATTCGCTCGGTAGAGCCTGCTTCACTGAAATTAATGGGGATTATTCTACTGACTGGAAATGGAGTCAGAATTTTCCAGCTCTGTACTGTGCAGGCAGCATCCATCTAATACAGCTGCTTTCTCTACATTGGTTGCGCTTAGAATTTTCACGTCTCTATCAAGAAAAAAATCCAAGAGCCCATTGGTGTCAATCTAATATATCTGCAGAACAACAACATGAACATATTTTATCTACTCAAACTCTTACAAACCATCTTAGGCTATAAAAATGCCAGGTCGTTTCCCCTTTGGTCTGAGCTGATTTCCTCTTGCTATGCCATTATCTCACCCAAGAGCTGTCTTTATTATTCTTCCTATCAGATACATTTTCTATTCTCACCACAAAAAAAATAAAATAAAAAAAAGATGAACTGAAAGCCCACACCTCTGGTAGCAGTTAGTACTTGAAATCCTTATAAGCTAAATGGACTTCTGCTTGAAGAAAACCCCTCTTCAAATCCCAGTGTGCTCTGGGGAACTGGCAAGGTCGTACTTTTCTTCCTATTAAATCCTTCTGGGAACTTCAAAGCAATCCTAGTTAAAAGAATCCATTATAGTGGATATTTGTAATTGTTACTTATGGCCCTGGCACTACTCGGTACGATATTTTGCCAGTCCCCTGGGCACAAGGCTCACTTCAAGTGGAGCTATATAATCCACTCCACCAGCTATGCAGTCTGAGTTTGCCTAGGGGCTGTATAATACACAGGGTAAATATCAATTTCTAAAAGGGCTAATAAGAAAAAAGCCTTGAAGGAAAAATGTAGGCCTGGTCAGAATGCGACACATCTAGATGTGAAATATATTTGTGTAAACAGGAAAGTGAACACCTTTCATATAGAAATATGCATGCAGCATTTACCCAACCCTGCTGTGTACATTACGTTTGTATGCATATGCATAAGTGTAATTATTCTAATAATTTGAAGTAATTGTTTCATTATTAATTGCATTCTGAAAGCAGCAGAGGTGAACCAGGTGAATCCACTTTATCAAACGTATGTAAAGCAGCACTGAAGTGCAAGATTGCTTGGGCTATTCTTCTGATTGTGCTCTGCTGACATTAATCACTTATTCATCATTCCTGGGCATTAGTGCTCACCTTGTGATTTCCTTTGGACATAGGAGCTCATAAACATTATCACCATTCTGCAGATTGGAAGTAAGACTGGAGTGGTATTGGTGATGCAGCTGGGTAGGCTGGCTGGACGTCTGGCTTCCAGCATCCTGCTGGAGCTGAGCCAGAATTGAAGCTGGCCTTGTCCTTCTGAATTACTGTGGGGGAGGCTTGTTTGGTGGCTTTTGTGTTGGTTGTTTTTGAAGCATTTGAGGTTCTTGTGACATCTCCTTAGTACTGTGCTATGTGGTTACACAAGGTAAAATTTATTGACATTGTCCAATCTGACCTGTGATGGTTTCAGACAGCGTTAGGATTTTCTTCACCACTTCCAATCCCATCAGGTGAACTCTCAGCACTGAATTCCATGCTTGCATGTATTCCTAGCAGCAACAGGTGAGTGAATTTCAACCGTGGGATACTTGAAAAAGCTACTTCATTTTGCTTCCCAAGAGACGGTGATCTCATTTTTGTATTCCTCACCCAGCTGGGTTCTGCTCAAAGCACTCAGACCAACCCTGGCTTGTTGGTGGGGTGCCTGGAGCGGATGTGTCTGCAGGTACCCACATTGTGATCCTTCAGCATCTTGAAGGACACAGTGAGTGGCTTCAGGAGCAGTAGTTTTATTATTGTCACCTATCAGCTACTCAATTAACTTAAAGAATTTTGTTCCAGAAACTTTATTCCATGTTTTTACACAGTTTTTGTGCATGTGGGTTTGGGTTGGTTTTCCTTCCCAAGCTGTTTGCTTTATATGGATACATGAGAAAAAGAAAACGGCAAGACTTCCATCTTCCTGACTACATAAATGTGTTTTCTCTCTCCCTGCTAGCAGGAGTCTCACAGATAACACTTTCTATGTGAAGCAGCAGGAACACCTCCTCTGCATGCCAACCTGCTGCAGACAGCCCTGCCTCCTCTGCAGAGCGGTGTGCAGGCAGGGCTGAGGAGGGCAATTTTTCCAGCCTTGTTTTGCATGCATCTTCCAACCTAATGTGCCTCAGCAAAGCCAAATCAAATACCATAATGGCACCAGAAAGTGTTTGTTAGCAAAACTCATCTTTCAAAGAACATCTGATGGAAATATTTAAATTACCTTTGGCAGACTTTAAAGCTTTTCCCAACACTAGTGCATTTTATTATTTATTATTTATTACCATTATCTCCTGGCACCCTGCAGCACTTCCAATCAAATGAATAAAACTTGAGAAGAGATTAGCATTGAACAGAACTCTAAATTCTTAAAAGAGAGGACCAGAGCCCAGGCAAAAGCATCCCCTCAGGGCTGCCCTCCGGCTGAGCACCACCTCCCCAGGGCTGCTCTCATTGCTGGCCACTCAGGCTGCAAAGGCAAACATCACTTCAGCACACAGGTGGATTTTAGTGTTATCTCTACAGGAGGGTCTGAGATGAATGCCTCCAAAGCTGCATCCATCCAGGAAACTGTTCATTAGCATAGTAAATGAAGAAAACGCAGCTTCTGCAACAATCTGATGACCTCCAAAATGGAACTCTTTCACCCACAGATAACCCATAGCAAACTTTGGGGTGTTCCTCCAGAAATGGCCCTGAATGCCCAGGCTGAGGTTTCTGGAGCATCAGTACAGTGCGAGTGAAGGTTTCAGTTTGGTGCTGGAGAAGGAATTGGTGCAGATGAAGAGCCCTTCTTGTTCTGCATTCCCAGTGACTTTTCTCTGGAGAAGACCACCCTAGGCAGGTGAGCTGCCCTGCTTTTAGGAAAACAAAGGGCAGTGGCATTGCAGGGCCCTCTGGCCACACTCAGCAGGCCCTGCCGTGCCTGGGACGTTACCTGTGCAGCACGGTGCGGTGCTGCTCGGCACATGGCAATATGGGAACGCTCCTTTACGTTACAAGCAACAGCTGCTGGCAGTGCGGGTGTCTCAGGGCCCACACAATCCAGGGGGAGAGGGGATGGTTGCTAAGCAACTTGGCTCTATTTCCATTTCTGCCATTTCAGCTCCTTCTCAGCTTTGTGCTCCGTGTCTGCGGCTGCTTAATTTGATCCTATTTGCAGTGACAGTGTAAGGTCTTGTGCCTTGGATAACGATTCACACAAAACGTACCGATTGTCACACTTAAAAAACACATTTGGGTTTGGAGCTGGTGAAAGTGAAATGGGAAGCCGGGTTCACTGCCTTCTGGACAGCGCCCGCGGGCCCTCACCTCGGCATCCCGGGGCCATCATCCCTCTGTCCTCTCTGATGGCACTTAATGAACTAATTACACTGTTCGGAGATTCCTGCTCTTCTGGAGGATCAGCCAGCCCCAGGCCTCTCTCTCTGGCTGCCACTCCGTGTATTTTTACTGCTGCTGTCACACGCAGCACATCCTTCATTAATGTCTGAGCTCATGTTTCCTAAGAGTTCCTTAGCTTGAATTAGGAGAGGGTGAAGCAGCTACATGAGGGCTGTATGAAATCAGCAGTGTTACCAATGAATGATACCCAATAGAACTGAAGTGATCTTTTTTAGTAGAAGTTTGCATTTATCCCAAAGAGATGGGGATGAAGAGGAGTTTCCAGGGATTGTGGATCCTGCTGGGTAACACTGCAGAGGCAGAGCTGCCCTGCCTGGTGTGCAGCATCTCCAGGCAGTTCTTGTCCTGGTTGCTTGCAGAACTTCACGGTGGCATCCCTCCCATTTCTGGCCAAAAGAAGGAAGAAAACTGATTTCCAAAAGCAAAGCAGGGGGATAAAATCTTACTAAGGAATTTAAAAATGAAAACCAACGAGAAAAAGCAAAGGCAAACTTAAAATATAATTGACACCACCCACTTTCATTCTGGTTTTGATTTTCCAGCATCTCATGGAGATTACAAGTTGTATATTAGTAATACATGCTGTAATGCACAGCATGTCACAAGAGCAGCTTAAGAAATACACGATGACTGTATAAATCTATACAGTTCTATTACATAATTGTTCTATTAATTTCCAAAGTGCATTTACTCTCCAAGCAGCCCTTGCTGGGATTTCTGCATAATGTGCAGAACCTGGAAGGCCATGCTCATCAGAATAGATATATACCGTGCATATATTAGAAAATAAATAAAAACTTGCATTCTTCTTAGTGTGCTGCTGTCAGGTATACTGCAACTCAGCAAGGCTTTTAAGTAGAACTAAAAGTTATTCATATGCTCAGCTGAGTGCTTTGCACACTGTAATGTTTTGCCACATATTTAACAGAAGCACTTCTCCACCATGCTTTGGGAGCTTTCCTGGAGGACAGCTGGCTGAAAAAGTCACACAGACAGAAAGAACACATTCCCATGGTATTTATTATCCGAGCAGGACTCTGTCTTCTCACTGGCCTGTCAGGTACGGCAGCGCTGAGCATGGGGTGGATGGTGGTCTCCTGTCAGGAGCTGGAGGGCTGGGGGGTGGCAATGCCATGCGGCATGGGATTATCATCTCCTCGATGGGCAGCACGCAGGGAAGGATCAGCCCTTGTCACCTTTGTACTTGTCACCAGGCTGCCATCAGGCCTTTAGGTACTGGGTAAGTTAGTGACTGAGAAAAAGAAACAATCTCTTTAGCAACTTCTCAATCCCTGTTGTAATTCTTGATCTGCTGACAAACCTCTTGGTGACTCAAACAGCACTGATATTTATGGTTGTGTTCAGTGCTGAACCGCTAATTGTTGCTGCCTTGCTGAGAGTGACAAGGACGTGTGACAGCTAAATGCGATGTCGTTTATGAGAAGGCTGTAAAGCAATTATGGAGAAACACTCTTTTAACTCATGTTATATCTGTAATTTAATATATTCGTATTCTATTATTAAAACATGAGGTTCTGAATAATCTGTGTAAAAGTCAGGCAGTTCAGGCTGCAGTTCAGAGACAAACAGCCCACCAACACAGGCAGTGAGCACGGGAGTTTTTTACAGAACGGTAGGTATGTCTGTTATAGATACACTGCCAACACGATAGTAGGGAACAGAACGGGAGAGATGTGAAAACATGATGTAACAATTTATGTACATTTAGATATTACATTTCAGTTTTGTCAGGTTTGGGCTGAGCATGTATTCAGCAAGTATTCAGGGCTGTTGCTCTCAGTTCCTGCTCATGTATTCCCTGGCTGAAGGCAGCAGTGTACGCAGCTCTGCTTTTCAGCACAGAGCCACAGAAGGGGCCACACGTGTCCATTTCCCTGTTGGATGGGCCAGAAGTGGAGTCTAATTACCAGCTGCTGCTTTACCTGGCATGGGTGGTACTGGTTTCCAGGCAAGCGTTAAGAAAATGTAAAAAGAGAAGTAAGCATGATCTGCCATGATGACTGCAAAGGAAATCAGAGCAGATCCAAGCTTGTAGCCATCACAGTGTCAGCTTTTGCTCACTGTTGGAAGTACTAAGACAATATTTCATATCTTTAATAGCCTGAGATGCCCGTAGGCTGTAATAAAATTCATCTTTTGCACTGTAAATCTCTCCTCTTTAAGCTTGGAAGAGTTAACAAATGTGCATAAAATTGAAGTGAAAGTGATTAAATATCACTCTGAGCAAGTATTGACAGATCTGCCTTGCTTTTGGATGCTCTGGGAGCTTCTTTCTTTGTGGCCTGTGCTCAAGATAATGAAAACCAGTCAAGTGACGAAACATACATCCAAAGAGGATTCTTCCTTCTGTGTATTTGTTTTTAATATTTTGTTGGCACTGGCAATACCGTCACTTCAATTCCTGTTATCCACTTATGGCAGGGGACGGGTCTAGGCTATCACTGCCCCCCAACTTGCTGGGGAGGCTGGACAGTAGCTGAAAAAGGAAGAGTTCTGATAAATTCTTGTGTTTTTAATAAATAGTGCTTATTTTCCATGTGCAGATAGACAGGTCTTCATTTCCATAAGTTGCAGTGAGTGTGAGCATGTTCTTCCCACTGGGTTGCTCAGCTGCAGCTGGTGTGAGGGCAGCCTGAAGTGAGTGCCTGCATGTGAAGAGGGTGGTGATGTGCTCCTGGAGAACGGGAAAGGCTATTGCATACAAGATACCAACAACCAACACATAACAATTGTAATTTAATATGTTAGCTCCTATGCAAGCATCGCTTGTTGGTATCTTGAATGCAGTTTCATCCTTAAAATCAGTGCCATGCCATGAAATGCCTGGGCTTTGTGGTGACTGAGGTGCCTCTTTTTGCTCCCAGCAGTCCAGCTGCTAGCAAATCATGTGTCAGTTCTATTTCAGACCTTATTGGAAAGTGTTGCTCTTGACTTCTTGCTCATTGAAAGTTTCTGATTACTTTCATATTGAGGGTAAGTGTAACGTTTGTAGAACTGCCCCTTCCTTCTGTCACAGTAATGTGTCATGGCACGTCCAGCATTCTATGCATCCCTGGAGCAAATCTTCACATCCTTTTGGAAGTGCAACAGCCTCCAGTGGTTTCCAGTGTAATGTGGACCAAACAATTTTCATTTAAGTGAAGCAAAGTTAAGACATAATATAGTGGGAGCTGAAGGACCCTGAGCTGTGCTGTGCTGTGCTTGACAAGCGTGTGAACCCTTACGTGAGGTGGTTACCTATGTGTGGGCCCCAGCCTGGAGACTGTTTCCAGTTTAGCTGCCCAGTCGGTATAGATGGCGTTGTATTCTTCCCCTGCTAGCATTGTTGCTATTTACCACAATTAGAGAAAGAAGACCCCTGTCACCAACAGGAACATGTAGCCTCTTGTAACAGGTCACCTTTTCTGAAAAGAAATTACAAGATACAAATTCTTCAAGAGGAAGTTCGGTTGCAAATAAGCAGTCAATCTGTGCCCAGAATGTTTCCTTTCTTCAGGGTAGCCTGTATTTAAGAATAGCTAACAGCCGACATTGCTCACAAGGCTTATTTGCTTATTTCTGAGCTCTGACCTCAGGAAATGGGCTTGCAGTTGGTGTGTGAGTCTCTGCACTGGAGGTGTGGTTCAGCACTGTGCATTCTGCATAGCACAGCTACTGGCTCACCTCCAGCACAGCTAAGTCAGTGGCCAGCAGAGGTTGACATAACTATATGTATATTAATTACCCTGTATATGTTACTCGTGAGAAGACAATCTGTTTTCAGTGTTGGAAAGCCATTGTCTATTAACATGAACAGCAGCATGGTGAATGAGATCTGTATCTGTTTCCCACTTAAAGAACAGGGCATGCTCATGTATCACGGATTAAAGCACGGTGAGTTCTGGTAATGCTGATGTTTCATTAGCATTCCTCATCTTCATGTAAATTAATTTCTTTGAGAAAAATCAAATCTGTACCTGGTGCTAATTGCCCAATGATAATGAAGAGCTGACACTCATTATCAAGGCAGACCATCGCACTCCTCATGTCTCTATATCAGAGCTTGTCTGGAAGGCGTACTTCAGCTGGGCTCTGAGTTACCGGCATCAGTGCAGGGGCAGCTGTGAAATGCAGCAGCTGTGTAACGAGAGATCTGATCTCTTCAGTCTTCAGAACAGTCTTAAGAATCAGGGAAGATCATCTTCGCTCTCCTAGAATTACCATGAAGCTTTTATTGATCATATTATCTGAATCATGGATGATACTTTTATCATGTCCATTTTTCTGTTGAAACAGGGCAGTTCCAGAAATAATTTTCTTGTCTAGGACAGAGATGGGTGGGGTTCACCTTTCCACAGAGAGGTTACAGGGGTACACACTATCAAAATAGTTCTTAGTTGAGTTCACTTGGCACTGGTGGTTCATTGTCACATTGAAAATGAGAGATGAGAGGCTGTGGTAGAATTTGTGAGAAAACTCACTCAGTAAGCAAAATTTCAGGGTTGCTGGATGGTAAAGTGAAAGCCCTGTAAGGGATGGAGGGGTGACGTTATATGAACCAGCCATGGGGAGTATCAAAATCTCTTTCTCTATTATAGGAACTCTGCTGCTATTTGAAATTGGAGCATGTAATGGATAAAGCTGAAGTAGATCACAAAATAATACATGTAATTACTTTGCAACCCGTTTCCTGATTACACATTTTTTTTCCAATTGCATTTTACCTCTCTTCAGCATTTAATAGTATACCATAGTTTATTGGATATTTGCTGTCTAGTCTCGCAGGATAATGAGTTTCATCCTCCCATGTGTTGAACACCTTCACGCCCCAGAGCAGTTAATAGGAATTGAAGATCAGCATTTTGCAGGATCAGGCCTTGACTGAGCAAACAGCACCGACTGTTGTGTAGAGCATGGTAGAACAGATAAATGGGGTTTCACAGTAATGCTATAAAGTAGGTTCTTTAGAAGAGGAGGAAGACCTTTTCTTCAGTCACTGAACATAGTTCAATACAAAACCCCAATAGCTCAGGGAATGTAGTCACATCCTCATTACAGAATCTGCATATAAACAGTGATGTGTTCATTAACGTGCCTGATGGAGAACATGCCATCCAAGTCCCTGAGCTGTCAGTGCTGCCAGGGTACTGCACCGTATTTTGCTCAGTATTTAGCTGCAAAACTCGCAACTTACTGACAGAAACATGTAGCATTGTTCACGATATAGGTACTGGCTGCTTTTACTAATGAATGTTTGCAAACAGACTTAATTTGAAGGCCATAATTAGGAAAGCTGGTGCCTTGACCCCCATGCTGAAAAAAAAATCCCAGAAGTCATAAATCTGGAACAGGAATCACTTTTTTTTCCCCACAAGAAAGTCAACTCCTAGCCCAGGAGATGCAGGAAGTTGGAGAGAATGTCGTCATTGTTGGAAAAAGCCCTGAAATCCCACATGGGATGTAGTTAAGGCATCTCAGCAGGTGCACAGCCCAAGGGAAGGGCTCACCACTGAGCACACCAATGAGGCTGTGCTGCTGCTGTGGCTCTGGTTGGCTCCGCGTTCCTGACCGGAGGAATAGAACAAGCCTTCTCACAGAGGCCTTTGCTGACCGCTCCGGTGACTGTTTCCCACTTGTCTTTCAGGCCCTGCTGCAAAAAAGAAGTACGTCAGTTATAACAACCTGGTTATCTAGCCCGCTCCGCCACGGGCACGAGGACGGAGAGGACTTCCACCTGCTGCGGGCACAGGCCTCCAGCCGGCCCCGCCATGAGCAGAGGCCAGGCCGCGCCGGGAGCTGCTGCCCAACGGCCACTCCGTGTGCCCGGCAAGGTCTGGGCGGTGAGGTGTGGGCATGGGGCCGCGGCCTGGCCCTGCTCCGCCATGGAGCTGCCGAGCTCACGGCACGGGAGGAGCGCTCCCCAGCACTGCGAGGACTCACAGGGGCTGTTCTGTCTTTCTATGTACTTCCAGACTGCAAGTTTTTGAACTTTCTGTACAGTTTGTGAGGATTTTTGCATATTGCCATCCATGTTGTTTCAAGGTCACTGTTTTTTTTTTTGTTTTGTTTTTTTGTTTTTGTTTTTGGGTTTTTTTTGAATGCACAGTTTCATTGAGGCCCTATTCTCTGAGACTTAGCACATTAAAACAAACAAAAAATCTAGGGATCTAAAAGACCTATGTACATGACCTGTATGATTGCTATTGTATCACCGCAATCCATATATTTTTTTTAACAAAACAAACAAACAAAAAAGAATTTAAAGACCAAAAACTGTGCTGGCGAGGTGAGCCCCCCCACGTCGATGGCTGCAGAGGACGCAGATGGGATTTTTGCTGAGTTTTAGTACAGGTCTTGATATTTGGAATGCATGCCAGTAATGTATTTTATGGTACATGTTAATAATTTATGTTTGATATTTGTATTTGTGTTCTATTTTGTTATTTTATTTAAGGTATCTGACTATTTTGCAATAATTTCAATAATGATCTTATGATATTTGGAAGGAAGAATATGGCTTTTCCATGTCTTGAGGTTTTTCTTTGTTGATGCCCCACCATGACTGACCAGTGTGGTAAGGACTTACAAAGCATGTATGTTTTATACTGTTTGTAATAAGTAATTTCGTTAATCTTGCTGCTTATGTGCCAATTTAGTGAAACCAATCTTTGCCGCGACCTCCTCCCTTCCTTTCCATTCTCTCGATCTTGTGATATTATCCAAGAATGTATCAATAAAGGGTTTTGGTTAACTTTTTTTTATTTACTCCAATAAATATATTTTTTCAGTTGTTCCCTCCCCCTCCCCCCCTTGTGACTACAGTTTATTTCGTGACATCGCTGGAGATCCCAACCCCTCGGGGCTCCATGTGGGCCAGCAGCACAGACCCATCACATCAGCCCTGGGGCATGAGCTGAAACCGGGGTGTGGGAGAAGAGTGGGAGGACACTGGGGAGGGAAGGAAGGAAGGAAAAACCAAATTACAGTGCTAAGTGACAGGACCTGGACTGAGTGCTGGAAGCTGATGCTCAGTCACACAGAGAGCCCACCTCACCTGTCTGTGTTTCACAGCTCGGGTGCTCCCTTCAGCTCTTGAGTCTTCTTGGCGACATTCAAGGATATTCTTTCCAACAGCCACTGAAATGCAGTTAAATCAACAAGTAATCAAAGTCAATTTAGAGGCAATTGTTGAGTGAACCGGGGATGGGAAAGGGAAAGCATTGCGACAAGAGGTGAGAGGAAGCTCATTCAGACTGCAGCACAGCACCTGGTGCTGTCTGTGGCACAGAAGTTGCTTTGGGTGCCATCTGACGATTGCTTTGCAATGCATTTAGCCTCCCATTTTCTCTAGACAACTTGATCAATTATACTGATGAAGTTAATCAGCATCAGAAGAGACTCTGACAGTTGTGGGACGGCCGCAGTGCATAGCGATGAAGACCTCAGTGGCAGAGCTGGACCAACTGCATGGGCAGCCCTGGGGGCTGGGGGTGTTGCTCAGCCTTCCATGGCTGTGCTAATATTCACAGGTACAGTCATGAATTACAGCAGACAAAAGATGACGTTTCATCCAAGTAAAGGCTTTGTTAGCAAGAAATGAATTATCAGCCCAACAAATAATGAAGACAGAGCAGCTCTGCAGTGTTATCCGTTTTCTCTACACAGACCATAAACACAAGGCTGTGGTAAGTGTGTAGCCATCAGACAGTGAGACTCCTAGTAAGACTCTCTACTTTTTTTCTGAATGGACAAAAGTTGGTCTGTTGGTTTCTTCCTTTTTTTTTTTTTTTTTTTTTTTGAAGTGATGGGATGGGGAGAAGGTAGAGGAATGGATGCTGTTGGATTGGGGTGCTGTGCATTGAAGGTGGTTCTGTTTTTCACTTCATTCTCCCAGCTCGTGTTGCATTAGATATAGCAGAAACCAAAACCAAGGTTAAGAGAGAGTCAGTCTCAAATGATTTGTCTGGCACGAATAGCTTTCCAGTAAACCAAGGAGGCTTTAACAGCCTGCCATGTTTCCCTTTGTCAGAGTCCTGCACAGAACATGCTATGCTGGCTTTGCTCTCTGCTATCAGCACCTTCTGTTGCAGCCCTGCTGTGCAGTCAGGCCCTGTGGACTCAGCTCCCTGCAGCACAACCTCCTTGTGCAGACCTGTCCTCATGCACCTCTACTGTACCGCATTTATTAATGAAGAACATGAATAGCCATGTAAGTATGCATGAATCTGCATCTAAAGATAACTATTTGTGTTACACACACAAATACAATTTAGAAAAATAAGCATTTATGCATGAATGTTGGTGTTCAATAATGTGAGTGCATTAGTTGGCTCCTGGGCCACCTCTCCCTCTCTGTATCCAACCTCTGGAGGGAATCACAGAGGTGAGAGAAGAGCTCTGGGGCTCTGGCACAGTGAAGGTGTGAAGCTGCAGTGTCTGCTTTTCCATCCCAGCAGTCACACTGTGCTATTACACCTGCACAGCACATTTTCAAACCAAAACTGAGTCCTTACCTCCCTTTGAGACCTGTATTTTACAAATGACTGTGCTTTGCAGCGGTGCAGCGTTACCTTTGTTTTCAGAGCATCTCTAGCAGTCCTACGCATGGACATGGTGTGGCTTGCTGTCCCCATCTGCTGCTGGCATGGGCGGTGTCGTGCACATGACAGCTGATGGCAACATGCAGTTTCATGAGAAAGAAGGACTTTATTTGGATAGGGAGAGCTGGTGGAGTTTCCCTCACAGAAGCCAGGATCTTGTGCCATTGGGCATGGCAAGACACACAGTAGAATAGTGCAGCACAGGTACAGACAGACAGACGCTGGAGGAACATGCATGCAGAGTAAGAAGGGATCATGTGCATGTGCATGCGAGCGGCCGTGCTGCAACATGGTTGTACTTACCTGAGCACACACACACACAGGAATAATGTTCCTCACTAATACTGTGATGTACATACCAGGAAAAAGGCCCACTAAAAAATTCCGGAGGGAATGGAGTGGGTTGGGGTTTTTTTTGTTTGGTTTTTTGTTTGTTGTTGTTGTTGTTGTTGTTGTTGTTGTTCTTTTTATGTCATTTATTACAGAGGCTGAATCTGGCCCCAGTTCTATGAGTGTGTTAATGCCATGTTTATTGTTCATAAATATTATTGCAGAGTTAAGCTTTCTGGACATGCTATGTGATGGATAATGACAATTATTTAGGCTGAGTCAGAGCTTAGTTTTCATCTGTGACATTAATTGCCTTTATATATAATTAAACGCACCATAATACAGCCATATACAGAATCTGTGCATCCACAGAAGTGCTAATCAAACGTTTTTATTAATTTCTAAGAGCTTTCTGTAAAGGCTTTGATACAGTTGAGTGTTTTCCAGTAAACAGTCTATTGGATAAGATGCTTAGCAGAATGTTTTGATAATTGCTCTTTGTGCTGGATATGCAATTAATACAATTAATGCCGAGTGAGGGCGGGGGGAGCGGCACTGCCTCCCTGCTGCTCTGCATGCCAGGATCCCCACAGCAGTGCTGCCCAGCCTAGCGCCGCTCCCAAGAGGCACATTTGGGTTTGGAGTGCCCTGACGGAGGTGTGCGGGGTGGTAAAGAAGGGATTGGGCAGCAGCATCCTGAGCCGTTCCTCTGCTCTCTGTTGCACACCTACAAGTGCAGGTTCCTGCAAGCAATTTTAAACCTACCACGTGGGTGTGATGCAAGTAAAAAACACCCATGTTTTTTGGTCTGAAGAATTACAAGCGGTGCAGTGAGGGGCGGTTGGATGTCAGTGAGCAGATGATGGCAGAAAAGGATGGTAAACTGTGTATGCTACTGCCTGCATACGTCACATTTGGATGGCTCTGAGTATTATGAAGTAATAGAATGAAATAGAAAAGTAGCCATTTTTTCACAAGGATATGAAGCATGTGCTTGACATTTCTCACAAAGACACTGTTCTGATGGGTATTTCTGAACACATATCCATTCTCATTTCCAGACTGGGCCGATCAGGGTGTGCACACCAAGGCAGGCACCCAGGGGGGCTGAGTCCAGGATGCTCATGCCCAACGTCTCACATTTTTTGGTTGAATCTTGAACAGAGCTTTATTCAGTGAGAGGAGGAGAATGGTTTTTAAGCCAAGGCTTTCATGTGATGGAGTGTTGCCCTAACAAACAGGGTTGGATCCCAGGGCAGTGGGTGGCAGCAAGCCGTACTGCTCAACCTGCAGAACCCCAGCTGTCCCTCTCCCTGGCTGGTAGCTCTGCATCACAGGGCAGCTTGGCAGTGCTGTGTCTGACCCTGGGATCTACAGCACTGCAGCCGAGGGCACTGCCTCAGGCAAACTGCACAAAAATAGGGGATAAGATAAAAGTGCATGAATTACAAGGTGCATCTGAGCCCTGGCTGTGTAGGTAAGGGATGTTACAACCACAAAAGAAGCAAAAGGAGAGCATCTCGTGCCCTTTGGCTGCTGCTGGCCAGGCAGTGCTGTGCTGGGGTGTCCAGGCAGACCCAGGGCCTGGTGATGACAGGAGCACAGCCAGCCTGCAGCTGAGGGACACAGCTGTTTCATAAAAACAAGTTCAGGCCCGATTCTTGCCTGCATACTCATTTTACTCATTTTGCAGACAGAAAAATCATAGAGCAAATATTAATGGTTGTGATCTTAACCTAGCATTATTTAAAGCTAAAATGGTAAATGTTTACTTACAGCCAACAGGATTTTTACTCAGTACGGACCATTTATTTTGGGCCTCTGTTGGGACTTTCATGTGGGAATTTGGGGAGCGGGAGGGCACAGTGCTGAGCACATTGATGGAGAAGCCAGTGGTGGGAGGCCCCACTGCCACGGGTGGTGGGGACTGATTGGGTTTCTGTAACCACACTGTCAGGTTCTAGGTTTTAATTTGGGCAGGTGCTCAGGGCTTCAGCCCCAACGACCCAGGCTCAGTCCCTGCTGGCAGAAACACACCAAGGCTGCTGCTAAGCAGGCTGCTTTTATTCCTTGCCGGTTCTTTTACCACTCCAAAGGCTGAAAATCTTCCTTAATCTCAGGGACTTACCAAAAAAGAAAACTATATTTCTGTGACTTTTTGACATTAAACAATGGCATTAGCCCATGTTTTTCTTAAAACTTTCAGATCTGTAAGTATCAAGATCAAAAAACTGAGCTGCTCCTTGGACATCAGACACTCAGTGAGCATCCTACGGCCAGGAGCATCTGCAGCAGAAGTTCTAAGTCACAGCTTGTACCACTGATGGAGCACCTGATGGTAGGCAGGGCCAGCACAGGAGAACTCAGGTGCATGCAATGTACCTAAGTGATGGAAGGGGTGGGGCCAGGATCCACCCCTTGCCAGACCTCTTTTACCAGACCTCCACCACCTTCTTGCCAGACCTCCACTGGTGGTGGAGGCAAAGATATTTTGAGGAAGATCCCTGCCTATCTGAAGCCTTTTAAAGGTAAGAATTCTTTTTCTTCATTTCTGGAGCTGCTGCATTTGGGTTTGTCCTCGCTGCAACCAAAGACTTTGCTACTCTGCTATTATTGCTGTACTTTCCATCACATTATAACATTACACTTGATGAGCTCAGCCAGTTTTTTTTTAGGATGGATTATCAAAAGGTGTATTGGATGGTCAGTGGGACCACTAATACACCTGAAGAGGAACTCTTCTTCCCCCAATTTCCTGGGGGAAACTCTAGGGTTCCTGGGTTCCTTATGGATAAGTTCTGCATGAATTAGTTACGAATGGGAGCCTGTAAGGGATAATGGTCCCATTATTAAAACCCCTTCATAAATGGCTGACTTTTCAAATAAATTAGGACAAAATCTTTTGATAACTGAAGAAAGAGTAGTAGCAGGATCTGCTGTGGCACAGCTGCTGCTACTATTAACCCATATCATTCATCTGAGGAAGAATTAAAAGATGAAAACGAGCTTTTAAAAGGCCATATTAGACAAATGGAAAATAAAATTACATCTTTGACAGGGCAAACTGCCTCTCCTTCAAATGGAACTTCTCTGAAATTAAAACCCATATCATTAAAAAAGGAAGAAGACTTGGATGAGCAGGATCCTTGGATCCTGGTTGAATTCAAGAACAAAAAGAAGGCCAAGCAGACTAAAATCCAACTAGATTATCTGGGAACCTCAGATCCTCTAGAATTAAGGTGAGTAATAACTGAAAAGACCAAGAAAATCCAGGGTAGACCAGGAGGGTTGGCACCCAAAGGGTGGCCTAGTGCCCACACCACACTGCATGTAATGGTGTCCCATATGCAGCTACTGAACTTATGGATTTGTTGCAACAATTCAAACAAAGACCCTGAGAGAGCATACCAGCCTGACATTTGAGATTATGGGATGTGGGGGCTGAAAGTGTGGTAATTAATAGGCCTGAAATTTCCAAACTTGCATCCATTACCATGCATCCAGCCCTCAGAGGCAATGGTAATACATAATGATGAGAACCATTATCTAATTCAGTGGATAATGGCAGTGTGTAGAGTTACATGGCCAAACAACAGTTAAGTACTGATAAATACTGGCTTATGGACCTCTCAAATGAAGGACTTCAAAATCGTATCAGAACTAGGGATGAAGGAGGCTGTTTATGATGATGCATTAGAGAGTCCTGACCTAAGTTCTTGGCAGGAATGAGGGATCTCACACTACAGCAAGCCTCTCCCCACCAGTATGGCACACTGGTGTCCATACCAAACCCTTTAGTGGCCTCAGAGGCCATCATCCATCAAGCTGTTAAATTGGCAGCTGATCTGGAGCACCTTTAGAATAGGCACAATATCCAGATGTTGGAAGGGGCTGAGGTCCTCCCTGTAACTAAAACCAGGAGACCTGTACCACAGACTCCTCTATCAGGACCCATATGGGTATCCCAAAAGCAATCAATGAAAAAACAGGTATTGGCTGCCTACTCCATGTTACAAGTGGTGGAGCCAATAACTCAAACATCTGAAGTCATAGTTAAGACCACCTTACCAGTTCAGGGGAGGGTGAAAGATCTGACCCACTTTCCTAAGACAGGATGGCCCAAGCACAGACAGTGGCACCATGGGTTGCCTGTCTCAGCCAGAGTACTCTGTCCTTATCACCATTGAAAGAAGAACCACAGAAGGCCCCTTAATGAATGCTCTAATGGTATTCTTAAGGCTGCCCTGAAGACAGACTCTCAGTCCCTGTGGGGGCGGACAAAGAGACTTTATGAAACCCTGCAGGACTTGAATGAAAGCCCTAGAGATGGCAGACCCAGTGCCCTGAAGATGCTGCAGACCAAATTACAGGCACCAGTAACTGAGTAAGTCCCCCAAATTGGCAGTGAAAATAATCTTCTGCTCCTGAAAACATGGAATCTGGTACCTGTAAAATAGAATGGCCTGGGAAGGTACAAGTAGGACCAAAGTGGTATGACCTACTTGCACCTTGGGGGAGATTACGGAGGCTGAGGGATCAGTAGTCCCCCCCCAGTGATAGGTATGTGGCCTGCAGACATCATGGTCAACACTGGTTTTCACTGCTAAGGGGACCTTAATCATGTCCCTATGGCAAATCAGGACCCTATCCGCCCCCCCCCCACCCTTCAACCCTTTGGTACCCAATATAGTTATGCAGCCTCAGATATCCGGCCAAAGGATATGGTACAGACAGCTTGGACATGCCTCAGTGCAAGCCAAAGTGCTGACCCAGGACAGGAACACAGCCTGTATCTTTCTGTGGAGGGCAGACCTACCCCTTCTGGTACCTCTGAAACATCTATGCTACTCCCTGTAAGTTCACAGAGTCACCAGGAGGAGCAACGTGACATCAAGATGCTCCTACAGCTGGGAGCATCCTACAGTCAGCAGCATCCTATAACCAGTGTCCTACAGCCTGTAACATCCTACAGTGTGCCCAGCCTAAGCACCAGGCAGGCTGTGAGCAGCTCCAGGCAGTCAGCATTGTCCTAAAACTTCTCTGGCTAGCAGTAAACAGCAGTTTGCCTCAAATTAACCAGCAATAATTTAAAGGTCTTCATCTAAGCATGTTTTATTGAGGCTGTGACTTCCTTTAAATGTTTTTTACAGGTTGACTCAAGCTGTCGAAAATGTGTTAGTCAAAGTGGAAAAAATAAACCCTTTAGGGTACATGTGGGCAGTGCTTAGCAAGGGATGAATTTATGCACTGTAGTACCATATGGAAAAGCATAAACACGCGTTTTGCCCATAGATAAGTGACTCAGTGTTAACTTTTTTGTTCTGTTCATGAAATTTCAAGATAGGAGGATCTCGAGGAAGCTTACCAGCTAATTCCTATTAATAGAATAAAACCAAACAGGAGAAAGTATGGAAAGCAAACAGAAGAGCCTTCCCTTGTCATAGTCCCCGAGCTTCAGCAGGAGCTTACCAGCCTGCCACTGGGATGCAAAGCAGAAAGCTACTCTAAGGACAGTGCCTTGTAAGTGCATTGCAGAGAAGAGGCAAGCTGCTTTTAGTAGAGGTGAGCTCTTTATAAAGACTATTTCATTTAGTACAGAATGTATTTGTCTGTTGTCTTTCATTTACAAACACAAGAGATGTACCTTATTGAAATAACTTACCAAAATGTGACTTCTTGTGCCAGTTACTTCTTCAGAAGTGCAATTAGTTTTATATGTAATTCATCTCATAGAACTTATACAATGTGAATAACATGTGGACTATTGATGCTATTCAGCGAGCAAATGGGTTTTCTTGGCAGCCTAATGGTCTGTGCAAAATGTATTTGAGTAGCTTTAGCTATTTTTCTGAACCCATTAGCTGCTATGAAAATCTTTAGTTAACCTAATCTTCTTATTCCATCCATCACTAAGTGTCATCTGCTCCATCCCATGGCATTCGGCAGGCCCTGGCTGTTACTTACAGCCCTGACCCAGCCCCACACTGACACTGTCTATTCCTTGGGCAAGGACAGAGACCAGGCATGTTCCTTCCTAGCTCTGAGGTCTTGGAAGGGGTAGATCTTGACATTTAGCTGACTACTATGAAGCTCAGTGAGGCTGGTAACAGATGATTTGCAATGTATTATCATGGGAAGGGTCAGCAAATCAGGCCCCAGCAGCATGTCCCAGAGCCCTGCATGGCCAGCAGTACCCAAAGGGGTTATAAATGAGGATTGCCTGACACTTGGGGCTGGTTATCCACATCTTGCAATTAGTCCTAAAGTACGGTAATTAGGCCATGGTACATGAATCAGCCTTTTGTTTATGGTCTGTTAGGCAATAATTGTGTTTTCTGCCATGTGATTGGCTTGGGACAATTTTCTATGTAATGCCAACTATTGTCCCCTGGATGAAGCATTCCTGGCAAGATAATGGCTGCTCCTGAGGCCATCCTCACAGCCCTGACCTGAGCTGCACACAGACCCTGCCCCACCTTGCCAGGGGCTCTGCAAGAATTACTCCATTTGGTGTTGTCTTCTTCTTTTCTCACAGTTGTCCCATATGAGATGCCAGGAAGGTTTTGGTGTGTACAGTAACATGGATCACCCTGACTGCAGTTGCCAAATGTCTTTCCTTCCACCCTACTGAAATAACTTGTAAGCACTGGGCTCTGTTGGGTCTTATCACAGGCTTTTGTCCCAGCCAAAGAGTTATTAGATCCAGCAAAGGACTGCAGCTCTTTCTCCACACCACAAGCTTTTATTGTGTTGTTGAATGTTCTGAACAGCATCTCACACAACAGTGAGCATCACATACATTTCAATGAGCCCCTTCAAGGAAGAAATTAACTTAATCTGTGCTGAATGTATATCTCAATCTATTGCTTTTTAACTTATAAAAATGACCACCTCCTACTATATTAAATAGTAAGATAAGAGAGGCTTGCACTAACTTTTCTGCTGCTATAATCCTGTATCTGCTCTCTCACATGTGGCCTCAGAACAGATAAATTATACAGCATGTGCCTTTCCCTGCTGCCAGAAAAGAGGGCTGGAGAATGGTCAGAGATTACTGGATGTCAAAAGCCAGGCAGCAGGGCTTTGTGAAAAAGCAGGGGTACTTTGGGCCTTTTCATACCTTCTGTTTGGTGCTTCCAGGCTGCCTCCAGGTGCCCACCACTGTGGGGACAAGCAGTCAGCATCACCAAAAGCTGGAGAAGTGGACCTCAGCCATAAATAAAGCTTAATGCATTATTGATGTGGAGAGACTAAAAGGAGCTACAAGGAAGGAAAAGACAACAGGATTGGCTGTAGAGAATAGAGGAAGTTACATGAATGTTATACAGACCAACACACCCTGTTTTGAGGGGATCACACCTGAGCCAGTGGCTGCTACTCTTGTAGCATACACTGCATGCATCACTTGTAGTGACTGCACTCAAGGAATGGCTGTACACGTCACAGAATACATTTCCTACAAGTGCATTGGTCTTACCTACGTCTGCTTGCCCACTTATTTGGTGACGTTGGTCCCAACATGCTAATCGCTACTGCAGAAGCTTTCCCTGTCCTAAAAATACTTCTCAGTTTCATCTCTTGTGTGAACACTGGAAGACAGTGTCTGCTGATTAAGTAAGCAAATGGTGATGTGCCTTCAAGAAAACATGATTCAAAACTACAGCAAATATATATATCTATAGGATTCACAAGGAGAAGGAGGAACACATGAATGACAAGGAAATGTGTGTGTATGGGGCATTTGGCTCACACAGCTCTGTACCCACCGCTTTAATACACCTGATGTATTACGCTGTCTTGTTAAGGGTGAGAAGATGAATGATGTCCACTACACTGGCAAAGCCACGAGGGTACCCAAAGCAGAGAGGAGCAATGCAGTGTGCAGCAGCCATACACATGGGCGTAGGCTCCGTGGTTCACACAGGGAGCACACCACAGGCAGTACAAGGACCCTTCTTACCCTTAGCCTTCCATTATTCAGGAATGCTCTAGATTTCTTACCATGAAAGCAGTTGCTCAGTGTAAAGCTAGACCCAAGTTGGCAAAAACCCCACTTTCTCTCCGTGCAGCTTGTAGTTACCTCCATCCACATTCATCCCACTCCACCACTTTTACCTCCTCTGCTACAGACACATCAGCCTCTCTAGCTCAGCAATCAAGCATACAGAGTTGACAAGCAAACAAGGGGGTATCTCAACTCTTTCAGAGGCATTACTGTAACTCTCTAAGACCAATTGAACCTTGCCCTCCTCCACTTGTGTTTCCCTTTCCCCTTTAATTAGTGTGTTTTATAAAGCAAGTTTTTCCTATGTATGGAGAGGGTTTAGATGTCATCAGCATCACCTGCCTCCAGAGACCTGTTCCAAGCACGCTTCCCTGGAGGCACTGTGCACAGAGTCACTCATCAGCACTGTTTGCTGGGAGTCACAGAAACCAACAGACTGAGTGAAACCTGACAGACTGAGGAAGCAAAACTCAGGGTAATTGAGGAATAAATAGAAAGAACTTCTCAGAAATTGTTCATTGTGTAGAACGTCTCTCATCTGAAACCTTCAGGAAACAGGAAATAGTGAATAATGAAATAACCCAGAACTGCTGATTCTTCTCACTTAAAAAAAAAAAAGAAAGAAAGAAAGAAAGAAATATTCACTCAGAATAATCAAGGGTGACATACAGCTTGTAGACACTAGAGGGCAAGGATGCATATGGATGTACTGAGGAGGGCACGAGGCAGCGGGCACTGCGGTGGGGGAGGAAGGGCAGCGTGGCACACTCTGGGCTCTGGACTGAGCCTGCACAGATCCGTGTGGCTCCGAATGAGACTGCTTCTCCTGAAAGGCACGTATGATACACATGTCCATGTGGATGTATACACATACATGTATTTTCGTGTGCATGTGCACAGACTTCAGATGCTGTAGCCTCTCCCATGTTTCCTCACATAGCACGGAGTTCAAATGCCAGTGCAAGAAAGGACAGGGTGTTGCATTCTAGCCTCAGACAATTCATGAAATAAAACAAATAAGCCTTATAAGTCTGATGAAGAAGTTTCATATCCCCAAGAGACTGCAAAGAAAAAAATGCACAAACATTTTCTTTCCTGTAACATTAAGAAGATTCTTTGTATGTCCCATATGCAACTTCACCATAGGACTGCACAAACCCACCTCTGTCTGGCCCAAGCAGTGACCCACCTGGAGCATTAAAAAGCAGCAAAGGCTGAGAGGAGAAGGAAAGCTGCTCTGCAACACACGCAAGGCACAAACGCTGAATTCCACCCAGCAGATGAAGTCCTGATTGCTACAGTCACACACAGACACGAGTCTTCTTCATACAGCCTTGTCTTCCCAGTGCCTGAGGGCAAACTGGAAATAATGCCATCACACCTTTAAGGACAGAACCTGTGATACTGTCATAAAATCACGCCTATCCCACTGCTACAGAACTATACACATAGCTGTTATTCACTGCACAGCTCTTGGAGCTACACTCCGTCCCATGGGAGCACCAGCTCAACTGAACTTGTTCTGTACTCCCATGTTTCAGCTGTCGTCCACACAGCACCCTCCTGATCCAACCTGCTAACCTCCGCCCTGTGTGCCAGCTGTGTCAGTGGATATTTCCAACCAAGGGAATTTGGTAACAGAAGCACATTTTTGCACTTGATGCAGGATGATAATATAACCACACACAAATATGGAACAGTTCCTAGGGATAAGGCAGAAGTTTCAGAACCCATTCTGTACATAGGAAGGATAAAATAAAGACTGATGGAAAGGCAGAAAGTGGGGTCAAAGATCCCCAACATGGGAAGGAAAAGTTAAATACACAAACATCCCTCAACTCAGTGATTAATGATTAACTTCCAGGTTTTCTGACACAGTGCTTTCTTAACCAGGTTTTTGAGGAGGATTCCTTCATCTGCCTGGGTTTTTTCCTTCTATTTACTTCACAGTCATTAAATATTGATGCTATTACGTTTTGTTTGCTTCACTTTCCTTAAGTGTTTATGCTATTATGCTCTCCTGGCATAAATATTTGTTTTATTAATATCTATTTAATTGAAGGATAAGAAGCGAAGTCAAAAATTAGAAATTACACTGCAATTGTAGAGGAAGAACAGCAATTAGCTCTGCCAAGGTGTTAACCTTTCAAAAATGACATGATTTGCCTATATGCTGCATCTGACGGGTTGTGCACCAACGGGTGGGAGCTGTTTTGAAGACATTTTCCCCATTCACATTTGATTTTCCTCCTCCCTCCTCCTGCTGTGCCTGGACACATGCTGCCAGGTTACATGGCACAGTGCAGCAGCAACTCTTAGCGCTATTCTATTCCATTCTACGCTGCTCTACTCTATCCCACCCCATCCTATTTTATCCCTATCCTTCCCCATTTATGCTCATGACACTCATCAGACCAACAGGAAAGGACCTGGATGGCTGCAGGTTTCATGTTTTAAGTCCACCAAGGTACCTCCCTCACCCACAAGCAAACAAAAATAACATACAGGTAACTTACTCTGTATTTTCTTTATCATTCTACTGAATAATGACATACTGGTTTACACCAAAGCAGTTCATGGTAACAGTTCCAATCCTGAGACTATTCTATGTCAAATGACATCAGCACAGAGCTCAGCCAGCTAAAGGTATTCACTCTGCTCTGGGTATGCTGTCCTCTGCATATTTAAGCGAGGAAGTAGTAACATTTCTATTCCTGACACCTGTCACACAATTTAAGATCTATAATTACTGGGTGTTACACACATTATATGCAATTTTGCAGGCTCAGTTATCAACGCAGTCTGCAGCACAGAAGTGTGTGTGCGCAATGTCGAAGTGAAATAAAAATACACCACATACTTTTGCCATAGAGCTCAAGATGAATTAGAATGGAAATTATATACATCTGAAATGCCCCATGCATTTTTCTTAGCAGAAATGGTTAAAATAATTGCTATTTTGATGAACAATAACACATTCTCCCTTAAACTGATACCCAATATTTTTATGCCAGTACATATTTGACAGAACTGAAACCAGTAGTGTGTCAGAGCAAAGTGCTGGTTAGCCTTAGCAGCGCTATGGAAACAATGGAGTAAAGCTTCCAGTAACAGCACTCCTGCACTGCTTCCTGGTGCCAAACTTCCAAGAGTAAGGCATGAGAGACGCCAGCCCTGTGCAAAGCCTACACTTGTTCCCTGATGCACCGTGTGCTTCGGAAGCACCTTTCCCATCACAAATTCTATTATAATTTCAACAGATTTAATGCATCAAGAGCCCTTCATGAGTGTGCTGCCTTATCACTGAGTGGGGCTGCTGGATCCCACAGGATCCCCATGCCATGCATACCCATCACTGCAGCACATCGTCTGGGCCACAGCCAAGAGCTGCGGGAAGAACTAAACTCCTTGGCCATTTCCAATCCATAATTAATACACAACCTGCTGGTTTTAGACAAGAGTACTTAAAAACATTCGGGGCCTCAAGATTCAAGTACAAGTCACCAGGTGGGCTGCTGGTGTGATTTTTTTTCCTTTTGCCACAATGATGGATTTCTCTTTTTAAAGAAATGTATTGCATGATAGAGACAAATATTGACAGAGGAGATAAAAAGGGTTGTTATGATAATAGGTGTAATGGGATGTTGTTTATAAAACTATAGCCGGGAACAAAAATCTTTCCCTGCTGTGGAATATTGATCTCCTCAAGAAAGAAAGGAAATTAGCTTTCTTCTGTCTACTACAGCTATAGCTATGCCTTATACCAACAGTACATCTCATACCTCATTGGCACAGATGTGACACCCACGGATGAGCTGCTTTTTGATTTAAAATCTACATAGGGCAGTTGAGTGCTACAGATGAGGAACCCCATCCCTCTCTGCTCACCCCAGAGCACCCACCCACTGCCTGCCATGAGCCCACCGCTCCCTGCTGTGACCCATCACCAAAACGGAATTCCTTCAGTTGCCATGGAAACACCTTGACCAACAGCCTGAGAAGATTTCCACAAAAAGTAAAGTTCCATCCAAGCAAAACCCTGCAGCTCCTGCACTGGTTTGGTCAAGCCGATATTCTGCTCGCTCACCCGCTTCGCAGAAGGCAACCTTCCCAATTATCCTCCCGTGAGCCATTAGTACAAGTTATTTCTGCTATTATACTCATTTTCATTATGATTGATCTGCTGAGCAACGTTGAGCTGCAGAGAGAAAAAGTAATGAATGTCCCCAGGTTGGAGCTACACATTACTATATTTGTTTTGGGCTCTCTATTTCTATTCAAAAATGGTCTGACATCGGTATCCTACTCATTTTATGCCTGCAAATTAACCAGTTCCCACTGCCATCCTCAACTGTTGGGGCTGCTCCTTGGGCATTTCATTCTTTAATACCCAGGAGCCAAAATCATGGCAACACTGATAATTAATGAAGAGAGATTAGTAATCCAACAGCTACTTGATCAGAAAAATAAGGGAATTAAATGGTAAAACTGATTGGGAAGCTCCTGGTTCTGTGCATGGTGTTGGCTCTGTGTTTGTGCATATACCTGTTGGACTACAAACACTGAATATTTCTTCCAGTATACATGAAAGCTTCTGTAACTCTGTAACACAATAGAAAGAGCAGAAACAGCAGTGAACCTGTGAAGTCCCAGGCTGCAGCAAACAAGAATGCTCAAATGCAGCAGCTGTGGACACAAAAACAAAGGATAAAACCTGCCTACCTTTAGAAGACCTCAGGTACACAGAGATCTCCAGCAAGACACCCTCACCCTCACTGCCAGCCCTTAAATGAGGGCTAGGGGGGCGTGGATCCTGGCCCCACCCCTTCCATCACTCGGGTACATTGCATGCACCTGAGCTCCCCTGGGCTGGCCCTGCCTTCCACCAGGTGCTCAGTCACTGCTTCAGGCCATGACTCAGCGTTTCTGCTATTTTTTGATTGATTTTTTTTTCATTGCACTCAGTGTAGTAAAAATCTAGAAGCCATTAAATATCTGTAAAACAACTGTATTTCCTCTGGTTTTGGAACAGGGTGAAACAGATAGCATACGGTCACTGATAAGCCCACAGTCCTTCATGCATCTAGTGCAATTTCACAGTAAAAGATGTTGCCATTGGTGAAATCATTCTCTGAGGCAGATTATTTTGGTCACTCAAAGATTTAGAAGGGGTAGCAAAGATTTAGGCTGATTCACATAAAGCAAATCAATAGATATGTGAATACAAAGACAAGGAGTACTACAGCACGGTAAAGTTAAGGCAGCGAGAGCGCTCCATCTGGAGCGAAGCACAGTGCACAGACATGTAGTACTCCTCCATCCTAGGGCCGTTCTTCGTAAATAGAGTAAATTGCATCAAGATTAAACTCAGAAGAAAAACAAATGTGTCCGTAGTGTGAAATTCAACTTGGTTTTACCTACAGAGTCACATTTCTCACCTCTATCAAAACAATACAAATTTTGTTACAGGCACTGCCACCTCTGAAATTGTGTTTTCACTTAATCATTCCTACTGCTCAGTGGCAGCAATAGGGAAAAGTTGGTTTTGTATATATTTTGGTTGCTTTTCTATCTCATATTTGGAAACTGTTAAGTTTCCAGTGAACAGTACATAACCACAGTAAAATAACAGGGATAGCAGCAAGGAGCTGGATCAATACCTGCTTCTGAGATTACCGCTGCAATAATCTTGCATTTGTTGAAAACTTCAACTGAAAAAAAAAGGAAGAGCAATGAAAACAGGAGAGCAAGAGGAAACTCTGCTCCAGGCGATCGGCTCAAATGAATGGAGACCTCAGAGTGCGAGGTATTAACGTCTGCAGCTTGCTTTGAGCATTCAAAATCATGCATCGAGAGAACAGGGCTAAAGACTGGGAATGCGCATAAGACCCCCACAGCAGGGACTTGGCAATGTGCTCACCTGAACTGAGGGTTTACGGCTTAAAACTACAGAGCTGGGCAAAGCCAGCACTCGTACCTGCAGTGCTGTGCTGCCGTCCGCCCCCAAGACGCTGCCCTACACACCACTCAGCTCTGTTAAGTCACTCTGTTGTGTCATTGTCCCACCCTCTAAGCAGTCAAGAAGTGTATCCAGCCATCTCGAATCTTGTTACATCGCTGTTAAATTACTACATTACATTGATGTTATGTCAATAAATACATTCTAGCTTCTCTCTTAGGAGCGTGATATAGTGCAGCTTGTTTTCCTCCAAGAATAACGAGAGCTGCAGCTCCGTAATTCAGGTTTGCCAGTTTTCTGTAAATGAATTCTCACCCAAAAAATAAAAGCCAAAAGGGAGGAAAGAGGAAAGGAGGGAGGGAGGGAGGGAGGTAGGCAGGCAGGCAGGAAGGAAGGAAGCATTAGTTAGGGACATGGAGGCACATCACAGGCGCTCTCTTTATGCATTCTCCAGGTGTAAATATCACAGTTCTCCAAACTGTCAGATTTATCCATATTTTGCCTCTGCTGCCATCAGTGCATCTGCCATCTCCAACACACACAGCTTTTAGCTGTCCGTTTTTTTGCTCTCATCTGGCTGCAGCCTTTAAGTACCCGCTTAACTTTGGTCGGAAGTTCCCATTTCAGTATGGATGTGATTCAGGCACAGAAAACAGATGCAGAAAAGTCAGTGTGAAATGCAGTGAATGCGCCCCACAAGCGGACAGCCGAGGTGCTTCCTCCACAGTGACTGAGCCACGTGTCCCCATGGCCAGCGCTGGGTGATGCCGCTCAGTGCTGCAATGGAGTCCGCCATGGCACGTAGCTGACTGGGGGAAGAAAATAAGCCACGGCTTCTTCTGCTGGGAATACAAAGCAGATGGTAATTGCGCCTGTTGCTGCCGTGCTGGAGCAGAAATCCCTTTCACTGAACCGGTGCTGTCAGCTACAAAAGATAAGTAGCTGTTCAGATTCTTGAAAGGATGGAGTTAATACCCTTTGGATTTAAATTGGTCTCTTTTTCATGAATATGTGTCCTATTTACTGCTCAACCTGCAGTATTAATACAGTGAATTATTTTAATTTCTGCAGAGTTGTTTACTTGTCCATTAAGTGAGACATTATGGCTATTACTGGATTGTTGCTGCATCAGAAATTCACTTCTAGCAGGCGGCATTAAGCCTTCTGTGCCGCCAAGCACACGCTCCCACTCCTGGAGTTCCTTCTATAACAGTTAGAAAAGAGGACTAAGTGCATCCTGCAGGTGCATTTATTTACAAATAAACAATAAAAGTATAACCAAAAGGAAACCTGCAGACCCCAAAGCAAGCCCTTCACTGATATGCACAGGAAACACAGTAAGGTCTGGTTTGTTTTCATCAAATATTCAGCAGCCTATGAAAATTTAAACTGGGAAAACAATGGAGGGAATACATTTTGTGCTTTCCCCGCTGCAGTACCGCAGGGAGCCCCACATCCAGCACTGCGTGCCCCCATCAGGCTGCAGCACGTGTGTGTTGGGAGCATCCACAGCTCAGCACTGGGCAATGCCTGTCCTGCCTGGGACACCTATTTGAAGACAGTGAGGAATGGCAAACCACGTGTCACCCCTCTGAAAGACAGCTCACTGCCATCAAGTCAGGGAGCAGAGCCTGGCTTCATGCCTGGGCATCCCACCAGGGCAGTGCAGGGACATGGGTGTCAGCCTAGAGCAGCTCTGTCATCATTATGGAAATACTGGAGGGTACAGCAGTGGTAGGTAACAGCTACAAGAAATGGAACACAAGGAAGAGGATGGGAAAAACTCCCTCTGGATATTCTCCTAACATAACTTCTGTTTCATCCAGGTATGGATCAACAGTTCTGTCCTCACCTGTTTGGCTGCTCCTGAAGACAGTGCTACAAATGGGCTCAGGTGAGGAACAAACCCACACACAGGGTGATGGTAAATGTTATGTCGATCTCCAAATCAGCAAACAATGACACCAATTCTCCAGGGGGCTGCTGAATCTTTCTTTGCAGATACAAAACAGGGACTACAGCTCTAAGATTATGCTGTGTCTGAGAGGAGGCAATTAAAACTGGGCCGCAGTGTTGGATTTTCAATATCTTGTTTAAATCTTGTAACAAAGTTCAATTAATGGTCTTGGAAAAGTTTTCTGAAATTTAATGCTGCTTCGCTGCAATACCTTTTATGACTTTTTCTGTTGCAAAGCTTTACTTCTTCCGTTTGAAGTCAGACAACATTATGGAAATATTATCTTTGTAAACGTGGGTGAAGTTGATGATGATATTGATTTCAGATAGCCTTCAAATTTCCACACCAGTCTGGAGGGATGGAGCAATGATTTCCAATGCCCTGCACGGCTCAGAGGGCTGTGAGCAGCTGGAGGTGCCTGCAGGACAGCGGTCTGTGCTGGCTGGGAGAGCAGTGGGTGCAGCAATGGGAGCTGAGCAGCCCCGCAGCTCCAGGACCAGCAGGTTGCAACTCTGCCCCAGCACTGCTCCTTCCTCCAAGGGCCCAAACAAACACAGCCCTCCAGAGCTGACAGCCCTGCTCCTGCACACAGAAACTCATTGACTTCCTAGCAATCAAAGCCAAGTCTTAAGACAGGAGAAAAGAAAAGTGCTTTTTCAGCTTTTACCACCCAATGTCGTGGTGGGTCCTTGATGAGGGACCAACACATTTCCTGCACCAAGAAACCTCCACAGGTGGGACCTGTGCAAACCTGAGCTCACACTGACAGAAATTAAGCTTTTGTTCTTGCTATGGGTGCGGGAGAGAGACATTCACTCTGAAAAAACCTTGCATTATATTTTGGGCTCTACTTCCCCAGTTACTCAGCACAGAGCATTTCTACACTGCAGCTCCATTATGTGGAAATCAGGAATAAGGTTTTTCTCTCCAGGACTCCACATTTACTCTGTGAATGTTTCCTGAGAATCTGACATGATCTGGGTTCTGATGTTTTTAAACAGCACCCAATTTGAGGAACCAATTTCTCCTGTGACGGCGGTGTGCGATGGAGCCAACAAGGCCAAAACCAAAGCAGGCTGCAGCCCAGTGCCTCCCAGCAGCAACTCAGGGCAGGGCAGCACTCAGAGCGGGTGGCTTCAACATGGGGCTCTGTAATTATCTGCAGCTCGAGACCCCAGGAGGCACTAAATGCTCCCATTACCACATGCCCTTTAGGTCTCAGCACGTACCTGCTCAGACAGGAGCACTGTGTGTCGTGATGCTTTTTGTTTCTTCGGGTATTTTAGCCTTGGTTTGTTAGCAAACAGCCAAGTCTCATACCCTAGGAACAGTGTTTCCCATGTTTAAAGCAGATACAGGGCCTCCAATCTCAAATTGCTCTAATAATTTATTCCAGTCTTGAAATCCCTGAGGTTATTTCAGAGAAAATGTATTTTAAGATGTTTGGCTCAAAAATGACAAGATAACAGACGATACATATTCATTCTCTCCCCCAAGATGGTGATGAGATGGAAGAAAATAAAGCAGAGCTCTCCCCTCCCCCAGAAGAGGGGACCCACGGCTTTATCTCCCCGACACCACCAGCACCTCGCTGCCATTTATCTTCAGGGTGTCTTTATGAAAGGGATTGTTTGCAGCTGGAGCTACAAGGCATGAAACAAACTGATAATGGAACTTTCTTTTGGAGCTTATTCCTCTTTGGTGGCATTTTTCTTTCTTTCCTTTATGAGCTGCTGACAGCCAAGCAGTCATTTCCTTTCTGTATTTTAGCACAAACAACAGATTAGTGTCACATTGTTTGCTTGAGGTTTTGCTTTCTGCTTGCAGGGGTGCTTGTTGGCATTTGGTGTATTCCAAACAAATAATGCGGTCATTCATAAAGATAACAAACTGAAACATCTTCCTGGCACACAGGATGCATAGCTTGCACATATCTCGAATACGGCGCAGCAGAACAGAGGCGGAGGTGAATAATGGGATTTGAAAGTGGAATCACGAGATGCATGGGCTGGGACTTTGTCTTCTGCAGGAGACATAACACCGCCTTTGGCACCGCGCACACAACAGTCTGCTGCGGTCTCATAATCAAGAAGACAGAAATCGAAATTATCAGCATAAATCACAGGCAGTAAATTATTAATTTTTAGAGTATGACCTCATGGAAAAAAATATCTTTTTTCCCTTCTTAACACCACAATATCTTTTTTTTAATATCCTTAGAAATATGCGCACTGCTCAGAACCATGACAGAACCATACTTCACAGCGGTTCCTCCCCTCTTCTGCCTCACATACCCCTCACACACAGCACTCTGTCCTTGCTGCCCCCAGCACTCTGCAGCCCTCCCTGCAGGCATCCATCCCATTCCCCCTGTGCCCTCACAGTGAACGCACTCAGCCAATTTCATTCTCTGCAGCTCGCCCAGCGCTCTTTGCCAGGCTTCGTGCTCCCTCCTCATCTCCATGGTGCACCAGCATGGCCCATACAGACCCATCCCCAGCTCTGGCTGCTACAGGGTCCCCAGCCCAGCACCGCTCCCTCCATGGCTCCTCATCACTGTGTCCTGGTGTGCTGTGAGCAGGAGCAGCATTGCTGGACTGACCACCTAACAAACAAGGACACTGCCTCTGGAAAGGATGAATGCTGGCTTAAAACCTCATGTTTTAATAAAAATCCTGCGAGTATAGCATTTTAGCACTAACTCAAAATGATAACATATTATTTCCTGGAGTTCTGTGAGCACACTGCCAGTAGAATGGCTTTGTGGGGTCAATGAAGTGAGCCCACACTGTTCGAGTGGTTAAATGCTACTTACTGCTAGCTAAGAGGCTTTGGCAAGACAGAAGATAGCAGGCAGAGAGGAACGCAGAGAATACAAACAAGCAGAGAGAGGAAGATTAATGACAGCAGAAGGGAAAGGGCAGGGATATGCAGCCCTGGGCTGGAAGAATTCAGGCAATGAGGTGGAAAGGAGCCCTTCCAGCTACAGCACAAACTGAAGCTCGGCTTCCTCCAGGGCTCCTGCCTCCTGCAGAGCTGCCTCCTCAGGAAGGGCTGGGACAAGTTGCTCTGCCTTGGGGGTGGCCCCACCAGCACGGCACAGCCCCCCTGGCTCCTTTCTCCTTGGGCACTGCTTTTCATACAATCATAGAATCATTTCAGTTGAAAAAGACTCCAAGATAACCAAGACCAAACCAACCCACCCCCACCTTGCCCACTGACCATGTCCCTTTGAGTCTGGTATGGAGCACTGCATACTGAAGGAGAGGAAATGCAGAGTGCCCATTAGCAACAACAAAGCTGCAGAACTCTTCTGGCCAGCACATGCTTTGCTTTAGTAAGAAAGCTCATCTTTAGGGCTCAGAGCCCTTCCTCTGTGCATTAGCGCTCGGTGTCTGTTAGCACTCGGCAGCAATACTCCCAAAGCTACATCGAGTCATTCAAGTGATGGGAAATTTGAGCAGTTGATTTGGGAAATGGATATTTCATTAACAGCACAACTCATGATGAATGGAAGATTTCCCAGCGCCTTCACTAGGAATACCAATGAGCTGTAAGTCCAATTGCCTGAGAAGTGGGGCAGGGCCACGTCCCTGTGCTGCTGCAGAGAGTTAACATGGAGGAGACCTGAGGATGCAAGCAGGCCATCAGCTACATCAGTGGATTGCAGCCTCTGTGCTGATGGGGACCTGAGGTCAGTTCTGGTGGCAGGCAAGGTCACCACATACACAGGCCAGAGCTCAAGATGGTGACTGCTAAGCAGCAGTGCACAGCATCACTTCCACGCACCTGATAGTGATTAAGAAGCAGTGCAATGCTTTGTTAACATGTGAGGAAGGGCTGCTGATGGCTGCAGCTGCACTGGAGCTCTCCGTTTGGATCAGTAGCCGTGCTTTAAGAGCAGATGTGCTTTTACAGTTGAGCATGCCGTGCTCCCAATATCCAAAATACTCCAGTTGGCTTGATTGATAGGGAATAAAAGTAAAGCAACTGCATTTAGCCATTTGCTGTATGTGTTCTTATTAAGCTCCAGATCAACTCATCCAAAACAGTGCTTTGGGCCGGTGCTTTTGGCACACTGATGCTGTGTACGTATGTGGTGATTTGAAGAAGATAAAGGAAAAAATATTTCTAAAGATCATGCAAAAAATAGTTGGAAATCACCACAACCAGCACAACTTCAAATTCAATTACCGTTTTCCTTCTGAAGTTGAGAAAAATAAATTAAAAATGAACATTCATCAATTTTCTCTGCATTAGAATTAGTAGCCATAGCGGACTTCCTTCAGAAGACTCAAACAACAGCCAGAAGTGGGGAGGTGGGAGCAGACCCCTCACCCCACACCCCCGCAGCCCCCAGGGCCATCTCAGCAGCTCCCGTGCCCCTGGGTGAAGCGGAGCAAGCAGGCATGGCGGGCACACGGAGCAGTGAGGTGGGAGCACAGGGTTGGCATCCCCGTGTTTCTTCGGAAAGGAGTTCACATCGTGCAGGCAGCGAATGCGTTGTTTGCAGTACAGAAGTTGCCATGGCAACTTGGTCAGAGCCTTTCAAAAATTCAACAGCAGTCATAGAAAACCTAAACATAAATGAGGGAAGTCCGTAAGCACCTCTAAGTTCAGCAGTGGCCAAACAAATTCCTTTCTTCTTCCCTGAGCTCCTCAGAACTCCCCGTGGCCAGCTGCTTGTCTCCCTGTACACGCTGCCTCCCTGCATGAGCTCCATTCCTGCTGCCCCATCCCTTCCCTGTAGCCAGGTCCACTCTGCCTCAGATGTAGGTGTCTGCACTTTGTTTTGGGGGTCTCCTAATTACCCAGAGAGCCACACAGTATTATAAAATACTGCAGACATTTATGCCTAGGTTATTTTTTAAATATCTGTGCTTCGCTCACAGGTGTCAGCCTGGGAGGGCTCCTTCTCTCCTGCTGCGCCATGCACCCCAGTGCTCGCAGAAAAGCTGGGATAAGGCTGTGCATGCATCTCTCTGCTACAGTTACATTCTGAAATGTGTAGCACACGCACAGTTCAAGGGTAGAAAGGTTTATCCTGCCTGTAGGACTGTGTGGAAGGAGGAGTAGCTCATAAGGTTACACTGCGATGATATATGGATTTTGTTATTGTGATTTCCAAAGTTATTTCAGTACAGCACAAACCAAGCACAGCACTGACAAAGGCAACTCATGGGCTTCAGACAGTGCCCCAGTTGCTACAGATGCAGTCCATGGCACACAGGCTTAAAGTGCATCAGATAGGAGAACTGCATTCAGTCACAGAGCCTCATCACTTCTATGGGAGGAGAGCTGCAGAACCAGATCCCCATGCCTGCTTTCCAAGGGAGCTTTCTCACCACCCCAAACCACGTCCCAGCATCCTCCCATGCAGGGGGTTGTTAGAGGGCTGCTCTCACGTTTGCTCTTCCTGATGGAAATAGCACTGACACAAACCCATGGGAACACAGCAGGTGCGGTCAGTGCAGGAAGTACAGAAAGACCTTTCAGCAACCATGGCACAGCCCTCAGTTACTGCTCACTCTGCTTATTATCGTAAATTCCTCATTTTATTATGCACTATGCAAGGAAAGATCAGCTCCCGAGGATACACCTAGAAAAAGGTAGAATTAATTAAAATCTATTACAATAAAACTGGCTAAAAGATCTTCAAAGCAACTGAGTAATTTTAAAGCACATAATAGAATCATCTGGGGAATAAAAACCTAATGTAGACTGTACGTTAAGTGTTGTCTTTTTCTATATGTGCCAATTGTAAACCAGAAGCAATGGGAGCATGGAGCCAGCAAGCCCCTGCCCAGCTCCCTCATGGTGCAGGATGTCCAGCACTGCGCCACTGCCACCACCATGTTGGGGCAGCCACCTCCAGCAGCACCGGGCTGCACACAGATGGATCAGGGAAACACTGCGCTGCCGCTTCCAATCTGCCCGAGAGCTCGGAGGAAAAGCAGAGGATATTTGCATGGGTAGAAATGCTGCAATATCAGAATAGTGATTTAAACTGTAATAATCAGCCCTAGAAAATCCGTACTGGGTTTCAGAGGCTTTTGCTATGTAGATGTTAGGTGTAATTAACCTTCCACTGAATGTAATGCTAGCAGGTATAAAGTGATACTGAAGAAAAGTATTAATAAAAAAAATTGCAGTTGTATTGCACTTTCCCCCCCAATGATTTCTAAGTTTCTTTAGAACCCAATTAAAAAATGAATTAAATCTAATTTAACTTCCGTTTAGGCCTTTCACTGCACACCCAATTAACATGTGGCACACACCCCAAGGAAACAGAAGTGAGCTGTTACAATAAGGGAGGAGCACAGAAGTGAAATAGGTGTACTTGGTGTATCCCACTGCAATACATCTTCCTGCAATTAAACGCAGTGCTAGTTAGTGCAGGTGCCAGGCCAAAATTAGCATAAAAGAAAATAATTTGTCCTGTTTATACAACTGCATGCATTTGTCATTGCCAGCTCACGGAGCTGCACTCCAGGGATAGGGCGTGGTGGGTGCAGTGGCACAGCATGGAGGTGATGCCGGCCGGAGGGGACAGCTGTGCTCCATGGCATGCACCCAGGTGAGCATCCTGAGCTTCTCTCTCAAGCTTTGAGGAGCAGAAACATTTGCTTTCATCACAGAATGCTGTGATGCTGTGCTTCACTACAAGAGAAAAGGAATAAGAGTGGAATATACAAATATCAGTATTGCCATCAAAGCCAGTGACGGGCTGCAGAGCAGAGCACCGCTTCTGCTTTGTTTGCAACTCGTAAGAAGCCTACCTAAATATTTATTTTTACTGAATTTGAGTCATTGCTACATCAAATTACAGCTCCCTCAATGAAGCAAAGTGCATTTCAAACCAACTATACTAAATGCAGACAGACTTGAGCACTGGGTTCCCCAGATCCTGACCCCTCTCAGTGCATGTCTCCAACTGCAGTCTGTCACTGAGAGCTGCAGCACATTTGGCTGTGCAGGAAGGTGATGGTAATCAGCAATAGCTGGTGGTTCCTCGGTGTTCCTCCAGGTAGAGGTGTGCTGTCTATTTAACTTCAAGGTCTCTGATGAAAACGAGTTTTTCTGCTCCTCAAGGCTTTAGAGATGTGATCATAAAGCCCACCTGGGCACAGTGTATAGGTTCAGAAAGGAAAAAGTGGTGATTAAAAAGTCTCTCCAAAGTGCTCTGCATGGCAGAAGTAGCATGTGTTAATTGCTCATTTGAGATGCTGACCCAGGAGGCACCCACAGACATTTCTGCACTGATGCTGAACATGAAGCACGTTCAGTGCTGTATCTGAAGATTTAGCCATTTCAGAGCAATGCTTTGCGCATCGCTGATTCTCTTGATCTCAGCAACTCATGCAGCTAAAGCTCACACCAGACCAAGGCTGCAGGCAGAGGATGAACCAACACCGTTTTCCTTGGGGAAGCTGCAGTGCAGGAAGCAACATGTTCCAACCCTGACCCCTGAGCAGAAGCTGAGCCTGCACTGGAGGAAGCCTCAGCAGCCCCAGCCAGTGCAGCTCTGCATGATGCCACCGTCCCACGGGTATACACAGCTGCAGGCAAAGCCTTGATTTGCACAGCTCCAGAGGCAGCAGCCCCCACTAAGCTCTGGGTGGGGGAACACAGCGGGTGTCACTGAATTGTAACACCACCCAGCATCATCCCCAGCAGTCTGAACATGGCTGCTTCTCTGATACCAAGCAAAGCAGCCATCAGTCTAAAATACGCTCATCAAAATGAATAGACGACGGCACCTGACCACTCATAGCACAAAGGAAATACTTTATTTTTGACCCACCGTGCAGTGTGCCTGTTGGCACTCTCAGGACTCCAGAGAGGTGGCAGCAAGCAAGCAGTTTGGGAAGGGAAGGCATGGAGATGCCAACCTTTCCCTGACATTACCGCTGCAGTACACAGGCACCGTCCCATCACACTGAATTCCTGTGTGCATTTTTTATACTCAGCGATATTTACAATGTCAGGAAAAGCCAGAGAAGTGCTGGATTTTGGTTGCAAGCTGCTAGAGGTCAGCAGCCTTGTTTAGCAGCTTGTCTGCAGAGTGCCAACCACAGCAGCAAGCCACACAAATGGGAACATAACTGCTATCAGCACATGGCTTTGGGTCTATCCCTGCCACAGGACACGGCTATCAGGGTTACTGTGCTCTGCCACCATGCAGCCTAAGGAGCACACACACTAGACTGAGTTAAGGGTCACTGTAACAAGCAGAACTGGTTGCAGCAGGCAGTGGTGCCAGCAGGAGGACGCAGCATTACTCCTGAGCACAATATTGGGAACCAGCAGTACATGGAAGCACCGACTCCAGGAAACAGCACACCAGATCACCAGAATAGCTGTTTGCTGGTATTGTATGTCAAACAGCAAACACCACTGATGGAAAAATTGTTTACTCTTTGCAGAGTTTGACTCCCTCATGAAGAGGCAATAACAATTGCTTTTGTTCATATTACACCAGGGAGAGAAAGAGAGAGCAAATACAGAAGGGTTGGGACTAATAACACACAAACTAATGGAAGCAGCTGCCGAGGCAGCGAGAAGTTGTGGATATTTACTGTGCCTTCATCTCTCCCACTCACTGTACCTCATTGTGCTTCCCTACCTATTACTTTGCTTTGTAAGGCTTCTTATGAGGCTACAAACAATCCTGTCTTATTTTCCTGTCCTACTCCATTCACTATTTTTACTTTGAGTATTTCTACTGTCTCTCTTATAGCTGCTAATTCCAATTTTCCCCTATAGATCAGATCTGTGTTCACCCATCTCTGCTACCAAACCTATCCGATTGCTCAAGTAGAAATCAGGATGGCTAAAACATTCCTCCTTTCATTCTTGATTCTATCTTTTCTTGGCTTCCCTACCCAAGCAGTCTCAAAGTATTACTGTTGAAAGACAACACACTCTTCTAAAGATTAGATAGATGGCAAATTGTAATGGGAAAAAATGACAAAGGAATGAAAAACCTGACATTGGCAGAGCTCATCTTGGCACACTGGGGAAGGTCTCAGGTGTGCCAGATCTGGACTGTTCTGCAGCCTTCCTGTCTGAAGATGGACAGAGATACACAAACACCCTCCAAGAAGTCAGCCACAAAGGGAGGAGGGTAAACCAGGACAAGCAGCACACCAATGCCTGCTCTGCCCTTTATAAAGCATGAGCCTTGCTCTAACTTTTTAATATTTAATGAAGGTTGGAATGAGGAAGGTCACTGGAAAGCTTGGCAATGGATAACTAATGCCCAAAGACAGCTCCAAAGTGGTCAGAGCCCTCCTTGCAGACAGTTTTGATATCACTCACATTGCATCAATGTTCCACTGCCTCCTTGCCTTTCTCAGGCCAATGCAGGGGCTGCATACGGGATGCAGCAGAACACCACAAGGCCATAAATCACAGTGCAACATGGTGAAGTGAAAGCAGAGCAGCCCTAAAGTTCACTTAGATTTGAAGCTGCAGGTGGGCTCCTCCAGTCACATTTCTGCTGTGGTCCACAAAAAGGCAGTGCAAAATGCAGCTGCCAGTCACTCTTTAACAGAAGATAAGGCAGAAAGGAACACTTTGTTTTAAGAGGTGTTATACTGTTACACAGCCAGGAGGAGCCACGTGACAGCAGTGTCCATCGGGATGTGATACAGGTGTCCAGGCATACACACGTGGTACAACAGTGCAGACATTGACACCATGATAGGTGCAGCCTCGCAACAGCAGCATCGGTCAGGCACTGCTCAGCAGGAATGTGCTGGAAATACCGGGCTTGGAGCTCAAGCCAGTAAAAGCTTTGTGTGCTTGAACCTCTGATCTTTGGTAGGAAAGGGTTAAGGTAAAAGAAGGAATATTCCTTCAGTACTAGAGGAAATGGAAATGCAATTTTCATCCCAGAGAGAAGGTAGTAAATAACGCTATAAATACCAGAGCTCTCCCTTCCTCTTTATTTATCTGCTCCAGTACTTATTGTGTCCTATATAAGAAACACCAGAAACCCTACAGTAACTCCAAAGAGTATATTTTCAACACAGTGTTTTAAAGCACCACTAAAAGAAAAAAGAGATAAGTCATACATGAAAGATAAGTGAAATGGAGAGTGCTTCATCCCTATCTGAGCCTGGAAGTCAGGGTGCCCCAGCTCTGCCCTCACTTGGCACTTCCACTTCTTCCATACCCACTGCTGATCTACCAAAATGAAGGATGATCACAGATCCACGTTACAGCTGTCAAGCTGCTTTCCCAGAGAGTTCAGAAAGTTTCTTGCTTCAGTATTGATCTCCTTTGAGTGCCACTTTTCTGCTCATTCCCAGGCAGGGCTGTGTCTCATGAAGCCTCCATGAGCCGCACTCCCCAGCGATCGATGAACATCAGCACAAGGCTTTGCTTCTGCCAGAGCTGTCCTGGGCTTGCATCTCTCCTTAACGAACACCGAGGGATATGAAATGGGTATGGAAGATGTCATAGGCTGACTTTTTCCATGTAGTTTGTACAAATGCTTCCTTTTTCACTGCTCCCCCCAGCACCAGACCCCAGAGTTTCATCCTGAAGCCATCATCAGCCAGGCACCGAGCAAAGCGCTGTGTTCAGCACGGAAATAGCAGAACAAGGAACAGCAGGTCTGCAGGCACCACTTCTCATGCTGGAGGTTCCCACTGCTGCAGGAAGGCAGGCAGACTGGGGACAGGAGCAGCACCACCGTGCCTCTGGAAAGAGCAGATCACATCCAAGCCCTGCAGACTGGGAGAACCAGAAGTGATGTTCACCCTGGGCATGGGGAGGCTCCCAGCGCTCTCAGATTCTGTCAGGTGAGCCGGGTCCATAGAGCTGCCTGCAGCCCATGTACCAGGCACAGCTGAGATGGCTGCCCACATCTGAGCACCCACGTGAGCTGTGACAACAGGCAGCCAGGGGGCTGGGCAGCTTCTCTTGGCCATTTGGTTTAGGATCGGATGGATACTGAGGTTTTATGGATGCTTCATATCACTGCCATGAGACCCCAGACTTCACTCTGACACAATGGCTAAAGGGGATCGGGACACTTCTAGTCCATCTGCACCAATACAAAGAGTTTCAGCATCAGCTTTATTTCACCCAGGCATTTGCAGGATTAACTCCATGAAATGCTTCACGCTACCCAGCTCCAGCAGTGACCTCAGCCCAACTTTCTCACACAGACACCTTCTTGCACCCCATAGAAATCAGTTGCCATTCAAGACACTCCAGAGCTGATGGAAGCACAGGCAAGTCTTGCTAGGGATGGGCATTAATGTAGGAAAATTCTAATTCTAAACATGAAAATAAACATTGTTCTTAAGATATAACACTTTATAGTATTTCCCCTCGTGTTATTTTTTCTCCAAAATTCTAACAGGTTTCTTCTGCAACTTCACATGAAATTTGGCTGCTCTTGCATAGGCAGTGTAACAAACCTGCTTATTTTGCACCAATTAAAACTGAATCTCTGTGAGCACATCATCTGCCCTCAGTGAGGGACGCCAAAGCAGCACCCTCAGCTCAGCCCACAGATCCACACAATTTCTATGAACCTGAGAGAACCCTTTTGCACTCAGCATTTTGCACAACAGCTCTCTCCTTGCCACAGCCATTCAGACACAGCCTGCAGGAGCTGATGTTCCTGCTCTGTTTTGAATAATTTAAGCCAAGTGTACCCATTGTGCTGCTTGTCGGGAGCACCGGAGCTGCAGGCTCTCATCCTGCATCTGCCAGCAGGAGCTGCAGCTGTGCTGGGACCACCTGGCTGCCAGGTTGGTACCCGGCCCCAAGACCTGCTGTGGGAATTTGGGCCATTTCCCTGCTGCAAAGCAGGGCAGAACCAACACCTGAGATCCACAGGGTAAAGGAGAAAAAAAAAAAAGAGTACCTATGGGTCAGAAAGTAGGAATTCACAGAAATTCCATTTTAAACAGTCTACTAGTATTAAAATTGAATGCACCTTTAGTGTGCCATAAAAATATATTCTTCATCCCATTTGCCACTTAACTGGTGCTCTTTCCCTGCCTGCATAAATACAAGCCTTAGGCCCTTTGTTATTAATATCCATAAGCACAATTTAATAGCGGAACCAGTGCTGGAGATGTGCACTTCATATTTAATAGCAAGTGTGGTTTGAAAGTGGTCTGAAGAAGTGCAATGAACATACTGGTTGTTTAGACTGCTCCGAATGCTTAGACCAATACAACATCATGCTCTTATTGCAAATTATGAGCCAAGTCATATTTTTGCCATCTCTGTCCTGCACAGCAAGCGGAGAAGAGGCAGGAAAAAGGGACTTAGTGAACTATACTGATCTGACTGTAGTCATTGTGAACCCCTTAAGCCCACCGCAGCCTCTGGTCCAAACAACGATGAGAACACAGCACACACCCAGCTGTGCGCCTTGCATGGCTCCAAGCCCCAGTGCTTGGGAAGGGGCCAGCAGCACAGCAGCTCCCCACACAGGGACCCCACCTCCCAGCCCACAGGGATTCCCCCCAGCTCCTTCAGCTGCTATCACCTCCCCAAACCCAGGCTGAGGCTCTGTGACAAGCCCCCAAGCAAAAGAAGCCCAATGGTGCACAGATTCCCCAGCAGGCAGGGAGCTAGGATGGCTTTATCAACCCCAGCATCGAGTTAAATCCTTAAAAAAGAATAAATATCAGGAAGACAACGCTGTATTGACCAAAAGCCGCCAGGAATTTGTAGAGGCAATTGCAGGTTATAGTCCAGAGCTGCAGAAGATAAAACTTGGAGCAGTCTTTGCAGATACCACTCTTGACTTGTTCTTTGCCAGGAGACTATTTCACTGCATGTGAACCTTCCAGCTTCTCGTTACACTTCATTCATACACTTCAGGATTCAGAAAATGAACACATTGCCTATACTGCCAGAGTACACTACAACAGCAACTATCCAAAAAAAAAACAGATGAGAGAAAACACCTACCTCAAGTTCAAGAAATCAGGGATTTTTTGGCACACCAACCTGTCAAAACTTGCCAGCCCCTTGTGAATGCAGATTACACTGAACATGGATGATCGCCCGGCACATGCTCAGCTGCCCTCATTTGCAATCTTAGTTCCATGTGTAACGTTATTCTTTTCTGCTGAATACTATTGGAATGTCAACACTCATAGGCTGCAGTTCTCCTATTGTCTGATGGTTTCCTTTGATGTGGCATGTTGCAAATTTCAGTAATACTTCTTCTTTGTGGCCAACAGAACATTAGCAAGAGGAAGTGCCTGTTCCCTTCCTCATCTCCCCCCAGCTCTCCCATGAGGTTTGTCTCAGCCCCACTTCAGGGGCACAGATGGTACCAGGATAAAGTAGCCCAATGGGGACACACTGTTGCGTGAGGACAGCGGTGTAGCAGACCTGACAGCTACTACCAAGCACCTGTTATGCAATAAATTTGCAGAGGTTTCCTAATGGTTCAGTTATAAAATAGCTCTGTTCCCCAGAGAACTGAAAACATTCTGTTAGCAACCACTTCTATCCCAGAGATGTTGCCTGGTGCACAGAACACAATTTAATTAAAACAGTAAAGCAGTATGAAAGTTTTTGTCATGCCAACACTCTATGTTTAATTATAACATTTCATTCTATTATCTCAGAAACAAGTTCTCATTGTTCTGGGCAGCTTGTTTTAGACACCCAGCTTTAACAGCACTTGCACAGAGAGCACAAGCCAAGCTGGTGTGCACCTCTCCACACCCAAAGTCCCCCATGGGTCAGGGAGGCCCACCAAAAAGCCACCCACAGCAGCTCCCATCTGTCAGGAGCCCCTTCTGGGTCCTGCTGGCCAGGGAGGCTCTCAGGAACCAACAGAAGCTTTCCACTAGGCACCTCCCAAACTTTCAGCCTTTAAGGAAAATCTTCTCCCACAGCTAAGGCATTCACTTGATGCCTCTTATGAAAGAGGGCTTCCATCAGACAAAACAAAGCTTTGACTGATAAAGCCCACCAGGCTCATTACCCCAAAGCCAAACTCACCTGGCCGTAGAGCCAAGAGCAGAGCACAGACCAGCAGAGCTCAGCTTCCCATCACCATGCCAACACAGGGCTTTGTTTCTCTCTCTAGAACATTTGAAAACACCACAACTCATCCACCATCAACACCTTCCAAAAGCCCAACCAAAGCTGTCCCTCCACATTAAAAGGAAGAAGCTCTATATCTTGGCATTATCAGTAACAGCCTTTCATTGCTCATCAAATTGAGTTTAGCTGTGAATGATTAGTAATTCCTGTAGCTCTCCATGAGCCTGTAGAGATCCATGGAGGCTGTGTACCCTCCTCATCCCAAGCTCCATTATAAGTTTTACCACTTACTTTGTTTTATTTACAGGTTTCAGACAGGCTAAATAGGTCTTTTGTGTACATGCGACAAAAGACAGGTTTTCTTGTGCACTCAAGCTGTTGTACAGCCAGTAGGGGCTGGAAAAAGTAGGTCAATGAAGTACATATGCCTACTTTTATCCTTAGAGCTCCTTTTCCTGGGGGAAACCCCTATTTCCAGCCCTTTCCATGGGAGGTTCACCTGCCCTGCAGGTGTGGTGCCTCCATTTCAGAGCTCAGGGTGTCTGCAACACAAGATAATCTTTAGAGAAAAGGTGATTTCCATATATTAATATGATTCAAGAAAATAAATCTGCATCAAAGAGGGACTTCGGCATCGGTTCAAAGTAAAATCAGGGCCAAGAGGGGCAACCTTTTCCATTGTAGCACAGTGCATCTCTCCCCAGATCCCTTCCAGCTGCTGCCTGCAGAGCTCCCTGCTCTGCCTGGGGAACACACACTGGGGAGAGAAGCACAGCAGGCAGCCACTGTGGTAACGATGCTCCTCCAGACCTTAACAAATGACTTTCTGTGGTGTGTTTGCACCACAAACCATCATTACGTTTCCTTCTCTATGGGAATCAAACCTTCCTGCTCGTCTTGTTTTCTTAGCAAATCTTTCTCTGGTTAATTTAGTAATTTACAGAAGGGCAATGAATATGTGGGACAAGCACGGTTTCATCCCTGTCTCCCTCCTGGGAAGAGTACAAGCACTGGGACACAATACAGCTGGGATGCTCACCCCATCCCAGCTGAGGGCTCCACCATGCCCAGGGCAGCACAGCACCATGCAGCATTACACTGAGCAGCACCACAGGGCAGCTGCAGCATCACTTGTGTCCACCCTGGCAGGCATTACACACCCACAAGGTCCAACTCACACAGCTGCAGCCGTGGCCCACATCCCAGGGGCCCTCACAACACCCACCAGGTGCAGGGGGCTATAGCTATCCTCAGCACGTGTTCCCAAAGCCTGACTTACTTACAGCAGGCTGTGTCTGCGCATGGCTGGAAGCGAGCACAGCTCCTGCAGCTCTGCCGTGCCCGGTGTCTCCTGGGCCTTGCGCTCCTTTTCCCCGACATTAATTAAGGTCTGCAGTCAAGTTTCTGTCAATGTCTTGAATAAGGTTTATGGAGGTCCTTAGTGTTAATTTATATTCCCCTAAAGAATAAGTAAATATTTAAACTTCCCCCATGGTTGTAATTGAATGTTTTAATTCATGCCAGTAGACTGAGTTGAGCAAATTCTTCCATTGCTGTGATTATTTATTAAACAAAATTACAATAGAAAATCATTCCTGTCATTTCTCTATAGTGTACACGTACACTGAAAGGTTGCTTCTCAAATGTACAAGTGCCAGACTATGGCTGCCCACCAGAGAAGTGGGTGAGCACAGCAGCTGAGTGTGCAGTGCTGCAGGGGACGGCCCAGCTGTGCCACAGCAGCACTGTGTTTGACCTGCAGCAGCCGTGCTGGCAGCCACTGCTGTGCTGCAGAAGGAAGCAGAGCCTGGCTGGGCTCTGGCCCACACCTGTGGCATTTTCTGTACCAAGATCACCTTCCCACTTTGTGCTCCCACTGCCTGCTCCATACAATGCACCACAGAAGTGTTCCTACAGACTCATGAGGAAACATCAGCCACAGCATCCCCAGCACATGCTGTGCCTGAGAGCTCACCTGGACATGTGTGTGCTGGATGCAGAGCACATGGCTGTGCAATGTGGCACACAACAGAATGGATGGCATCAGTGGGGCCATGTGCTGACACTCAGCTAATGGAGAGAAAAGCAGCTGGAGTGAGTGCAGGGCTTTGTGCATCCAGGAGAATCTACCCATGTTGTATAAATATTCGTTTATACTCTAGGCATCACAAATTGTTGTAAATCATCCCTCCTTCTCATGGCAGTGATTGCACTTCAATATTGCACAATACTGTCCCTGGGATGGAAGTTTTAGTTTTCTGGTATTGCAGGCAAAAGACAGAGATGCGCTGAAAATTAAGATACCTAAATAATTAACCCCACTTCTGAGTCTCAGAGGCAATTTAATGAAGTACTCTCTAGGACTCAACTGACAGCAACTAATCCCCATCCCTGGTGCATGCACACAGGCTGCAGGAGCAGTCCCACATCGATGGCACTTAATGACTGGTGTCCTCCAGAGCAATGGCACTGCTGGAAACCAAGCGGTGAGCAGCAGCCGTGCACCAGGAATTGGAAGGAGCAGACTTGCAGGATGGCCAGGACAGTTCCTCCCCCAGGGTGGAGGCACAGGCAGAGCAGGACCGTGTTATTAAACCCATATAACTTGTTGCTCTAAAAATACCTTTCTGCTGGTCGCCACGCTCTGCTCTGGTGAGAGGCACTTTAACAACTTGACTCTGATCTCACCCCACCAGCACTGAGGATTCTGCAGAGCTCCTCATGGTCCTATGGATTTTTATGTGCGTTTGATTAATTATTTATGGATTTTAGATTGCAAATATGGCACAGAAAGGAATAGACAAGCTGGGTGAACCCATTTGGTTGAAATAAGATCCAGCCACAATTCCTGGATTATAATGCTGGAGAAAGATGTCCTTTTTGTTTCAGGAATCACTCTTACACTGACAGCCTCTGCATTGTGGGTGGGTTAACAGGGCAGCACGGCAGCGGGCAGCCAGGACAGCCGAGGGAGGGCTGGGGCTGAGCCACAAACATGGGGTGGTGGCTCCCAGCACCTCCAAGCACCACGGGGGTCTCCCTGTGGGATTCACCCCGCTTTCTTCAACAGTACTGAAAGGGTCACATAGAAATTCTAAGCTCTCCCAGTGGGTTTTCTCACAGACCAACAACTGGACGTGTTTGTGTGAACGATGGTCAGCTGTGTTGGTACTGTAGGTGACAAAACAGAGCAGCAAACAGCGCACCCAAGGAGCAATGTGGGCTTGGGTCCATTTCTCCATGACAGAAAGGTTTTCAAGTGACCTCTGCAGAATTTTTCTACAGCTTGACATTATGGGGAGATATTAATGACATGAAGTTGATAATGGGGAGAACTGGCAGAAAATCTTTCCATGGAAGAGTAATAAATGCTACAGATGTGTAAGGTGACAGCTGCAATTTCAAAAGAATCAATACATGTTATAGTGGTATTTACACCGGGGATGATAGTGAGAACAGCTCCCTCACCAACCCCTGGCTGATACAATCGGAGCCCAGCTGAGCTCCTTTGGCTTAGGAATAATGAATAAGGCCAGTTCTGATCTGGGAACGGCATTAACTTCTCCTCCCCAGGCGATGAATGTCAGCTCAATTCCTTGCAGATTCTCCTGCCATCAGCCTGCCCACACTGCTCAGGGCTGGGTGAAGCTGTCAGATGTTCCTCTGAGCACCTCTCAGGCCTCGCTAGCTCATACAGAGACGATCAATACCAAAGCAGGTACTGCCACAGCTCCTGGCACTCCCTGCTGCATGCCTCGGCTCTCAGCAGCACTGCCATCCCATAGCAGCTGTCCATGGGCCACAGCTGAGTTGCTGGATCGTTATTATTTTTTTGCTTCTGCTTATTAAAGAAATACCCAGCAGCACAGCGCCCTGTAAGACTGAATGTACTTACAAGACTTGAAGCCCCTCAGTATTTAAACAAATTTGGGTCACTGTTAACGATCTCCGTGACTTGCCCTGCATGATGGTTTTACTCACTCAAGTGAAAACTTGCCATCTGGGGATCCACATGGCCCTGCACACTCTGCATGTGCTGGAGCCGTGTCAGGGGATGCCATCACTGGGGTGAAACAGCAGATCCTGTGGCTGCTGCTGCCCTGCCAAGCTCCTCCCCAGCACAGCACCACCAGCACACACTGCTGCCGCTGCCAGGAAAGGGTTGTGCCATTCCCCCCATGCAGACATGCAATCAAACCCAAAGTTTTTAAACATTTTACCCCAGATTTCATAGCAAACATGAGTGCTTGAGCACCACCATGACCACAGGCAGCTGGTTGTGCAGCACAGGGCTGCAAGGGTTCAACAGTGACAGAACAAGGGGGAATAGCTTCAAAATAAGAGTAGATTTAGGTTTGGTGATGGGAAAATATTTTATACTCAGAGGGTGGTGAGGCACTGAAATGGGCTGCCCAGAAGGCTGTGGATGCCCCATGTCTGGAGGCACTCAAGGCCAGGTGGATGCTCTGTGGGCAGCCTGAGCTGGTGGGGGGCAATCCTGCCCATGGCAAGGGGTTGGAACTGGATGATCTTTAAGATCACTCCAACCCAGGCCATTCTATGATTCTACGAAAGCAAGTGAGGAATTTGCACAAAACCAATATTCCAGCAGTAACTGAACCACACTGCAGGACCAAGCAGTCAGTACCTTTAGAAATGTTCATTTCTTTTGAAAGCAGAATTCTAGCTCTGTGAGCAATAAATAGCACTTGCTGAGAACACCGCAGTGTAGCAGCAGGGCCAAAAGGGGGTCCCGATGGCAGACAGCAGTAAGGAGCAAGGTGGGCCGTGAGCTCAGAGGGCCCAGCAGCTGCTCCATGCACAGTTCATGAGGACCTGAAGGAACATACTCTATTCTACACCATGTGCCATGGAAACTGCTTGTTGTCTGTACTGCAGCTGTACTGGCCTTACCCGTGCCACAGGTCTTACCCATGAGTGACAGCAAGCTGAAGTGTCAGCCAGAAATTCCCCAAGCCTGCAGCTCACCTGCAGCCTCCCAGCTCCTCAAGGTACAGCTCAGTTCTGAGCACTCTCATACCTCTCTCGCCTCCTGCTAATTACTTCACTCAGCGTTACCCTTATCGACCAGCTCTGCCGTATATCACCATTCCTAACACATGCTCTAATCTAAATAGCTTCCAGACATAACGCTCCTGCCTCCCTTCCATCACTCTCCACTGTGAACACACAAAAAAAGCACAAAGAACTTCTCCTGGTGCCTTTCCCTGGTGGCCAGCTCATATCCCAGTGACCCATCTCGACCCACCCAGCAGCTCTCAGCATCACAGCTGAGAACCTCCTTATGTCTAAGCCAGGACAACTTGATTTCAACATTCAATAGATGCTGGGAGTACACAGAGGAGTGGAAAAAATGGACGGGAAAGCGAAAAAAAAAAATTCTGAGCATAAGTTAGCTCCATGAGCCCTTTACAAACAGCTCGTTCAGGAGAGGTGACTCCTACTGCTCTCTTTTGTCTAAAGAAAGCCTGTTCTTTCATCCCTGTGTACCGTTCCTCCAGGAGCAGGACTGAGATACAAGCTGCTGGCTGTGGCCACTGACCAAGGCTGCACAAACTGCACAAGTATTCTGGCTTGCAGAAATACAAATTTGACGTGCCCATTTTGTGCATGCCACATGACTTTTAGTTATTGCTGTTATGCACCTAAATCCCAGCCAGGTGCATGCAAATAATTACCAACTAGTAAATAAAAAGCTGCTGTATTTAACTAGGATTGAGGAAACCAAAGCAGTTGGCACCCAGTCGGATCCTGCTCCAGGTGCAGCTGCTGGACAGCCAGCTCTGCAAGTGCCAGAGCCAAAGGAGAGCAAGGTGGTATGCAGCATGTATGCCATGCTGTGCAGACAGGCATGGGTGTCTGCAAGGGCTGCAACACATGCTGTGTTCACAACTGCTGCAAGTAGTCCCTGCAGAGGCCCTGGAGGGAAATAGGATTTGCCCCTTAGACTCACTCACAGCTGTACCCCTTTCTTCTGCTGCACTGCACCCCCAGCATCCCACTGCCTGCCCCACTGCCCCACCGGGCAGAACCTGCTGTGGGACATGCCAGAGCTGGGGCTGCTCGGAGGAATAGGCACTGCTCTGATGCAGTATCCCATACCACCAAACAGCTGACTGAGCTGCTCCTGCACAGAACTGCTGCTCCCCTGCAGGAAAACAGGCTCCTGCCTGCATGAGACTGCAGGTGGAAAGCAAAATGTGCCATTGTATGGAATGGAGATGGAGCAGAGGCCAAAACCATGAAACACCTCAGTGCAAAATTCCAGATCTGCACTCCCCTGTTCCAGTTGCCCGCCTGCTTTGGCTGGTTTGGAATAGTGAAGGACTTCAACCTCCTGCACTCCATGGGGAGCAGCACAAGTTTACTCACTTTCTCCTTTACCAGTGACAACATCACAGTGTTAGAAATCTTACTGTCCCAATTATACACACAGAGAACAAAAATAACTGTGAGGATCACATCTGCCTAGAGTCCACTCTCAGGAAGATATGATCTACTACAAATGTTATCCCCAGCCTTGACTACTAATCCTACAGGAGCCACTGATTAAGTACTTTTGCTACCCCTCTGTCCCTGGTGTGCCTGTGATTCAGAGCAGTGTAATCACCCCGCGCTGCACATCTGGTGGTAGCAATGAGCAACACTGCTCCTGCAGCGAGCTCCCACTGCTGCTGCTGGGCTGCAAATGCAGGATTGCATTCAGCACAGTTCTCATCCCTCCTTCCTGAATTAACCACATCAACGCTCCTGGCTTGGAGAAGGGTTACAAGGAAAGCACAGCTCTGGACACATTTGCAAAGGGAAAAGATGAGTAAGCATTCAGGGGGACAAGGAGGAAGGGATGATCCAAGGAACTGCCCAAAGGAGCTGCCCGCAATCTGTACCCCAGGAGCCTCTATGCACAGCAAGGCAACATTCTTATTCCAGCTTATGGGGGTGGGTGGTAGGTCTATCAAATTAATTTTAATTGCCATTCAAAGAAAGAAAAGCCACTTTAACATTTCTAATCAACAGGCATCTAATGAGGTGCTTTAGTTCCTGCACGCAGTAGGAAATTTCTGGAGATAATTTACTTCATTAGTATTCAGCTAGAAATGGATCATCCAATACTTCCCATGCCATGGGAATGTGTCAAAAGCGAGACTTTATATTTGATGTGGACATTAAGCATCGTAAGTTTTGCTTTATCTTAGGAAGAAGTCTTTCTAGCTGAAACGAAACACAGCAGCCTGGATCCAGCAGTATGATGAGAGGCTGCAGCACGGCCAGCACCAGCTCTGCTCCCTGCTCTGGTGCAGGGTCCTCTGCAGTCAGAGCCCAATTCTCAACCCACCCTCTGCACCCTCCTTTGTGTATGAGCAATTCCAGTCACAGAAAAAAAAGGGCACTGGTCCAATTCATAACCCATGGCTGGTCAGCTCGGTGCATCGCTCTCACCCACTCCGAGGCACACAGCCCCACTCCCTGACAGACTGCCTGGGCTGGGGTTTGATTTACTGCCTTTTCCTAAGGACTCCAGGTGCAGGTGCTTAAGTGGCAGATTGTTACACCTTGGTTAGAGTCCTGGGTAAATAAAAAGGTTTGCAACATCAGGATACTCAGGCATGTGTTTAGAAAACATGTATGTTACTGTGAAGCGGATCTTGATACAAGTAAATCACAACCTGCCTGAGGTTTTCTGCCTGCATCTCCAGGAGCTTCCTTCTTCTTTGTCTTTCTGTACAGACCTTCAAGAGGTTATCCTCCAAAAAGATTTTATTCTAGATAGCATCGCACCATCAGAAATTAAGGGAAAATGATGAAATCATGAATACTGGAAGAGCTGTGATCCAAAACGTCTGTGTGGTGGGGACAGCAGGTTGCAAAAGGGGCCATCCCCACGTGCGGTCACATCCATCCCCAGGAGCCCAACGCGGCAGGAGATCAGCGGGCACTGCCTGGAATGGCGTGCAGTGCCTGGGGAGGAGCTCCGCAGACATAGCAGGCGGTCGTTAAGCAGACGATTAGCATGCCGTGCTGCTCTGCTTAAGTCGCAGTGGGTCAAGAGAAGTCTGCAGCATTTCTATAAAACGCAGCTAAGAAAAACACATTTCACACATCAAAGGAACTGAAGAATATCATCAAAAAATAATAATAATAATGGAGCGAACTGCAGCAAAACACTCTCATGCCATGAGCTACCAAACACCCGCTCTGGATGCTCACTGCAGTCGGTGGCTGCACCCGGCATGCTGTGTGCCGCCCAACCCTCTGCTCTGCTCCACTCCCATCGCCAGCTGCATGTCCGTGCTGCAGCCCACACAGCTGGCAGAGATGGCCCTCACAGTGCTTCTTTAAAGCAGAGCCTCCATCGTGGTTCTTTCTCTGCGGTGTGAAACAAATCTTCATTTGGGCTCCATGGCTAATGCAGGAAGCATATACAGACATAAGCCTTAATTCCAGTGTCTCATTTTTCCACCCTTAATCTTAATTGCTCAAGCTTGCTTGGTTGGAGTGCGATGAGATTCAATTCTTAGTTCACGAGATGCTTGTTAGTGCTTGCCTCTGTGTAACTCCAGGGGATCAAAGTTTGATTTGTAGCTGTGTTTTTTTCTCCCAATCGGAAAACTATATACATTCATAAACATAAACCTTAAACAGACTCAAAATGAAGATAAAATCTTATTGCCTTCTGCCTCTCCCTAAAGACTCCAGTCTTGATCCCAAAGAGAATGTGCCTGCACTGCAGAACTGGGTGCTAAAATCTCCACTCCCAAAAGGGGGGCATTGAATTATGATCTCTGCTTTGCTTCCTGGCCCAAGATAATGAATGACAGGGGATGAGGCTGATTCAGGGGAACGGGATGGAGCACCGCAAAATATGCTGCTTCATAAAATACAGCAATAACGCTGTTGCTATCCTGGGAATGCACAGAGCTGGCCAGCACCATAGAACTGGCAGAGGCAATAGGATTGGTCCTTGTGGGCAATTTGGGCAGCACAACACAGACTGAGCGTGGGCCGAACCACTGCGCTGCTGCTGGCATCAGCTCCCTGCTCACACTGCCTGCAGCAGATCCTCTCCCCTACTTCTCCCATAGGCACTGCTGAACGAGGGAGGCCCCCGGGCCACCCATCTGGTGCACATTCATGCCGCTGCTGGATGCTTTTCCGTAAAATAGGCAGATATCGGCTAAAACATCACTGCCCTTTTTTGTTATCTTGATGTCTGTGTAAATACTCTTGTGGTTCAACCAAGCAGAACAGGAGCAAAGTGGAAGCAGCTCTGTATGTCTATTTGTACCAGAGACACCCTGCTGCCATTTCTGTCCCTTCAGACCTCACTGCAGCCATGCAGCTGTGCCACGTCTGAGCTGGCTCCACTGCATTAAAAAGAGACTGCAATACCAAATAATGAAACATTTGGGTGAATATTATTCCACCTTGCAGCGATTAATCTCTAATAATAACACTACCTACCCACCACTAAACATTTCATTACTTGCACTTCCAAAAATACAATGAGAAGTAGGCTTCAAGTTTCATATTGTTAATGGATTAAATTAAATTACAGTCTCATCATTCAAAGGCACTTAGATTAATTTAAAAATATATATTTTACCGAAAAGTCACTTAACTGCCATGTAATTTCTTGCTATTTCCTTTTCCATTATTGCTGATTAACAAGATACTTGGGAATAAATAGAAGCGCTCTCTGCTGCAATTAGCCCACCCATCCCTCTGATTAGTTCACTCCTATTCTGTGGCAGAGGACTTGAACATTCTAAATACTGCGGTCTGACATCATCGGTCTGTTAGAGAAAAAGGGCAGGCAGAACAAAATGGAGGCTTTCTTGAAAAGAAAAGGTATCAGATCGATCTGAAGGAAGGTTTGGAAAATCACCAAGGTCCACCCTAAACATCAGTGAAATGAATGGGTTTTGCTTCACTGAGCTATGAAAAGAAAGCCCACAATAAGGACTCGAGCCAGGATGAACCCTTCAGCCAAACGACTGAGTGCAATGTGTTCACGGCACAGAGCCACTTCAGGGGCAGCACCCAGCCTGCACACAGAGCTCAGCATCTCCTGCAGCAGCAGGCAGGCAGTGAGCAGCACATCATGGGGTGACGGCAAGGGAAGGGTGGGAAGGAAAGCGTTAGGGCAACCAGCAGACAGCTCCAGTGCCACAACTGTCACATGCAGCAAGCACCAGCAAAGCTCTACAGCTGCATCTCATGAGCCACTATCTAGAAGGCACTGTATGTACCCGCACCTCCCCTGTGTAGAACTCCCTGTGCCATTTTCTTAGCAAAGTTCTCATTTTCTGCCCCAGAACGTAGTGCAGATGCAGTGTGTGGCTCTGAGGACTGCTCTTGTATTTCGTGGGTGGAAACTTCCCAGAGGGGAGGAGTTTATCAAACAGTTGGATCTTCCTGAAGATGAAAGGCACTCCAACAATTAAGTAATATCATTGTCGGTAGTAGTAACAATAATACTATTTCAGTACTAGGAAATGAGCCACTAAAATCAATTCCGTGCTCTAAGAAGCCCAAACAAATGCTGCCTTGGAAATACAAAGTACTATGTAGAAATCAGATTACATTTTCCAAATGTTTAATGGAAAAACAGAGTTGGAATCTGATTGTTTTGTACAACTGTAAGACACTGACCCCATCTTTCATATGAGCAGTGGAAGCACATCCCAGCCTAACAGCTCTGGGGACAACAGGGAGCAGTGGGTGCTGCTGAACTGGAAGGAGGAAGAGGTGCCCAAAGCACAGAGGATGTGGGGCACAGCTCCTCAGCGCTCCACTGCTGGGGGAAGGCCTGGGGTCACACAGGAGCACTGTGTGCTGCAGCACTGGGGGCAGCCATGGCTGCTGCACCAAAGCAGCCAACAGCAATCCCAACCCAGTGCTGCCCAGCCCCACTGTGTGGGTGCACATCTGGTGGGAGATGAGCTTTAAAAAAATACTGTTGCTTTTGAAGTGATTAACAACTATCATTACAATGAAAGCATTCTTTACAAAATCTTAGAGTTATAAATCATACCATATTGCATTTTAAAGATCTAAAGTTACTCAAATTTATTAATACAAAGGGAGAAAGCTCTTCAAGGCAGTTGGATTATTCATTATGCCCCAACAGATTAATTAACAAATTGAAATCAATAAAGTGGAATGTCTTTAGGAATAGATCCAAAACACCAGAAATCATTGGAAAGTCTTGTGTTGCTTTAATTGAACCTGGCCCCCAGCGAATTAACTGCTTCCAAATCTTCTTGTCTTATTAACGAAGTTAATAACGATTTTCAAAGTTCTTCCCACCTAATGACAACTGTGTTGATAAGCACAGATGCAAATGACAAGACATGGCCGTGTGCTGCTGCTGAGCCATGCTTGCAGTTCATGCTCACAGCAGCAGAGCGCATGGTTTATGCAGCCATGTGCCAGCCCATGTGCTTGCCTTGGAGACTCCAACCTCCACTAAAAGCTGCAAAGCGGTAAATGGGGATCTCAGCCCCAAGCTGTGGAAAAAATGAGCCCTCCAAACACACACGCTGCCTGCTGCCCAGCACAGAGCAGATGCAACAGAAGAATGAAGGTGGAGCAATGCATTGCAAGAGAGCACTTCTGCATAACATACTGTAAGCCCATGAGATATCTGCTCTCCCAGTGCGATGAAAATGTAAAGCCCTATTCCTCTGAAAAGGAAAACAAAGATGTTTTCTCTGCAGAATAAATAACTGTCACATTAAATACACCTCTACCCTCTCATCATCACCAATTGCTAGAAGCCATTCATTTTGACAAATTGAAGAGAACTCATAGACAAGGAACAAACAGTGAAGTGACTGGGATAATGCTTCATGAAGGAAGATGAAAAGGAGCAAAGTTCATATGGCATAGGTGAGCAATGAGTTGAAAGAGGCCACCACAGAGACGTGCATGAAAGAGAATCAGAGAGGAAACGATAAACTATTGCTGTGACACACAGACTATGGGTCAGGAAACAAAATCCAAGGTTACAACACTTTAATGCCAAATGAGCATCTTGCTGAGACAGAATGACCACATCCCCATCCCCAACCTCATCCCCCCAGCACTCATGCAAGCATTGCCCCTCCCAGCATGCCCTTACTGCCAGCAGATGCAGGCATTGGAACCATTGGAAATACATCCCCAAATGTCCCGGCTGCACTCTGCGCCGGGGGAAAGGGGAAGGGCATGGGGCAGAAGCAGCTGGGTTAGAGACTTGGTCAGATGGCACACCACTGTACAGAACCAAACCAAACTCTGCCTGAGATCTCTGTATCAACAAATCAGATACCTGTGTTGGCAGTTTGGCAAGCTTCCCTTGTTTGCATTGGTAAATTAGGTTCATAGTCTGCAGTTGTGAGGGGGATTTTTTTAATTTTAATTACGGGCATCACTCCTGAAAGCTGCTGGTGTCTGGGGGAGCTCATCACTGTAAGGGACTCAGCATAAGTTTTGCGCGTGTGGAAAGAGTCCTTCCATGGGAGCATTCTAAAGGATACTGTTCCTCACCTCCACTGTCTGTCTCCTGCCTGGCCACTTTGGCCCCAAAGACCCATTACCAAAAAATTCTCTTCCAATTCTGATCCCTTACACCCCATGATCTCCCACACACTGCAGCAGACCCAGCCTGCTCTGCAGCCTTCCAAGCACGAAGGCCCCATCCTTTCCTCATGCACAGTAACAAAAGTGACAGAGGACATCACCAAGAGCACAATGAGCTGGCAGAACTGTCCCAAACTTCCAGTTTGCTCACAGAAGAAATACATGCATTTGAATTCAAGAAAAAATCAAACCCTCACTACTTCTAAAGTCTTTAACTTTCAGTTCTTCTGAGCACTGCCACGAAGCAGTCCCTTAGTCAGCATCTCACTTCCCCACCAAGTGACACCACCAGAGGTTTGCCAGAGGGTACATCTCTACCCCCCACTGCAGGACTGGAGAAAAGACCCATTAGAACAAGGGCAGCCAAATCAATCTTCCATTGCTGATAATCTCAAGGGCACGAGAAAGCTGCCTGTCGCTCATTTCACCATATGACTGATCATGATGATGCATGGTGTAAAAGCACAACCTCCACCTCCATGGCGCAGAGCAGTGTGCATCTGGGTTAAGCTGTAATTCTCCATTATCCCACCATGACCTTGCAGGAAGCTCTGATCCCTCGCAGGGAAGCCTGAGCTGACCAGTAAGCAAAACCCTGCACAGAGAGCTGTAATTAGCCATGAGTGCCTGATGGAGAATTGCCCACTATTATTCACACTGGATTTACAAGAGCTCACAGGAGCACTGTGGGGCCGCGCTGTGATCTTGTGGGCCAGTGATCAGTAGAACACACAGATAGATCAGTCTTTACGATAACTTACAGCCATCCCATGCTGGTGGGCTCAGCCCACAAGGTGCACATGGATAGCACTGTTCCCAGAAGGGGTGGCAGCACCCAGTGCACACATCCTCATCACAGAACTTTACAATACCATTTTCTGTACGGTAACCCGGTACAGACATAATTTAATGGTACTAGGAGGGAAACAACACTGGCAACAAAAACAACAGGCAATGACTGTAAAGACTCTTAACTCACAATTTTTCTTCCTTTTCTCTTATCCACTCTCCTTTGCTTTAAATGTGTCTTATCTCTCACACTGTCACTGGATCCCTACACGTTCTCAATTTTGCTAGTACAAAGCCAGAAGGTATGTTGTGGTTGGAGTTGAAGCCTCTGAGGGGTGCTTTGTTTTTGCCTGTGAATTCATTTCAGCTTTGCTTTGGGTTATGATCATGCCTGCTAAACCACCCTCCCCTACTTTGAAACAACCAACTGTGCCCAAGGCACACGTTCAGCTGGAGATACCCCCACGACCATCACATTCCTCCTTGGTGCAGGTCAGGACCACTCCAGCACCCAACACAAGGTCAAATGACAGAAGTCCCGTCCTGAGCCAGTGAGCACACAGTTCCATCAGCCACGGCTACAGAGGGCAGGATTCCTCATTCTCACCTTTTTTCCCACTGAGCAGTCCCAGTGCAGGTTTACGTGGATGCCTGCATAAATCCAACAAATTATGGACTGCTATTACAACCCTCAGGAATGAAATACATCCGATATACCAAAGACGGCTGCATTTTACATACATTATTGGTATTATTTATTATGAACTGACATTAGAGATCATACTTCTCTGCTATTTGTCTCACTTCCACAGCCTATTTATTGCATGGCATCAGCAAACAGCTCAAAGAAAGCCCAATGTAGATGAGCTCCATGTGGATGGATCTGCTTCCCACACAGCCCCACTCAGCACACAGCAAGCAGCACCCTCAGCTCCCACAGCAGCAGCTCATGGCTCACAGCTCAGATGAAACTGCCATGTCAGACCACAGCGAAAACTGTACAACTCCTTTAATTGAATTTACCAGCACCGTGTGTTTGAATGACACAAGCTGATCTGAGCTACAACTATGAATATGTAGCAGCAGCAGCTGCACAAATAGGGAACAAAATAAGCAAATAATTCATATCTTAACTAAACAAAGATTTTAAACTGTTTGTTTGTTTTAATAAATGCAAACACATTGAGTTATTTTTAAGCAAAGTGATTCTGCCAGCACTTTGTGTGAGGAACACGGCATGGCGATGCACAGGCTGCTCCCCATTTGAAAGAGGAGCAGCTCTGGGATTTTGGTGATAAGAAGGCCCAGCAGGAACACAGAGACAATGAGATGGGTGTCTTGGTTCCATCATCAACTAAAATACATTTGAAAAGCAAAACTGATGCACTTGAGAGAAGGAGGAGAATCTGTTTCAAACAAGTGCATGCTTGGCAAAGGGACTGGTGTGCACCTCTCATTCAGAGGCCATTGGAAATTCCTGTTGTTTCTTTGTGTTAGGGCTGCAGCCTGCACTGAGTCCTGCCTGAGCACGTGGTGCCACGGCTGCTGTGCCCACCACAACCCTGTGGGGTGGCATCCTCGTGTAACACAAGGATGTGCCATGTGCAGGAGCAGCGTGGAGGAAGACTGACCCCTGAAGGGCTGAGGAGGGATGTGATAACTGCACACAGATACTCCACGGAATGCTTATTCCTCTTTCCTTTCCTCTTTCCCACTTTTATTTTTGTTTTCCCCTGCAAGCCAGCATCCAGGACTCACAGTGTTTCCCCTGGCTTCCAATCTGTTTCCCAGTTCCAGCGCTTTGTGCTTGCACAGGATGGAAGGAGCCCGACATCCTCCCCTCCCCAGCCAGGCACGAGGGCGGCTCAGCACGTTGGGGCACTTATGCAACTCTTACACAACACATCTCCTCCGATTTATTTCACCATACAGCTCGCTAATTAGATCCTGTCCCTGCACAATGCGCTCAGAACTCCAGCCTTCTGGAGCTGCAGCAAACTCCTACTCTTCCATTTCTTTCAATTACTTCCAATGTACCACTGCAGGAGGGCTCTCACAGAGGGCTAATTTTTGACAATTATCATTATTTCTTTATACGTCTTGGTAATGACTTTGCACAATACAGACATCCAGGAGGGGAAGGAAATGGCACCTTTCTTACCCTTTCTTCAACACAACAAACATTCTCATCATAAGGACTCAGCATTCTGCTCTGTGCATTCACCGACCCCTGCTGGAATGGGGCTGTCCCCCCTGCCCTTCTCACTGCCCTGGCACACCGAGGCGCTTGGATGTGTCCAGTTCTCTTGGACTGAACTGCACACACCTGCTGTGGGGTTAGGATGTGCTGCTGCCTGCCCTGGGCTGCAGGAGCAGACCCCAAGGCATGTCCCATGCCGAGGCACAGGGACAGTCCTTGTCCTGCTTTGCAAAAGAGCTGTGGCGTCAGGGCTAAATGACACACAGCACAACCAGCTGGAATCTGCTGTGTAAATGAAGCTGCTCGAATCCTGCTGCCAACAACAGACCCTGGCTGGAGACCAGGCTGAGGGATTGGCCTGCACCCACCCTCTAGGAGCTGAGGCTGACATAGCACAGGGCAAAATCACATCAATTAATAGCCTGGAAGGTTTACAAGATTGTCTGAAGGATGGCAACGTCCCTGTCTAGTCATATCCTATCCAGTTTTAACAGATCCAATGCCATTTGAATTTAAATGATGGTTCTTCTTAAGCTGGCCTTAAGAGGCAGAGAAGTTTAGTCGTTAACAGATTAGCAATCCATGAGCCACTTCCACCCATCTGAAATCAGAGAGAACATCACCTACAGATCAGCTACTGCTCCGAGATTCCCTGCAGCATTTATGGATAAGAGGCGAGACAAACAGCAAAGCAGCGGGCTGAATGTTGAGTTTCCCTTGCTTCTTTCACCCCTGCTAACCTCTACCACCCTGCTTCCAAGGGGCCTGTCCAGCTAGGGGCTGTCCCTGGGCAACACAGTTCCTCTGCAGGCTCAGCCAAGTGAGGAGTAGAAGAGCTACCAGAGAAGAAAGGCTGACATTTATTCCACAGAGGGTGGACCGGGAAAACTAAGAACTAAATACAGAAATTTCCTTCTACGGAAAATAGCAAAGCCATGTTCTTACAGCATATATCCCAACAGCAGACACTATTTCAACTCTAAACTTGTAGGGATCAAATAAGTGGAGTAGCTTCTACTTGGGATACAGGTCATCTGAAATAAAAGGTACAGCTACTCCCATGTTTCCTGTGTAGGCTAATCTAAAATGAGAATTCTAATTTCATTGTTATTCTTTTAGTGAGAGACAGGCTGTGTTTCCATTCACCACACTGAGCATTATCAGAACTGATAGGTCCTTCGATGCAGTTCTTCCAGCAACCGTTTGTTTTACTGAAGTGAATGAGGATATTACACACTTCCCCAGTTGTAGACCTAGTCCTGCATTACTGCCTATTGTCCAGCAGTGTCCTTCAGCTGGGACACGAGAGCCCAATCAAAGCCATCCCCCTGGCTCACCTGCCTGCCCTGCACACCGCAGCAGCCATGGAGCTCAGAGCCAGGTCCCAGGCAGTGCTGCCCTCACCCTGTGCAGGAGCAGCAGCCCCCCATGCAAGGAAGTTGTTGAGTGCCAATCCAGTGGATTAAAGATGCATGATCTTCAGCATGAGGCACAAGTCAGCAGGAAAAGAACACGTTTCCATTGCGTGTGAGAGCTGGCTGACAGTAATACCAAGGGAAGACACAACCCTTTCTTAGGAAAACAGTTTCCAACCTCTCATTTTCTTTTCTTGCAGCCAGGACAGGAAATCACTTTGTTTTAATGTGACATTATACTAACATCCTGTGTCACACGCAGCCAAAATTACTGACTATGCCCTTGAAAGGGACTGTATAGATGGAGTGTGTATTTACAAGGTCAGAAAACTGCACTGGGCTGAAGCTTCCAAGAGGAGGATGCTGTTTCAGCCACACAAAGGACCCTTGCATCTCTGTGTTAGGTGTGTTTTAATTGGATGCTTTATCCTGCCAATTGGGCAAGCATTACAAGAGTTCCAGGGATAAGCAGATCCCTGGGAACATATAGATAATAGCAAGCATAGCAGTCTGCTGGCTCCAGCATTGTTCATGAGCAGCTCTGTGTCTTAAAAGAATAGAACAAATTGTAACTCTGAAGCGTCGCTTTGAATTTATGACCTTGTGCTGCATTTAATCACTTAGGAAGCATCATATTGCGTTATGTCGCTTTGCATTAGGCCACAGCTAAACATAGAGGAATACAGCGTTACATGGAACAAGCTGGACTCTGAAGAGATGCAAGAGCTTTTGCAGGTAGAAACATCCATAGCTGAGTTTCAGGAAGGCTTCCAACAGAGTCCCCAGTGCTTCACTTCCCACCAGCTTGACAGGCCCTAATGGTTTCATTTAGGCCAGAATGAGTGAAAAAGTATCTTGTGAAGGGTGCGGAACACAGCCAGTGCTTTCACTTGACTTTTCCCTGGATGCACAAAGATTACAGGGGAGGGGAACACACAGAGCCCATTTTCAGATCTCCACCCTCTCCTGTTCCAGGTCTTCTGGAATCCAAGGATGCACAAGTCATTCTTAGCAACAGCTTTTGGATGGATTGGAACTACAAATGAAGTAAAACTGAGCTAAACGAGGAATTACTAAGGCCCAAAGGGATCACTGCAAACAGACAATATAAGCCTTGTTACAGACAAGGAGAGGCAATCCCTGCTGTAACTCTGCAGGGACCCCTGAAGCCTTCAAACTCCAGCACCGGGCCGTTATCTCCCCTCTCCTCTCCCATGGAAGGGCTGCATGACCCCTACCTGTGCTGAGCCTCCAGCCACAGGACAGCAGGAGCTGGGGCCCTCTGCACAGCCACAGAGATAGCAGCTCCCTCTGGGCATAGCAGGATGCTCTGCTGCAGGCAGGGATGCCTTCCTGCTGGGTGCTGCCCATGCAGCAGTGTGAGCAGCAGTGCTCACACTGTGCCACTTGCAGGGAGTGGCTGGGGCTGGGGAAGGAGGATGGAAACACAGAGCTCAGCAAATTCCTTCTGATTGCATACGAGATACACCTGGAATAAACACAGCCTGTTCCTAACACCCAGTGGTGGCAGTGCAGATGAAAATACCTGACCAGCTCATTTAGAAAGCAGATGCCCTTGAGTTAGACAGACACAGCAAAGAACTGACTGCAAGCTGTCCCACAGAGCTGGCACCTCCTGCCAGCCACCAGGGCAGCAATGCTACCCAGCAGGGGAGCTGTTCCTTGGCAGGACAGAGGGGAGGCTGCGACGGCATCTCTGCTCAGCCAGCACTAAAACTCAAATTCAGGTTAATTGAATACAGCTTCTTTTCCTACATGGACTTCAATTTTCCAGGGTTCCTGAGATGTCTATATAAATGTCAGGAGATTAATGTGTTATCTCTGAAAAGTCCATATTAGTTTTGCTTAGACCAGGTTTATTCCTCTATAGCCCAAATCACAGAGCAACAGCGGACAGAGAAACAAGGCAAAACCACTTTGTGCTTCATCTTAGCTGGGGCTCGTAAAATGCTTTTCCAAAGGTTAAATAACACTTATGAGTGATGTTTAGGCAGGCAAGCCTTCATTTAATGCCTAAAAAATGACCTTATTTTCTATCACTTCCTGAGGTGTTATTCATCACCTAAGATGAAATAAATTGTACAGAACCTGCTTTGCTGCTTCAGCCTCATAAGACCACAGTGTCCATATTTAAAGAAATACTTGCAGCAAAAGGCAGCTTCCTGTAAGACACACAGCCTGGAGGGGCTGGCTTTTGTCACTGCAGCAGCATCCCAGACACCTGCACAACAGAGCAGCTGGGGCCTCCAGCACCCACAAACAGCACAACCACCACCTCCACCGGGCAGCAGGGGAGGGCAGCAGGTGTTTGGGTAACTTGGTGCCTGGCCAGAACCCATCAAGCACCTGCTGCAGGCTGGCTGTGCCCAGAGCCCAACAGGGATGTATCCCTGGCCATTTAATTAATGATTAAGCACTGGAATAGGCTTCCCAAGAAGGTGGTTGAGTCACCATCCCTGGATGTGTTTAAGAGCCGTTTGGATGTGGTGCTTGGAGATATGATTTAGCAAAGGGTTGTTAGAGTTAGGGTACTATGGTTAGGCTGCGGTTGGACTTGATCTTTGAGGTCCTTTCCAACGTGAGTGATTCTATGATTCTATGATGTATTTAGAGGCTGTAATGCAAAGTAGGAAATAACACACCTTCGTCTTCTTACAGGTCTTGTGCTGGCAACAGTACCATAAGGAGCAGGATGGGCTGTGCCGGCTTAGAGCCAGACTGCCACCCCACCCCACGTCCACAGCATCACAAAGCCACAGTGCTCAGAATGAAGATCCTCCAGTGCCACCCCCTGCTAAAGCAGCTCCCTGCAGCAGCTTACACAGGAAGGAGTCCAGGCAGGTTTTGAATGTCTCCAGAGAAGATACCACAACTTCTACGGGCAGCTGACTGCATCTCCTCTCTTTACTGGAGGCCCACATTAGGTATATTCACAAGAAAAGCTTCCCACAATAATAGATTTCCATTAATAAGAGTAAAATTCCTTTGTTCGTGGTCAGGAAAGGCAGTGCCACCTAGAGCTCCTCGCTCCTCATGCTGTTTCTCTTGAGCAGAGCTGTTAATCTCAGAGTCCAATTAGTTTTAAACTATCATCTACTGAAGGGTAAGGTTACTGGTACTAATATATCGCCTGAGAAGTATCACCAAGCAAATAAGATTACTTAGGGAATTAAGTGGGAACAGGAATATTAACGTGGGCATTAATAGCTTGTCTACTTCTGTTGCGTCCATGATTTCTCATTGTCTTACTCTGCAGGATAATTTTGTGTTACCCTCTGGACTCACACAGTGCGGTTTTGCAAGAGCAGTAATTGCTAAAGCACCATACCAGTATTTAGGCGTGTTACTTAATCTTCAACGGATCATATAGTTTCAGAGAGATGTATGTGCCTGAAGTGCTGTTAGATCTTGAGGTCATGTCAGAAAAAATTGCTGTCTGTGTGCTGAAAAGCCAGCACTCGTCATTGCTCAGCACAAAGCTGCTGCAAGAGGGGAGGGCAGCCCTGAAAGCCAGGACAATGGCTGGTGCTTCCAGCGGAAGAATGATGATGGTGATGATAACAATAATGATAACAGTGGTGGCCCAGCAGCAAAAACCTTCTTTGCTGTTTATAAAATGCATCGAGATTCTACAATGAACTCATGTAAATAGATCTACAGTTTCGTTATCGTTCTTGTTATTGCTGCAATATATAATTTTAGACGCATAGATACTGAACTGGGTTAAACTGACACTTCTCTTGTTTTCCACCATTTTCCCATTATTTTCCTATGGATCGATCAGCCAGCAGTATCTAGCAGTTAAACCAAACTTTTTGACCACGAAATTTTGCATTCATTACCATAAACATAGAACTGGCCCATAGCCTGTTATGAATCCAATCTGTCACGAGAGAAGTTTACCCAGGAGGAAGATAAATACATCTTTTCCAACAAGACAATGCAAAATCTGTTTTCATCATGAAACTGGTTCACTGTCTGCACAGTGAGACAGAACAGGCTGATCACACTGTGTACCAGTTGTTGCTGCGGACTAATGCTGCCATGATTAATTAGACAGCCTCTAGGACAGAAAAAAAAAGAACGAAATCAACATGGTTTTATGGCTATTCTAGCATTTTATATAACAGAAGGGTACCAAACATGTAGGGAATGGGATCTTCCCTTTCCAGGGGAATACCATGAGCTCCCACATGTGGCTCTGCACGCACCTCAGGCCCTCAGCTGCCAGTTTCCAGAGAGCATGTTAGCAAGCCAGCTCTGGTGATGAGACCAAGACCCACACCAAATGGTACTTCAGGCAACCCCCAGTAATGCTCTTGCCTTTGCTCAGTTCCAGCCTTGACTCGTTGACCAAATGACCCAATGCACAATGTTCCCCAGCAGGAAATTGCATGGTGTCAAATGACAGTTTTCTAACTTTGTTCTTGAATGAGCCAGTCTGTTCTTTCCATGCATAGAAATGATCAGAAATAAATAAAGGCCAAGGAAAGATTTGTACTTTCACTTAATTGCACATTAGTGTTGTTCCTGTTTAATAACCTATATGATTATGGGCTCATAGTCACACTGGGTACATTGGGTACATACTCATATGAGATTATCAAATCACAGACCTCTGGAACAGACTTGCACATATACATAAAAATATATCTATACAGAAACACATACACAGAGCACCCTGGGATTTAACTACCCCCACGTTCATCACAGCAAGATTTGGCTTAACTGTGGTGTGGAAATTATCTCCCTCAGTACGTGGGAGAGCAAGGAAAAATTGTGGAAGTTCATTCAATCATCTGCATTTAATTGATGATAACTTAATTAACATGAAGAAAATCACCCTTCCTATGCTCATTTTGCACAAGCTAAGATTTCTCCTCTGGCTAGCATACAAAATTCTACCTCATTTAATTTCTCCAGCAGCATCTGCACCACAGTTTTAAATACAGTGTTCATAAATGTAACTGTAAGAGAAAACAACTGATAGGTAAATGGTTTCAGTAAGCTACCAGCAGGTTTTTGTCCTTACACACTTTACTGAAGGATGAAGCATTTGCTCAGGGTGCCATTTGTTCAGCTAAGAACTGCAGGAAGTGATGTTAAGATGCACAGACTTACAAGATGGGTGAGGGGGACAGATTAAGTGAGGGCAGCTCAGCCACCGAGCCGCCAGCAACTTCCCTGTCTACATGTTGTTTGAGACCGGAATGGGCCCAGAATCCGACACAGAATGACCCAAAGTGCACAGACACCATCAGCGTGTGAGGCACCTCCTGGTGTCAGTGCGACGTCCACACTCGGGGGGAGCACACAGGAGTTTCACTGGAGTGAGAACCATTTGGGGTAGCATGACCCCAACTCCGTAGAATTTATTTCCTCTGAGCAAGTACAAGCTCACATTTGCACAGCATTGCCATAGGTAACTCATTCATTAGGGTAAGCTTTATAAATGTTACCGTGTTCATTATTATTTGCACATGCAAATTACCGGTGAGATTTACACAAGTAGACGGCAACTCGTAGCGATCCCTTTTTTTTCCTAGACCATCTCCTGATGGCATTTCTAGCTCTTCCAATTTCACTCCTGGCCGATGTCTGAGAGCACAGAGGTAAACAAAAATGAAAAATGATGAAATAGAAATGAGCCACCTGCTTTGAACCTCGAAGGGCTGGTATTTATTCCGAACAGGAGTCTGCAAGGTGTCTGGGGTTTCTAATTGCTCCAGTTGGTTCGCTTCAGTATCTATGACCATCTGGATATTTGTGGGTTAGAAATTAGGAACAGTAAATGAAACAGTTGAAAATGTGATTGTTCAGCTTACTGAAGTACTTCTTACCAAAGGTTAAGAGAAAGCAGATAACAAATCTTCAGCACAAATGGGACAGTGCTGTAAGGATGCGTCTCTGTTAGAACCAGAATTTCTTGCTGATGGTGAAATCCCAGTGTAGGCTTTCTCAAAAGTAAGTCCACTGTTTGAAAGTGCTTAAGAACAGAAACCCCGCTGGCAATAAGCAGATCTGAAGTCTCTGTGAGATCACTGTTTACCTGCTGTTTGCATGCTAATTTTTAAAGTTTAATTTTGGCAGTTGTTGCATTTTTCTGAATGAGAGAAACTGGTGGGAAGCACTAATAAGCCATTTCCATCCACAAGCAGACAATCTGGATGCAGAGAAATGCAGGGAGTGAGCTGGGATGGGCACTGCCCAACCTAAGGGTAGAATGGGATGCAGATTCTTCCAAGGCACAAATATTTGTTCCAAATCACATTTTTCTCTTCCAAGTTTTCCCCGAAGCACCGACCCTTCCCTCCCCCAGGCTGCACCGCTCCTCATCAAAGACAGTAATTTGAGAGAAGCACACATCCTTCACAGCAGGATGAGCAGTTTTCCTTGTTCAAGGATTCCTCATAGGCTCACAAGTCACAGTGGTCCTCATTTCTCAGCCAGCCATCACAGAAGGGCTAGGGTCTGCACAGGAGCCTCCAGAATGCCTCACCTCTTGCATCTCCATCCCAGAGCTGGAGGTTAAAGTCCCTGTCCTAGAAGCACCCTGTAGAGAGGAAAGCCTTTCCTGCTGTCCTTCCAGGGAAGCCCCAAGCCCTGTTTAACATCACAGCACAGGTCCCTGCCCAGCACAGCACTGAGCCTGCAGCCCTGCTTGAAGCAGCTCTGGGGGCTGCAGCTCCAGGCAGGACACGCAATCAAGCCTTGAATCCAGATGCTTTCAAACTTGTGACAGACGCCAGGGATTAACTTCATTCATGAATTTAACAATGATTACACTTTATTATCCTCCACGCAAACAAATATTAGGAACAACTGAATTACACATAAAGGCATTCTTTATGCGTTTATTTACATATCCCAAGAAAGACCGTATTCACGTTGTATAATTCTGATTGCATGCTTCGTCGAGCATTAAAAAGGTTTACCACTGCCTGGCTCTCACAGTTTGACAATTTTGACAGCTCAACTCTGAACATGTGCATGAACAAACAAGCAAATCAGTAAGGCGAGGTCTGCTGAGAAGTGTGGAATGCTGTCGAATGACTGTCCTGTCACAATAAGCATCTCTAGTAGGTGTTGCTCCACACCGACATCTTTATTTCTGGGAATTTCTCTTACTGACAAGCCACTCATTTATACCGTATCTATTCGCAGGTCTAAACTCCCCTCCCTCTGCATGCCACCCCATGATGCCTTCAGCACTACCACTCCCCCAGTGCTACTTTGCCACTCTGCCAGAAGCGTGGCTTTCAGAAGCTGCCCAGTGGCCCTCAGGCTGATGCTGCAGCAGCACCTGGGACTGCTGAGCTTCCAGCACAGAATGAGGCAGCACTGCCTGCACAGCATCCCTGCAGCTGGGACCAGCAGCTGGGAGCTCTTCCCCCCCGGGCCATGGTTCTCTCACTTATACTTTATGGATCCCAAATCAGTACTTACACACTTCACCCTTTGAAGGTGAGTTCCAAAGTTGATCGTTAAAGATACAGGGGAAAAAAAAGCATAGAAACAGCCTAAGGCAGGAACTCCATGTGCAGATTCACACTGCTGAACGGCGTTTTGGAGAAATGAGAGTTGGCATATGAGAACACTCAGTACAAATGGAGCATCTTGAGAAGAGTAACACGCACAGCAATACTTGTATTCAAGTTTGAAGACAGAGGTCTGAATTCCCATGTTCTTCCTGGAAAAAGCATCCAACACCACTACGGCTACTAAGTGATGGAAAAACAATAATGCATATGTTCAGAAAAATCATGCTATTTAGCCATAATCTACAGAAAGGCCCATGCCCACATCCATGCCCATGCCCAAATCCACATGAACAAAAAAGCCTTTGGAGAGGACAACAGCGAATACTAAAATATCAGGACCTGGCTGTACAAACTGTCGCATTTGAAAGATGTCTCTGATTTGTCAATATTTGTACAAATTCCTAGTAACCGGTGTGAATCAAATCCAGAAACCTGAGCCAGTGATAAACAAAGCTCTGGAACAAAGAGAGCAGATAACTGTGAATTAACTCCATGGCAAACTGTAAGTCCCTCAAAATAAGTCATATGCTGAGCATCCATGTAAATATTGCTATCACGGTGCCCTTGGTGACTAATTAGATGAGTAACTGCCATTTGGTTTTAGTTTGTTTTTGAGATGCTCCCAGTGTTTCTGCTGGCAGGTAAGAATGCAATGTGTCTGAACAACAAGTGCAAAGAAAGCAGCCATGGAGCATAGTGTGCAACTCCAACTACGCTCACATTTCTTAGCAAGTTTCCCTCTCTTTTCTAAAAAAGAAATTATTTCATTTTCAGGTCCCTAAACAATGTGCAAAGCACACCAGGATTAAGCATTTGCAAATGTGTGTGTGCAAATGTTGCTCTTTGGAACTATTGCCCAAACCAAAGGATCCAGCAACATTCATTCCGCATTTTTCCATACAGAGATGACAGAGCACTGCTGATGTCTTCGCATCCAACTTATTCTCTAATGTATTAATTTTTTTACTTCAAGCTCATAATGCCTGATTCACTCCCTAAATTGTTAATTTGTTCCCTGACAATCCTATACCATCAAACCTTAAATTAAAAGAAAATATATAGAAATTCCACGTGGCAGGTAACCAATAAGGTACTTTAGTTCTGAACAGCACACAGAAAGATGAAATACAGCAGCAGAGGCAGGAATTCAAGAGAAAAGCTCGCTGCTAGATCAGGCACATATGCTGCGGCACAGAGGATGTTGGAGGCACTTTGACTGGTAGTTATAGCAACCATATGTTTAGCTAGAGTAACACATTGCTGGGGATTCAGAGGGCTCAAGCATTGCTAAGGGGATAGTTGAGGTCTTTGGTGGAAGAAAGCAAACACTCTCTGCCAGATTCTGTGCTTTCTGCTAGGAAGGTCCCAGAGATCAGAGCCTTCGGAGAGAGAAAACAGCCAGTGAAACAGCCAGGGCCAGGGATATAAAACCCACCTGGTTCCTCTGCTTCCTAAATATACCTCTTACTGCTTTGCTGTGTAAACAAACGTGTCCAGGCAGCCCTGCTCCATCCCCAGGCTTTGGCTCAGAGTTGAGCAATGTGTTACAGACAAAAATCTGCCATGTATTTCATCCTCCTCCCACGTGACTGCAATTGGGACAAGGACACCCAGCAGATCTGCTTACTGACCTGTTCTTAGTTTCACGTTCTTAGAAGTCTGAAAGCACCTACAGAAAAATGTATTTTCAGAAAAGCAATCCCCAGGAATAGCTGGCAGAGCACGCATGAAGTGTTTTTATGCAAAGCAGGTTCACAAAGTATGTGCTTAACAAACCCTTTTCTTTAAAGACAAGCACAAAAAGCCACAGGTTTTACAAAAAATAAAAGTTTCAAGTAGATGCAATAGAAATAGCAACGCACATACTAAGTACCGTTATTACCACTAAACTTTAAAGTATTACTATTATTGCTAGCCTTTATGTTATTTCAGTCACGATGGAGAAAAGCACTGACAGACTCCGCTGGCTTTGCAGGGGCTGTGATGCCCCATCCCCATGGAGCACAGCTGCCAGAGGACCTGGCCCAAAGGCCCCCAAAGCACTGCTGGTTTCCCTTGGTAGCTGCACAGAATGTTATCCCAACCCCACAGGATCCTCATGTACTTTCCTCCCCCCTGAACGGAAAAGGTTCAGCACTTCATTTCTTTGGTGCCTCCTAAGCAGTAAAGAAATCAACACCCGTGCACCAGTTCTGCCTTTCAGTAGAGGGCAAGCTCCCGTCACCCACAGAGAGCAGTTTGCAGTGAACTGCTTGACTATAATTAACAACAGCAGCAAGACCTCAGAAGCTGTTATAAGATTTTTATTGTCTTATCAATCACAATGAGCTAGCATGTTGTTTATACTCCTTATTAATAACGCCATGCCTATAGTGATGGATTGCTCCAGCCTGTGGCAGTACACCCTCAGGAGGTCATTCCGGCTCCCAACACTGCACCTTTCAGCTGCTAACGAGTTTCAGCTCCCCGGGGTGACCCCCACCCGCTGTGCCTAGCTGCAGCCCGGTGGCCATAGGAAGCACAGCATAGTGCCCAGACCCATGGCCACCAGCCGTCCCACAGGTCCTGCCTGCCCTCTGGAGCACGCAGCCTTAGCAGTGCAGAGGGACACGCACAGCCCCCAGCTGACTGCAAGGGATATCTGGATGGGCTGGGTTTTCACCTCACCTCTTTACTATACCCTATGAGAGTGTAGAAAAGCAATAAATGGTTTTAATTATCTGCTTACAGCACGGCGCAGTGGTACTGTATTGACTAATACCAAGCAGAGGCGTAAGTGCTCTATTTTCCTACACCCAATGCTCTCTGTCTAATTTCCTGCATCCCACCTATGAAATGGAAACAATAATATTTCCCTTTCTCCCCCCCTTCCTTCACCTCACTGACAGAACAGGAATACTGGCAGGGATATGGTGCCAGCCCAGCACAGAGCACATCAGCAGGACACGATCTTTGCTGCAGAGCAGCGATTAACAGCAGTGCAGTGCAGCCCCCACCCCAACACAAAGATCATCTGTGCAGCACCCATGCACCTCGCCCAGTGCTACAGAGCAGCTTTGGTGGATTCAGCAACAATCCCCTTCCTCAGTACGTGTTCTGAGGAGGCTTCTCCAACACTGTTTTTCAGCATAAAGTATGTTTTCAGTCTGCCTGCATTTAATTCCAAATAACCAAGCACTTAAAAGGAATTGCCAATCACCCTTTCGGTAGTATAAGATAACATAAGATTACAAGATAAATAAGCTTTATGCTTTATAAGACAACACCACGAGACCGTCATTTAGTCAAGGAAAGAGTGGAGGAAGGACACAGTAGGCAAAAAGGGATACTATTTGCCTGTTTGTTACTCTGCTGTCTAGAAATCATTTGTTTCACTTAGGTGGGAAGCTGCAGTCTAATTCCATAAATCAGTAGAGAAAAAATAAAGACGTGATGTTTCTTAGTTAGTTCCTAAATGTCTCTTTATGGAAGAATGCCAGATTTCCTTCTTCACCTCCCAGGAAATGGAAGCTCTCCCCAATGAGATCAGCCCAAATATGACAGCAGGCATCTGCTGACCCACTGCCCTCTGCCAAGACTGGCACTTGGGGGTGATTCCCTAAAGTCAACATTTGAAGAACAAATGGGAATTTCTGCCTTCTTTGTCGAATCCGTAGCAACCCTTCAAACCAATTGCAGCTCATTTGCAAAGGAATGCTCTTCTCCCCTTTAGGTTTTCTCGAGACTGTCCAGTTCAGAAAAACTTCCACTCCAGTTAGTTTGCTGTCCACACAAACCAGGTTAAGATTATAGAAATATGTTGGAAGGAGGCACGTTACCTCAACAGGAAAATAAATCTGGGGGTTACCCTCTGCAACAGTATCTTGAATCAGCTTTTAGTGCCTTGCTGCTGCTGCCCTTCACCTTCAGTCAAAACTGAGGGGAGTAAATGGGTTTCTTCTGTTTTGCTGGATAATTTCTTCATGCTTCTTTTTTTCCTAGGCATTACTACACACTGCATGACAGTGAAATCTGGAAAAGTGCCACTTCGGCATGAAAACACTGCAGCAGAGGCTTCCTAGTTTGTTCCAAATGAAAACACAGATTCTTGGTTGGTAAACAACAACTGTGTGAATATCCCAGAGCATCCCTAAGACAGAAGGGAGGAGGTGTGTAAAATGGGCTCCTCCTCCTGCTGGGTGACCTCCAAACAAGGCACACTGTGCGCCTCACCAGGCCCACCCATGGGGAGGTTCTGCTGGTGGAAGCCATGAGCCCATGGCTTGGCAGGAGCTTTTGGTTTCTATTGCATTCTTTCAATAAATAAGTGTTACAGTGGGGGAAAAAAAAGAGAACCAATCGATGGATGTGAAAAATGAGCTCTGCAGTTATCCCCTATTTCTAAATCCACACAAACAAACTTTAAAGAAGCAGCACATTGGCAAATTTTGTACTGTTTATCATATTTACCACATAACCACCACTTTAACGTACAACAGAATCTCCTCCTCCTCATGCAGGTGGGGAAGTACTGAAGTGACATGGCTGTAGGCAGCTGTGGCAAGATGGATGCCCCCACTGTCACACCAACCCCTGCCCGTCCCCAGGGCTTCCTGAACCCAATGGTACCACAGACATCTCTGTGGTTGGCCAGGCAGAGAGAAGTACCCACAGCCATGGCACTCAGTGCCCAAGCAGCCAGCAGCGGAGCAGCCCGCTTGGTGTCCTGGTGCCAGGCCATGGCACCCAGCATCCCCCTGCCCACCCCAGGCTGCTTTCAGCCTCAGGCCACATCACCACACAGAGGGCTGCGATCTCATCACTGCTCCCCAACTGCTGCCATCCATCCCCCGGGGCAGGAGGGCTGCTGCCCCCAGTCTCACAGGGCTGAATACAGCTGCCAGATCCTCAGCCCTCCAGCAAGGCACAGCGGAGACGCCAAATCCTAACGCCCTTTCAGGAGCGAGCTCTCAGTTTATCAATAAATTGAAATTGCTAGCTGAAAAATCAGCATAAGCAATTCATTGTTTGACAGGAGTTATTATGCGTAACAGATTTGTTTATTTAGACATGCAAATCACATTCCTGTTTCTGCTGGCAGTAAAGCACAGTGGCTGCTTTTATTTCAAGTGCGGGCTTCAGACATAATTCACAGCATCTGCAAAAGAAAACCTTCTGCGAGATGGGTGAAAATAGTAATAACCTCCCAATATGCCAAACTGCATCATTTCTGGGTGACACCAATGCGGACAGGTCGGGAAGAAAAAGCCCTGTGTATTTGTGGTTAGAAGAGCTGAAAATGATGCTGAGCAAAACTCTTTGAGAAAGTTCTATGGGCAGAGGGATTCATACCAGCAGTGCCATTTTAGTCTGCAAATAGGAACACCGCTAACTGCTATGCAGGAGGTGACAAGGATGGACAAGGGGGAACGGTTTTAAACTGAGACAGGGGAAGTTTAGGTTAGATATTAGGAGGAAGTTTTTCACCCAGAGAGTGGTGACGCACTGAACAGGTTGCCCAAGGAGGCTGTGGATGCCCCATCCCTGGAGGCATTCAAGGCCAGGCTGGATGTGGCTCTGGGCAGCCTGGTCTGCTGGTTGGCGACCCTGCACATAGCAGGGGGTTGGAACTGGATGGGCATTGTGGTCCTTTTCAACCCAGGCCATTCTATGATTCTGTGATGACCTGTGCATGGCTGCATGTAGACTATGAAAATAGAACTGTATGATTTCAAAGGAAAAAATAACCAATTAGAAAATTCATCAGATGCAAACATGATCCATCATTAAGCATAAGTAAATTTCAGAAAGGAAACATAATCAGTAAGGTAGAAAGAGGTAACTGATTTAAATCCTCATTTCACCTAAACTCACTCAAAAATCAAGACTGAAGAGCAAAGATTCCTAAAAATGCATCCTATTACCACATCAGGAAACCCAGATATCAGAATTTAATGTGAGGAATGGAAGTGAGTGCTATCAGCCCAAAGAGCCACTGCTTTCTGCCACCCACAGCCACAGCCCTGCCCAGTGCCTCTACTGGAACCTGCACAGAACCATGGCTTCATTCAGCTGGAACAGCCCTGCAGAGGTGCTCTGCTCAGAGCTGTCTGCCCCTACAAATAAGTCCAGCTTATTCTGAAACACACATCTATACAGCCCCTAGTAAAACATGTTTGCTAAGATGGAGCTGCAGCAAGCCCTGGTAGTGGCAAAGCACACAAAAACACACTGCAGGTGCAGTGCACCCAACAACTCATGTGAGCAGTCTGACATCCCCAGCCCTGCTGGGGCTTCTCCATCAGCACTGCAAAGCAGTAACATCTGCACACAGAAAGCAGCTGGTGAAGACATCTGTTTGCAAATTAAAGGGCTGCTCCTGTCCAAACACCAATGCCAGGCTTTTAGTAGGATCAATAGGCTGGATAAAATGCTAATTGCCATGACACCGCTCCCTCCACCAAGCTGGTGACTCTTGGCCTGGCTTGCCTGGACTACAAGGAGTGCGGTAACTGAATTAGCAATTCTGCTGGCCAGGACTCCTTGCACAACCCCTGTGACACTCCATCAAGCAGCAATATGAGATTACAAGTATTTTACGGCGTGCTCGGAGAGACAGCTCTGAAATAACATCTAACATCCCCGCATGTTGATGTGGTGACTTCATACAGCTTGCCAGGGAGCCTGGAAAGGCAGCACCAGCCTCGGGTAACGTCAGGAGCAAAAATGCTGGGGAACATATGGTTCTCAAAAACTGCTCGGAAAAAATCTCTGCCAGTGTAAGTGCTCACGGATCATACCAATGGAAAATGCTGTGTTTATCCCTCTCTATTTTTTTGTTTGATATCATTTATCAGTATCAGCCTCAAGGTAGCAGCAAGCTGCACAGCCTGGACCCTTTAGCATCACCATTTCTACATGTTTTGAAAGATCTGCTATTCTTTTGAACATGAGTTAAATAAAGCAACAGGATGCATGTCAGTTCAGGCAACACACGCGTTTTAACATCGCTCACACCAGCCTGCACTTGTTGACAACTCTGATGAGCCAAAGCGACCCAAAGGCACACAGCCTGAAGGGGGTACAGAGGGGCACCCTGTGAAACGTGAGTGATATGTCATACCCACCCCACGACAGAGCTCTGCACAGTTTGTCACACAGTGTGGAAGGACTGGAAATGTCTGCTCTCCTAGGGTTTGTGCTGACACAGCCTTCATTTCAATGCCTGCTTCCCACCCTCACACTCAGGTACCACAGCAGCTCTCCCTTTCCCCGCTCTGCTCGCCATGCCTACTGTGTACATCAGCATCAGCGACTTCGTGCTAAGCTCCCCTTGAGTGCAAACAAGGATAAACAGGGACAGATGCCAATGTCAAACATTTGCATTGGTAAAGTACATATTTAAAAAAATCTCAATAATGTATTACTGCTGATTGGTTTATTATGCTGGTCTGCCCCGTCCCCAGTCCTTTGCTTTCTCCCTACGGGCATTTGTTGCTTCTCATTAGCAGCGCAGCACTCCGGACTGCTGCTGTACTGCGGTACAGCATCTGCACAAGTGGGTTAATGGTCTGTCACTGAAGCATCCTAACAGTGAATCAAAGAGAAAGGGATGGAGGTGATTCTTCTCTTCCACACAAGTCATGCATCATTCATTAGGTTTGTATCAACAACAAAAAAAAGCATATTAGAAGCACTTGAAAGAAGGTGAGAACACTTGAGAACATAGGACAATGGACAGGAAGTAAAAGAAATACCCATATATCTGGACATGCAGCCTAACACACCTCTTGCTGAACTGCTGCATTCAGGCATACTTCTTGAGGTAAACATCCACACACATGCATCCCACATGTGCTGTTCCAGCACAGATGATCTCTTAGTGATCAATCGGTCACTCCAAGGGGTTCCACTTCACCTCAAAAAGTTAACTCTAAAAACTACTTCTTATAACTCCCACTTGGTTATTTAGAAGATGGCAGTGACAACCATAAAGCTGGACTTGTATTGGCCAAGAAGAATCACTCTAAAAACTCAAAAAAAAAAAAAAAAGCCTTACTGCACAGAACTGTCTGACTTTCCCAGCAGCAGGAAGGGCATTATTGGGAACCAAGCTGAAGCTGCACCTGGACCAGTGCTCCATGTCTTTCCCAGCTCACTGCCCTGCTCTGCATTCACTGCTGTCAGTGCAGGCTGCCTGACAGGGATGCTGCTCCCTTCAGAAATAGGATTCCTTCCACCTTGCCTGGCAGGAGATGGATTAGATGATTCATCAGGGGCTATTGGGGATCAAGATTTATCTGGACATTGTCTGCTGTATCCTTCAGACCATCTGCTACATGTCTGCAATAAGAGCACATCATCTTCTACGAAACAGAAATACAGATCTGTACGTCTTTCAGAGACAACATCATTTCCCAATGGGCTGTATCATTTAGTACACCAAATCTGAATGTGTGGAGGCAAAATTACAACATATCAGATTAGTCCAGCTCGATAAAAAGGGGTAGAACAAAAAATAAATGTGGGAAACTGTCTATTAAGGAAAGCAGTTTTTTCTGTGCTGGGAAGAGCCGGCTTCCAAGTGGAACACAACGAGAAGCCAAAGCAGAACAGAGGTGCAGCCAAATTTCAAGGTTGCTAAAATCCAGCCAGAAAAGGTCTCAATGATCTACAAGCAAAAGGGAAGTAAATCCAGATCTGAAAGGAAAAAACAACTACAGAGCACTGAGAAGATTAACAGGGCAGTGAACACAATAGAGAATGGAAAGTCTTGCCACTGCAAACCCAGTCTGAGCCCCCAAGCCTCTCCAGCACCAAAGCAAAGTATCACCACTTCTCCCTATCAGCTCACAGAGACAGCGACAGGCCTTGTGCTTCACGTCTGAAATGAGAGAACTCACAGACTGTGCAGGAAGCATCCTTGCCAGAGAGCACACAGCAACACTCTGAACTAATTGTGAGCATAATTATTCACATCTCTGCAGACCTCTCCTCGGGCATTTGGTGTGCCTTTATGCAAAGATTTCACTCTGCCACATACTCAGATGCATACCTTTGAACCTGATGTGAGATTCACAGCTGCTGGCTGAGAAGTGTGAAACTCTTTTGGAAGAATCTTTTTTTTTTTTAATTAAAAACACTGAAATGTTTTGACCAGCTGTGAAGCTGTTCAGCTATCTTTGCAAAAGCTGTTCCTACAGATGCATTCCTCCACTGTTTTTAAGTGGGCATTAATACTGGCACAGAACTCACCCCCTGCAGCTACAGATCCAGGAACCCAAGCAGGGACCAGAGCTGTTAGTCCTGTGAGCCCGGCCACAGGTCTGAGCTACTTACGGGACAGAAGCCTGTGAGTTCTTCAACTGACCAAAAGAGTATGTTCTCAATTAACATTTGCTTTAGGTTTTTCCCAGCAGTGGGATAAGCTTCACACAAAGGGACACGGCTTTCTGTCACCGCACCAAGCAGTGCTGAGATGGGAAGATGTGAATGACTATTCACTGTTGCGACCTAAAGCCACAGGAAAGGGCTCAGCAAACAAGTTACAAAGCCCTCAAGACTCCTGGCTTGAGAACCTCTGCCTTACTTTATCCAAGAGAGGGCCAAACTCAAAAACTACACAGAAGAGACGCTTACAAAAGTAGGTAACTCATAAAATCAAAGCTAACAAGTGTAACAAGACACGTGGGACCAGAAACTAAACACAGCTGGGCTAGAAATAGGCATTCACTTCTTCCAAGGAGCAGGTGCATACCATGGGGACAACTTAAAAGGAGAGCTGTTGAGTTTGATTGCTTTGTGTGTTTGAGTCCCTTTAAATATCTGGCCAAAGAGGGGCTCAGGCTGGAGCAGCAGCTCCCTGCCTAAGCTGCACCATCTCACAACAGCCAACTGGGACAGCAAAGATCACAAGATTGGTGCTGCTGTAACAGCAGCCCTGCCAGCACCCCAGGAGCATGGGAGCTGTGGTCCTGGGTGGGTTCCATCCTGCTGCACCTCATCCTCAGCTGATGAGCTTTCATAGGGTTTTCACACAGAAACCTCCATCTCTGGGATAAGCTGTGGCCTTTTGAAGGGTACACTCAAGCGCTGAGATCATCTAAATCATCATAAGGATGTGTTTCTCATATGAGAAGCTGAGATAAGCTGTAATGTAATCTATTATAATGACATTTTCATCAGCACTAAACATCTTCAACATAAACTACAACAGGAAATAATAAGAAATATTTGGGGGCTGCACCTATGACAGCTCCAATTTGCTACCAGAGAAAACTCGACACAGAGTTAATTTTTCAACGCCCTCTTCATCAACTGGGATGCATTGCTCTGGGGATATTGATGCATTCAGAACTCCAGCAGTAACAGCCAGGCAGAAGCATGTTGCTCGAGGTGCACACAGCCACAGTTTGCTGCAAGGAAGCAGCATGCCATGCAGCTCCATGGGCAGAAGCACAGCACCACGGGCTTTAAAGAGGAACTCTTCTTTCTTTCACTGTGTAGATTTCTAATAATTCTTACAGTGGTACCTCTTTCTAAATGCTGCAAGATAACATTCATAAAACCACAATTTTGAAAGCAATTTTCACGCTCGTTGTCACTTTCAATCACAAGTGAGGAAACGTCTATGCTAATCCTAAATTGGATTTTGAAACTGAGTAAACTGAAATGTGGCAGAAACATTAGTGTCACAATAATAGCAGTAATCAGGTCAGGGGGCTGGGGGGGACTGTGCATATGTAATGATCTTAAATATATTCATCACAGATCTCAGAACCTGTAGAATGTAATATCCTCACAGTGAAAATTAATACCATTGGGGACTTTGCAATGTATCCTCTCCCAGAGACGGTAAATATTGTGGTGCCCCTATTAGTGACTGCGTGATCTCATTACTTTCTTAGTGTAGGATAATTAAGGAATAAACGCAACCAGGAGGCACACCAACAAGCACGCACCACAAGGAAGTCAGCTGCTGAGGTCTGACTCCTGAGGTCCCACAGAAGTACCCATGTTTTGCTGCTCCACATGAGAGCAGAGAACCACTACGAACATGAGTTTGCTTCCTGTGTGATGCACTGTGCAGTACTGAGCTCGCATTGCCCTCCAATAACAGCACCTTCATCCCTGGACTGGCTGCTCCCACTTGTATGCACCAAAGCCTGGCCTGACACAGCTGAGCTGCAACGGGGAGGAAAGAGGCCCAAGGGAGAGGGAGGCAGGCTGGCATTCATGGGGGAAGCAGCACACAGCATTTCTTCCAAGCTTGTTTTTGAGGTCACTTTTATCACATTGCTTTATAGTTTGTGCCACCTGCCTGAGAAATTCAATTCTCCTCACAACAAGAAAAAGTGGAGCCATACTGATTTCCATTACATCTGTACATTTTCATCCTACACACAGACACCTCCACCCTTCAACAAGCACAGACAGGTGAGAGCAGGCAGCAGGACTGCGCCCTGCACTGCACCCCCAGGGCTCCAGACACTCCATCCTGCTCAGGGCATGGCACTGCCAGCTAACAGCAAACCTCTGGCTTCTCACAGGAGATGAAAGGCTGCAGAGGCAGCACTGAAGGTGGGCAGCACAGCAGCCAGGCCCCAGCTCAGTCCCCTCCTGCCACCCTTCCCTCTGCTTGGCTCCATGCAGTGCTGGCAGTGCAGCTGTGCCCACTGCAGGCAGCCCACACCTCAGCCCAGGACCACCACACAGCTACTGCGGCAGGCATGATCAGCAGCTTTTCAAACTGTACATTTATGACTAAACACAGTCTGGTTTTTTTAATGGCAATTTTCATAGAGTTATTCCTGGCTTTCTTACTTCCTTGTACAAAATGGACAAATTAATACCCATAAAAACAATTTGATTTTCCTACTCAGGGTACCGTTAGCTCTCCTCTTCACTCTCTTTGTACTTTCAGTAGCAGCAAAAAAAGGAAAATGAAAAATAAATGGCAAAATATCAGCTATTTCAAGGACAAGATTTAAAGTCTTTAAAATCCAATTTATTTAGGGTTTTTTTTTTTTTCTATTGTTCATTATTTCTGTTGCGCCAAAGAGTTTTCTCTTTAAGTCAATGCTGCTCTAAGAGCAGTAGCTCTTAAAGCACAGGAAATAGGAAGAAAGTGAATTTTACATGAAATGTGAATGAAGAAAAAACTAAGCTTTTTTTTTTTTAAGCTTAAACTGAGATGACTTCAACCCCCCAGATGAGCAGCACTCCTGCAGGCAGGCAGGGGCAGCTTTGCACTTTCCTCTCTCTGGCTTTTACACATTTGCCAAAAGCCAAGCTTAATTTTAAAACAAACCATAGGTCAGGTTTTGGAAATAAGGTATGGTTAAGCACACATTTACTAGAAAAGGAATAAAATACATCTAGGAATTAATGCTCTACTTCTATTTCCACAGATGATTAATTCTGAAGGCACAGACAGACCTTTCCTGAGTCCCCATCTTCATTTGTTTCAAGCCTCAGAGTTTACCACATGTGGACTCTGCAGGTAAAGACTGGAATTTTTGTTCTGTCAGCCTAGGGCTGCACAGAACTGCACAGCAGAGCTTTTCTCCCCCATTTCACAGCCCTGATGTACAGCTGCAGCTCTAGAGGTGCTTGGGCAGTGGCAGAGGTTCTTCATTCAGGGTGCCAAAGCATTCTGGTGGTGCAGGCAGGATGTCGCCCACCTCACCACGGTGGGATACATGGAATGTAACCCAAACTGGTCATGGAGGATCTCTGCAGGCAGGGAGAGCCCTATGGTGCAGCACTGCTTCAGCTCCATCTCACCCTGGAGTGGAGGGCTGAATCTTCAACTGCCTCCTGCCACCACCACCAGGAAAGGCAGTTCAACATCCAGCCCTGCAACCTGGCTCTCACTGCATATAACAATTTATGATATAAAAGCCAATACCTCCTTTAAATGGTTCACTGAACCATTAAAAAGAATGGCAATGACTTCCAGTTACCACTTATCTCGCTAGTTTTCAATCATAGATAATTTTGTCCATGTAAGATGTGATTATTTGAGGTGAGAGCATTGGTGTCACTCAGATCTTATTCCAGTGTCATCCAGCCTGCACACTCTCAATGTGAAAGCTCCCTCTCCACAATGCAGGACTCTGTAGGATCACGAGGTGCAGCCACACCAAGCCAGGGCTGCCAGAGCAACACAGGCATCCCCTGTCCTGGGCAAACCCAAGTATCACTGCTGATGTATCAGCACTGACCTCTGTGGCTCTGTCCCAGATGTGCCAAGAATACCTGTGGGGCTGGATGCCAGCATCAGCACAGCGTGCGGACAAGCAGCAGTAGAGAGACTGCCCAACAACAGGGCTACATGTCTGAGCCAGTGCTGGGCTCATGCCAAACTGAAAATGACACCCTGGGGCTTCTCATCAAACATAAAGGCAGTGTCTCTATAAGAACATCTCATTTCATGAGAGATCACATTTCTCCTCCTTCGTTTTCAGGTCAGTTACCCGTTATCACTACAAAAAATAAGGCAGTTCACAGCATCAAGGCAAGAAATTCCTTCTTAGAAGTGTCAGAACAAAAAAAAAGTCTGAAGTTTTTAAAAAACCCTTCAACTTCAAGACTTTTAAAATCCACTCTGGCACAGGCATTTCCTCAGGGACAGCCCCTCACACTGGGGAAGTGGTTCACATTGGGCTTCTCTCACTTTCAAAACCTCTTCTCCACCTCCAGGCAGATGGAGAAAGACCTCCAGTTTGCAACTTGTTTTCTATAGTTCCACACAATTACCGAGGAAAGAGGTTGCCAGCCCACTGCCTCAGTCCCAGCTCATGTCCCTAAAGCACAAATGAGAAATGGGTGTCCTGTGGGGACAGGAGCCCCTCCTGGGGCGATGTGACCTGCAGCTGGCAACCAGCTGCTTCTGGCACCATTCCTAAAGCCCATACATTGCCCAAATCTCAGCTTGTCACTGTAAGAAAAGGGCATTACATTTTAAAATGCCAGAGTTTCAACTGTTTTCCTCCAAGCTCTAATTCACCCACATGAATTCAGTGTCTGTAAGAATTTCATTTTATAAACTGTCAAAGTCAGATCCTCCCATCCCCACTGCTGCTGGGTTCAGTTCAAAATGCAATGATGTAAAAATAAAATTCCTATTGACTCCAGGGCCGTGAGGCAGACCTATCGATCGGCTGCTTCTCCTCTGTCTGTCCCACTGACATTAAAAGAGCCAACTGTGCAGTAAAGTTTTATTTCACGTAAATATGATTGACAGAATCCAGCTCAGAACCTTAAAGATAACAGAGGCATTACAGGGCTTTGCTGGCTTTACAGGAGAAAAGACGACTCCGGAGGAAACATTTGCTCTTTGCAAATGCACCAGAGAAGAGCACTGGGATGGGAAACAAATTCTGCAGCAACATTGGCTAAGAAAGGGTAAATATAAATAGGCCTTCCAGAAGTTTGGGCTGGGAACACACTTCTCAGCAGCTTGGCTAAAGGGGCTCCGGGAGCTGACAGAAGCATCTGACCCAACATAGCAGCAGCAGGCGGCCTGGCTGCCAGCAGCTCACAGTGCAGTGCTCCACATGCACCAGCTGCAGATGATTGCTGCCCCACATCTGCCACTGCCCTTTCCACATCAAGAATGAACCTCTCAGGAGCACATGCTCTCCTGGCTGCATGTGCACCAGTGCCAGTTGTGTGGCAGACCCAGGAGGAGTTGTCCTGAAGTACAACAGCCAAGCTGTGTTTTTCTTTTAAACGCAAACAAACAGAAAACCAAATTCCAGCTGCCATATTGGCCTAATGCTGCTTTCTCTGCACCAGCTGCACGCTGCCCTGGAAGACAGACATGAGCACACATGCACTGTCTCAATGCCAACACCACAAAATGGTCACAGCCCTTCTCCCTCTGGCCCTTGAGGAGCTCAGGCCAAAGGCAGCATCGCACCTACACCTCAACCTCTACAGCCAGCCTGTGACACCATGGTTCTAGAAATAAGAAAGAGAAGAAGGACAATGAGAAGGAGGATATTTGAAATCAGCCCAGCACAGCCTGCCTCTGCTTGCCTCCAGCAGCAGCTCCTTGCTCACAGCCCAACTCTCAGCTGCTCTCCTCCCTCCTGATTCACATGCAACAGATGATGTAAGCAACATTCCTTTTTATAAATTCATATTACCTTGCCAAGGTGCTTATTTTTGTTGCTAGTTGCTGCACATTGTGTTACTGGCAGCAAGGACTGGCTTTGCCTTCAAACAGAACAGTACTGCAGTCACAGACAAGTTTGAGTTACAACAGGTTTTACAGAAGATTCAAGTTAATGAGGAGATTTTGCTAACTAGCTTTATTTTGATCCTTTGCATTTGCTTGTGGGTTTTGGTGCTTTGCTTTGGGTAAGCTATGTCAATCCTGTCCTTCAGCACTCCTCTCTGTGCTCCATCTCACCTACAGAATCCATCAGACAAAGCACTAATTACAATAAGGGACAGACTCAAGACGAAGGACAGGTCCTCCTGCTTTACAAGGTCCCAGTGTCACAAACAGATCATTTACAGTTATTCCTCAAGACCAATTCCCCACACCACTGCATGTGCACCTTACAGACACTTCCCCCGCTGACTTCTGCAGGTGCCATGGAGATGGGATGCATCCTCACAGAAGTGACGGTATGCCATACCTATTTGCTCCCCCTTTGCCCAGCAGGTCAGCTAATTAGAGTGATTTGATACAATATGCTTTAGACAAATCCATAGCGCTTGTTTTGTTTTGATTTTAGTCACCCCTTTGAGTGTTACGGATTGATTTTTTCATTTATTAATTTCAGAATCTTTCCGAGAACTTGTTAGTACAGTCAATAATACTCTAGACTGTTGTTCCATTTATATTTAGGATCTGTATCTGCATTTGGTAGTTATGAGACCTCCTCTGAACTCGACAAGCTGTTAAAAATAATTGCTACTTGTTCAAAAATGGTTTTAATACTTTCTAAAGAACTTCCTCACATCCTGTGCTCTGAGCTATCTAGCAGATCCAAATGAACTCCTGCCTGTTTGTTCTCTGTCCTCTATTCTGCACTGCAGTTGAATGTAAGCAGGTAATCAGGACACTTCTGTTAGCAGTCACTTCTCCAGCCAGTACTAAATCTGTATTTTTTTTTCTATCTTCTTATTTCTAATGTACATATAGCACTACTTAAACACTACTTCCTCCTGCTTTTTATCTTAGGTACTAAATGAAACACTTTTTCCTTAAGCTTTTCATTTTACCCTTATCTGCCTTTGCTATGACTTCACTGTTATTTCCCAAGAGGTCCTCACTGCTCCTGGACAATTTCTTCAGATTTTCCACTCCTAAAATCACTCCTGATCCTTCCATAACAGCTCCTACCACTTCGCTACCATCCCCACGCAGGAGGATGCTCTGCTATTGTGTTGATAGATCTTTCAGAACCTGCCTTTTCTTTTATCCCTTAGATCATCACCCCACAAGATCCTGCCTCCCAGCTCCCCATGTCTGCTGAGGATGCCAACATCTTGTGATGAAACTCTGGGCGCAGAAGCTTTGCATCTTTTAGGATCAATCCAATGACTGGAAAGAGGATAACGTGAGGGGAAATTCTGAATGTCCCGAAGAGTGGCAAAATAACTATTTCTCATTAAAAGTCAATGGCAGTTCAGTACTTAACTGCCCTATGTATCTTGGAGAATCTCCTTTGTAAATCTTCTCCCTGTGCTGGTACACTGAGAACAACTAAAATCAATAAATGTAACTTGAAGCTTTCAGGCACTGAACTATAAGAAACTCATTCCTTTTCTAAGTCCTACCACTCCTCTTCAAGCAAAAGTTACCCTCCCAGGCTCGGAAGTCCCAGTGCTTTGCTGCACTCACCCTTTTGCACTGTTTGGTTGCCTCCCTTCCTTGGATGGGCTGTCAAAGCCAGAAGTGCTCCTTTTTCTGAGATAAAGAACAGTATATACTTGGGAGTGATGAAGGAGGAAAAGAAAAGGCACCTTGCAATTAAATATTTTAATAGACATTTTGAAGATGTTTTTGAAAAGATTTAAAATTAACATTAACAATAGCATGCATCAGAGGGCTCAGGCTGAACAATACCTATCACTTTATCTGCTCAAGAATCTCAAAAATAATACCCTATAATGTTTCACACCAGCATTCTATTTTTTTTAATTCTTCTAGGCTAGGCATACATTTCTGACTCGCTGTGCACAGAAGTTCTAAATCCTCCCTCTCCATATTCATACCAAGCAATCAGTTTATGACTGCTTTGGTGAACCTTTTAGATGATGTGCACTGCAGTAACTTTACTCTTAGGAGCATACTGTATACCACCAGCCTTCAGATAGGAGACACTGGTCTTTTGCTTACTCCCATTATGGCACTCCCAGCTAATTGTTCATTTACTAAGGTAGAAATTCAGACAGGGAACCAAATACAGCACAAGTATCATAAGCAATCCTGCATTATACACCTTTCTCTGCACCATATGTACCACTTCTGGCACATGACCAGAGGAAAGCTGGGATTTATATTGCTGATTTTCATTGGATTCCAGAGAAGAGTTTCAGCAAGGAGCCTGAGGCCCTACTTTATGACTGCAAACCCAAAGTTATGATTCAGAGAATCATAGAATCACCAAGGTTGGAGAAGACCTCTAACATCATCCAGTCCAACCACCCACCTATCACCAGTACTTCCCACTAAACCACATCCCTCAGTACAACATCTAAATGCTTCCTGGACACCTCCAGGGATGGTGACTCCACCTCCCTTGGCAGCCCACTCCAGCACCTGACCACTCTCTTGGAGCAGAACTTTTCCTTGATGTCCAACCCGAACCCTCCCCTGGCACAGCTTGAAGCCATTCCCCCAGTCCTATCCCTAGTTACATGGGAGAAGAGGTCAACCAGCACCTCACCACAATCTCTTATCAGGGAGTTGTAGAGAGCGATAAGGTCACCCCCGAGCTCTTCTTTCCCGGACTCAACAATCCCAGCTCCCTCAGCCTTTCCTCAGAAGCCCTGTGCTCCAGACCTCACAGCTTTATTGTCCTTCTCTGAACACATTCCGGAATCTTCCTTGCACTGAGAGGCCCAAAGCTGAACACAGTACTCATAAGTGCAGCAATAAGCTAGAGCAAAATCTTTAAATAACAATTGTCAAGCAAGAAGATGCATACAGAATATTTTAAAATTAATATTGTGTTCACCCATCTTCCAAAACAAGGTGAATGGTATTATTTCTCCTGGAGAATCTGCGTTATGCTCATTGAATATTTCATTTGTTATATTTGAACCTTTTGGTAGAAATAAAGTATACAATCAAAGTAGGATGGCTGTTTTGATCAGTTTTCAGACACTTAAACATTACAGTAAAAAGGAAATGTATTAGGATTCACACAGACTTGTTCTGTTGACCACTAGAAATGACACTATAAATAAAGAGTAACATAATCAGAAATGACAGCTTGAGCACAAATCTTATTACACAGACATTGTAAAACAGGCTTATAAAGAAAATAATTCCTAGCATTGAGGATATTTATTGGACAGAGTTATAAAATAGCATGCAGTGAGCAAGCTGTTCAAGCCACATGCCATATGAGAGTAAACAGTGAAATCCTAAGTATTGCAACGCACTGCTTAATGTCACACACAGTATGTGACCAAAGTGGTTGACCTTGAAATCTGAAATATTTCCTCTTTGTATAATTACTTGAGTAGAACCAAGCATAAAAGATGCCATAGCAAACTCCACAATGTTGTACATCAGTATTTAAGGAAAAGCCTCTGCAAATTTCTATTTGTCCATTGTCCTGCCATCCCCATAGAACAGTCTCTTCCTCCAGAATCACTCAGATGTGTGCGCAGACACTGTTCTCAACGAGGATGGATGGTCATCAGTTGTTTCTATTGACCACATTGAGCATGTTCTGGTTTTTAAAGCGCAGCTTTGGGAAACTGACCATCCAGGTTACCCCCCCTTAATATCAGCTGAACTCAGAATTTATTTATAGCTGATCACACCTCATAATTTCAAATTATTGTTTTTCCAATGAAGAAGCATCTCTTAAAATCCAAGTTATGGTTTGTAAGTAAATGATAGAAAATACTGTCCTTTTCTACCTGATGAAAACACTAACATATTCTTATGTGGTCAAGGGGGTGGAAAATTGAACAAATGGGAATAAGTGACATAAAACTTGTTTGCTTTCACCTGTGTATACCACTACTTAATCACAAATATTCAGTCAAACATCTGGTGTATTAGAGCTCCACCATCTTGTTTTCTGTAGTTAGACATCTGCTCATAGACCTTTGATTATCCAGCAAGAATGAACAAATAATTCCAATTCTTCACTTGAACACATTCTTAACTATGAACAGTCCTAACCAGCCAAACCAAAGACAACACAGACAACACATTCCAGAAGGAATTCCGGAAAAATCCAGAGAACATCTGAAGATGGCCACTACCAGGTAATGCACAGCCAGTTGACAGAACCACTGGCTGCCTATTTTGAATAAGTAGTTCAATCACCCTACCTGTCTCTACGAAGTGGAAGAAACTTCTGGTCAGAAATGGCAGGACACCTAAAAGATGTGAACAGATTCAGTTGAAGAGAAAGCATACTTAGCAAGTTCCTCACACAAAATTCTATGGGAAGCTGAACTGATCTTTGTTGATGTTTACTGCACAATTCTTGGCATAATTTTCAAAGTACTATTTTGCACACCCAGTCCAAAATATTTCCGTGGCCAGACTAGAACATGTAGAGAATCACAGCCATGATAGATCCAAAAGCTGTTGCTACCAAAGCAATTCATTATTTATATGCTTTCAACTCTTTGCAAAGAGCCCTAACCTCAAAGAAACCATTATCCTCAAGTTTCTCAACACATTGTATTTTCAAATTAATTGCTGACTCCACTGTATTTTCTCTTGGATCCTTTATAGATCTCTCATTTATCTTTATTGGATTTTCTTTCATTTGGCTTCAAAGTTAAATGCCAGAGAAGTTAAGCTGTATCAGAGAAGTCTGTGCACAAAGTCTGAATCTTTGGGAAGTATGTCCTGTCTTGCTGAAAAAGCAGAATATTGTGAAGAAAGATATGCTCAAGAGCTTGCCTCAAACACTGCTATCTGTGCCTGCTGTCACAGGTGAAAGAGTTAGATAAGACTTGCTTACACCTCCAGAATCTGACTCAACAGAACTCTTGTCTGTATGTTATCAAGTTTTGCCAGGCTCCTAGGACTCACACGAATACATAAAGTAATACAAAATTTGGAAAATAGAAGACTTCATAAAGCCTCAGAACAGATAAATGGTGCAGACAGGAATCATGGTCACGGTCATTCTTGGGCACAGAGAGCCTAGAGGTGAGTTCAAGGCAAGAAAAGAGGTGCTTCATTCCCACAGAGGCCTTGTATTTAACTCACAGATCTTTCATGCTATTTGCTTTAATGCAATAATTTTAGCAGCAAATATCATTAGGCCTCACACAAACATTAAGCTACTTCATATATCCTGCACCTCAACTTGCACAGACACTTCAGATACTTACCACCTGTCAGACTACAGCATTTATTGTGTTTTTTTTTTTTACACTAAAGATGCAGAGAAGTTCAGCTATGTTGAGTATTTAATTCTTCATACCATTATCCTTTTCAATAGTTTGCAGAAGAACCTTCCTCAACCAACATGAGGTGAGCAGCATCCCTGCTGCTCAGATGTCAGAGGCAAAGATGAAAAGTGAATCATTTCGTTCTGTTCTCCAGAGGAGAAGAACCCAAAATAACACATATCCACTGCATATGAGAACATCCCATCCAGGTGAGGATGGCAGTGACCTGAGCTACATGCAGAGAACACAGGCAGCACACAACCACTGCCGTGCTGGAACCCACTCACAGCATGGCTGTGCCCTGCAGCCAGGGCTGAATAAGCACAAGGAAGTAAGCACCATCCAAAAATCCAAAACAGCACCATGTTATGAGGGGTAACACATGCAGACACCACACAGACAGGGATCAAAAATAAATACTGAGGTAATATTGGATGGTTGCAGTTTCTGTCATACCAGGAGCTGAATCCAGCCGACATCTAGGCCCTTGGCTCTGAAAACCGGGCAGCTCAGCCTTCAAACTGCCTGCAGGCTGGGACTGCACTCCAAAAGCCTTTAAAAATGGTAATCAGTAGTAACAGAGCCTATGAGGCTGGAACAGCACGTGCTGCTTTGCACACTGTGATTTATGCAGCAATTGGCAGCGTGTGAACCTGCGATAACAAAGCAACCCTCCAGCACTTGACCAGGAAAGGCAATGCCCTGAAGTCAGGTGGAGCAGTGCTGCCCACCCACCTACAGAAAACACCCCACACCTCACCCGTGCTGGAGACTGAGCTGCTGTCTACAGCATCTCACTTGGCAACACCTGCAAGGGCCAAGGAAACAAACCCACCTTTCCAAAACCAGTGTGAGAATTCCTGCTTTGTAAGACTTTAGATTTCCAGGTTTGTTATTTCTTGATGTCCTCCTCAATTAACTATATCTAAAGAAATAACTTACAATCTTTTGTTCTTATGAATCTGGTGTGTGATCAGCAATGTTAGCACATTTGGAGATCAAAGGTGAATCAGTGAACTGCGCACTTTTAACTGAATCCTTGTCTTGATATCTTTCAAATATGGAAAACAACCACAATCACGTAAGAAAGAAATCACCCAGCTTTCAGAATCACAGCATGTTAACACTAAGCTGAAGGAAACAATGAGTTAAAAAGACAAAGGCTTTTATCCATCCTCACCGGATAATAAACAAGATGGATGCTAGACTTCTAATCAATATGGATAAGCACAAATGCCTCATTTTCATTAGTGGTCAGAGATGTTTGCTGTTAAACCACAAGAAGCTTTCCTACCATGAAGCCAGGGGAGGTGGAATCTGATACAGGAATGTATCAGAAAATGACAAAAGTCTTAAAATATATATTAACTTAATACAATAAACTACAGCTCAACAAGGATAACATGTAAACAAAGCTGTGTTCTTTGATACTACAATATCTTACACAAGATGCCATATACCCCCTTATTTGTAGCCAGCTGGTTAATTTGATATCACAGTAGAAGCCAGTTATTCCCTAAAAACATAGGCAAAGTGCAACAGCAGGATGCTTGGCTTTGGTATTCTTTGGAGTAGCCTCAGTAGGGCAGCCTTAGGAACCCCTTCCACCCCCCCCCCCCCCCCCGATTGCCTTCCAACCACACAATCTTCCTCAATGCACTGGAATCAATAACTGTGTTTTCATGGGACCATGGTTTAAAAAATTGTGTTTAACTGAACTAATACAAAAAAATCTTGGAGCAAAACTTTTGTCAGCAGGTAAGGTCTAATTTAGTGCTAGTATACTGTCCCAACCTCTAATTCTGTGTACCACCACTTTCCACACTTCCATGGGCTTCTTGTACTTTGCTGTTAACAAAGTCTCTGGATACCGTCCCTCCAAATTCACTTATACACATGAACGCAAGACTTTGATTCAGCCTGAGGTCAACCAAGCTTTGTGGGCTTCCAAGGGAAGACAGACATCATCTAATTTGTACAAAAAAAGCTATTTTTATCACCCTTTTCTTCTTATGCTACTCCTCTGCTCAGTAGTCTGCAATATACATCCAGAATTGGATCTTCCTGTAGGTGTCCAGCACATCTCCACCACAAGCAAAGCTTCCAGCTCACCATAAGTGCTCTCCGTACATGCTGGCATGAGCACCCCACCTCATCAAGTGCAGGAGGACACTCCCCATACACTATGAGCACTTCCTTGTAAGGATTATGCAAACCACCTCAGTTCAGAGTTTGCCTTGCATAAAAGTAATAGATCTGGCTGTTCTAACTCAGGTGCATCTCAGGTGTTATTGCAGATACAGATTTGCAGAACAGTTCATCAAGTGAAGAAAGTGAGATCTTCCATCTTTTGCACCTGGATCTGCAAAGAGCTCTTGCTCATCATTCCCTCCCCAGTGCTGAATCACATCCAAAGGAACAGCTGGGAAGTGATTGTCACTCCCTCTCTCCCTAAAAGTCCCAATTACAAAACACAGATGATAAAGGTACACTCGTGCTGCTCACCCAAATTTGATTAAAGACTGGAGCAAATAGCTCCATCATCTGTCCCAAGGGTGCAAATATAAACACTGCCAGGAGTTTGCTTTTACCTCTACCACTAGATTAAAATAACACTGCTCCCCCAAAAAGCACTTCAGGGAATACAGGTTCAGTTACAGGGCTTTGGATTTTCCATGATATACAGATATTATTTGAAGTTTATCTTTGTTGAGTTTGAAACATGACGCTGAAAAAGAAAAATAAATGGTAAAGCTTCCATTAAATGAGTCACAGATGCAGCCGCTTTAACATGAGATTGCAAACTCACGCATTTTAACCTGTCTGATGGCACTCCAAGGAAGAAATAAAATGGGCCAAAACTCATGATTAAAAATATCACCAAAGGAGACATGCAATCATCCTGCATTAGGACGCCTTTCAGGATATTCTGCTCCTTCACAGCTCTCATATTTTAGCAGCTCTTTTGACTCTATCATACTCGTTTTCAGTCTTTTAATCTCACTTGCACTTGTAAATCAGAACAGCTGGAATAACTCCATTGAAATTACAGCATTACTGCAACCCACTGGGACTGCAGGATCTGGCTGGGGATTTCTTTCCCAATTATTTTTATAATCTACTATGGGCAACCTATTTGTGAGCTATGAACGAATCCTTTACACCACACAGCTGCAATTTATGGTAACCGATACTGTACTTTGCCAGCGCAGTTCCAACTTGCACTTCAATAGCAAAAAGAAACAGATCTATTTCCCCAAGCAGCATCTCCATTGTCTTGACTGTGAAATCACCTCCAGAGCACCAAAGAACTCACTGAAGTTGCACTGGGTTCAGGTTAAAACAGACAAAGAAGAGACCTTCTGGGGTCACTACTTGTTCTGAGAAGCAGAAAAAAAAGACAAACCCACCTAAAACATTAACTGACTTATAAACCAAAAAGTTAAAATCTCTCTCTTGGCTTAAATATACATTTTTCTCTTCTAGTGATGTTGAAACTTACACCTATCAATGTAACACAAAAGGTTTCCAGAAGAAAACTGCAATTAAAACATTTCTAAACAAGATGTCAACAAGAAAAAATAACAGTTTTAAAGCCTCCATCTACTGTACAACTCAAAATGAATGTGTATTTTTTAAACCCTGCTGGGATTCAACTTTTATTTTGGCTGAAAACATTCTGTGCACAAGTACTAACAAAATGTCCTCCTTTAACTTCATCCTTTCTCCCCAGTGCCCTTAAGGACCTTCCTTTTCACCCCTTAAATGGCTGAGCTGTAGCTCCTTCAGCAAGGGCAGCCCTCCATCTTGCTACAGTTCATTCCTATGAGCACACCAGAGAATTTACCAAAGTTGCTGGCTTTTTTTTTTTTTTTTTGAAAACTAAACATGGTGTTCTCACCTTAGTGAGCCACAGCACAGTAGGCTTTAACCCACCCCCACATCTGGTAACACAGTAAGCCATAGACTAGATCAGGAGCACGATGCTGCAGGTGCTGAGGCTCTGGCAATCCCTACATTTAGCACCTGGCAGCTTTGCTCTGGTCCCTTTCCCAGCACAGTCCCAGGGGCTGACCAAGCAGCTCAGGTGGCTGGAGCCAACTCCTGCCCAGTTTCACCTGAGAGAAATGCACTTTGAACTTCATACCATGGCATGAACCAGCACAGAGAGCAGTAGAACAGAGACTATTGAAAGTACAGCCTTGATCCAAACTGAAACATGCAGAGGGCACTGGGAGAAGTGGTGCAGCTCCTATTAGGAACACTATTTCTGGATCAAATTGCATTTTACTTTCCAGCTAGCATATTCTAGGTTTGCAGTTTCTCATCTTGCATTTGATTTGCTAGCAGTAAATTCATTTTGGCCATGAACAGCTTGGTAGGATCCCGTTAAGACAGGTAACCTGATACAACATTGCACTGCAGGTTTGCAGTATTAACTTCCTATGGAAAGAGATAGAAACCTTTGGAAAAAGAGACAGACAAGCAAATTAAGGAATAGTTATTAGCCAGGTGTCTGGAACATCAGAGAGATGAGCTGCCACAGAATTATGCTGTTCAGGTTTAACACCAGGGATGCACCTAAGAACACAGTTGTGGGGAACAGGAGCAGACTCGGCTTGCCAGAGCTTTCTCCTCTTTTGCTCCTTGTTACTTGTTCACAAAGATAACCTGTTGAGTTCACAAAGCCAAAGGGAAGCAGTTACTCAGAAAACAAGGAAGGCTGAAAGTGCCCATTAGCTGAAGGAAAAATGACCATGAGGAATTTCACATCATGCATAATGGTGGTGAAGGCAGTGCCAGAGCACATAAGCTCATCCTCTGCAATCAATGAGAAATATTATTAAACAGCTTAGGAAGTTTGTTGGGATCTGGCTGACCAGACAAAGCCACTCACATGCAGCAGCCCAGACTCTGGGCCAGCTACTCAGCACCAACCTGTGCATGCAGAGGGACATGCTCCAAATGAGGGCTTCTTGTCACTGCCTGAAGTTCAGCTGGTTCAGGCATCATGCACAGACTTCAGTCTGAGCCTTCAAATATGAGTTGTAAGTTTCATTACAACATTATAGAATCAGCACTAAAAATGCCTTTAAAAAAATTTAGCAAAGCCAGAAAGGAAAGCAGATATGTATCTTTCAGCCACCGCTGAGTTAATCTTGGATTTCAAAGCACCATTTAAGCTGTCTAGGGAAAATAATTGAGTGGAAATCTGCTTTAAGTACTGTGCTTTGATTTTATCTAGGAATACAAATAATCAATCTCTGGCCTGAAAGCTGTGGATTACAAAATGTACCTCAGCAAATCGGAATTTTATTGGCTCAGAAATACACAAAGGGAGAAAGAGTACAGGTGACCGTATGGGGTCTGGTCCCCGTGAGGACAGGAGCAGGCTGAGATCTTCACCAGACCCTACACCTCCTCTGGAGAACCTGCACTGCCCCACACAACTGACTTCAGACCAAGTAATCTCAACTTCCCCCCCCCAGAGTTGGAGCAGAACCCCTTCAGAAACCCCCAGCACTGAGCCCATTTCTCTGAAGGTGGTGGAGCCCAACATCTGCTCTGGATTTGCCATTCACATCCACAGCAGTGCCATAAGGCTGAGAAAGGCCCAAGAGCTCAGAGTGCTTTTGTAAGCAGTCTTGTACAGAGAGACCACATCTCACTGCAGTGCTTTTTGTCTCAAGCAAAGTATGTCTGAACACTCAGGGATCCATCCATAATCCCATATAACCCCATTCCCCTCCTCCTGCTTTTGCTGCCACAAAAGACAGTTCTGAGGGCACACGGCTGTTAAAAACCCCCCCACCAACATCTACACTGGGCAGCCTGCTTTCCATCAATAAGCTAACATGCCAAACCTCCTCTCACTCTTCTACCTGCCCTCAGGTGCTGGCTGCCACCATCTGTTGCAGTTTGCATGGGAAACACTCCCACAGAATCAGCTGGAGATGGAGTCCTGTCACATCCATGCACGCTCTGCTTTGCACACACTCTGGACGTGTGACAAACATTTTGTGAACTTCAAAATTCAGGTCTTTCTAATATTAAAGAGGCTTTTGAAAGTCTTTCTCCTCCTCAAAAAAACCTCTCAGCCATTTTTTTTTATTATTAAATAGCTTTTTCCTTACTTTTCAATGTAATACAATATGTTATTCAGGAGCCAACGAGTTGTCAGGTTTTATGTTATGATAATCTTCTCAAGCATCCAATTTTATTCTGCTTTTTTCCCTTCTTGCTGTCACTCACATTCTGGTCTTTCACAAAAGAAAATGTCTGAATACATTAATTACAACTTGTTAGACCTCCATAGAGTTAATGTTATTGAGGAAATCAAATCACTTGGAAAATAACTGAAGAGAAACAGTTGCTGGTATTGCAGAATTTTTATGCAGTGCACTTCAAAGCTGGAGCTTTGCAAGACAACAAAAATGATTATTGTAGAGAATGAGAAAATCCAAATACAACTTGATCTTCCGCCCTCAGAATGTTTTCTGAATGCATTACAGTATATATTTTCTATCCCAAAAAGAGCAGTTGAACTCTTCTCACATATTCCCTTTTCTGTGGTGTAATTACAGATGCCAGTTCTGAAATTACCGTAATGTTCGGAAGCTGGAGGAGATCTGGTTCTACATCCCTGCTCACACAAACTTCATCACAACACCAGCACGAATATGAGAATCCCTGGGGAAACCAACACAGAACCTGATGTGGCCACCTTGAGCAGGGCTCCTCAGCTTCATCCCAGTGGCTCTGCAGAGTGGCAGAGCTAGATGTTAACCATAATAACACACAGTTCAGCATACACTTAGCTTATTTCTGACAATGAGGACCATTTTTATAAACTGATACTTCAAAAATAACAGCAATCATTTGGTTAAAGAACAAAGTCCCAGCTGCCCACCAATGCAAAGGAGTCACCTCCAGGTTCTGTGTGCAGCTGACCCAGGCAAGCAGCTCTGCAGAAATTCCTGCAACTCTGAAGACTGCACTGCTAATAAATGTGATCTCACTGAACAAAGGAACCGCTATCAGGATTATGCAAAATCCTTACACACAAGTAGCCAAATGCTTCCCAAACCTAAGCTCTGTTATCTTTCTACCTTAAGGGCATTTAATTATTTTTACATTTAAATGAATAGCCACTCACACAAGAAATCATACCAGTAGTGGGAAAAGACAACAAAATCTTCCCAGCATTGAAGAAGTCACCCGAAAAGGCAAACAAATAAGCAGCTTTTGGATGATGTAAGCACTGATCTGATCTCCTCCCTCCTGAAGGTAAGGCTTTGTTAGTTGGCCCTGTTAAACATCTACCAAAAGTAATTTGAAAAATAGCTTCTTATACACTGAGATTTTATCAGTATTTCTAGCATTTAACTTCTCATAGAAATGTCATCAGTGCAAGAAATTTAAGTCATGCATAGAATTTACTAACCCTACAGCACTGACAAAATGGATGAATGAGGTTAAAATACACACAGCTCCACTCATCTTGCAGAAGATAACAGCATTGGTGCGAGGCCCCACAGACACTCACTGTCACCAGGGAGCTGCTGCCTGGTGCTCAAACCTCACCATTCACCATGGGGAAAAGCCGTGATTTTCCGATCAGGGCTCTATCTTCACAAAGCACATTTAAATTTTCATCTTGGAGCTGATACGTTAGGAAACAAATGCAGTTGTTTCTTTAAACAGCCTAGAAGTCAACACTGATCATACAGATCTCTCATACTGCTTTCCTTCTCATTCTGAAGAAAAGGAGGGGGATGGGATGGCAAAGCTTAAGTTCATGGGTTTTTTGTTTGTTTTTTTTAACACTTAAGGTTTACAGAGCATGATTCCAAAATAGCTAGCTGAAACACACACACAAAAACCTTTCCTTGTGGACCACCTTTGTCTTCCTTTCCAATAAAGTCCCAAGGGGAAGAAAGTAGAACTCCTGTAAGTGCTCAAGCTCAATTTGTTCTTCGCAGCAAAATATTTGAGAAGACATAGAAAGAAATTCAATAAGCATTCCTTGCCCTTAGAAGAGAGCAATTTAAGGCCCTGTGAAGTCTTCTATTTCAATAACAAGTGCCTTTAGAAGCCACAGAACCAAGTTCTAAGAAATGATAAAAACAGCTGATCACTCCTCCTCCCAGAAGGGCTTTAACTGGTTTTTGGACATGACCCCATGACAGAGCAGGCACAGTCACAACCCAATGGCCCTGGCCAATGAGCAGGGTGACCCGATGGGACACAGCCCCTGTGTGCCCCCCAGGAGCAGACACAACCCAGGCTGTGCAGCTGGCGAAGGGCTGGGGCACACAGGTTTAACTGCACCAGCAGGAATCAACAGAGCTCATCCAGGCTTTGGGAAGTCCACATCATCCCAAGCATGTAGTAGTAACCTTACAGAGCCTGCTTGGGGTCACTTGACATGGTTGATACAGATTTGATGCGTATATTTGTGGCTGGTATCTTTTTGTTTTCTGTGAGGCTGTAGTGAGTGACAGCAAGACTGAGGCAGGACAGCTATGGTTAGATGGCTGCACTGCAGGGGTGGCAGTGGTGATGGTGGTGAAAGATGGGCTTGTGGGACAGACACTGTGCTTCCAGTGGTGCTTCTGAAGCACCTCCTAGGACTGGATGCACTCAGAGCATGCTCTGAATGAACACAACAGGGTGGCCAGCCATGATGTCCTTCCTGCAGCATGCCCTTTAGATGACAGCTTGTTCCCTCTCCAGCTCTCCCAATCATAGCATTGCTATACTTAGAATTCCCACTTTCTTCCTTGCTGCAGTTTCTATTAAAGTGCAGCTACCTCAGGGTGATGAGAAACAAAAGCAGAATAACAATGAGGTGAGGAGCAAGCAGTCTCAAAATCCAGCTAGATCTGGGAGGTCCTTCACACCACCAGTGCTACATAAAGAACAAGGAGGCAACCAGGCTCAAAGCAGAAAATCTTTACTGAATAACCTAAGTCAAAAGCACATCTAAAGTTGCCCAACAGGTCAGTGACAGCTGGGGGAAGCACTCAACTCCATTAAGGAAAATTACTTAATGAGTCCACAAAAAGGTTAACTGTATCCCAGACCAGCTTTATCCAAAATATTAACAGCAGCAAAAAAGATAATTAAACAAGGAACAATATTCTCCATTACTGCTCTATAACTATTGCCCAACTCTTCACTATGATCAAGTGCACTGTTCTCCAGGAACTGGTGGGATTACTGAGCAAATTGGCATCAAAATGGATCGTCCAACTGAACTGAACAGATGCCAAACAGCCATTAGCATTACAATGATTAGTAAACTCAAATTACATGTTATGGGTTTAGAGTCTTAGATTAAGTGTTAACCTGTCTTAATTAAATTGCACCTCGATAATTGATTTCACAGTGATGAACTGTAAATAACAAATTGGAGATGATCTCTGGGTTTTGTTTGTCTTTTATCTAGCAAGATAATGCAAACAAGGCTTTGCATGGTGCATACCTCCTGATCTGAATTCCTTTTGCTGGGGTTTGCTTGCCATGTTTCTGTTACTTCAACACATAACTTTCCCTGACCTTTACAAATACATTTAACCACAGCTGTTTTTCCTCTTGAACTGATGAAAGTTACAGCTGGCTAATTGCAAGTCAGGCAGTACCTAGTGGCTGATGTTTATAACTGAAGTCTTCTCTTCACTGTAAAGTTTCTTTCCACAAGAAGCACAACCATTTGTTCCCCCAGTGAAGAAGGAGGCATGGCAGAGTAGAGGCCCCATTCTCACAAATGCAGCTTGTACAAACAGATACTGAGCATGAACAGCATGATGGTACTGGGGCCAATGAAGCAGTCCATGGCAAAGTAATCATCATATTGTGCAGACTTACCCTCAGCATTGCACTGAGCACAACTTTGATTTAAATAAAGCAACAAATATAAGTTTTATTTTCACCAAAGACCTTTATGAGTTACTTTAATCACTTCTTCATGAGTGAGTAATGACAGCAACTCAAAGGAAAGGAAGACTGTCTGCTCCCCTGGTTGGAAAGAGACCTTCCTGAAAGGCAAGCAGACTTGTTCATTCATTGGATGCTCATCCTATTTTCCCCTTACCTTAATTTTGCAGCCCCAAGTGTCTGAAATTAAAACAGGACAAGGCTGTGCTGCAGAAAGTGAAGATTATCACAAGGATGAATGGCCCAAAAAAAGCCTGAAAGTTAAAAACCATGGTATGAAGTGTACAGCACAGAGGTGCCTCATAACCATGAAGACCTGGAATCTGCATTCATAATTGCTTGATGAAGCATGATTAAGACAGATTGGACCAATTTGCTCTAATGTTACCATTAACCCTTCATCCCACACATCTTGTGAAGCATCACAGACAGAACCATCCAACCACGACTCAGATGGCTGCACAGGCATGACCCCAGATGGGCAAACTGTGCCACCATAAGGACGACAACCTTGACAAGTAACTTCTGTCTGCAGCTGTTGCACAATTAGTTTTCAGTAGGGTTACAAATCCAACAGTCAGCTTGACTATTCTAGTTCAGAACAGAATCTTTCAGCACAGCCACTTCCACATTGCACCCTGCATTCATCACGAAAAGGCAAATTGTCAGCCAACCTCTTGCTTGTAGGCAGAAGTGCTGTGCAGCTTTGGAGGAAAGGGTGCAAAGCTGCTTGGAGCAGTCTTGTGCAGCAGTCTGTCCTGGAGATGGCCTTCAATCACACTGTTTAAGATATTTGTCTGTTGGCCACCTGATGTTAGTACATGGGATATTGACTTCTGCAAAGGAACCCTTCTACTTCACAGCAAGCCACTCTCCAAAAGCAGCTTACAGACAAAGCACAAACTGAAAGACATACTTTAAGAAGAAAACCCTTCTGTACAGGAAGGACTTTTCTTCTGAGAGGACCACAGCAATTGAAAATACTGCATATCCCTACATTTGGCTTGTAACTTAGCAAGAGCTCATGTTGCCAAGTCTTATTTCTGATAAAGGATTCTTACAATGAGCTGTGTCAGGCAGCCTTAGCAAGAGGCAGTACTATCAGAGCTGCCATATAACCTCTGCGATAACACAGGCATGCACTGAGTGTATTATCTCTTCCTTAGAACAACAGACTAATTATTCATCTGCTATTAGTGTTCCTTTTCCCTGCAGCAGAAGTCTCAAAGTAAGCCTCAGAATCTCATTTTTCTGTACTTGCAAACAGCAGGAGCAAAATCTAGCAAATTTCCACAGAGGTGGCTTCTGGAATAGAGGCAGCACAAGCTAAACTCCATTAGCAGACCTTGAACCACCTTCTCCTCATAATACAAGAGTACTAAAACGAACCTCCTGTCACAAGCTGTTACGGAAAGCAAGTCATTTTCCTCTCTTCCCTTTAATGATTTACTCCTTCATTATTCCAAATCTTTCCATTGTTTTTTCTCTTGAGCTCACACAGCTCCTCACTAGCATCATATTTGCAGCAGTTGGCTATCACACCACCGCAGTGACTCACGCTCAGGAGGAGATAAAACACAGTAATTGAAAAGGGCAGGCCAGAGTTGTACCCAAAGAGATTGCAGGGATCCCATCAGCACAAACCAGATCTGAGTGCCAGCCCCACTGTCCGGATGTTCCTGCTCTGCTGTCACCTGGACTCCTCATCTTTTGCTTTTAGTTATGAGTCATGTCATGCTACTAGAGTTTGCCTGCAATTTTAGCAAGCCCAAATACCAGGTGGAAAACAAAAACAGCACTTTCCCTCTTCTCCCAATTCTGCCTTGGAACCCAGTGGCTGACAGTTTCCCTTTTTTGTTTCAAGTTGCTTTTATAGCCAAACTTGCAGGTCTTCAGAGACTGGTTGCTCCCCGCATTACACAATAAGCCCACTCACTTGCCATGAGAACACACACGATCCCCCACCTGTCCTGTGTTAGCAGCACTGTTGTGGGCTGAAGGGCATCATTTCTGGCCAAGTGGAAGGTCATCTCCATGCTATACCTGAACCTCAAAAAGAACCCCCCAGTTGGAAACTAAGCAGGCTTTCCAAACTCCTTAACAACTAATTTCCTGCCCACTGCTGAACATTTCACACACCAGTTTCTTTACAGCTTGTTGAGATGTTTTGTGTGCAAAGACTGGCCTGAGGTCACTGCCCAGCCCCAAGGCACCCCTCAGGCACAGGTTGGCTACACCACACTGAGATCAGTGGGCAGAGGAGAGTACATCATGCTGAGGCTCCTTGCACTTCCAAGGAGCTGCAGAGATTTTTGCTGGCCAGGTGGGTCTACTCTCAGCTGCTCCTGCCAGCACACCAAGCGTTGGCTTTAGAGAATGAGCACTGGGCTGAAAGTGCCTCTGAGGCACCAAGAAAATATGCCTGAGTATCTCACTGCTTCTCCAGCAGGAGCTCCACAGCATATCAGGGCAAAACCTGGTTTCCCAGTATGCTGAGATTATACCCTGCAATGAGCTGCTCCGCTCTGGGAGTTGTGGAGCTTATCTGCTTGCTTACAGTTGTAGAGTCCTGTTTTTGTCTTGTCATATTACAGTTATTAATCATGCTTGCTGTAAAGAACAAGCAACCAGTAATCTACTTAAGAAAACAGATCTTTGATTCTGACCATTGTAAGGTTGCTGGACTGTGACAGCTTCTATCCTACAAGTTATTTATAGGATGTTTCTCCCGGATCCTATCCTAAATCCCTTTCATACACCTCCAGAATCAATCGTGTTTGCCTCTGGGCCCCAGTAGGTACAATGAGTATGTACAGTTTGCTCAGTAATGGCACATTACCACTAAGAGCAACTCCCATTACACAATTAAGTGGCATACAAGGCAATATGAATTTCTGTTTTAATAGACTTCCCCTGTCTAATGTCCATGTTCATCAAATATTTAAATGTCTCTTTCACTGTGCTGGCACTGCAGCAAAACAAAAGATGTGCGTACAGAGGAGACCTCCATGCCCACATCCCAGCACTGCTGATTAAAACCACCACATTCACCTTTCCTAATCCACCTTTGGCCATTAAGCAACCAGAACATTCTTGCTCAGCTCAGAGACCTCATTTCTTGACCTTTGTCCTCAGTGGTGAAAATTCAGAAGCTGTGGTGTGAAAACAAGCACACTGCATACAGACTTCTTGTGTGTGGATGAAGACTTCATTAGATCTGAGCTGGCAAAGCCTGGCTATTTATACTCTGCTCAGCTCCTCTCCGCAATTAGAATTCTTCCCTAGCATGAATGTCTTTATCATTTTGCATTTCCCAGCTGAGTACACGCTCATCACACAGCTCTTCTTTGTTTACTCTGCTCTGAGTTTCTGTGCCATTATATTTTGTCCCCCAGTACACATTTCTTGTTGTTTCTAATGAGTAAATGTTGAATACCGCCTCTTGTACAACAAACAAGGGCTGATCCTCAGGTGGCGTGAGGCTAAAATCAGCAACTGTACCCATTTATACCTGCTTGCAATCTAGCAGATAGTGCTGCTATGTCATATTCATCATGGGTCTGATTCAGAGTCCAAAGATGATGGTAAGTCTCTCAAGTACCTACAGGATGCGTACCCACTAGCTATGGTTTCAGCAGAAGGCTCAGGAGAGCAGCAAACCAGTCCTGGAGCCGCCTGAGACAGCATAAAATCTTGATAACATGTCCTGGATCAGACATCACAAGATGCAGAGGACAGTTTAATTGACAATGACATTCCTGCAGCCGCAGCACCCTTCCCTCCCCTTCCTTCAGTACCACACATCACCTCTCACGAGGACTGCAGAGAAGGTGAGTGCAGCTTTCCATCCTCCCACAGCCTTACTTTGTGGGGGAGAACACAAAACTAAAAAGCACAGAATAAGTGTGAACTGCATCAAATTATTATTTCTGTAAACAGTAATGGAAAACTACAGAGATCTCGTGCTCCCCACCAGTGCCTTCGTGATAAAGAATGCAACTGGAGAGTAGATTTCAAATCACTCAGAAGGCATTTCTACCCATAGATGAAATTTACTTTTGTTTAGAGTTTCACATCAATCATTCACAACGGGTTATTTACCTGCCATTATATATGCAGATGTGGTGGATTAAGGTATCATAAAATTAAGCCTCCACAGATTAAACACTTTTGATTGTGAGAGATTGCATCCCGTTTGTTTTTAATTAGGAATCTAGATTGTTAATGTATAATATCCTGTTGCTATCCCTCCACAGAATAATAAGCAAGTCTTCCTGCTATGACTAAGCATTTGAAACACCAAGTGGCATACAACTTGATATCTGAGAGCATTAACGTTAAATCTGGATGTTCTCACTTGCTCTTATTTTATACCATCCACTATTCAAACTCCCACTGCAATCAATAATTGGTTTCATTTAAGGAGAAAAGAAAACTAATAGTGCTGACATCACCCATTCATGTATTTTCTTTCATCTCAAATGATCTCACTAAGTTTTACAATCTTCCCCCTCCCACGCTGATGCTCCTGTAGTAACTTACCCCAGCCAGAAGGGACTGCAAGGCTGACCACAAACCAGGACTAAACCCAACAGCTAGCATCCCCACCTTGCTTTGAGCAGGTGCAAATGATTAGCAAGTTACAAGGTGACTACAATGGGTCCACAAATGGACCTCAAGGGCTTTCCAGTTTTACCAGAATTCCACAGTTTCTCTCTCTGGAAAGAAAAGCCAGTTGTGTTCTTACCAAAGGTGCCCCATCTCCAGCACTCTGCCTGCAGGGCATGCACAGACCCAGGAAGTGCCCAGCAGCAGGCAGTGCCAACACAGACATCAAGCACACACCGTGACAAGTCTACACCACTTCTGAGCACTGCCTGGCTAAACATGGTCTGGCTATCATCATCTTTATTCCGCTCACTGAATCCTCTCACACGAGCCCCTTCCCCTTCTGTAAAAGGGAGGCTCAGAGGCACTGCTGCTGATCTCAGAGCTGCCAGGTGCCCTTGGCATTCCTGCTCCAAACTGGTGCACCCTGCATGCTGGGCTCTAACAGAGCCTCACCTGAGCTCACATCACCACCAGCAAGCTGCTCCGTGCTCCACCACAACTCACAGGTACTGGGCATTCTAAGTTAACCCTTCCCTGTTCCTACAGAGCATTTCCCACCACATGTAAAATTCTTTGTAATAAATGCAGAGTTCAAGAAAGGCAAAAATACCTCATTGGAATGGTGGATTTGTTGGTGGTGGTGGTTTTTTTTTTTTTTTTTTGCAGGGTGGTTAGGCTTTTTTTGAGTCACAGTGACAGACTATAAAAGAAGGAAGAATCAGATTAAAGTGTTCTTGAGGAGACATGTCAGCTTCAGTAATTTGAGAGCATTAGAACCGTCAAGCTTTCAAAACAGGAAAGATTGTATCTTTAGAAAACAATGTTCTGCTAATTGGCATGCGTGAAAACCTAAATTGAGGCTAAAACTGAGTGATTAAAGGCTTTCTGATTAGGGATATCTGAGCACAACTCCATCTATAGAGCTGAGGCTCCCACTCTGGAAGAAAGCTGTTTCAGGCAGGGAATGGCCAGCACAGCCACTCCCCACCAGCCCCACACACAGCACCTACACCAAGGGTGGGTGGCTTTGGGGGTTTCTTTTCCACCTGCCTGACTGCTTTGGGAAGCAGAGGGAGGAATACATTTTAGCATGTTTTTCTCTCATAACACACTACATAGATATATAGCCTGCAATTACCAATCTGTTAGGGAATACTTAAGCCCACTACAGTTGCCCCACATCCTTCAGATAAAACAAAGACCGTGTTTCAAATTAAACCCAAAAGGATGGATTCAGCAGCCACTTCAGTTCCCTGGTGGTTCCCCATTTTGTACACACCTTTGTGTATATCAGAGATAGAAATACCCTGTCCAGTGATAATGGGCTTTCAGGAGAGGGAGGGCTTTCTAAGCCTTTGATAACAATCCACATTTTTTGAGGAGGATTTGGGCTAAGCCAGATCTCAAAGCATTTTGACATACTACAACTTAGCTAGAAAGTACCGGTGAAACCACTGGCAAAATTAATTCTATGAGCAAAGAGAGGGAAATCGTAGCCTGGACTAAAAATCACTGCTCCACAGCCTAAGACAGGAATGTAACATCTGATATCAGAATGATGCATGAAAGAGCAAATTCTGTTTACTCTGCTGTGAACGGGAAGTCATTCCAGTAGCTGTGCCCATGCAGTCCCCCATTTGCACTGACATACTTCACGCAGGTACTGTCACACCTTCCTTAAATAAGCTTTGAACCCCGATCTCCGCTGCAGAGTTTTATTCACCAGATTTTCATTACAATTCCATTACAGCAGTTTCATACCGCTAACTCCACAGCAATCAGGTTCATAATCCAGAGAGTACATTAAATCTCAAAGCAACTCAGATGGCTGCAAAATAGGAAGAACGCCTTCAGTAATAAAAACCCAAAGTGGCTTTTTCAGAGATGCTGTTTCTCCCAGGATAACACAAGGTCAACAGACTGCTAAGAGAGTAACTTCATTTGGCATTGCTCTACCTAGAGAACTTGACTTTCACAGAGAAGCATTTTTTATAATGCACGTCAGGCTTTATTAATCTGATTTTCATGTTCCTCTCCAAAGATATTTAATGCTTTAGTAATGACCAATATACTTGCTCTGATGATAAGCAAAGACAAATGAGTCTGTGCAGTCTGGACAGTATTTGTAATTACCACCAATGTAGGCATTCAATTACATCTGATGAAAGGGCGACAGAGTTGCCTTGTCTCTCTGACAGCGATGCATTTATACTGGATACTTGGCATGCAGCTGTCAGTGTGCTAATTTCCTCCACCACATTCAGTTCGCTATGGCCAGCATGTCTATATTAAATGGAAATGCCACGGCAGCCCTCCCAGGGGCATTCCAGAGGCCCCACACGCTGCACCCTGCTGAGCACCAACCAGAGGTCACCCACCAGCACTGGAGCTGAGCCATAGCAGCACGCTCCATGCCCAGCACTTCCCATAACAAACCTTTGGACTGCATCATCCCTCCCAGGACCTGGCCAGGACAGTGCTGGGCACTGCTGACCTGAGGAACATTGAGAGCTCCTTACCCTTGCTGCACAGCCTCTGTGCAGTTTCACCAGACAAAAAAAAGGCAGAGCCATGCCTCCGCCATATCAATAATACTTAGAAGGCAGAGCAATCACTCCCACTCACTTTCCCCTTGAGAAATCTTAGTCTTCTTTCTTCCAGGTGCATAGAAGCGCCCTCTTGTTTCTACCCACTGAAGCTACTGAGATTTCATTTTCATTTGATTTCAGTTAGACCCAAACCAGACACCTCATTGTTCTGAACAACACATTGCAAAATGTTTACTTATCAAAGTAACATAGCTTTGTAACAATTAGTCTTCAAGTATCAGTAGACCAAAACAATGCATAATCTTCTTTCATTCAAATTCCCATATGCATCCATTCTACTACATTTTTTACTCAATAGTTGCCATCAGTTAAGGGAAGAAAGAGTAAGTTGTCAAAAAAACTCAAACAGAAAGCAATACTAACAGAATTCACTGTGTCTCCCAAGGATTCTCATTCATGGCTTGACTCAGAAGTTGGATAAAAAGGTGAAAACACCAAAAGATGATCCAATCTGAGTTTCAAACCAGTAAACGCATCTCAAAGCAGAGTTCCACTCTGTTGCTCAGCTTTCCTTCGGGTTATCAATGGAGCAACCCAACATCTGCACATTGAGCTACGAGTGCAGGCACCAGAGAAACTGCACCACTGGCAGTGCTGACATCTTGCCCAGTGCATTGCAGATGGGTTGGTATTTGTGTCCAAGTGGAAGCACTTTAATTAGCACAAAGTTGTATCCACCCAACTAATAACCGGGGGAAATAGTATCACTGAGTAGAGCAAATAAGAAATATCTCGCCATTCCAATTAATGCTCTTTACATCACAGCACTCAAATCCACACAGGTGTAAGCACAAGGAGAATTAAAGCAAGGAGAGCTCAGCAGCTGCACTCTTTGGGTACCTCTCCTATGGGCATCCACAACCACTCTGCCTCCCAAAGGACTCTTCACTGCCCGAGAATCACTGCTCAGCCCCTGCAGGGCATCGCAGCCACACCTTCCCTTACTCCTCTTCCACAAAGGAAATGGGGTTCCATCAAAAGTAATAGCCACCAACATTAGTTAAAGTACAATTTACAGTCTGCTTCCCAGTTCAGTATTCTACTTGATTGGGGCCTTCAGGGAACAATTTTCATTCCATGTTACCCAGGATCATTAAATAAACCCTATAAATTGCACAAAATTGTTACAATCTTGGTTTATGAGTTTCTTAAGTATGTCTTAACTTCCTCTGCTGTCAGCTGCTCCTAAAAACAGAACACAAAACATAAACACGCACATATTGTCTTCCACAGCTCCCCGTGATGGTAAAAGAATTATTTGAAAATAACTGGAGAAGGAAACCTGATGTGCAAGAGTGAGAGTGCAGTTGGTTTTCCCCGAAACCTTTGGACAAAATATGGCTCATCCTTTCCAGCTGCTGTTCTCTCCCTGATACAGAGCACAGCCGCTGCCGCAGGCCGGGTGTGATGCTGCAGGGACAGCTCGGACCGTTCTGCTCAGCCAGCCGTCACTCACACCCCACAGGCGGCACAGCCAGCGCTTCCCTTTGGCTCCGGAGGGTGAGCCCACTCACCCGCACAGAGCGGACTATCGCCGCAGGGGCTGCGGGACAGCCGCGCCGGTGTGAGCGCGGGGTGTGCCGCCAGGGGGCGCTCTGTGCCCGCCGCCTCCGGGACACGCGGAGCCCCGCTGCTACGTCCACTTCAAGGGACCATTCTACGTGTCTGCTGTAGGGGAGGGCGATTCGGGTCGGAGAGGATCCTAAGTACATCAGCTGAAGAAGTAGTATTGCAGAAAGCATTAACTCCAAGGGGCAATTCCTTGGCCAGCCACCTTTCCCCTCCCTGCCAAGGACAGTACATCAACCCCAGCGAAGCCTTGAGAGCCCCACAAATCTCGAACAGCTGAAGTTCCCCAGCCCTGCTGCTCACCGTGCAGCCACCCACAATGCTACCAGTGCCAGCACCTGGCTGCCCTGCAGCAGTGCTTTCTCATGCCTAGCTTATAACTTCATTCACTGATGTGACACGCGTCCAGCTGTAGTAGGGGAAAATAACACCCTTGCTCTCATGTCTGTGGAGATATGCTTCTCTCCAAGACAATAAACCCATCTTTTCCCTGCTGAGAACAAAATCCTTCCCTCAGGTCTCACAGAGCAGTAATAAAATAGAGTTTTCCCCCAAGCTTACGGAACAGGTTCAGTGTATATTCACCTCCCACTCCTTGCCCTGCCACATCCCATTGCATTCCCCACTACAGAAGAGCTGTGCAGCTGAAGCACCCAATTTCCACAGAAATCTTGCAGAAAGGTTCAGGTGTGCACACGGCTGCTTGAAATCCAGCAGCACCCATGAGCCATGGGTATGTTCTCCACACCCAAGGTTACAGATTTGTTCAAGTTAGCTGAGGCAGAAAGGCCTTTGAAAAGGAGCAAATCAATTTTCAGTACACAAACCAATGGTCTTCAATACGAACAAATCTAGGCATTAAGTTTTGTCCACAGTTTTAATATACCAAGGGAATACCCTCCTGCCCATGCTGGGGTTTGTATTACTTAAAGTCATCTCTTTTGCATCTGGTATAATTAGGAAAACAAATGGACATTGTTTTACATCGCTGTTCTCTAGTTTAAAAGTTCTTATTTTAAAAGCATTGGGATGGCAGGGACATGGCTGGCAAACACTGTGCTGCAGCACCTCTCTTTCGATGCTTAAAGTCACTCACCATAACTCCCAGATTCTCTTCCTAATTCTAACCTGGTTGTACTGCTGGCATTCACACCCACAGAGACACAGCTCAGAATGCAATGGGGACAAACAAGCACAGGGGAGAAAAAGCCACCAATGGGCACCAGGGCAGTAGCAGAGCCAGCTCCAAAGTCACGCAGAAAAGCATGGTAGAGTAAAGAATCACACCCACATCGCCGGTTCTCAATGTACAACACTAACTGCAGAAGTAGTCTTACATGATGCTTCTTATCACAATGAAAGTATTTGGAAGTTATGCCCCAGAGAAGAATTATTATAATTAATGCAGGTTCCTCTTTGCAGAAGCAAGGCAGGTGCGTTGCCCTACTGCACAGATGGCAGCGTGAGCTGCCCCATGTAGCAGCAGCTCTGCCACTGCATGCTCCCATCCACTCCTCAGTCAACCCAGGTGCTTTTGAACACAGCTCATCTGAGATGCACAGTTCAGAGCAGCATTTAATAACCCCACAAAGCATTTTGTTTCCACTGAGAACAAAGGTTTCAAAGGCACTTGCATTTCCTCTGAATAAATTCCTCATGTTAAATTTCTTAACTATCATCTCAACTAATATTTTTAGAAAGTGAAAATTAAACCTGACACTCCAATGGATGAGATACTCTGGGTCTAAATTTCCCCATTGCTACATCTTCCAAAAAAAAAAAAGGAACATAGCATTTGAATTTGTAAATGACTTGTGTTCAACATATGATTACCTGCCACGGGATTATTTACTCTGAATTGTGTGACAGACATTCATTATTAGACCAGCAGCCTCTCTGGATCATGCTGCTGAGATATAAATAAAAGGAATTTTTATCTCATGACACTGAAGCCGTGTGTGAGCCTGTGGAAAGTGTACAGGCAAGACAACGTATCAGTGGAAATGCTCAGCCCTGCAAGGAAGGGGCTCATTCTGGCCACACTCCAAGCTGTGGACAAGCCAGCACCGATCCTGACGCTGCAGTCACATCGCCAGAGCTCTGTGCTTGACCCAGATTACTGCCTGTGCTGGAAGGCAGACAGCATTGCTTTCTCATGGCAGCATGGATCATTTTTCTTGAACACTGAGTAGGCCAGAGTGCACATCCAGCCACACGATACAGATGTATTCAGGCCTCCTGAGTGCAACAGGAGCCCTGTAACAGCTCAAAGTAAGTAGTAACAGCATTTCTCCAAGCAGTCAGACAGGTAGCATCACTGCCACTGCAGTAATTCCCCCCAGTTTGGGATCCTATCTGGAGGACAACAGCTGGAGCACCTCCCGTGTTGCTCAGCACCCAGGCAGGACGTGGGTGGCTCAGTGCACGGGGCACTGCTCAGTGTGTGAGTGCTGCAGAGCTGGGACAGGGCCACAGCCCTGCTACATATGAAACATTTGCATCCCTCCTCAGGCATGCATATAAGGAGCAATACCCAGGTTACTGCATCTGAAACAACCTAAAGGAGAAGTTAGGCTTGGGAGAGAGAGATAAGAGATGGTATCTAATATTAAAACTTCTGAAGCATTTGCACAAAAATGGCAAGCTTAAAGGCTTACGTTCCTATCAGCCTTCAGCCTGAAAGTGCATCTGTTTTTCCAACATTTGCTCCTCTGCTGCTGCTTTTTCCTATAGTTCCAGCTAGCATTAAAATGAACGAGCCAACAGATATTTACTACGAAGAAGCTGACTTCCTTGCTTATGTCAAGTGTGATGGCACAAAAAGCAAACCCACTGACAAACCTGTGCAGTGTTTGTTTGTTCAAGCACTGAGGGAACTTCCATCCCAGCAAGGTAGCCTGAATGGACAAACACAGCAAAGCTGAGCAGTACCATGGCACAGAGCAATCAAAGATGTGATCTTCTGGTAGATGATGAACCCAACCACAGGAAATACCAAGATGGAAGATTTCATGTGCAACCACACATTAACCACTGAAAGAGATTAGAGGTAACACACTGTGTAAAGTTTATTCTACTCCTTCAAGCACCATTTTAAAGAATGTTTATGCTTGGCCTTATTTATGGCACTCCAGACATGACAGCACCCCTCGGTATGGCGGAAGAATCTTTAGTAATTGAGGGGAAAAAAGTTAATGTCACCAACTCTTCCAGCCTTCCCATCACTGACCTGATGTTCCAGGCACCAGAGGGCCATTCCTATGGAAGTACAACTAACACAGCCTCCCCTGTGTCTGTACAGCCACAGATTCCCAGTTGCTTTGCCAAGTTGCTGGGCAACTACTGCCAGGTGTGAAGGAGATTCTTGCAGCCTGGTATTTGGTTTTGACAGGTTTGGTACAAACATCAGCCAGCTGGGTGAGGAGGCTGGATGAAATGCCACATGGCTACGTGTGGTTTCCCATCCCACATCCAAGAGTCCATCTAGGCAATGCCCCATATAGAGTAAGCCCCATTTGGACCTCTCAAATTAGAAAACATACCAAATCTGTCTGTTAAAACAGGAGGACGAGGTCTGAGTGGAAGAACTACATAAGGAAAATGGAAAAAAGTGATTCTCCTTCGCATGTCTGACACTTTTGACAGCTCCCATGAACAACAAGAGTTCATGGTAGTGTGAGTCTGAGAAGAAATTTGTGACTATCTGCAAATAAGGTCAGCTTGTTTCTTGCATGGTTTTTGACAGGCTGATATTCACACTCAGCTTACATGGAAGCTATGGGATTACAGCTCACCTCTCAGAACCCACTTCCTCAGAAGCCAGCCCAACCACCTGGGAAGAGACTTCCCCTCCTTCCGTCACATTCTGGTCCCTGGCACCAGGTTCCCCAAGTAAGTGAGCAGAGCCCATCCCCTCTGAGCACTCACAGCCACTTGCTGCACACCAAGGCAGCCATCCCCCCTTCCAGGTGCTCATGCAGACACCCAACTGTCCCATGAAATCTTCCAGGTACCACCGCACCACTTGCAGTTAACACATTCATCACAAGCACACTTTGAGGCAGCAATTCCAAAATTGTTTTGCTGCTGGTGTTACTAACAGAAAAATCTGCTTATGGAAGAAAGAAATGATCTTTAAGTGGCTGTCCCTTAATATTATGCTTGACCTACCATGACTGTATTGGTCAAAAATGTACATTACTTTCAGATCAAAGCTCTAAAGCTGCTAAACTTGTAAAATACTACCAGCTCTCGTATCTTAGATCATCTTGTTGTTTTCCCCGCCTGGTGCTGTCAGACATAAACCATGCTATATTTGGTCTGTAGTGTTAATAAATTATTGTTCTATGCCACCCTCTTCCAAACAATGCGTGTGTTCTGTACGGCAGAGACATAAAAGAAGTCTCTAGGGCAGCAAGAGACCATTCTGATGTCTTTGAATATTATGGATGGGGCCCAGTGGGAGGCTTATTGCAGATAAGAGAAATAAGATGCCAGCCCAGCAATGGCACCCCTGAGATGGCCAGGTCTCAGATGCTGCAGAAGGTAATGATGATGATGACAATATTGATGCTTGTCAGCTACAGTCTGCAGGCTCGTACAGAGTAACAACATGCCAACAGGACAAAGCAGTGAGCTACACAAGCCTATTATTCTTCAAGTGAAGTACGCAAAACAAGTTGAGCTGCTCTCTGCTCATTGCACAAAAACTTTACCCAAGACTTTGCTAAGCATCTTTTGCTTTGGCTTCAATTAACAAAACACACTGATAATGCTTTTTCCTAGGTTAGTAGATCTCCTAATGATACGGGCTTCCCAGCCTGCAGCTTTAAGGAATTACAGTCAACTCCATAGCCCAAGGAAGAGGCAGATATGGTCAGCTGGAAACCAGAAAATTGCCCAGAGTATTTTGAAATTAATTGCACTCTGCTGGTTTTGGATTGTGGGTTTTTTTTTATTATTATTCACAGGGATGTTTAGTAAGGTAGCTTCAGATTGTGCTTCATGCCAAAGAAAAATTGCAGTGTTTCTGTGAACTTCTCCCTTTCCAATCAAAAAGCATTTCACCATTTGGGAAATAACCAGGTTCCCATTCTCATTAAAAAAGTGCTGGGAGTTGGATTTCAGCTCAGCCTCACTAATGGAAACGGAGTTACACCACCTGGGAACGTGAACCACTAATCATAACTCAACTTCTACATTTATTTTCTATAAATTCTGTTGAAATTTTGTGGCAGAAATCCCAGTTTTCTGGCAGCCATTGAGTATTCCAGATGTACCAGCCCCTGCATACCAGTAAGAGAGCAAGGTCTGGAGGAACTTGGAGCATGCACTGCAGCCTCATCACAGTGCAGACAATGCACATACAGCCACAGTGGCTTCAGCAGAAAGCCAAGTGAGGAGCAGCCTAACGAATCTTGAAATCCTACCCATACTGAGTTAATGAGCTCCCTTGCCCTTGAGCTTACAGAAATGGGACTCCCAAGCTGAAGCATTTTCAAGGAGCCCAACACCAAAACAAGGAACCCAGAATGCTAAAAACTGATTATTATGGTTGAGTTGGAAGAGTATTCCACAGCATCCCCCACAACCCACCCAGTTCCCACTCCCAGTCAAAATCCTGCATCATACAGCCATTCTGGGCATCCCAGCAAAGAAAAAGGTCCAATTTATGCTTAAAACACCCATTTTGTTAAAGAAATCAGACCCTTGCTTTGCCTGCTGCTCACAAGGCTGTACTTTCAGCAGGCTGGCTGTGCAGGGGAAGAAGGTGCAGTGAGCTGCCAGCAGCAGGGCATCCCAGCACCAATGCTGCTAGAACAGCTGCAATGCTGGATGCAGAGTGATCTCAATCCCCTAAAATTCAGAGCCCAACTCCCCAGTGACATGAATGCCAGAGCAGGAAAAGAGAAGACAGTACAAACTCTTGTCCTACTGCCTACAAGAAATCAGCCTGCTTCAAACTCTGAGCAAAACAGCCTCTCCAACTCAAGGACATGCATGGTGACCACAGCCATGGGGCTCAAAGCTCCTGATGCACCCAGTCTTGGTGCAGGTGGAGACAGGTAAACAGGAGGCACTGAACTGATAAGCTTCAGTGCAATCAATGTTGGAAGTTTCAAAGCCAGAAGGCAGCTCTAGGGCAGGTTCAGTGCTGCTGCTGCATTTTCATCTGGAGCTTTAGTCTGGCCTTGCTCCTGACTCATGGTCAGCACATTTAAAATTCAATTAGAAACAGATAAAACTGTAGGATAAGTGCAGGCATCCTCACAGCTGCAGTCTTCTGCTTGTGTTTCCCAGCTAACATTCAGGCACTATGCAGTCAGACTACTCAAATGGGTTCTAAGTCTTGCCAGCCTTCGAAGGCTTCAGGTCAAACAGAACAATTGCAGTAGGCTCTTCATTTTGATGGTTTATAATTATCTGGTAGTGTTTCTCTTACAGATAATTTTATGAAATTCTTTTACAACTCAACTAATTACCACAACTTCCTTCATCCATTAACATCAGCGATACTCTGCTCAGCCCTGTGAGGGTGTCCTTACAGACAGGGAAAAGCAGAGGAAATCAGAACTGCCCTCATATCTTCTTAATACAGCCCAAGATCTCTCAGGCTCCTGTAACTTTCATCACTGCATTCCTAGCTGCATTGGTTCCAGGCCAAGAGAGCAATTAAGCACACGCTTCTACTTGAGACTGTATGAATAACCCGACTGAAATTAAACAAAACAACTAATCTAATCAGTATAAAGGCAGAGTTTTATCATGTATGCAGCTACATTTCATCTCAGCACATAGAAACTGAAGTTCATTTTCTTCAATCAAATTGCTGCCAGTTTTGAAGAAGTCCAGTATCCAAACTGGAGAATGAAGAGCAAAGGGAGATTTCTTTTGATTTCTGTGACAGCAAGTTTTACTTCTTTTAAACCCAAAGACTTGTACTTTTCCCATGGGAGACTTTTAACATCCACAGATACATCTGCAGCTTAAGGACAAACACTAATGTGAGTGGGGCTCTGCATGTCAGTACATGGCAATCCACTAAGCAAAGCAACTATATTAGGAAGATGCTTAATTTTATTAGCTGTTTTGTGGCAGACATGGTGATCTGAGGCTGGAAGATTTATACAGATGGTATATTTTATTAGAGCATACACTGGACTGGAAAAAAACAGACAAGCTCTCAGACATGCAAGCCATGAAGACATTTGTCCCCATCACAGAAGTCTGTGAAGATATATTACTATTTACTATAGACCTTGCTTCTGTCATTTTAGTCATTGCTAACCAACAAGCTTTCTTTAAATGACTGATGCTATTCCGTTTTGTTGTTGATCAGAGGAGCAGTCCCAGCTGTACAAGCAGCCCAGGACAGAGGAGCACACAGGGCACTGAAATCCAGTGCTTGTGCAGGCTCTGCCTGCTTTCAGCAGCACTGCTGCCTCCAGCTGCATCAACACAAGTAGGGTGCTTAGCACAAGGCTGCTCTCCCTCCTGCAACTCCACACAGCTCAGTCTCTGCCATCAGGGAAACATACAGATATTCCATTGATTTTGAGAGCTACACCTGAGTTCCTGACTGCAATTCCTGAATTTTTTGTTTGTTCCTTCCCGTGGGTATACTGCCAAGATACTTCCCCTTAGAACACAGAACTACCTCTCTTCTGATGAGAGGGCATGTATGTTGCTCACATGTCAAAGGTTCACTTAAAAATACCCTCTGTGACCTTGATATAGATTTGATCTGTCATGGTGCACTCAGTTTAGCTCCAGCCTTGCCTTTTTGCAGTCCTGTCCTAAAAAGTCAACTAGATATCTTTTCATTCACTTGCAACATATTGAGTGACCTTGGCAATAGTCTAATCTATCTTGGCAGATTCAAGATAGAGAAAACAAGCAATAGAGACAGACCTGCTGCTTTCTGCTATTGATCAGCGCCTTGAGTGAAAGCTCATTACGAGCAGAAGGGATGTGTCAGGTACAAGTTCTCTTACAGAGCAGAAGGCAGTGAGAAGAACAAACTCTTAACCAAAAAAAGGCTCTTGTGCATTGCTTGCAGCATGGGGAAGTGTGGCCAGGAGGAGGAGGAAAAGGGCAAGGTGAGACAGAAGGAGAAGACAGCACTTCATGCCCAGTGAACCTGTGCAGTGCTAACTCCCAATTAAGAGAGCTTCGCTAAAAAATACAAAGCATCTCCTGTCAAATAAATGAGGTTTTGCTGTTAAATTTTAAAACAAAAAAGGCCAAGTTCTTAAGAAAATACACAAGGAGTATTCATTTTGCCACACAAACTTACCTAGGATGTCTAAGAACAAACAAGATTAGTCAGAAGAACTCCAATACTTTTACTGGCATTGGGAAGTGTAGAAATGTATTCATATGAGTATTTGAATAGCACTGCGTTGGGACACATTTAAAAAAAGCACATCCACAGTGACCCAGCACAATTTTCTGTCCTCCCATTGCCTTCCTGCCCAGGTTGAACACAGACCATGCACTTATCCCTGTATTTTGTGGGGTAAGGGGGGAACATAAGTGCCTTAGATTCAGCTGAGACAGAGTTGTTTTCCTCCAGAGCCTCTGTATGATGCTGTGCTTTGGCTTTAGGAGCAAAACAGTGTTGATAACACATCAGTGTTTCTAGTTGTTGCTGGGCAGTGCCACATGCAGCTAAGGACAATTGCTTTTTCATACTGCCCTACCAATGAGGGCACAATGATGAAGAGGAGAACAAGATCTGGCACTGAAGGACGCTACTGCTTCTATATTTCACACCAGTCATAAATATAACAGCAAGGTGGGGAGAACAGGTATTGAAGTAGTTGAAAACATCCACAAGTAGGCATACCTGACATGGGAAGTGACAGTACAGGGCAAACCTTGTGCAAGAAGTCTGGCTTCTTTAACATTTGAGTTTAAAAAAAAATCTAGCTATACATCATTTTACTGCATCTACATCATTTGCTTCACTGCAAGTGTTAGGTCAAAAGACAGACAGTCTTCCTCCTGCCAATCATGTCAAAAAAAGGCAAAAAACTTCTTGATAGAAATGAGGCCAAGCAAGACAAAAGAGGAAAATCATGTAGCAGGACTCCAGGGAGAAACAGCTAGCAAGCAAGCAGTCATGTACTGTGTGTGCAGCTGATCTGCCCGGTAAATGCCAGCTCCACTAAAGGTCACCACTGCATTGATTGCTCAGCACTTCAGTGTAGGTGATTCTGGGCAGCGATTCTTTCCAAGACAGATCAGACAGTCAACCAATTTAACATATGGATGAAGTGAGGGGAGAAAAAACTGTTTCTTAGGAGTTGCAACAAATCCTTCTTGTCCAGCAAGGTGCCTTACTGACTGTCCTGGGAAAACCATGGGAGAACCCAGGAAAACATTTCCAACTGCTCTTCAAGTCAATTCTATAGAATAACACTGTCTTAAGCCAAAACAACCTGTCTTATTAGAATTCAGTGAATCCTCAGCAAAATAAATCTCACTGAAAGCACACGTAAGCAAATGCTGGAGAAGTAACACTGGGGTGGCTGTTCTAACAAATGTACATTGCTGTGTTCACTGTTTCCTATCACTGAAGCAAAGCAGACTTATCACTGAATTAGCAACTTAATTTTCTTTGTCATTTCATTCAAGCAAACTGGAAACTCTAAGCTTCATTAAAACGTAGCTGTAAAAGAAGTGAGCAGTTCCCTATGATAAACAGTGGAGCATCTGTATACTTTTCCTGAATCTTTCCTGGGCATTTCCTTGTCTCACAGCATACGTCCTTGCAGATCAGAAAACATGGGCAGGCTTTGTATTCCTTTCAGCATTCAGGAGGTGCAATCCCCACAGCTGACCAAGCCCAGGAAGGGAGAGGTCCTTCTGCAGAAGCACTGCCAGATCTCTGCACGCTTTTCCAAATAGGTTAGTGCAACTAGATGCAGATCTTGATTCAATGTTGCAGAAAAAGCAAGGTCACTTCAAATGAAGTGAAAATGGAGCAATGCTTTTCTAGCAGCGTAATGACTAAAATCCAGGCAAATACAGAAATGCTTAATGGTGCTTCAGGAAGAAGTTATGCATTCACTATAAGGTTTCCTTTTGAGGCTGTACTTCACTGTTTTTCCAGTCTTCACAAGCCTACTGCTCAAGTGAAGATGCTTCCATGAGAAGCAATTTTGAACCTATCCCACATTAAAAGCTGCACAAAGCATACAGTGGGTCGTAAAAAGCTTTTCAAGTGTTTGGTTTAGCCCTGAAACCATTTAATTGATAGCCGCACTGGGCTTTTAGCATCAGACAAATAAAGACTTGGCTTTCAGAGAGCTCCCTGACTGAGCTACCAGTGAAAGGACCAGCAGCCAGAGGCCATCCACCACCTCGTGTCAGTGACAGCCCTCCCACCATGGCTGGGCACAGTTCCTATGGCCTGCTCTCAGCTGAGCTCACTGCCCACATAAACTGAGCCCCATCTTGTCTAGGACTCCCCAGATCTTTACTGCAGAATAACCTTAATTAATTCTCTTAATGTAGGAATTAATGATCTTATGTTTAATTCACAACGGTCAAATTGCTTACGTAGCTTCCATAACAAAAAAAATTCAAGCATTTTGCTTTAATAGATGGCATGAATATATGGAATCCCAGAATACTTTCAGTAGAATGAATCTTTAACAGTTCTTTAAAGAAACTTCAGTTTTAAGGAGGAAGGGTTGTTACACAGAAATATAAATCAGGTTGCAACTAAGAAATAATTTTCTTTTGAAGTGACATTTGTCAACTAAATGAATAAGTACCTTGACATTTGTACAAAATGAAGCTGAGGCAGCTATATGCTACTGCTTAACATTATTTTTCCTTTATATAAAGAGAATCACAACTTGAGCATAAAAATTGCTCTCATTAGGCAGAGAATGTCAGGTCTCATTGCTAAATTTACTGTAGCGATTCAGCATGAAAACAAGTATTGCCCTTTTGGCTTTCAGCACTTCAGCATCTTCCATTAAAGTGCCCATTCAACATCTATGAAAACATTAGTATTATGTCACTACTTAGGCCAACAAAGGGGTACTTTATCTGAGTCACTGCTCAATGCTAAATTCCTTCTAGTGCCGACAGAGTCACCAAGATATAGTGCCAGCCTTCTAACCAGCCCAGACAGCCTCACCACAAGTGGTAACTCAGCAGCCTGTCTGGGTCAGGGCATGGCTGTGCAGCTGACAGGCCAGGGAAACAATTGGAGCAGCTTCTGTTCTGCAGGGCAGGCTGCCCAAGCCTGGGGCAGGCAGGACCACGTGCTCAGTGAGAGCACCCTGTGCCCAGCAGCCCTGCTCCAGGTGAGCAACTTGCTTACAACATTCTCAAGCATCTTGGACTAGCAATTGTAAATGTTACCTCTTAATACACTGCTAATACAAACTCACATCTATACAAATACTAATAAATCATCACTAGCCAGCACATCTCCTGAAGCACAAGCAGCACAATCTCTGGGCTTCTGAATACACAGCATGCAGCACAGACACCTCCAGGGGTCCCCTGAGCAGAAACAAAGCCCCAACTACCAGGGACGCAGTAATGCAGAAGAGAGCCACAGAGCAGCCCCAGCAGCACCTCCCACACTGCAGTGCCCGTGACCAAAGTAGGCACTGCCCCAGGAGGGATGTGGGGTCTGACTGGGACAAGTCCCAGAGCTTTGACTAGGGGAGAACAAAAGCTTAGGCAGGTTTAAAACTGATAAAGAACAGGTAACAGACAACATTATGCACCAAAAGAGAGACTGATAGAAAGAAGGCATGCCTGATCACTAAGTATTCCAAAACAGCATTAAAGGAAACACTGAATTCCTCATGTAACTGCACAAATTTCATTTCTGGAGGACAAAGTGAAATGACTCTTCAACACCATCTACAAAACCTCCAATGTTTGCCTAAACGTTTAAACAACTTAGGAGCTCACACACAAACTAATGCCCATTTAGAGATAAAAGAAATCAAAGCAGTGTATTTTTCCAGATGCTCTGCTGGATTGCTTGAGCTGCAGTGGGCACACGTACAAGAAACCACAATAAAAAAGACAAAATGTTCATGCAATACTGCATGAACATAGCAAAACTGCCATTAATATTGTTCTTCCAAAGAAAAATGGCTTACTAAATAGCCAGAAAGGACATCTGACGTGCATCTCTCCCTGTTTTCAAGAAATATAGCCATACATAAAACTGATAGGATTACTTGCTAAATCTAATAAGTTTCTTTTTCTTTGATGGTTGTTTGCTCCTTAATGTGCATTAAATATGTAATAAAAATATAATGAAACACATACATTTATTCTATGTGGCAGCTACTGCATATTCCATAAAAAAGTAATCTTACAATGTTTAATTTTACAGTGTTTCTTAGACCAACTTCTCCTTATTCACTATATGCACAGAGTTTCTGCAAAGGAATTTAATGCTTCACATAACACTTTGCTTCACCAACACTAATGCCCAACTTTCTCTTTGCAGTCATTGTCTCTCCTCTAAGCCTGGAAGAGGAAAAGTAAATGGACTTCAGGTTTTATTAAAATGTGAAGTCCAAATATATGCAGTGGTTTTTCATGATCATTGTAGGACTGCTGTGGGATTTTCCTGTCCAGGCATTTGTCTTCCATAGCGTTTTAATATCCTTGAGAACCCTGAGCTGAGCTTAACTCATTGTCACCAGCCATATCAGTGCATCTGTTTTGCATTAAGAAAATGCAAATTTGAGCAGAGATGAACTTAAAGACCACTTTTCCAAAGCCATTTGTCAGGAGAAGCAACAGCAAATAAAGCTGCTGACAGGAGACCCTGTGCAGTTCTTGAGGAAAAGCTATTCCAGAAGAACCGCTGGGGGCAGTTTTCCTCATCTCTTCTTGCAGCTGAATTTACCCCCAGAAATCACGGCTGTTGTCAACAGTTAAACCATCCACAATTTTACAGATGGTCTTACATGAATGCTTATTTTACATGCTTCACCATTCATTTAAAGCCAGACAACCTTGCTTGCAAAACCCTTCATGAGATCAATTCAAATAAGATCCCACAACCAGGGCTGCTTCCTGCCTTTGGAGCAGAGCCCACCCCCACTATGCATCCCTTTGGGGCTGACAAGTCCCGATTCCAGGGTAGGACAGCAAGTTTCCAACCACAGGTTCCCAGTATTCTATAATACTTCAACTCTGCAGAGGTAGAACTAAGCTGAGTTTAAGAACCCAATGATAGAACTTTTTCCAGATGTCCCTTCCCAGAGCTGGTGATACTGGACAAACTGCAACTCAGCAGCAGGACCAAGCCCTGGCAGACTTCAGTGATGGCTATTTGGTGTCAAGGAAGTACTTGTGCAGGAGATGGAATAGGAAAGTCTCTGAAACAACAGAAGATCCAATGTGAAAAGCAGCTGAACACAAGCAGCCGTCACCAGGAGCTGCATGAGGCCAGAGCTGGGAACAGCAGTGTTTTCTGTTTCTATGTAAGAGGTGTGAACAGCCTTAATATGTCAGTGCAACATTCAGATAACGTTTCAGTCCTCAGATGTGTACATGGGAGAGGAGTTAATAACGAGTGAGAAACACAGAACACCCTTTGGAACTGCAAAGAGCACATGCAGAAAACGCAGGTGAACATAGGGGTTGTGATTCATGTTTCTCACTAAAGCTGCCCTCTTCCGGGGCTGCTGGACTAAATTTAGCCTTGATTCAGTTGGAGTGCCAGCAAGCACTAACAGGGCCAGGAGGTGTTTCTGAAGTGGTGCTGTGCCTCCTCCCCTCGAGCTCTGCACAGCACCTCACCTGCTCAGCTGCAGTTTCCAAGCCCATCAGTTACAGCTGTGCTGTTTTACCACTGGAGCTGTATACAGTACACTTCAACCATATTAAAGCCCATTATATTCTCTGTTGCCATAAAAATGCCACTTTGCAATACACTAAGGCAGGGTGCTTCACTGTTTACAGCAGATGGTGAGACTGGATATGCTTTAAAACTGTTTAAATTGGAAAAAAACTTCCCTTCCCTGGCCATCACACAATTCATTTTCTCAGGGTAGCATGCAGCCAAGCAGCAGCAACAAGATGCCTTCTCTGCTGAGAGGCACGAGCTTCCCTTGAAGGGCTGCCCATGGCTCCACAAAACCTAACCTCCTTAGATGCCAAGGATGAATTTACACTGGTTTAAGCATTAGCTATGCAGGATGGCTATGTTTTTTTTCCTCGTTTCAAGAACAAGACCCAAGCCTCTTACTCAGATGGGTGCTTGGGTCCACATTCAACAGTCTACTGACACACCTGTACCAGTCACAGGGTAAGTCTCACTGTACTGCCTTTACCATGCATTTTTCCTCCCATTTTACCCTTTAAAGTGAAATGAAAAAGCCATTTGCTCATCTGAGCAATACTGACACACCACATTTGCTCAGACAACAAGGATCAATAGCATACAAAACCCAAGAGACCTGCCAGGACATGGAAAAATATAATAAAGATCAAGGTAACAGCAGGTTTTAATTATGTGTGAGGAGAAAGTATGTTCTGTAAGGTCTTTGCAGTTTGAGACTATAATCAAAATGTCATCAGTCTGCTTCTTGTGTTTTCAATCTCTTAGGAAAATGACTAAAACTGGTATAACATTTTCAGATTAATTTTGATGCTTCTATCAGAAAGCCTGACATTTGGCTAATGTCAGACATCACCTACATTGTCATTTGATTTCCTTCTTCCCCCTTGGGTGTCACTTCACTAATGACCTAGAGGTGGTAATGAAATGCAACTAACAGATTAAGGACAAAACTTGGAAAATGAAACAGTATATGCTGTGACATTAACACACCACTGATGGAGATGCTGAAAAGCTCAGTTTTTTAGTACAGTATGTCCTAAAAGTAAATATCATCCTCTTCATTTGTTCATTTAGGTGATACTAGTCTGCTTCGAGGCTTACCACCTGCGATGTGATGTACCACTGCTCTTCAGTCCCAGCACACATCAGAATTCTGCCTAAGCCCTTTTGTTTTACTTTGTAAATGCAAGCTTACAGATTTTCAGTTTGTTCCATCAGCTCAGCTCACTGCTGTAACCCCTTCTCCCTATCCTCAGGGAGGCTTTAAATGTATTTCCCTGAAACCCATACCCAAGATCTGCTACCATTCCTCCAGACAAGCTGCTGTTAACAGTGCATTGACTATTAACACTCCTGAGGACTGTTCTGCTATCCCAGGTTTCCCCTAATTTCAAATGCAGCCCAATAAGCCTCAGAGGAAGCCCAGTAATTAACCACAGCAGAAGAAAGGAGGCATACAGTTTAGGTGGAAACAAATTATGAAGCACGTGGATTGTTTTGGCTTTTATTGATATTATTACTCTGCATGATGAATTGGTTTGAAAAAGGCATGCCCAAAGGATGAAATGCACACCTATAAGAAACACAATGTCTGCCAGGGGTAGGGATTTTGAAGAGGTGGTTGACCAAGCATTGCCCATGAAGTCCCTGTAATGCAGCCTTAATTGAACACACATTTCTTAGATCAGGCCTTCCAGAGGGTGGTAGGATTTGACTCTGTCTTTGTTATTGGATAACAAGAACTCACTTCTTTCTTACTTTGTCTTAAAATACTAAATTGGGTTGATATGACTTAAAGTGCACATACTGCTATTACCAGAAGTCAGAACCTGTTGTGCACAACTCTGAGGAAAGACATCATTACATTCCCTATGTATGATGCCATCAATGTGCTGAGCTCACACCCAGCCCTATCACTTACACCAACAAGACAGAATCTACAGCTGAAATAACCTTCATTAAGCCACACTCCAAACCTCTAGATCCAACACAAAAATTGAAATGTTATAGTGTTCTATTACTGCAATAGCTGTTACTGAGATAATTGCAAAATGGTGAAGTGATTTATCTTCTTACCTGTGTCTTGCAGATGTTGGGTTCTCATTTCTCTGTACCTTAGATAATAAATACTGACTGAAGGAAGCATGTCAGAATACACAAGACCAAATGCATCATACAGAGACAAACCAGACTTTGCCACTTCTAACTTAACTATCTGCCCTTGAAGGCTACATTCTGCTTTTAACTCAGGCCTCCTATAGGAGGAATATATTTTAAGTGATAGAGAACTACAGCAACTAAAAGCTGTTAAAGCACAGTGCATGCACCACTCTTACCACATTACAGCTTCCCTAACAAGGAAAAAAAGAAAAGCTTCCTAAAGAGCACACCAGAAATACTTGGACAAATAACTGAAGGCCAAGAGAAAGCAGAGGGCTGTGCAATTACCAGGAGACATCACTCACCAACCTTTGCAAAACACACCTTTTCCAATGAACTATACCAACTGAACCAGGTTTTTTTTGAGGAGATTGATTTGCCTCATGGAGGTATAAGGCAGTAACGTAGGGAAAGCAGCCACCACACAAAGCAGCAGGACTTAAAGCAAATAAGTCAGCAAAACAAGCCTCACAATCTCCCAGCCCAACTTTCAGACTACTTCTCCAGAATTCTTCCTGCCCTGTTAGACTCCATCAGACAGTTCCCCCCGCAAAAGGGAGAGGAATAAACACCACAACACAGGATTTTGTCACCACTACAGCAGCAGATACAGTTGCCTTGAACCCAAGAAAGGAAGCAGTCACAACCTGGTAACAAAACAGGAATTACTTACCACTTTCAGAGGATGAAGGCTCACTGAACACTCCAAGAGAGGCAACTTCCAAGTATAGAACCTTCCCCTGCAGTGGCCAGCCCTTAAATGAGGTTAGGGGTGGGGGGAGCCAGGGCCCACCTGTTCCAATCACACAGTGAACTGCTTGCACCTGTGCTTGCAGGGCTGGCTACGCCCATCACCAGGTGCTCAATCACTGCTTCAGGCCGTGACCTAACGGTTCCTGTACAAATAGTATTGCTGAAAAACCACAGCTTGGATAAAAAGCATGCTTGCTAGAGCTACTGTGCTTTCATGCCACCTTCTAAGCAGGACAGTACAGCCCTCTGGCCAGGGCTGGGCCACAGGGCTCACCCAGGCCATAGCCCCCACAGAGTCCAGGCTGCAGGAAACCCACAGAAATGGGCACACCACGAGGTCAGATGTCAGCTTGTGCTGCCCACAGTGATACCCAAACACCTCTCTGCTGCTTTGGGATGGAGAAAGAACCTGTGTGACTGACCCGTGTAGGCCACAGCCGCAGGCAGCAGCCCTCCCCTGCTGGGTGCTCACAGCGTGCCTGTGGTGCTGGGTGTGATTGCTCAGCTGTGAGTGATGTGTGAGCACCTGTCAAAGGGGCAGGCAGGATCAGGGTAAGGCACAAAATTAATTTATTTTCCAGCGTGTGGTGTTGCCTGGACTGCGGTCAGTCTGTCAGGGCAGCAGACATTTGGAAATGCATCACTTAAAACAGCAGATACAAAATCCTGCCTTGACGCGGGGCTGGATGTTAAAGAAAGCAGTTCAGACAGGCATAGACATCTGGAATGTGTTTAACTTTCAGGGAAATGACCCCTTCCATGGCGGGTGTGTTTTGCCTCATAATGCACTATCTCACAATGAAGCTGTTTTCCTAAGACACGGCTAGCTTTTCCCTTTATTAAATACAGAACGAGACCTCATACTGTTACACAGTCTCATTTTACCTTCGAAGACTTCATAAAGGTACTTTTGATTCTTTAGAAACATGAGGTGCTGCCAGTCAAAACGAAAAGCCCTCTGTTTCATAGGGCTGCCTGGAACACCTGAGGCTGTGTGCAGAGGAGCACTGCGCTGCTCTGAGCCATCTCCTCTGAGCAGCGTTTGGCGAGCTGGGGTTGGCATGGCTCAGCCAGCTCATTGAAGTCAGTGCTGTGAGCCCAGCGCTGGAAAAAACACGAAACAAGTCATTGTTGTTGTAAATGTTGGATGCTTTTAAAAACGATGCTGCAAGAAATCTGATGTGCTAATGAATAAAGCTTAATCTCTTTGCTCTTGCTATGCAAGGAGTAATTTAAAGCTAAACTGTCCAAGAATACAGTAAGTAAGCAGGTTTATATGTTTTAACTGTCGTGCAGTAATAGCATGACAGCTCTTTCTCATTGTGTATGCCGTAGCAATTTATGACTGCATGGGAATGGGAACTTGAGGCCATTTTCGACCATCAGACCTTGCAGGTGGCTGTTTCCAGCTGAAGGTCTGGGCCTCAGACACTACCAGTACAAGTGGAAGTATCAAAGAAGTGATGTTGTAATCTGACAAATTAGAAATAAAATCTCCAATGTGCTGTAGCCAATGCTTCCTTAGCAGGTTGGGAAGTTTCTTTCTGCTGCATGCTTCCATGTATGGGATGATTTGTCATCACGGAGGCTCATTAAGCCTGATGTAAATACAAATCTTTATATACATGTATATGCCAGCTGTATCACTAAGCCTCAAAAAAATTAAACTCTAGTGTGCAAATGAGTTACTTTGATGATATAAGTTATCTCCAACGTGAGATAACCCTGCTTGGTGATCAAACTTTGAGCAAGCTGCTATGTTCACGGTACTGTATTTGAAAGAATCTGTGGGTGTATGAAAAGAATAATGTCTAAAAGTCTGTGCGCCCTTTAGTGTCTGCACATACTGCTGGTACAAACTTCCCCAGCTTTTCCTTTAGTTGTGTATCTATGTCATATTTCACGCATATATTTTTGAATGTAAATGAACTGAAGAGAAGTTAATGGATGTAGCAAACCTGAGACCGCCTTGTCAGAGTATTTCAGGATGGAAGCCTGGGTTTTCCACAGGTGGAAGATAGAGAATAGGGAACTCAGAGTTCAAGCAACTTCTTTTAAAAGACAGCACTCCTTTCCGTATTCCCTGCAGGGCTCACTCATAGCACACTTTGTGTATGTGGAATTTGGTGTATGTGGAATGCTAGCCAAGCTGCAGCACATCTGAAGCCCAGCACAGTACTTATCATCAGTCTAAGAAAACCAAAGTGGTTCCATAATTTAGAAACTCTTCTAGATCATGGGTCTTCCTTTCTTCTCTTGTGAAACCAGAAGATGCATTGAGAAATCTACAGACTAGGAACACTTAGTTTGTAGGAAAGTCATGAAAGTATTTGTAGAAGAGTGGAAAGGTGATGCTCCTTGGGGAAGAAGCATTTGCGCTTTATTTCATGCATGGTATAATCCTTGGGGTCAGCGCTGTCAGTGTGACTCAGGTCTTACCCAAAGGAGCTGAATCAGGATGGTGAAGAGGCACTTCATTTTCTGTCTTCCACTGTGAGACTGCCGGTGAGAGCTCATTGGTGGCAGCTGTGATGTTTACCACTCTAGTGTTGCAAATGTCTTCTAGGGGCTCCTCCAACACCACCTAGTCACTGTTTTGCATAGGCTGCCTTGGAGATGACTGATGATGCTCTGTGAGTACCGATGTGGATCAGACTGAAAACAGTGACCTGCAGGTGAGGTGTTATGTATTTTATCACCTACTGACTCACAAGAAAAAATGTGTTATGGAGAAAGAATATTACTGTTATTGGTTCCAATGTTTATGTCAAATACCTCTCAGCCTCGCTTTGGAAAAGAATGGATGATTATTGTGAGCCATACAGTTGCAAGGCAAATAAATAAATAAATCCCAAGTTGTCTGCAGCAAATAAAGTAATTTCATCAAATTTTACAGCTCAATAACACTGAAGCTGTCAGAATGCGCTGCCAACGCTCTCTATTTGTGCTGAGGAACTGCCCGGCTGTAAGGCTCCCCAGTTGTGTTGACATAGCAGATCTGCATGTAAAAAGCCTGCTTTCATCAACACCTGATTCTGCTCCTACACAGTATCTGCTACCCGTTGTAGTAAGCATTGAACTGAACGGCAGCTGGTTCCTTCCCATCTGGTTCTAAACTACAAAGAGCAGAAACTGAGAATGACGTAGCTAGATAATTTATAAAGATGATTAAAATTAATCTAATAATTGAAGTTGTTTTGTTTATTTTTCATAGTCATGCCTCCCCAGAAAAGCACACCATGTGCACCATCAAGAGGAGAACGTTCCTATTGCTCTCCAAACGTACAACCTGGCAATTATGAGAATTAGAATGCCCTTTGTAGAAGGGTTTTGCAGATGGTTGTGATGAAGTATGAGATGTATTTATTCATGTCTTTGCAGTGTAAAAGTGAAATGAATAAACCATTGTCATTGAGAACTCGAGGCCATCAGGGCATTCAGTAATGAGCCATGAGTAATGCTGAACAATACAAGTATCAGAACTTGGATATGATGGTTCACTGTTCCCAGCAGGTAACACTGTGAAGTGTATTAAGAATAGGTGGTTTGTTTAGATGTATGTGCTTTTGCTCCCAATGCAGAGGAGTGAGGGTTTGTGTTCTAGGAATTACTAATTTTTTTAGTTTTCTATCATTCAAACCACTGGGGAAAAAAAAAAAAAATCCCAATTCGTATGTATAAATCTGAAAGCCTGCCATTAGAGCAATTCTTACTGATACGTGTCCATAAATTAGTGGAGCTGCAGAATTCTGCCAACTCAGAAAGCAGACGTGTTGGGAGTTTTTCCCAGGAGAGAATTCTGTGCGTTGGGGTGCATGGAGAGAGAACCAGAGCTGCTCTCTCTGGATTCACTTTGACGTGCAGTTACGGAACATATAACAGCACCCTTGGTATCTGACAGGACTGGGGTCAGTATTACAGACAGCATTCCAGATTGTATCATCTTTTGGACAAAATTCCAGATCAGCTGTCTTAACAAGAAGGCAGGTTTTTCATCAGTTTCAGATAAGCCAGGAAGTCACTTGGTGCCTAATGAATTCTGACATCTTCTGTTGGTTTAGTTCTTGCAGTCGTGTGGAAAATATCTATGAAAAGCATTGGCCATTAATAAAACAGAAAATGACACAAGCAGCACAGACAGCATTGTCTGGTGATTCATTGCGCTGGGAATCAGGACACGCGGGCTCCGTGACTGCAGATAATAGTAGCAGTGCCAAGGGAAGGTGCATGCTTTCTCAGGTGCTGTCACAGCACTTGCAGAACAATGCAGCGCAGGGCTGCCAGAGCAAGGTCCTGTGGGTTGGAGTAATCCAGCCCTGCTGAACTACAAACGGCACAGGACAGTAGCAAAGGTTACCCTGTGTTAAGCATCTCTCTCTGGTTAACAATGCATCTTTTATCAAACAAACAGTTCTTTTTCACAGTTAAAACCAGTAAAATAACTAAAGGCTGTTTTTTGCTGGACACAGAAAAAGACCCACAGGATAAAGGAAGCAATAGTCTTCTTCACCTGTCAGAAGAGAGAAAGAAAATTCCTTTCATGCAATCACCAGGCTTGCAACAGTAAGGTTACAAGCAAAGCAGCCCCGATTCCTGCTTATCAGGCACGTGTGCTCTCTCCAGCGGGATGCCCTGCAGTATCGCCTCCGCTATTACAACGGAGTGATTTTCTTTGTTTTGTTGTAAAATTGAGGTAAAAGAACCTCAGATCCTTGGATTTTTTAAATTGAATTTACAATTCGGTGTTGTCATTGAAGTAAACAGGAAAGTCTGTGGGAAGGGATAACAGCTTCGTGCTTTTGTGTGAATCGCCCATGCACGGTGCATAGCGGGCCGTGCTCTGCTCTGCTCTGCTCTGCTCCGCTCCTTTCTCCAGGAGCAGCTCTCAGACTTTTTCCTCTGGACACACGTGCACCTGAGGGCCCAGCCTATCCTTATAAAGCCCTGAGCAGAAAAAAGTAAGTCCTCCAAGAGCGGGAGTTATATAACTGAATATCTATAATTAAACCGAGCTACGACACCAATAATCACACTGCGTGAAACAAGAACTCAAACTACAAACCCGGCAAGAAAAGCGTGGCTCGGGGGACGGGGCGGGACTCAGAACTCCGCATCTCTGCTTCAAGTGTGGCTCTGTCAGAAACAGCCAAGGGTTACTTTTATCTCCGGTGTACGTGATGGCTCTTTAATAAGCACTTTGTCCAAATCTCACTGAGGTCAGTAAGAGCCTTTCCATTTTCTTCATGTCTTTGAATGTCACTGCTGGCAGACAAGTTCGGTGCAGCCAGCTGTATCCCATAGCAGTTATCTTTCCTTCTGACAGTTCTAGCAGGAAGCTTATGAAGCCTGCCCCTCTCCTCTACAGGATGACTTATACAATCACAGCTCACGTAGCAATGGATGTTATAACTTAACGTGGGGATCATTTTTATTCCATTCTCATGAAGAAAAGTTTCCAGCTATGCACAGCCTCCAAACAAAGCTACAGCCCATTGCTGTGTTCACCAAACACTGTCCAATATTTGCAAGCTCTGCATTTTGCGCAGTTGGAGTCTGAGCAGATGGGTGCTTAATAATGAAGGAAACACATTCATATCTGGCTGTGCATATCTGGACCGTGCTGCTCTTCCTCACGCTGCCAGTCAGGATGTTCCAGCAGCAGTGAGAGGGAAGGATGCAGGATCAGTGCAACTTCTGACCCTCCTCTGCAGCACTACCCGCTTCTAGATGAAAGCACTGAATAAGTAACATCTCATCTGGGGGACATGATAAACTTATTCTGACTGACTTATTTCTGGGTCCAAACTTCAAAGGGTCAAGTTGCTAAAATTCTTCCTTCCCCAGCACTGAGAGCTGTGGTAACTAATTGCTTCCATTTCAGAAGCATTTCCATTTTCCGGCACATACACAGCCACAGAAAATTGCTGCTTGCCCAGCTGCAAACATCTGAGAGGCAGACAGCACCTCGGGGATGGAAGGCTGGAAAGCAAAGTACAGCTCTGTGTCACTGACATGTTGACATGTGAAAGTTCACACCGTGATAACAATCCAGGTCTCCTGGTAGCATCATCCTGGTAGTTCAGGTAAAGAAAAGTCCCACATAAAAGGTGCACCTGAGGTATGCAAAAGGTTCTTTGGAGCAGATGAAAATATTCCTGGATGCAAACCTAATGGAGGCGAGCAAGCAGGACCACATTTGGAAAAGGGCAGTAACCACTGTGCCACACAGTCTCAGCAACCCAAGAGGGTTTCTGATCCATGAGGTCAATGCAACAGGTACATTTAGAGTAGAAAAATAGATAAAAAGTAAAAGTGAGTTCAAATTGCATTTGAATTCAAACACCCAACAGCTGCTGAATTTCAATGGGCTTTATGGACTGCTGCCTTCAGACTCCTTTGAAATCCTCGTGGGTAACTATCCCCAAAAATATGCTCAGACACAAGTACCTTGCTCACTGGGGTATCTGTGAATGGGATCTGTTCAGCTCTGTGCATCTGTTTGGGGCCAAATGTCCAGTGGCAAAAAAAGTTCAGAACAGAAGTATGCAGCCACAGAGATGTCCTATCTGGAAGCAGTATAACACTGTCACATGGACGTTTTCTTTAAATACCTCCAAGATTTTCTATCCTACTCCCCACGGGTATACCAGCACAGGGCATGGTGTGCTTATTTTAAGGTGTTGTTCATATAAGGATGATAGGGATGTGATAAGTGTAAGATTAAATAACATTGCAAAACCAAACACGTCTCATGACTCTCTGTCCCTTGAACCTGAAAGCACAGTTAATGGTCTTCATCTAACAGGATCTATGGGAAGAAGTTCTCTAATCCTTCACTGTGAGCTCTACAAGGAAAGTGCTGGAGCCCATCCCATCTCTGCAGGCTCCTTCCAGCAGCAAAGATTTCCAGCACTCATAGTGATGAAGGATACACAGGTGTTTCCTAACGCATAAATGACACCTTCAAGGAGAAATGTGGCTACCAATGAAATACCAATGAAGGAGAACTGAGTTCTGCCATTCACTGCAGTGACACCAGGGTTTCTTCCATGCCATCAGCACCTCTAGGTGTATTTCTGTATATTATTACTGACATAAGCTTCTGTAGTGACCTCTGATCTCTGCGTGAAAGCTTTCTGGTTGGCGTTCCTTCAATCCACTTTTCACCTAAACCTGGAAATGTGTTTGACAGAAATCCTCAGGAGGACATTTTAAGCCATTTGAAGATACTGGGGCTCATTCATTTCTTCCCACAAATACCATGCTAAGATTTTCTCCACCCATGAGCACCACAGAAGTTCACAAGGAATTAAACTCAGCACCTCATACAAGGCACTGTTTTTTGAAAGAAAATGTGGTATGAGCTTTATATAGAATCACAGGAAATTTAAGTATAATTTCTTGATAGTCATTTAGTAACTAAAGTTTCTAGCTTGATGGAGTTCGATCTTTTGTGTGCTGGGAATACAGCACATCCCAGGAATTGGAAGGAGTTTTTATTTTGCAGTGCTCCTCCCTCTGTCTTAACCTGCACGCTCAGGCCGTTGCCAGAGTGGTTATGAAACAAAAGTAGAAATATCTCCCTCGAGAGTCACCTGGCAGAATCCCCTGAAGCAGAATGAGGCATCTCGTCACAGACAGCACAAAGGCAAACAATGTGCTGCTCTCCAAATCAATGCTGTGTGGAGATTCACGATCTGCAATATGTAAAAGGACATGGGGAAGATGACTTCTGTATTGCCTTAAGGTCTTTGATAGCAAAGGCAATGCAATTGAATCAGCGCCTGCCCTCAGCAAATTCTGTAAATGGCTTTTAGCATTTTAAGAAGAGGGCAGCAAAGGAAATTGTCCAGAAAAGCAAAATTCATTCAGTTCACTGTCAGTAGGGATGTAGCATCCCTGCTGTATGCTAGCAGCGATCTCAAATATTCTAGGGTTGGATTCAGACGGTTCCATTGACAGTCATACACTGTCTACCCCAGTGATTGCCTTGTCCATGTGCATGACTGCAGGCAGCTTGGGAAAGCAGAAGCAGTCCCACTCATTTCCATTGGGCACGCTTCCAGTTGAAGCAGAGCAGTTCCACGGGGCTCAAACACTGCAGCTCACAGCAGTGGGCTGTGCAGAAAGCACTGAGGGATCAGGGGGGCACTTTTACTTTCACTTCTGTGAATCACGAGGAAAAAAAAGTAGATTTAAATGAGCACTTTACAACTCTAGCAAAGTTTGCCAGCTTATTCTTCTGTTTGTTGTCTTCATCTTCTGCCATTTCTGAATACATAGTTCATTTTCTATCCTGCACTTCAGAATCAAGCTTCCTTTCTTCCCATTTCTTCCTAGGCAGCTCTTTCCCTTGCTCTCTGTCCTCCCATATGCATAGTGACAGCACAAATAGGGAAATTTTCCTCCAAGGCTTCAGATCTCCGTGTCTCTGACATGACTGTCTTCTTCTGCCTTTGTAGCATCCAAAAAATCTTTTGATTCTAAGAGAAGTAGGAAGGCTTACCTGGTAGCTGCTGTGAACTTCCCTATGTGCTGTTAAATAAAGCAAATAAGCTTTGGACACCTTGTAGTGATGAGGAGAAAGGTGGCATTGCTGTGCCTGTCTGAGCTCAGTGTGAGCGCCAAGGATGCAGTTCCACACTCGTGTGCCAGAAGAGGAACTGCTGGAAACGGAGCCATCACTGCCAGCCTCACACCACTGTATTGCACGGCTCAGCGACAGCAGGAGTAGCATAAAGACCTCAACCCACCCACCTTCCTGCTGACAAATGCCTCGGGCTGGGTGTCTCAGGAGATGGCACGGACAACGTGAGGAACAAAGCCTTTATCAACAGGACTCCGGGCAGCACATTCTCTGCACACATTAATTCCCACAGATTGGTCTTTGCTGGTAGCCTCTGGTTGATTCAGTACTGAAGAATTCTGGGTTTTGAGTTCATTAACTTAATAAGGTTGGAGTGCCTCAAATCATTTCATGGTTATGTAGTGAACAGACAGTTCTGGGGGGGTTGTTTCCTCTTGTCACTGTCAGAGCTGTAGCCGCTCATAAGGTCACCACGTACATTCAGTGTTTTCTTTGCTCAGGCCTTTGTTGGAATTATCTGGAATTTCCAGCTGCCCTCAGCACCCTGAGACATTCTGTCCACACAAGTTATGTGTCACCTCAAAATCCCTGCCACGTTCACTGCATGTGCCCATCAGCTACCTGCGCAGGGCACGTGCAATTCATATTTTGTCTCTGGGAGGTGCTGGACAAAACTATCATAATTCATTTCCTTTCTTTTCAAGGACCAAACGAAAACAAAGGGCTTAACTCAACTCTGGAAGGCAAAGCAGCCCGTTGACTTTAGGGGGAAGCAGAGTTGAAATTAAAATGGGATTTTTAAACTGCCACGGACCAGATGTTTTGTATGATGGCTACAATAGCTTCTGCAGGGTGTTATCTGCAAAGTCCTGGGGGATCTTGTGCAAGGAGAGATACTATATAAACACTGATATTAATTATCCTGCTATTGTGAAGGCATATCAGCGCTAATTTCAGATGGCTCATGTTAGTATTACGGCTTTTAAAATGTGATTTACAATAAAAATAAGTGGTTTTGCTTTCATTCCTGAGAAACACAGAATAGTCCTCCACAAAGGGGACCTGCCTGACTGGGAATGAAGCATTGGTCCAGGAGAACAAAACACCTTGGGGGGATGGCAGAACTGAGCCTCATACATTTTCCGTCCCCTCGGGACCGTGGACATGAAGGCTCTACCTGCACACAATTGCTTGCCATGCTGGCAGTTTCTAACCGTGGTATCACAGCTTTTTATCTAGTAATAAGGCTTCATTCCCGAGTACTTCAGTCGCATCAGAGGTTTCTTCATTAGTTGTAGTTCTTCAGATGCATCATTACAGCCATATCCGTTAGCTCTAAATGAACTTTTCACAGTCGTAATAACAGCCAAATCCTCTGAAATACCATTTACTATAGACTCGGTTCCATTGGAGATCAATACTCTTGCCATAAATGCCGCCTACCTTCCCAGCCCTACAGATCCCTGACAGTTTGGCATTCAGGCTTCGCGCAGGGACGCGGTGGACGGCCGTACGTTTTCCTTCCGGACAGCGCTTTACCACAGTGCCATCTGGTGGGGCCCGGAGCGGCAGCTCCTTCCCGGCTGCTTGGCTGGGCGATAGCGGACGTGTGGGACAGACGCGGCGCTCCGAAATGAGTCTCCTTGTCATTCCCACTCAGCCCCTTCACATTTGCGTCGTGGAGCGGGTTTGAAATGCCGCGTCAGTCACTTTCAGATAAAGCTAAATCGGAAGGCATCCTCGTGCTCCAGCTGCTGCTGTGCTGGCCTGCAGAGCACCCGGTGCCCTGGGGATGTAGGCAAAAAGCAGGCGGCAACCTCAGCACCGACTGCTTCAGCCCACAGTTGCACCCCCACCGCTCCCTTCATTAGCGGAATTATTAGCAGAAATAATCTAGTTAATATCCCTTCATTTTTCTTCCGAACTCTGATGCTGCACCGTGATGAGCCAACAGCGCCGTTTGTGCTCATAAATCACAGAAGGTGTTTCATTACATCTGTATTCACAACACAGCAGAGCCCACTGACGACATCTTCTAAGCTATACTTTCAAGGGGACAAAAATGATTTTGTCACATATTCAATAGTGCAAAGTCCATACGTCCTTCCCCCTCACTCAGCTTTATTGTTCCTCTCATCTTTGCTCTGAAAAATCATCCATTAAAGTGATACACTTCTGTGCAATACTGAGTCACCACAACTACAGCAAAGCTGATTCTTGGTGCCACTTCTCCCGGTTACTGCTGCTCCTCTCTGTGATTCTGCTTGGTGGGATTTCTAAGAATGAGAACAGCTCAGCGTTGAGGACACTGTCCCCGAGCTGCCCTGGCAGATCACAGCCTTCCAAAGTCCTCTCAGCGAAAGGGAAGAGCCAAGTTCATACATCAAACTGAAGTGCCTTCTTGATTTCGTGGATTATTGTGATTTCTGTTTCAGTGGAACCCAGACTTATCAGAAAGTGCACCCGAGCATTACAGAATTTCCTCAACCATATAAAATGAATGGGAATTCTTATCTTGAATATAAATTCAGAGGCCCAGCTGCATCTGTATCCAAGTGGTTCAGCGGGAGCCACTCTCACGTATCCATCAGAGCTGCCCACAAAGGCAAACTGCGGCGCTAAGAAGATCTGCAGGCAGCCTGAGTAATGCTGGCACAACTGCTGGAACCGCCCTGCCGGCTCATTTCTCAGTACTGTTACTTTTTGTCATAAGCAGAGAAACCAGGAGCAGCCGTCTTGGTACCCGCGGCAGTGTTAGCACTTGTGGTGGGGGCAGCAAAGTCATGCGGGACTCACACAGCTGCAATCTAACAAAAGCCATCCCACTTGAACACTCATCAGAACGTGGCTAAGCTGTCTCAAAGGTCATTGAAGAAATATTAAATGCGATTTGGCTTGGGCAGACCCACGGCTCTCAGTGCGGCAAAAAAGTATTTGTTCTGGTGCAATTTAGTTAAAATCTGAGCGTTCATGTTTTCCAAATGTTCATGAAGTATAAGAGCAGATACATAATAACTCCAAAGAAAAACAACTGAATTGTAACAGCATTGACTTTGTTTTGCAAGACCTCCTGTTGTATCTTGGGGCACTTCGGGCTAAGGAGCAGGGAGGCGTTCGGAGTCACCCCGTTAATACATGGGGGATCTCACCCTTCAAACCGTATATCAGCCTCTAATTGTCGAAGACTAATTAGGGAGTTTACATAGAGATTGGCTTATGCTCAATTCTGAGAGTTTCTCTATCGATATAAAAGGAAGGTCAAGCTCCAGCTGTCTGCTGCAGGGTTTGCTCCATGAAACACCCGTGTTTGATCATCGCTGGATAAAGAATAAAGAATTAATCTAGAGAATGCCTGAGAGAGGGCACTGAAGCGGGAGCAAGAAATAGGAACTTACAGAATCTGTCCTTTAGCTACCTGTTGTTTTGGTTTAACATGCAGTGAAAACAAATAAATGCAGAATATAACATGACACATTAATGTCCTGCCTCTAAGGGGTTGCAGACTAATTAAGAGAGCAGCAATGAGTAAAAGCTGCATGGCCAGGCCAGGCTGGAATGCCAGGAATTGAGCTGATTTCCTACCAGCAGCAGAGCAGGACTGCAGGTCCTCTGCTGGGGGGATCTGCACAGCAAAACACTGCAGTGCTCTGCCACTGCCCTGCTTCTAAGATCATGACTGATTTAAAAAGGGGAGACATGTAAAGAAAGGAAAGCAAGAGCTCACTGAAGTTGGAGCTCACCTCAGAGCAGCCCTGGGGGAGATAGCTTTGTGCAGCAGTGCCCAGCAGTAGGACAAGGCCCAGCAGCAGCCAGGAGCTCAGACCAATGCTCGCCCATCCACCCTTGTGCAGCCTCCTTCCTTCTGGGGCACAGAACTGATGCCTGGCTGAGCGCAGGAGCAGTGCAGCATTGCAGAAGGGCTTTTGTGGAGATAAGAGGCTCTTCCCACTGACTCCTGCTGTTGATTTCTGTACCCTGACTTCTTCCTGCACAGCCCCAGGCTTCTAGTGCTGCTGTGATAGACATCCACTTTACATCCAGCCTGTACTGCCCAGCCGGGGACACCCTTTGCTGGCCTTTGGTCACAGTGGGGTATGGGACAAGCAGCTGAAATACTCCAGTGTCCCAGGCCTTGTTGTACAGAAACGAGAAGTAAACAAGTAATCAGCCCTGTGTACAAGGCCCCGGGGCTGAATATTTCTCTACTGGAAGGGAGGTGTTATGTGACAGCAGTGTGCATGTTATGGCTGTCCTGCACAGCCCTGTCATAGCCGAGATCAACCTGAAACTTGTTCTGATCCCTCTTTAAAGAGACAACAATCTGGGAACCCAAACCTTCTCTCACCTACATTTAATAGGGCAGTATGCAACTCTTCACATCAGTCAGGTGTAAAACTCTGTTCCCTGCCCTTGGGGGCTAGCTGGCATTCTTCAGAGTGAAATGTACCTTTCCCCAGAGCTTACGTGCTGCCTCCATCCATTAAAATCACACACGCTGCAGCATCCAAATGGATCAGCTGTAAGTGGGATACTGCTGCCTATCGGCTGAGATTGGATGGGATAGCACCTAACCAGCATGGTTAAATGGTCCTTTCCTTAGCCATCCAGCAATGGTACACGGACAGCACATACAGCAGAGAATGGATGTGCTTTCACTATGACAGCTGGATTCCCCACATTTGGGCCTGGCTGCTCCATGTAAGAGGAGGCATAGAACCAGAGCACAGAGCAGCCAGCACTCAGCCCTGCAGGAGCTGGCTCTGCTCTGCCTGCTCACACCCTTAATGAGTGTCACATTAGTCAGAATCTACTCATGTAGAAAGATGGCTCTTGTCAAGAGTTAATTTTTAATAGGTAAATTCAACAGAGAATTTTAGTAAGAGATAAGATTAACCCAATTCAGGTATTCCAAACATAGATATCATCTCTACATTAGTCTGTCTGGCTCTTTAAGCATTTCTTTCATGTCTATTGGTCTATATCTGAATACTCCATCGTAGAACTGATGCTGCATTCTTCCTCCTATTATCTGGGCATTAACTTTCTTAGACAATCCTAGCTTTGGGGGACACTAATGCTTTGCTATATCAATGCTTTTCAAACTGTAAGCTTCTCTGAGGGACGGGAAAATAGCAAGTTGCAGGGTGGGATCCACGTGCCTGGTAAGGAAGGGAATCAGTGCCAGCAGAACTAACACTGCTGGCTCAGGGAATGAAGTCAGACCCCCAGGAAGGCAAGCAGGACTCACCAGGGACTGGGGTCAGCTTCATTTAACCATTGGCCACTTCTCAACTGTCAAAATCACATTGCAAGGATTCATGAACAAATTTTACTAATAAAAGTAAAGTCAAGGGGGTGAACAACCATCTGATTAGTTTGCAGTGGAGAGCAGAAGCAGCCACAAAGCCCAGAATGGCTGATGACACTTTGCTTTTAGAGGTGCCATTAAAGTCTGAATGAAATGTTTGCTTTTCAAAGAAATGTTGAAAAGTCTCCAGTAACCATTCCTTCCTTCTTCCCTTCACCCTTCCTTCATTCCTACCTCCCTTCCTTCTCCTTCCTGTAAGTGTTTCAAGCTCTGATTTTGGTCAGCAACTGGGAAAATACTTGGAAAGCCCATCTAATATTTACAGATGGTTAGTGGCAGGAATAGTAACTTCCTTTTACATTTCCCAGTGGGTGTTTCACGCTTCATATTTCTCTGAGCCTGTCACCATGTGTGACATCACTCCAGGAAGCCAAAATAAGAATGAATCACTTGTGAAGCTCCTGCATCTCCTCCTGGTCAGCTTTTCCAAATCTCACCAGAGGAGGCTGATAAAGAAGCAGGTTTCCCTCACAAAGACCAGATAAGGCTGCAGACATGGTGTGTCTGAAGGGAGCTCTGCTGCACTCCCTGCAATGCCTGGGGCCATGCGTGGTCAGCACTGTGCCCAGCTGGATCACCGCTCTGGGAACATTGCTCCTCTCTTCTATTTTTAAGGGACAGAGATCATTCTCTGAGGAGTGAACAAGAAATATGTAAAGAGTCACCCAGTCTCTCCTACAGGATATTTTTTCATTACTATCTAAGGGGAGGTCACTGCATTATGTTGTCAGACAGTCAGATTTTCCATCTGCTGAGCCAAAATCTGAGCCAAATCTTTCAGTTCTTTCTCAATCAACATTCCAATTGACCTGTCATTACTTCTAAGTAAGTAAATACAATCAGATTACAGCCAGGTTAAAATAAGAGCAGAAGCTCTTTGGAGGATGGGTTACTATGTGAAATGCTGTTGCCCAGGCAGACCCAGTTCTGCTTTTGGAACATCACTGGCATGAATCGATAGCAAAGGCTGCATTTCCCTGGAGACCCAATTTGCTGAGCTCTGGGGTCCCATTGCCCACACCAAGGAGTTCAGCTGCTGCGCGGGTGCAAGGCCGGCACTGCAGGCTGTGCTGAGCCTTGGCAGTGTTCTCACCTTCTCTACTTTGATTCTTTCAAAAATCAGGGCAATACAAGCCCACACAAGCCCTCCTCCAGAAAACACAACTTGTTTTGACACCTATGGCATGATGGGGTGGTATGATGATCTCTAGTGAGCCTTTCCCTTACACGGATCTGTCAGTTCTCTTCAATCTGTGATTATTCTTACAAAGTTCCTTGCAACATGCATACCCCGAGCCCTCAAAGATCTGCAGTCCGCTCCCACGAGCAGAACCCAGCAGTGCACCCCCAGGCTGCAGCACCCTGCAGTGCCCCATCATCTGCAGGTGATTTCCCCTGATTCACCCACTGTTTTGTGCAACTCAAATTAAAAATGTAGAAGGAGCAGCCCTGGCATGAATGTTAATCACCAGTGTTTCATCCTCAGAAACATGCTGCAAATCCCTTTGAGCCTCGGCTCTTTCTCAGAGTAAGAGCGGATTAGGGACAGACTCGCTCCTCTCACTCTGTTTGTGGTGGAGCAAAGTTCCCGCTGGCTGCCGGCAGCCGAGGAAGCGAACATCACTTTGACATCCACAGCCTTCCTCAGGGACCCATCTGTGATACTGCAGCACCAAATCACAACGAGCCCCACATCACTGCTGGCTGCAGAGGCTGCACTGCTCGCCGTGGCGGCGCTCAGGAACCGCAGCACTGGGACCAGCATGGCAAGCGGTGTCTCATCAGCTTCTGCACGATGGGAGAATTGTTGCTACAGGAAAAGAGCAAAGGACACTGCTGCTTTGACAACCACCTGCTGGGTGGCTCTGGGAGAGATGCGAATGCAACCAGTAACCCCTGGCTCCCCAGAGCCTGGGCATTGCTTGGGTCTTAATGAGAACTTTGCCTTGGGCCTCCGGGGCACTTTGCACACAGGAGGTGGTGTTGTGGGCCACGTGTTGTAAGGCAGGCCTCTATGTTCAGATAGACACATAGGTGAGAGAAATCTGGCAAAAGTAACCCCAGTTCTGCTGCTGGCATCCCTACGGAGCAGCAAACACTTCTGCTGTCCGTGGAGCCACAGAAAATGTTACTGCCTAATATCTCCGTGTTCATGGCCAAGGGATTATTGATTCTAATTTCAAACTTAAATCAAGAAAGAAGATTCATTAGAGAAGCAGTGCCGTTCATTACCTCACAATTCATTAAATACAGAGGAGTCCACATCTCTGGCAGAATGGCTTTAAAATCAATGGAGGAATATTTTTATGAGAAATTACAGATAAAAATTAAAGGCATTTAAAAATGAGTCTGCCAGGAGTTCGAGCGTTACTGAGAGAACTAAGGAAGGGGAAAGCACTCACCAGATGCACTTGGGAACAGTTTGTCAAACAGGGAACTCTGGAGGCTCATCAGGAGTCACTGATGGCAGAGCTGCACAGCACGTCACACGAGTCACAGAGCAAGAAGAGACACCCACAAAAAGAAGCAGTAGTCCAGAAGCCATGAAAGCTTAAGTTGTGCAAAACCATGGATGCAAAACCAGAGGGAAGCTGGGAGCCCTCTGGCAGCTACAGGAGCACAGAGACCTCCCAGTCACCGTCTGTACCTCTGGACTCCCATCTGTGGGGCTGTGCAGTGAGACAGGAGCAAGACCACCCAAACCCAGCTGGCATCTTCCACAGCCTGCACACATCCTTTCTATCCAGAGAACAAAGGAATCAGGATTTATTTTCCTCCTAATAAAGCAGGTTTATGGGCAGCCTTCCTTCTGTGTGTTACACCACTGAACTGAAAGCAATGACAGACAAAAGACTACACAAGGTCAACTGACGTGTCGCAATCTCAAGCTCTTATGTTTGGTCCAACTAAGTGTGACTTCTTTGCCATTAAAATGGAGGAATTATATAACGTCAGTTGAGGAAAGACTAGCAAAATCACAGGTCCAGGGCTGGAGCATGCTGAAATGGTGCTCCTGGGCAGGGCAAAAGAGCCAGGCCCTCAGCCCCACAGCTCCCCACAGCTCCTGCCTGGAGCAGCTCCCCGCAATGCCTGCTGATGCCATCTCTGGTTGCTCAGAGGCATTTTATACCCACCCCTCATGAGCATTTAGCGATCACTGAGACATTCCTGTAAATCAATTTTAAACAGGTGGGGAACATTTTCTTAAAGCCTATTTTGAATTTGTGAATGCTGGAAGCCTCATTAGAAGAATTACAAGTAAAACACCATTAATGTGTCCAACAAAAAGAAATTAATTCTGAAGATGAACTACAAATGAACTTAAGATCAAGAATTGTCTGTGGAAATCGCATTGTGATGGAGAGAATAGTGAATACTGGCAACTCAGGACAAGAAAATGAGGCAGAATGATTGAGTAAATTACTTCTGCATGTGCTGTAGTTGTGGCTGGGCTGAGTCTGCCACTGGGACGTGTGCTATTACTGTAGAAATAAACATTTTTTGTTTTCATGTCCTGACCCAGCATTTCAGCAGTGGTTAGACTATTTTTCAAGACTGTAAGAAAAGAGAGGGGATAGATGAGAATAAAAGAAGAGCATCAGGTCAGAACCAGCTCCCAAAAATGGAGGTTATAGAGAAAACAGCTCCAGCTGCGTGCTGCTCCCAACCTGAGCTGTACCTCACTCGGCTGTGGTGGGACAGCCCGTCATCCCATCCTGCCCCCCAGGCTCCCATGCTCATAGGCTGCCCATGCCCTGTGGCTGGTGCCCATGCTTTGCTCCCAGACCTCAAGAGAGGGAGCATCATTATCTTCATTGCTGTACTCTGTGGGAGGTAAAGATGTTATCACCAAAACGATGAAAACAAAGGCAAGGTGCATGCATTGCTCCATCAGGAATGGAACAACATGAGCACAGCCCGCTGTGTTCCAAGCACCACTGCATGGCATCATCAGGCAGTGGGAGAGCACACCCCACCCGGCAGGACTCGCTGGTGCCCTCCTGCTCTCTTCCAATGGCAAAACGACCGTCCGTGCCACCAAAGCAGAAGCTTTAACGAAGCCGGGTGGCCGTGCCGGGCTGTCCCGCTCCGGGCTCCATCTGCCCACATCCTCACTCACGCGCTCCCCTGCATTGCTCGCGGGTCTCTGTAGGTGGCGAATGCTCCCTTGGTTAATGAAGCCACTACTCAACGTTTCCACATTCGGGTATGCGCTTCTTGACTCGAGCGTACACTCAACGTTCACATGTGAGCATGACTCTAATTTCTGTTATCTCGGGTGTTACAGTTGGAAAGATGAGCACGGTGGGAAGGCAATACAGGAGTGATAGAGCAAAAACACAAACAGGAAAAAAAATGCTCACCCATCTCTGAAGAGCTCAGCTCACAGGGAAAAGCTCCACCAGGGACAGACCTCCAGGCAGAGGCCCTTCCCCCGTGGCAGTCAGCCCTTAAATAAGGTCTAAGAGCGGTGCAGCCAGGCTCCACTCCTTCTGCTCACACCGCTGAATTGCCTTCACCTGTGCTCCCAAGGCTGACCGGCCCCTTCCCCAGGTGCTCAATCAGTGGTTCAGGCCGTGGCTCAGCACTAACTAGCAATGGAATTAATTGGTAATTAGCCAACAGAGAAATCCAAAATGATCAAGGATGTGTTTCTCAAACTTCCCAATTGAAAAAAAAATAAAATCACTGCTCGGCTTTTTCTGATTTTGCAAATACAAACCAAGATTTGTGGATGTGGAGATTTCAAGCACTTTGTTCACTTCTGAACGTTTCAGGTTGCTCTGACCTCAGCCTGTGCTTTGCTTTCTCTGAGGGATCCAGGTGCAATCTGGGAGTAGCAGCTGTTCTCCCTTCAGCCCAGAAAACACCTGAGAAATAGCCATTTAATGCACAGGCTTCAGATTTTGGACTGTTTTTGTATTTCTCATCTCTGAGTTGACTTAGGACTGACGCTACCAAAATAATAGCACAAGTTATATTTGAGGCTTCGATACGTCGTGATGTGACGCCCAAGGGCCAGCAAAGGGATGGTGGCTGACTGCAGGCAGTGGATGCAGCTCTGTTGGTCAGGGAGTGCCCGCAGACACCTCCAGCACTCAGCCAGCATCTCTCCTTGGCTGGGCTTTGAAATGAAATGGACAGGGGGAACCTCAACAAAAGCAGGAACCACTCCTGAGACAGAGTCCCTCCAAACGTACCTGAGCAGAGACCCTTCAGTGTGGCAGCACTGGTGCTCTGAAGACCTCTGCATAGGCTCCTAATGGTGTGTATTTTGCTCCACAGAGAGTGGAACTCCTCTGTATCCCATGAGACCACATTGTGAGCCCCGCACCCAAGAGATGGAGCTGTGCAGGTAATGCAGTGCCCACAGCAGAACCACCCTTCGAGTCCTGAAGCCCTCCATGGAGGGTGCCTTCCTTTTCTTACCAGCTGATTTTCTCTCTCTGGGTCAGGATGTTTAAATCCGATGCAAACCTGCATACAATCAGTTTAATTCAGATCCACAGTGCGCTTTGAAACCCTCAGGTAAAAGGCAGTGTATAAATGCAATGCCTTACATTTCCAAGAGGAGTTGGGCAAGATAAGAAAAGTTCCACTCCCCCGTTTGTGTTTTAGGCAGATTGGAAGGATCTGGGACCGAAGTACCTTCCAGGATATGTTGAGATGTAGGCATTCCACTTCCATTACTCGGGACAGAACTGCACTGTGTACCCAACAGCTCTGTGTGAAGGCCCTTTTTGCTTTGTGACCTCTGCTTCACAAGCCCGTTTGTAATTTAGGTAATGAGGTGATGTGTGTATGCGTACCCACGTATGTGAAGGGCTTTATGCCTAGCTTCATTTTAGAAATAAAGAGTTTCCAATGCTGCAAACAATTCTGCGTTCACTCAAATGTATGTAATTAATGCCATAGAGATCAGTGAAGGAAAACAAAGTGCTTTCCCAAAGAAGATGGGACCATCCTCCATTACCAAGTCAGGATTCGGCAGAGATATTCCTCACGTGAGTGCTCAGGGGAGAAATTCCCAAGTAAGTAAAACTCTCAGTAAGAACTGCTGCTTTTCTTCAGTGTCCATTTTGCTTTCAGCACAGCCTCGTTTATGGGATTTGTTGGAGTCCCTCTGGAACGCTCAGCTGTAGAGTGTAAATTAAGTGGGGTGACACAACATGGGTCCCTTCAGTTCTTGTGTCCAAAACCCCTCTGTGTGCATCTGGATGGATCTGAAGGCCGGGCAGACCCACGGCACAGCACTGCGCCATGGGCGCGTTACTGCCGCAGCGATTTATCTCCTGGAGAAGCCAGGTTCTCACCGGGCTGCAGAATGCATCTGGACCGGCCTAATGAGCACATTCCTCACCATCAGAGGCTGCGGAGGGCTTGCAAATATTTCAGACGTGATTCACACAGCCACAAGGTCTTGTTTACTGATATGCTACTATTTATACCTATCTCAATTAGAGCTCTTTGGAAAAAAAATAGAATCAAGGATTCCAGCACTGGCAGCGCTGATGGAAGTGAGTATCACCTCATTAAGAAGGTTAGGAAAACAACATTAATAATTTTGATGGCTTCTTTTGGGCATATTTATGTCCCAGCCCGTGCCCGGCTCCATCAAGGCCCTGTGCAGGGCGATCCTGACAGCAGTGAGGTGGATGCCCAGCCAAGCAGCCACCAGCCCTGCTCCTGTGGGCCAGACCAGGCATCGAGGGGACCTCAGCAGCAGCGAGAGGTGCCCAGCACTGTGAGCAGGGCTGTGCTGAGCCCAGCTCAGCTCCTGCAGCTCTGGAGCAGAAATCTGGCCAGGTACCGCTGTGTTCCATCCTTGGGCTCAGAGAGGTGCAAAGTGCTGTTTCCTCGGGCCTTCATAGTAGAATTAAATACCAAACATTGAATGTCAGATGAATGTATGCACTCCTTCTGGTCTGTGAGGCAGCTAGAACTTGTTAAGGTTCAAACAGCACTGCCCTACTGAGCCCATCAGAGAGGGGGAAGCCTGCAGATGAGCGCGAACATTCATGTGGCAGTGAGCACTGACACCAACATTCAGACATTAATTAGTGGTGGAAAGGAAGCACAGTGGTCCTTACGTAGCATTTTAAAATTATGGACCCATTAAATAATAAAGGTTTTGTTCCTTTATTACACCATTAATAAATTTTAAACCACCGTATCTATAAAAAAACATAATTCAGTCAAGTGGAAAGCAGAGTAATGCGGGTTTAGGAGTGCAACAAATTATAAATGCTTCCTACTTTATCAGCATTACAGAATACTATTAATTTTAAAAATAGCTTTTAAAAACATATGTGGCATGCCATAATGGAGACGGCCGCGTCTCAATACATCATCCCAACCACTCCTTCCACAGCAGTGAGTTATGCAGGCGTGCCAAGCTCTGTTCTGCAAATCTGGTCCATCCCACACTGCAGCTAAAAGTTAAAGGAAGCGGTTTTGTCGTTGGATTCAGGGCTGCGCTCTGCTGGGACCTCAGAGCAGGGCTGCGTACAGACACACCGAGGGGCAGGACAGGACGCTCCCTCCCGCTGTGCCTCCCAGGGCAGCAGATACCCCAGCACACCCAGCGCCAGCTCCAGGCTGACCATTAGTGCTCCTTTTCGATGGTTAAAAATAGAGAGGTTAATGGAAAATGCTAATGTAACAGAGTTGCTGCTTTAAAATACTTTGTCTGTACATGTTTTCAGTGCTAATTGGCATGGGTGTCCATAGAATGGTGCATTATGCCTGCCTAAATGATGAAGGAGGCAGTTGCCATAGCAAGCAGTGTTTTTATTGACTGCTTAAAGGAAAAAGACACATAAAACCAGAGGTAAGGCCAGAAAATAAATGAGAAAAACCCTTGGGTAGCTCCAGCTTACACTCGAGCTCTCTTTCATTCTTCTTGTGTTATTATTATTCAGCTGCACGGTTCTGTACTCTGCACAGAGCAGCAGCTGCAGCCCAGGCAGAGCTCTGCACCCCATGGGCAGGGACACAGGGGGAGAAGGGCACAGAGATACAGGGGCTTCTTCTGCACGCACTGAGGTGCAGCTCACACTCACACTCACACTTCTGCAGCCGCACCACTCCTGGCTTTCCATCTGTGATATTTCAGTGCAGCACAGACTGCATGCACTGTACTTGCAGAGCAGGATGGTACTTACAGAGCATGTACCGATGCACTCATGCGTTCCCTGGTCACATTGTATTTTATTTAATAACATAAGAATATCCCTAAATTTAATCACAGCTTACTGGGTGCTAATTCAACCAAAAAGGCCAGAATTTGCAAGAAAGCAGATTTTCTCTGTAAGCATTAGAAAGCAGACATTTTCTCTGAGCAGTAGAATGGTGATCAAACTCTAGATCAAGCTATAATGCTAAGGTTAGCAAAGTCATCTATTTTATTACTTTACCACTTACAAAAAGGAGAATTGTCCACCTGGAAATGGCCATCTCCGCTCCCCATGTCCAGATCTGTTCAGCATCCTTCTGCTCGTGCCCTCCCGCAGCACTCCCAGGAGTTTAACCGTGCATTCATCCTTGCTCTGCCATAGCCATGCGCAGGGCCCTCTGACAGGACACACACCTCATACTGGTGGCCATGAGCTGCTCCCAGAGGAGCACATTCAGTCTGTTTGGACAGCACTCAGCGTGCTCCAGGCTGTGACAGCCATCTCTCATTTTTCCTATTCTATTATGATCAGCTCCTATTATTCAAGAGTATTTCAGCTCCGTTCATGATGCATGCACAAATGTTCTGCACAGCCATTCTGAGAGTAAACTATCCAGTTCAAATGCAACAAGATCATTCCTGCTCCGAGCAAGTGAGAAGAGACTTTCTATTTTGCACATCACTGAGCTCTTTGTTTTGGCATTGTTTATTTTGCTGAGCCTACTTGATAGAATTAAAATATTACTACACCGGTGCTATTTAGGTAGTAACCAGAGTACGTCTCTCATTTATATTAATTTCCCAGGAGTGAGACATTTCGAAGCCCAGTCAGAGAACAAAAGTAACTTCAACTTTTAGAAGGATGAAACACCCCTTCCCCCCCTCTCAGACTTAGGTGCAGTTACAGACTTCAGTGCTGCGTTCCCCAGCAATCACCAGCACTGCTCAGTGCATGGCAGCCCCCGCCCTGTCCTTTGGTCCCTCTCCTGCTCCTGCACTGCTTCTCCATCCTCTCCTCTGTGCTCTGGGTGTAAACGCAGGCAGGGCAGAGTGCAGCTTTTCTCAAGCCAGGGGAAATCCTGCTGGGAGAGCCCCAGGGCGGTCAGCACACAGAGGTTTCAGGAAGGAGTTTGCTTTTACCAGTGCATGCAGCGCTGCTCTGCTGTGCGCAGACAGGTCACCACCAGACACCCCAGGAAACGAGCATAGCAGCCTGCACGTCCCTGCTCCAGGATGGGGCACCGCATGGGCTCAGTGCCCACGACCTGCTGTGTCTCTGTGACCTCTGCTGTGGGACAGGGAAAGGAAACGTGCCCCTAATGCTGATGTCCACATGGCAGAGGTCAACAGTGACGAAAACACAAAGGCTCTCTCTGGGAAGTGTCATTCAGATGTGTTTATCTCCACATGGGCTCTCTGTGGACAGAGATGTGTCTCAGAACCCCATCCATCTCAGCCCCGACTCCGACCACGAGCTCCCTGCAGCAGCCCCAAGCCCGGAGGAGGCATCTTTCCTGGTGACAGGTCTGAGGAGTTACAGCACCTTAAATCAAATTAGCAGACAGCATTTGAGTGGGAGCTGCTCCGAGATGAATGAGCTGGCATTTTTAAGGAGTAACAACGAGGTAATAAACAAGATTAACACAGAACTAATGGATGAATGGAGACAAATATGTGGAATGTCCATGTAATGTCACCGGCGTTGCGTGCCAGACTTCTGGCAAAGTGTCTGAGAAGGGGGTGGGTGATTCTCACCTCCTAAATCACCAGCATAAATCCTACCCTGCGTTCGTGGAACGTGAATGGTCTGCTCCGAAAAAGGGAAAAAGGAAGGGAATTGAGCACCAGAGGGACGAAGGGCTGCTCACTTCAGCTGCTCCGTGCCTATGAGCCAGGCTCCAAACGGCACTGTGCTGCCCAGCAGCGCATGATGGAACACACACAGCAGTCAGTCCTGGCCTCAGAAGTGCGCCCTCAGATACATACCCTCAGTTACATGCCCTCAGTTACATGCCCTCAGATACATGCCCTCAGATGCATGCCCTCAGATACATGCCCTCAGATGCATGCCCTCAGATACATGCCATCAGAAATGTGCCCTCAGAAACATGCCCTCTGAAAATGTCCATGTGCTCCAGGGACACAAAGCTGGCTCACACAGCTGGCTTAGGGAAGCAAGGAAATGCAGCCTGGCACATTGATTCCCCATCGCATACCCACACCCAAACAAGGGGAAGCAGTTCTCCTTTCTTTCCACCCAGAGCAATCTCTTTCAAACACTAACCAAGCCCACAAAGGCCCATAAACGCCCATAGCAGGATGAAGCAGAGATTTCAGCATGTCAGCTCTCTGGGTACAGTCAGGGGTCTTTGTCACTTTTGGTTAAACATCAGTTAAACAAAGGAGACCGTTGATTTCTGGGCAGACTTAGCACTCACAGAAGTCCAAAAGCCTTTTTGATGGGAGATGACGGTTTTGTGGCTGTAGCTCTGAACCCTTGCAGCTCTGATGCAGAATGTCCCAGTTACTGCAAGCAGGCCTCGCTCAGTTCCTCTCCCTTCAGATTTATTTGGACAAAATGTTGAACATGTGGGAAAAGCAGATCAGCTGTGGAGCTTTGGAGCTCCATCAGACCGTGTGTGCATCAACCCCACGTGCTGCAGTGGCTGTGGGGAAAGGCGCCCCATTGCTGGCAGCTGGGCTCACCTCTGGGCATGTAACTCACGTCGAAACCCTTCTGCACTGCTCCATGCTCTCACATGGAGCAAATAATGGAAACTCTTACACTTGTGACACTGTTGTTACTCATAAATAACCTGTGTGGCATTGGGATGCCTTTCATTTTTAAGTGATGCATGGATTCCGCTTGTGAGAGCGTTTGATAAACTGGCTGAAATATAGGGAAATAAATGCTGTCTTGAAAATCCATCCTGGTTTTTAAACTTGTGGAACACGGGCTAAGCTGGATGGATTTAGAAAGGCCCTACAGTGTTATGCTATTCAACGGTAAACAGCATATTTCTTGAGTCCCTGCAGAAACAGGACAGCCCGGGGTAACACAATTTTCTTTTGCTTCCTTCCAACAATGGCACACTCCCTGATTCAGAGGGTGATTACTGTTTATTACCGTAGTAAATGGCAGCCAAAGTATAGGCTGGAGGTTCTGCAGTGCATCACTTATCTCAGAAAGCAGAACACCTACCATCAAACTACAACAAGTCCTACAAAGAAGAATGGGGGTGAACTAGGAACGTGTGAAAGGCACTGCTGGGACGCTGTGACATACGTTATACATCCACAGCTCAAAGATGAGGATTGATGTCCTCCTCACAAATGATACTGAGAGCAGTGCTCCATCCTGGTGTGTCATGGGGCAGCAGCAATGGGGCTGTCTTGGCAAGTGCTGATGTGAAGTTCTCCCAGAGAAGGACTGGAGTGGGAGCTGTAAGGGGGACGTGGGTTGGTTTGTTGATTGAGAAGGTGCTTTGTGGGGAAGGAATCTTCGTTCCAAGCACTGTTCTGCCTGAGATTCCTGAGTTGTTTTCAAGTGTAACCTTTGAAAAGGTAAAAGAGAACTCCTGTTGTCAAAATGAAAGCCTATTTAATCCATAAAACTATATGCGAAACTCCAAAGAGGCATCAGATAAGGCTATGTCCAGTTTGCTGCAGGTTTTCTTTTTTAACTACAGCGCTCTGCAAAATTTCTTCTGTTACGTTTGTGTTGCTGCACAGCTCCCGTTTCTCTGATGGTGGAGGTTCAGCCTGGCGTGGCATCCCCACCTTTAAATACAACAGCTCCAGCAGTGGGACACGGACACAGAGAGTGACACAGAGATGTGACAGGACTGAAGCAGAAGGGCACCACAACACTGTGTCCATCTGTATGTCCATCTGCACGTCCTGCCATGCCCAGCAAGGAACCGGGGCTGCTGGCCCATTCTCTAACCAGCTCCTGCCACTGGAAGGCTGATGATGGGCGGTTCCAAACCTTCCTCCTGTCCAGCACAGCCCCGCACCACCATATTCCCATGGCTGTTCCACTTGTGGCAGCTCAGCCCGCCTTGTCCCCTCGCCCTCCACGTGCATTTTCCAGCACACGATCAGCCGATGTCCCCACAGCCATCTGCGGACCTCTGACAGCCACAGACATCAGCTGAAACCTCCCTTCCCCTGGAGCATCTCTCTGTGGACACTGCCTTGCCTCTCTGCATCCCCCCTCGGCTCTCCCAGGAGGTTCTGTTCCCTACCAGCCCCATGCTGGGCACACTGCAGAGCAGCCCCAGTGCCGGCTGCACTGCTCAGGGCACTGGAACAACTCCCACAAGCGCACGGTGTGGGCAGCAAAAGAGGGAAAAGTCTTTGATGATTCAAAATAAAAAGGCAAAAAAGATTATTCATCTTCTTCGTCGATGCTATTTGTCACTTCTGCACTGGTAGTATTGCCGAATTCAGAGGCTGAGACTGATGCACGATGTGAAGAGCTTTACTCACTACAAATAATCCTTTGATGATGAAACCAACTGCGTAAATCTTTGGAAGGAAAACCTTGCATGAATGTGGCCAAATTAGGAAAGCCATATCACAACAGCTGCGTTCACAACCACACGCATTGCTGTTTTATTTTTCAATCTGCATTACTGGATCTATTTTTGACTACAAACTGGATGACTCACTTGATCACTACCAGTGAAAAAACCCACTGTGCTGCCACAAAATACCTCGTTGAGCTGAAGATGAAGGTGCAGTTTGTTGGGTTTCTTGGTGGTGGTTTGGCTTTTTTTTTTTTTTTTTCTTTTTTGCTCTCTACATCTCTACAAACAGCCACGGGCAGAACCAACACATGCAGGGATTCAGCTGGTTGCGTTTGACAGTCAACAGAGGAGGGGCTGCCAGGCTTTCATTGCTACCTGTCTGCCTTTCTGGTCAGTTTCTTCCAGCTATTTTTCTGTCTTTCTCCTTCAATCAATTTGTTCTTATTGAGGATCCGGGAAATGAACATTTCTTCAATGATATTTCAACCAAATCTGCATTTTCACTCCTATGTTCATAGAAGAGGGGCAAAACCAAACCAGCCGCAGAGCAGCATTTCTACTTCATTTATCCCTTCATATTTGTACAAAAGAGAAAAACTGAAAATCAGCCAGGAATGCAATACCACAAATGCTCTCATTAGAGACCATATCACAGTTTGGAGTGATCCCTTTTAAGCAAAAAGCTCTCCCCAGTTTGCAGCACATGAGCAGTGCTCAGCAGGCAGCAGCCCACAGCAGCACCCAAGCTCGGTGCTCCCGGTGCTCCCAGAGCCATTGGACACTGCCTGCAGGCACAGTTTGTCCACAGCATCGCCAGCACCTCAGGTCATTCTTCATCACCACTGTCTCTGGACAGACTTACGCTTGCCTCAGCCACAGAGCAACCAAGCAGCAATGTTATATCAGCAGCACCAATGGGGCCCTGTGCTGCTCTGGGATCATCAGTGAGGCTTGTGCCAGCCCAGCTGCACCACCTCCCGCGTGCCATGGGAGGACTCACAGGGCAGCTGCAAAGCTTTGCTCCTCTTTCTGCAGCGACACTTCTTATTTCTTCACCACAGAACAGGTCAGTATAAATTCCAGGCAGGAATTTGGCCCTTTCCTCCTCGTGGGACTCCTGAAGAAATCAAGAAATCCTGGAGAAGGACCTTCCCACCCTGCACAGCCGCTCTCCCGCAGGAGACCTGGCCATCCACCTGAGAACACAGACTGCGACCTGAGTGATGTGTGCTTCTCGAGACACATCTGTCACAGGGAGGGGTGTGCTGGGAGGGACAGCCCTGCACAGACAGTGCCTTCCTCCCCTCTCCTCAGCCATTCCACTCCACAGACAGGTGGCTGCAGGCATGGAGGAGACAGCGAGTCTGCCTTCATCTTCAGCATCTTGTCAGAAGGGGAAAGGATCTCCGCTAGGTTAAGGGGTGATCACTAATGCCCAGGTGTTACTGCCACTACGTCAGCCAGCAGCTGTGCCTGCCAGACCCCTCTGAGCCACACCAAACTCAGAGCACCCCTGGGTGACCCCAGCGGGGCTCTGGCACACACTGCTGTGAGTCAGCAGGGAGCTGAGACCCCACCAGCACGGCATCACTCCCCCTCGTCCATTTGTCGTCAATTTATGGGCTATGACTACTGCGGAGATTTAGCAGCGTTTAGTCATGGGGTGATTTTGTCTCTTCCTAGCACTGAGCTAAGTATAGCACAGTCATTATTCAGAGGCCGTCGGTGATAACGGTGCTGGCGACCGTCCTGCCGCCACTTGGAGCGCTCAGCTGCTCCGTGGGCTGACTGCCGCCTCCAAGGCTGTGCTGGGATGGCTGTGTCCTGCAGAGCGGCACTGCGCTCCCTGTGCCCGGCCACCCCCGCGCCGAGAGGCTGAGATGCCTGGGCACAGCTTCCCTCTGCCAGCAGCCATCGGGTGTCCCTGAACATCAGAATAATCTGCCCTTGAAACTGTCCCCTCTGGCTATGATTAGCTGCAGTTTGCTGCGTGGGTTGAGTTTTTCCTGTTATCATCAATTACAATAATCCCAGATGTGTTTTGCTATAGGTAAAAGCATCTGAAACTTCCTCAAATGTTGGTTTGGTTATCCTCTAACAGTATGCCTGATTAAACCGGGTGTGAACTCAGTTCTGCCCCTTTTCTATACCTACAGACCAAGGTTTCCCACCCACCAGCAGGCAGCACCCACTGCATGCTGCTGTGGCGCTTTGCAGCTGTTCCTGAGAGCTACAAACACATCTCGGGGTTCTCTATGGGGTGCATCCCTGCCCCAGCAGAGCCCCCTCCCTCCTTGCATGTACATCACTGCTCGGGGTGGGCAGCAGTGCACGTGGCAGCACTGTGCCCTACGGGACTGAGGAATCTTTGTGAATTCTTTCCTTCTTCCCAGGTCACCACGTGCGTGTGTGTGCTGGAAAAGTGGGATCATGTCATCCCATTGCCATGTCAAGAGCTCTCGGTGGCTGCCAAGCTCTCTGCGACGCGGGGCTGACAAACAATGCCGCGCTCCACGTGCCTGTGTAAGCCAGGGACCTCATCGCTCCAGAACCTCTTTCCCGGCGGGGTTCTGGTGGTTCGGGGCGGCCCCTCCTGGACTCCTGGACAGCGGGGGCGGCGGTGAGCGCCCCTTCACCGGGACAGAGGGGACACGTGCTGGGCCTCCCGCCAGCACCGCGATGTTTGTCAGAAACCGTGCAGAAGACCCAACCCTCCCACGTACCAGCGCGCAGAGGGCACGTTTGGTCGCTCGGAACGTGTCGCAATGCCAAGAAAGCCGTGGCTTCAGACGCCGTTTTCTGCTAAAAATACCGCGCATCCGCCAGCCGGGACACCGCGCCCCGCTGCTGACCCGAGGCGCCCTTTCGCTGCGCTCTGCGGACCGCGAAGCACCGCGGACCCCGCGCAGCCCGGCGCTCCCCGCCCGGCCCCGCCCCCCGCACGCCATTGGGCGAGAAAGTTTCTTGCCGGCGGGGGATTGGCCGAGGGCCGTTCGGGGCCGCGGGGGCCGCCAATGAAAGGCGGCGGGCGGTGCGGTGCGGGGCAGGCGGGCTGCGGGCTGTGTGCGGGATGGAGCTGAGTCCCGGCGTGCAGAAGGTGCGTGCGGGGATGGGCGCCGTTCCGGCACCGCGTCCCGTTCCGGCCGCGCTCGGGCTGTGCTCGCGGTGCGGTGCGGTGCGGTGCGGTGCGGTGCGGTGCGGTGCGGTGCGGTGCGGTGCGGTGCGGTGCGGTGCGGTGCGGTGCGGGATGGGTGCCGCCGCGCCGGCGGATGGCTGCGGGAAGGGGCTGCAGCAGTGCTCTGAAAGCCGGCGGGGCCCCGCCAAGGTCGGGTCTCGGCGCTCGGGTGGCAGCGCTCCTCGCCGGGAGCGTTCCCTGCGGCTGATGGGTGGATTTGCTCCCCTTTGTTTCTTAGTTCCGTGAAAACCTCCGGAACTCACCCAGCATCTGTTACCGCGCTGCTCTTCAGCGAGGAGATTAAGCAGAGTGTGTGCGGGGTGCCGCGGCGCCGGGCGGCTCTGCGGGTCCGGCAGCGGTGGGGCTGCGAATGGGGCTGCGAGCGGCTGAAGTCGGGCCGGTGCTGGAAGGGCGCTTTGTGCCCTTCGGTCCGAGAGCGCTCCGGTGCGGCTCTGCCGAGCGGCGCGATGTGCGGCTGAGCGCCTTCCCGGCATCGGGGACTGCGACCCTCGGGCGCTGCTGGCTGCCCTCGCTCGGGCTGACGGCCACCTGAAAAATCCCGTACCTCTGCCCCGGCGCCGTAGGATGAGCAGATGAACCCGAGCGGCCGCGCTCCGTTGCCGTGGCGTGAAGCTGCGCGGGAGGGACTTGAACGGCGAGGAGCGCCCCGTGGAACGGACTGCCCGGGAGCGGCTGTTCCTGCGGCCTCGCGGGGTGCGGTGCCTTTCTGTGGCTGCACCGCTGGGAGGTGAGCGGAACCCCCAGCGCTGCTGGAACGCCATGTCTGCCGGGGGAGCCTCTCCTGACCCGAGGGGAGGGGTCCGTCCGCAGCTCCTGCTGCCCACCGGTGAGGTGACCCCGTCCTGCAGGCGCGGGGCAGCGCTCGGTGAGGGCCTTCTCTGGTGCCATCTCGTGTCCTACAGCGCAATACCTGTCAGCACGGCCACAAGGTCTGCTGCAGCCCTTTACCTGGGGCACCGTTGGGTGCCAGCTGGAGCCCTGGGCAGGCTCTTACCAAGTGCTTAATGAGGCAGTTCAAGAGTGGGAAATGCCTCCTTGTCAGTCCCAGCCGCAGTTGTAGGCTGTGCTGCTGTGTCTGGGACTGCGTGTTGGTTGGTATCAAGCACCAGCTCTGTCCCTGCCCTGCTCACGGCTCAGCCCCGGGCTGGGGGTAGGATCAGAGCAGCAGACGAGTTGCTGTGCTATGCAGCAGCAATGCTGTAGGACAAAGCCAAATGCACTGGGCATGCCGGCCAGCAGCTTTGAGTATCATCCCTGAGGGGCCAGAGCCAGGTGGCTGTTCAGTGGTAGCTCAGAGAGCTTGAAATACACAATGAAAGGCTTCTGCATGCCAGCCCTTCCAGAACACATGGCTTGGTGTTAGCTCCCCACAGATGAAGGACAAGGGGGCACTTTCCCCTGTCACTTCACTTGGATCTGGGCAGGGAGTGATGGTGCGTGCAGGGCTGTGCCCGCTCAGGACACGGCAGCACAGAGCTGCACGTCCCTGTGTCTGTCTGCATGGTGCTGCCTGCCCTGCTCACCTGGGCTGCAGCCATGAACACGGCATGGCAGGGGAACCATCCCCACTGCTCTGCGCTTCCAACGGGAAATGGAATGGCACGGCGAAAACAAGAGAAAGCACTGAGCCAGGATCCGTCTGAGTAAACGCCCAGAGACAAATGGGTGTCGCCGTGGCAGACGGCTGTTTAATTTCCTGAATCATGAGAAGGGCAATTTTTCTGGGCACAGGGTGCAATCCTGTCAGATTTTAATTTGGCTTGGCAGCGCCGCGCCGCCGGTCTGAGCAGGCCGGGAAGGCAGGTCTGGAACTCATTAGGGCTTGTTGCAGGGCCCTGAAAATTTGATTTTCAATCAGTGTTGGGTTTAATTATTGTTGATGTCTTGCCTAGCGCATTGTGGGATTCTTTCTGAGGAAATGAAAACAGCATGAGCAGGATGGCATTCTGCTTGGCACGGGGGTTGTTTAGATTGAATTCTAAATGGAGAGTTAAAGCTTGAAACAAAGATAAAGTGCGATGGCTGGCACCTCGTGCCGACCTGGAGCCGGGTCAGCTGCACGGCGGCCGCAGGAGGCCCCGGGGTTTGTGTACTGTTCTCACTGCATTCAGTTGGGTTTTTTAGAAGAAAATAACCCTCTAAGCTAAAGGCACTATTCAAAGCCAAGGTAAAGTTTACTCAGTTAATGCAACTCTTGGTTCTTTAGCATTTTATTCCTTCAGTTCTTTAGCACGGATTTCTGCAAGCACCCAAAGCAGAGGAATGGCGGAACGGGAGGGAGGCACTGCTGTGCTGTGATTGTGAGACCCTCCATGTGCAGAGGGTGGGTGCTGCGTTGGGACGTGTGGATACTGCACGTATCTGCAGAGGCGCATGAGATGGCTATTATTGTTTGGGAACCTGCCCTTTAAGCCCAAGATGTAGCTTTTTTAACAACTGGAGTCTGTTGGAGACTCAGATTCGTTCATTCATTGCTTCATAAGCTGCATCGCATGATGAAGGTGCACACACCTGGGTACACCCACAGCTGTGCTCCCCGCTGTACAGCGCCAGCCCTGCAGTGCTGCGGTCAGAGCTGCTGCTGGACACTGAGCTCTCCTCGTGGAAGTTATGGCTGGAAGGAGCCCTCTGCAGCGCTCATCTGTGAAATCTGTTCTATCCAAAGCCACCTGCAAGTAATTGGAGCGTGCAGTGACAATGACAGTAAACACTGCAGCCACCATGTGTGCAAAGCAGTCACATTACGTCATCATCTACGTGTGCACGTGCTCCCCTGTGCAAGCACTGTCAGCAACCATGCAAGCAGTTCAGCCTTGCTGCTGGACCTTGCAACTCTTAACAATTGGGCTGCAAAGTTATTTATCTGTTTGAGGCTTTGTCTTGCTTCATGGTGCTGCTCTCTGTTATCAGAAACTCAGGGCTTTGTTATGAAAAGCCGGCACCTTCTGTGTCAGGCTGCCCTTGGCCAAGGAACTGCTGGGCTATGTGTGGGCACAGCAGTTACACGTGGTGCGGGGCGATGGGTGGTGATGGCCGCTGCCGCCCATGCCCCTCTGTAAGGTGGCGTGTGCTGAGATCCCCACTCCAGGTAGCCAACGCCGCTGTGTCGGAGCCAGAGGAAATGCAGCTGTCTGGGAGAAGCAGATGTTGATCTTAATGCAGAAACCTGCTTAGCTCTGAGCAAGTATTTATAGATATGAAATCATAAAGCAGGACATGGGTTAAAGAGCTTATTTTGGGACTTGGACTCGGGGCTAAATCTAGACCCATAAAGTACAATTTACAAGTTACCAAATCCTTCTCATCCTGCAGGGAGGGATGTCTGGAGTATTTGTTCAGGCTGAGATTTTTCTTTTTTAAAATGTGGAAGAAATATTGTATTTCAGCCATTCAGGAAAAGCAGTATTTGGATGTGCTGCCTTGGAGCTACCACTTTATTTCAGAACGAGCTGAAAGAAAGATCTCAAGGAAACAATTTCCGAGCTTTGGAAAAGGAGAGCTGCTTCCTGCTGGTCCCAGCCTGGCTTCCCTGCGTGAATTGCCTCACCCACAGCTCTGCAGTCCCCCACACCTCTGCAGACCTGTCCTGTGCTGCAGGTCATGCAACTGAGATCAGTGGAAGCTTTGGCTTGAGGCATCACAAATTGTTAAGGCCTGGCTTGCTGGGTGCAGCATCACAAACATGCTCAGCACTAAATATTCAGAACCAGTCAGGAGCAAGGAACAGGAAAGGCCCTTCCTCTTTCCTGAGGGAGTGGGTGATACCCATGAGATGGAAATAAGCACTAACGAATGTCAGAAGTGTGTGTGCTGGAGGGTTTGTATGTAAGTCAGGGCTGTGCAAGTAGGAGTGCTGGGAAAGTGCATGAGGACAGCAGAGTAGATGGGAATAAAGGAAGCAGAGTTTTTTCTGCTAGGGCTGGGTTGGGTGCTGTTAGCTGTCATCTGACTGTGCGTTAATGCTTGCTTCTCTGGAAAGAGATGTGTGCACTGCATTAAAGCCCTGGTTAAGAGAAACTCCAGCACTGGGACAGCCAGGTGATACCTTTACACAGTGTGCTCACCTAGTGCAGCTGTACACATCCGTTGGCAGCCTCAATGCTGGGGTTCTGGGGGCATTGCCTTCCAAGACAGGAGCTCCATTCCCTTAGGATCAGTTGTCGCACAGCTTTTGGCAAATTATTCCTGGTTACACGTAACTGGGGAATAACCTGTCCTGGTCATCTGCAGGACTGCACGGCAGTGAGCTGAGCTGTAGCACAGTGTCCGCACACTGCTGCACAGTGGCATTTCAGCTGGGTTCTTCCCATTCCTCACACCTACTTGCAGCTCTTGTTTTCTAGTTTAGACCAAAAGTCTGAAGCACTGTCTTGGTTGTGGAAAAATCTATCCAACTTATTTTCTTTAAGCACGCCCTTCTCTTATCGTTAGTTTGCACATTGTTGGTGTAGAGAGGAATGCTGCCAACTATGTGCTCTTGGAAGAGCAGGATGTCTGCAGAGGCTCTGTTCGGTTATCTCTGACACTCTGTAGGCTGAGCTCTGGCAGCTCCATGGAAATAGTCTCCTCAGATATCAGTGCCTTTCCCCAATCTCTGTGCTGCTGAAATAACAGGCAATAGGCTTCTTACTCTGCAAAGTGTAACATCAATTAGTGCCTCCAGGATTCTAGATGGTCCTAACTCATCCACAAATCCTCTGGAGAGAATTTGAGGCAAAAGACAGTCTATGTGTAAGTGACTTATTTTCCTACAAGCGTGGTAATTTGGATAACTATGTGCTCAATCTGGAAGGGAAACAAATTGCTTTCAGATCGCAACTACAGTAGATATTTTTCCATCTATGAAAATGAGAAAACAGAACTATCCTATGCTGTTCTGAGTCAAAGTTATTACAGCAACGTGTGTGTATCAATGCACTTGTAAGGGCAGTCACTTCTGCTTGCACAAGTTAGTTCCATCTGCATGGGTGTTCACACTCTCCAGATGCTGAACTTCCTTTAAGGAAGTCTGACTTACTTCCCTATTATGCACATTTAGGTCAACAGTCAAATAATGACAACAAATTAATTGCTATCCATTCCTATCGCAGGAACTAATCAGTTCTGCCAAGCAAACTGCCCCCACCCATTGTGAATATGATACCCTTTTCTCTTTTCCTTTGATGGAGGGCCTTTACTCACAGTTGCACTTCTCAATCCCCAAACTTTGTTGCAGTGGAGGAGCCCACCTGGAGGGCTCTGCTGGGCTGGGGATCATGGGGGTGGGCCACACTGGGGGGCCCACATGGTCTCTGTGGTGCTGGAAGTGCTCTGCCCACCCCACCATGCCCACATCCCTCAGTGCCAAATCTCCATCTTCCTGGAACACCCCTGGGCAGCCCATGCCAGTGCCTGACCATTCTTTAGAGCAGAAATTGTTCCTAGTATGCAGTGTGCCCTCCCTGGTGCAATTTGAGCTGTCACCTCGCGTCCTGTTGCTGTTACCTGGCAGCAGAGACCCACCGACTGCAGGCTGATTTTGTAATTAGACCGAGGTTCTGGTGGTCGTGCTGGAAGAAAGGTCTTCCAGGGGAGTATGGTCTCAGCATCCCTGCTCAGATAAGGATCTCCCCGTCAGTTATTGTGTTCTTGTTACAGTGACTGATTGTGCAGCTGGAGCTGACTCAGCTTTCCTGTTTTCACCTCTCTTGAGGGACACTTAGCCCAGTCCCACAACATGTAGCATGCTTCTCCTAGGTGTCAAGAGGAATTTATCATCTCTCTTGACCCCATGCCTTGCCAAAGCATGGCCAAAGAGATGGTGTAAGGAGCAGCCTAGTCTGAGTAGTCTGATAGAAAAATAAAGGCAGGAAAGCTGAGCATCACTGAAAAGCCAGTGCCAGAGTCACAATTGCATCTCTTTTATATGCTGTCAGTAGCAAATTCTTCAACAAAGGTGGATGTACCTGCCTGGGAGGGGGACAGGCTGTGAGCAGTGCAGAGCCTGGTCAGCATCCGCTCAGCTTGTGCTGTGCTGGGTTGGATACCAGTCCGCTGTTCCTGTGCTCCGTTCCCTCTTATCTCAGTCTCAAAGTCCTTAAAGGAAAGCACTTGGTTAATCTGTGTTACAGACGTTAAGAGCTTCCTGATCCTGTAGTGACATGAGATAAATCACCTCTCTGCAAAAACAGCTACATGGTGTTAGCTTTCCCATGTTGCCCTTCTTGTAAGCTCTGTTCAAGTTTGTATTAATATTAAATTTCTCTCACCTGTTATCCCATAAAGCAGTTGTATCTCATGGATGAATGTCCTGGGAGCTAGAGCTGCCCTGTCCTTCTGTGCCTGTACAAGCAGAGGTGTTAAATATGTCCCAAGATGTTTTTCTTGTCATGGAGTCTGTCAGCCTGTTCATCGCCGGCTGCAGGAAGACCTCATCCTAACTGCTGATGTGATGTGTTTGCTGGTGAGCTGCTCATTGCTGCAGCTTTAGGCTGGATGTGTGCACAGGGCTCTGTGGCCATAGTGAGCCAACCCCACAGAGCAGTGGGAAGTATTTGTGCACTGGAGATGCTGCTGCGGAAGAGAGGGGGCATTTCTCAAGGTCTGTGCCTGTGGCAGCTGCTGTGTGTGTTCTGCCCTGGGCGCTCCACGTTGGCCTCTCAGTGATCCAGAAGCTTGGTGTGATTCCCTGCAGCGCTGGCCCAGGGATGGCATGGTTTTTCCTAGAGAAACACTGCCTGGGAGACACTTACCAATCTTAGTCTGGAGTCTCCTCTTCTCAGATGTACAAAGTGTTTGGCACTTAAAACCACTGTTGTGAAGAGAGTAGAAAGAAGCTTATTTAAAAGGGTTCTCAGGTCACCTGGATGTGAAAACAGCGCTTCCTCTGTGTGCCATTGAGGATGGCCCCGTGCAACAATCCCAAATTAACTTCAGTAGACCCAGGGGGACTATAGCCAAGGTGTGCTGGAGTGCTCAGAGGGTGGTGATGCACCAGGAAAGGCCTTCTGAAATCTCAGCTGAGCTGTGAGCTGAGCAGGGCTGGTGGAGCTGTATCTTGGCTGGCTCATAGCTTCTAACCAGGGTCTGTCTGGCCATCCTGGAAGCCCATTGCTCCTTTCCAAAACAGTCAAGTCTAAACCAAAAGGAATGGCTTTTTTTTTCCCCACATTGGCATTTGTCATTGTAGGTTCTCTATTTTTCCACAAACTGAGCAAACTAACCAGTGTCTAGGATGGACTTCTGTTTGGCCAGTGTGATGAGCCACAGTATTGCACTGACCAAGAGGCTGGCGTATTCCTGAGATTGTTCAGAGATGTTTTTGTGGGTAGAATGGCCTCAATTTCCTATCATTTCACCGCCTAAGAATTTCCTCTGCACTGACTTGCTCTCCCTTAGTACCAAGAATGCTATAAGGCACAAAAAGCCAAAATAGAAGTCTTAAAATGCATGGTATATCTAGTCACGGGGAGCAGAACTTGCTTTTCTTCCAGGCAGTTTGTTGACATAGACATTTTCTAAAGGCATTACAAAAGCCTTCAAACTCTTCGTATCTTAAACTCATGCATCTTTTTTAACGCTGCTGTTCCCAAATGGGTTTGGGCACTGGCAGAGTCTAAGACAGTCATCTTATTTCACATTCTTACTGGGTTTGGTGGGGTTTCCATCTCTTTTTTTTTTTCCTTTTCTGTTTTTAAAGAAGAAATCTCCTTTTATGCATATTTGAGGAGCTACAGCTGAGCTGTGAGGAGAAGCTCCATATCTGGGCAGGAAGTGCTGCTGACCAGGCAGCCTGCAAAGCAGGCATGGGCTCCTGTTATCGTTGGCCCTGTGCAGAGATGGAAACTCCCCTCACTGTTAAGGGAGAAAGAACCATACGGTCCTTCAGATGGAGATGTTCCTGTACCTCAAGCTCTCACAAGGAGAGGTGCTGCCAGGACAGAGACAGGAGCTATGTGGCACCCTGGGGAGCTGCTGAGCTTTCATAGCATTTATCCCATGCATTTTCCTATGGCTGTATACTAGCAACTAGCATGCACAGTGAAGAGCTGTGCTCTATGGAGTCATTCTATGGACACCTGCAAGCAGAGGTTTCTAAAGAGATGTGGAGCTCCTGGAGAAGGTGTGTGTATAGCAAATAGGTATACAGGTATTGGACCAGAGAGATCATCATGTTACAAAGGAGTAATGAAATAAAGAGCTTACCCATGTCCTGGGCTCACCAAAGGGCTCCAAGAGGACTGATCTCCAGAGAGAGACCCTTCCTCCTTGGGAGTCAGCCCTTAAATGGGGGTCTAGGAGAGGTGCAGCCTGGCTCCATCCCTTCTGGTCACTCAGGTGAAATTGCCTTCACCTGTGCTCCCATGGCTGACTCAGTGCTCGCCTCAGGTGGTCAATCAGAGGTTCAGGCCATGATTCAACAGTTCCCATACAGTGTGTGATCAGGTCTTGGTGAGAGCATTGCATGAATGGGAGGGGTGTGAAGCCCTGGGCTGTCCCACTGGGTGCTCCACAACTCCTGCTGCTGACAAAGCTTTTCTCTTCGCTTCTCCACATGGACTGTGCAGTGTAATGAGACTTTTCCAGAGGAGTTTATTTAATCCAGATGTTTGCATTTTGAATAAACAAACATCGGTAGTCTCTTGCCTGTACTCAGCTTCTGTGTGACTCATTAAGATAAGAGGTTATTTAAATTTAAAAAAAAAAAAAGAAAAGGAAAGGGATGAGCTGGTACATACCTATCACAGCTCCAGAACTGGCAAGATCTTATGTGGTCTGTGCTGGAGCCATAATGCCTGCTCGGGAGAGCTGGCTCTGAACTGAGCATCCAAAAGCATTTTGTTTTCTGCATGTCAGAGGCAGAGGGATATGTGTGCATACACTCAAGGTCACATTAGAACATTTAGAAATGTATTTTTGTGGATTGCCGTAATGTTAGCAAAGCAGTGTTCTGCAGTTTCTGGAACCGTCTGCTCTTCAACATTTCATCCTGATTAGCAGTAGTGGGCTTTTCAAGTGTTGGAAGAAACCTGTGGGGATGGGGAACACCAGCTGAGCCACAGTGCTGCTGCCCGGGGCAGAGGGACGTGGTGGGCACTGAGGGAGGAGGTGGGCTGGGGGGGCACAGCGGGTGCGGGGTGGTGAAACAGAAGGGAGTCACAACTTGGAAATGCACATGGGCTGAATTAAGATCTGCCAGGCAGGCACTGCCCTTCTTAAGCCCTGGAAAGCTCTGCAACCTCAGCTGTGTGTTGAGGGACTCCACACGGTGCCTAGCACACGCCAGCACCCCTGGAATAAAGACTGCGTACAGAAACATGGTGTGTGGGAGCAGGCACCAGCAAGGGCGTGGTAGTGCTGAGCCTGAAAGAATCCAGCATTTCACAGTGCCCCTGAGCGCTGGGGGACCGGAGTGTGCTGCTGAGGACAAGCACCTTGTGGGTTGTTCTCTGCTGTGACGTGCTGTGTAAGATGCAGGGGGCTGGGGGAGTTCCTTGGTGCAGCTTGCTCAGCCCCGCCAGTGCCTCAGCACTGTGCATCTCAGTGCTGCTCCCTCGTGCTGCAACTGGTGCCGCCCTTCCCTCAATTTGAGGGAAAACACTCTGTCCCTGAGAATGCCAAGGATCGAGAAGCAAACCTTTCCCCATGGATGCCCTGCTCTGTTCCAGATGTCCATGAGCCAGCCGCAGTCAGGACGAGGGGTGCCGTGTTTGCGCTGCAGAGGGACCTGTATGGGCTTCGAGCCGCATTCCTGGAGGTAATGTCTGCTGGGGTGGGCCCTGTCCCTCTCTGTCCCTCTCTGTCCCTCCCTGCCCCTCCCTGTTCCTCCCTGTCCCTGAGTGCGTCCCTTCATGTCCTGCCATGTCATTGGCTTTGAGTGTGCAGAAAGCACAGAGCTCTGAGTGCTGCTGGGGGGTGTGGAAGGGCCCCACTGCCTTGCCTGGGCGAGCGCTGAGCGGGGACCGCCTTCCATCCCCCTTCCTTCACTGCTCCTACTCCCAAAAATTTCCCTTTAGTTTTACTTTTATGGATGCAATTAGCTGCTGTTACGAATCAATCCTACTTGTTCCAGGACCCTGCTGGAATACTGGAATACAGGACCCTGGGCTTGCATCAGCGTTAGTCCTTTCAAAACTTGATAGAAATGCTGGCCAGCAGAGAATGCTCTTACAGACTTCTTGTTGGTTTACAGCCATTGCAGCTAGCTCAGCGCCAGGCTCCCGAGCAGTTCTGCCAGGAAGGCCTTCTGGCTGATGTCGCACCCCCAGTGTGCCTTTAAACCTTCCTACGTGCCGGGAGCTCTATGGCTGAGCCTTCGGCCTCTGTGCTCCTATTAAAAGGATGATGTCCCTCATTGCCCATAGGAAAATATGCAAGTCGTGCAAGTGCAGCCAGGAGGACCACTGCCTGAGCTCGGATGTGGAGGACGACCGGAAAATTGGCCGCCTGCTGTCAGACTCCAAGTATGCCACACTCACTGCTCGCGTGAAAGGAGGGGACGGCGTTCGCATCTACAAGAGGAACCGCATGATCATCACCAACCCCATCGTGTCGCGGAAAGACCCCACCTTCGATACCATCACATATGAGTGGGCTCCTCCGGGGCTCACCCAGAAGCTGGTAAGGGGACAGCAGCTGGTTCCAGCAGGGCACAGCATGGCCCTGCAGCACAGTTACCAGGAAGAACAGCAAAGCTTGGGTTTGCCTTGGCAAACACGCGCATAATGCTTAGTGTTCTGGAAAACTGTGTAAACATCCAAAGTAGGTAGAAAAGAGGAACGGATTGCCTTTGGGTTTTTATAGGCTTGCTTACATTTCTAGTAGAAGTCGTTACATGTTTTACAACAAGAACGCTTGCTCCTTTGGTAACGTTCATGTCCTATAAAAGTATTGCTAAGGAGAGATCCCATCTGCCAGCTACGGAGAATCACAGAATCATTAAGGTTGGAGAAGGCATCTAAAATCCCCAGCCCAGCCCTCCATGCCCACTGGCCGTGTCCCTCTGCGCCACATCCCCACAGTTCTGGAACACCCCCAGGACAGTGACCCCACCACTCCCTGGGCAGCCCATAGCAGTGCCTGTGTCAGTGCCCGACTGCTCTCTGGAGAAGAAATTGTTCCTAATATCCAGCCTGAAGGTTGGGTGGTACAAAGAATGTAGGAGAGGGCTTCTGGAGGGAAAGCATTTGAGGTCTGACTGTTGTGGTACTGGAAATATTATACATTACGCTCATTAGTGGACAGCCTTTGCTCTTCAAATTATGCAAATAGTTTAAAGCTACTTAAAATTGCAACCAGATTTTATTCTTTTTTTTAGAAGACAAATTGGGAAACAAATGTGAAACTGCAGCTGCAGACCCAAGTGACAGGCTGGTTATTTATTAAGCCCAGCAGCCTTCACCCCGCTGCGAGGGCCCTGCTGGGCACACAGCTGGAGGGCTGCTCTCGGGCTGCCAGGAGCTGAGCCCTGGCATTAGTGCAGGGCCAGGGCTGCCACTTGTTTCACTGCCTGACAGTGCTGCCGCCTGTAGTTTCCTCTTTCTTTTTTGTTGGTAGGAGCTAGCACAGCAGGAATGTTTGTTTAACCAATGTTTGCCTTCCGTAGGTCCCAGGAGGAATTAGGGAACTTGTTGAGGGATGGGGAGAACAATGATGGCACTTCTCCAGCCTAGCGTGTGATTTGTTAATCATGCTGCCCAGCCCTGCATTTATCAGGAACTGAATTTTCTCTGCTAAAAGCTGGCTGCAGGGCGGTGCTGCGGCACCTGGCACCCCGGGCAGGGTTGCTCTGTTCCCAAACCCCACTGCTGTTGCACTGCTACCAGTTGTGTGACACGGAGAGCAGATGTTCCCTCTTGGCAGATGTGCATTTGCATTGCAGTGCGCAGCTCCAAGCAGCAGAATGCAACGCTGAGCCAGCAACAGAGAAGGCTCAAAGTGAAGGTGCTTCATGGAGCCCTGGAACTTCTTGTCTCTCGAGGCTGAAGTTGTGCCTAAACAGACTGGAAAGAGTTTTAGTTCGTATAAACAGTGCTCAGGAACTTTGAAGACAATCTTGATAAATTCTGGCTTAATGATCAACTTGACAGATTCGGGAAAATTACTGGATGTCAACAATTCTTGTGGTAGTTCTAAAGGGACTTTGGCCAAAAAGCGTTTAATGTATCACTGACTCACTCCAGAGATTTCCTTCTGATGGCAAAGTGGAAACTTGGGTGTTTTTTTTGTAATGTTGTCTTGAAGTGGATGGCCCAGTAACAGAGGAAGCCTGGGGCACGTTTCCATCAAGCTGTGCCTGGGGAAGTTAGGAGGTGGATATTGGGGTCCTTGGGGAAAGTGGAGAAAGCACTTCCTGAAATATCTCCAAAATGCAGCAGGTAGTGGTGAAAAGCTAAAATGGCCTTTCTCAAAATCATCTGTGCGAGGGCACCATAAAATACCATTTGACAGCAGTAACACATGATAGTAGCAAAAGAAGCAGCTTTTTATTACCCTTCATTTTTGATGTTGAGTTATTTTCCCGTTCTATTCTCTGGACACGTTTTAAGACACGTGCAGTTATAGCTGTAGGCGTCCCCTGGGCCAGGGCGTGAAGTCACACCCAATGTCTGCACAGGTGCTGGGAACTGCTGCTCGTCAGTGCACACATCCTTTTAGGAGCAGCGTGAGGTGTTGCTCAGAGCCTGGCGCTGGGCTGCAGTGACGTGCTTCAGATGTACTTCTGGCACTTTCTACTCTCGCAGATCTGGTGTAAGGGTGCAGTAGCCTCGGCCCATTGGTATGGGATGGTCTCTTTCCATTCGGGTTGCACCACACCATTGCTCTCTGACAGTGCTCTTGCTGTGGCTGAGCCATGCCAGCAGGCTGCATTGTGGGCTCTGTCTCAAAGTTCATCGCCATACAGCAGCTAGATGTTTTGGTTGTGTTTCTTTCCAACTGCCAGGTGTCAATGGCAGTACCTTTATTCTGTGAGGCACTTTGTGTGAGGCCTGGCGTGAGCTTTAAGTGAATTTTTGTCTTTTGCTTCTGTAGTTCCTGTTTGGACTTCTGACTTCTGTGAAAGCCATCTTGGTAGCAGATCACTTTCACATCATCCTCCAGCTTTGTACCCAGTTCCTCCCAGCAGCACCATTTCCCACAAGGCTGTGACTGTGCCCCTGCAGGCTTCTAGGTATCCATCCTGTTACTGCATGGAGTCACAGCAGACTGAGTTTTGATGTCTAATGTAGCATACAGAAAGGTTAACATATGCTCCAAGACGTGGGGAAGATGCTGTGATTTCATTAATCATTTATTTGGTGCTGTCATAGAGCTGCAAGCGAAAATATTGCCCTGAAATATTGCTGTTTGGCTGAAGGCAGACGAAGTGGAAGCTGGCTTTGAAGTTTACACAAGCGTGATGAGCTGTTCAGAGTTGTGTTTCTGTATTTAAAAGGCCATACTGAGCCGGACTGCGTACAGCGAATAGTTAATCACTTCTCCATTCCTTCAAAATTCAATTTTCAAATGCTGACCAAGTAAGAAACAAATCTAATGCAGCTGGATGCTGGTCTTTAAAACCCAGTGGCAGAGAGCCAACTGGCTGCCCGTTTGCTCTTCACACTACAATAGGAAAAATGCCTTGAGCAGGAAACTCCCTTCCCTTCAAGCACCGGGCCAGCAAGAAGCTAAACAGCACAGCCCCTTCCTGCAGATGTGGGTCCCGCTGGGATGAGCCTCTCCAAGATCCGCTCACACTGCTATTATGGGAGTGGCAAGTGGCCAGTTGGGTAGGAAATGGAACATTGGGGATGGTTTCTTGGCATTCGCCTACTGCATGGCAGGGCATCCGTGGCAAAACACCTTCCCTTTATTGCACAACCAGTAGTCTGGTAGTGCTGGCCTTGGAGATTCAGGCTCAACAGCCATCTGACTGCTCTTTCTGGTTTAGGACTTTATGGGAATGCTGGAAAGGTTTCTTACCGTAAATTGCACTGTGTGCATGCCAGGCGGGGCTGGGGTGCCCTTCTGAGTTCCCCTCCGTGGGAGATGTGTCCCTCAGGCCCTGGTCCCTGCGGCCAGCTCACTGACGTTGCTTGCATCGAGTTCATTTGGTTTTTCATTGCCCACTGTGCCCGTCAGAAGCTAAAGGGGTGGCAGGGTGGGGGTCCGTGCCTGACTGTCACCTCTCACCCTCGCAGGCCATGCAGTACATGGAGCTGATCCCCAAGGAGATGCAGCCGGTGGCAGGCACTGACGGAGCCTACTACCGCCGGAGGCAGCTGGTGCGGCAGCTCCCAGTGCACGACCACGACCCATCGCAGTGCCGCGGGCTGGCCGAGGGGGAGGCGAAGCTGATGGAAGACTTTGTGAAGAAGTACAAGGCGGAGGCGCTGGGCGTCGGGGAGGTGGCCCTGCCGGGCCAGGCTGGCAATGCAAAGGAGGAGGGCAAGGCAAAGGATGCGGGCTCAGCAGCTGAAAAGCCCCCCGAGACCACCAACGGGGCCCTGGAGAGCACACCCACTGTGGGGCTCTATGTAAGTCCTACATGGAGGGATGGGTGCTTCTGGGGGGTACAGTCCCAGCTGGAAAATCAGTGCCAGAGAGGTGCTCATGGGAATTATCCATGCCTCATTGGCTGCTCTGCTCCCACTTGTCCCAGTGCTGGGACACCCATGCAAAGCAGATGATGCTCATTGGTATCACCAGGTCTGTGGTGTGGCACTGAGAGGCCCCGAGGTGCCACGTGTACCCATCCCAGGCAGCGGGGAGGGGTTGTCTGTCCTCCTCAGCAGCACATACGTAGTGAACCACTGAGGTGGGAAAGGCCTCTTCTCTCTGTTTGCCATGAGAATAAGTGAGGTCAACTTTGGATTCTTGGCATCTCCAAAAGATTGAACATGATCTGTTCCCAGGTGATGGCGTGTAAATAAGATCAGAAGCTGTGTGTTACAGCATGTTAGCAAGTATTTTTGGCTCTGCCTCTGGAGCAGTGCAAGTGAAGTAATGCAAGCAAGAGAAGACAGTGGCTCAGCCTCACTAACACTGCTGTGAGCATGGAGGTGGTACAACAGGGGCTGCTATTGCCTGGGGGACTTGGTGCAGAGCACACGTCTCTGGCCTTAGAAACACATTTCCACAAGGAAACGACTGAGATTCCCTAATTCCCTTTTAGATTTATATTCTCCAAGTGCAGTTGAGTGGCCATGGTGACTGCTGAACACATGCTTATCATAACATGTGTTGACTGAAAATACTTTGTACAGGCCCTTGAGGGTAACTTGTAGCAGAGAACTTAGAGCTGGAGAAATGGTATCTGAATGTTTTTAAGGCAAGATTTTTCTAGCAACTACTAAACTAAGATTGTAACATGTTAAGAGCAGTTTTCATTTTCATTCCATATTGGGTAATGTCTCTCCTCTGCTATGTCCTTTTCTATTAACACATATCTGACTTTCAGAGTCCAGTGATGCAGTAAAAGTTTTTCAGTATTGCAGTAAAACATTGATTTGGACAAAGAATTTCAAGTTTAAGAAAAAAACAAGGAAGGTTTCCATTACACTCATTAATAAAAGTCATTGTAGCAATTAGGGTCTATTTAGACTACAAGTCTGTCCTTCTAAATAAATACATAACTGGATGTTATTCTCCTTAGGGTATAAAGCATTATTTTTCTTGAGGCACTAGCTGGAAAATGGAATGGCAGCAAAATCCGTCACAGGAGCTACTCTTTGACCAATGTGTTGTGCAGCTCAGCTTGCAGCAAGCTCCAGAGTGCCATGGTTTCTTTCTGTACCAAAGGCAGACCACCTATTTCCCATTCTAACAAAACACTCATCATTTTTAATGTGATCTGCAGTGCAGGAATTGATGCAGCTGAAGGAAAGTGAATGGACTGTGTCCCACAGTAAGGAATTCCAGAAGGCCTGCTGGTTTTTACAAAACTGCATGGGGATAAAAGTTCTGCCATTGAAAAATAACAGACAGTAAACCTTTCTGTAGTAACTTAAATCTGTGTTGAATATCACGAGGTTGGAGGAGGAGGAGGGTACCTGCCCCATAGAGCAAGGAGGCAGCCCACCACGGCCTGGCTCGAGGTGGATGCTCTCCTCCTCTGTGTATCCCAGACCTGCTTCTGCAGAGCAGTGAGGAAGGCTATTGGGGCAGAGATGAGTGCCTTTGGGTTAGGGATGGGCCTGAGGGCAGTGTGGTGCTGAGCTGCATATTTTGCAGATCCTGATTCTGGAGCAGTTTGTCATGTTTCTTCCTTGAGTCCATTAGAATTAGGACACAGACTCTCACCTATTTAGTACCAGAGCTTTTGGTCAGCTCCAGCGGCTTGATTTCACCTATTTCAGATCAAGGTGTCTGCCTGAGCCATGAATTTATGAAGGCTGGGTGTAAAACACCCTGGCTTTAGAATAGAATGAACCAAGAAGCACTGAGCACTGCACCAAGAAATAACCCAAGGCAGTTTCCTCAGGTGTCTGTGTGGTCCCTGTGTTAGGGCAGTTAAACCTCCTGTTGCACGTTCAGGCCAGCTGTGTTGAAATGGTGTGTAAAGGAAAGCAAACAGGGCCAACGTAAATCACCGTGGACGAGGCATCTGAGCTCACATGGCTTTTTGAACTTTTCTCGGCTGCAGAGAGGGGCCCCACAGCAATATGGCTGTCCTATTAGCTGAGTGCTTACCACCAGGCACAAAATGTCTTTAACCCTCCCAGAACTGGAAAGTCCTCCGGTGCTGTATGGCACCATGTTGGAAACAAACACAACAGATCCTTAAGCCATTGACCCAAGTTAGCTGTTGTCCCAGCAGATCTGAGGCCAGCAAAACTGGGCAGGAACTTCTTCCGTGGAGCTGCAGCCAGGGGAGAGAGCAGGCCTGAAAAACAGAGGGGAGGGAGGGATGCTTCCTTGGACAGCACCTCTGGCAACAGCGCTAATAAAGTCTTCACTCCTCTCCTACATGATGGAGGTGTAAAGTGAGTGCTTAACTGTAATCCAGTCTTAAATGTGAAGAGCCACTCTTTCTTTAGAGTGGTACTGGTAGAGGAATATAAGTTATGTGATGCTTAAGAAAAGCACGGTGAAAATCTGCAATAGAAAGAAGCAGCAAAATAAGTGGTTTTTTTTTAGTTTTTTGTTGTTTTTTTTTTTCCTTCTAATAGTTCTTATTGGCAAGAAATTTGAGCTCAGACTTGGAAAGCTGCTTGTGTTTGTTCTCGCTGCTAGATCCTGCAAGATAAGCAAGGCTGGGCTGGGTGAGCCCGGAGGCTGCTGGAAGGGTGGAGGCAGCAGTGAGGCCGGGTGCCCTGAGCAGTGAGCTGCTGCTTGGGGCTGGTGCCTGGGAAGGTGTCCGGATGTGGGGACATACCTTGCTCAGCACAGAGTGCCTCCCTCGTGGTCTGCCCATGCTGATGTACAGCAGATGACACTTTGCCAGCCCACTTTTGCACTGTGGGCTGTCACTTCATGTAGTGGGATTGTTTTTCTGTTTGGTAGAGGGACAGAAAGAGCGTGGCTTCTGCAGCACGCTGGAAGCTTATCTGCTCACTTGCACAGTTCTTGCGAGTGCTTAGAAGGGCTGCTGGAGCCTGTCAGAGGGAAGGAGCACTAGAAAGCAGGCATATCCCCTTCCACGCTTGTGTGTCCTCTTGTGCTGCCTTTTCTACGGCACCAGATTTGCCACTAAAGCAGGACATGCCTGTTACCTCATGGAACCGATCATGGGGCTGCGTGGGGCAGTTCCCAGAAGTCCAGACTGAGCAGAGGAGGAGGAAGCAGCAAAATGTGTGGCATGCTAGGAATACTTGCCCTGCAAAGCAGCTGGGTGGGTGTAGGTAGAGCAGACCCACAGCCTGCTGCTGGGAAGGGAGATGTAGGCTTGAGAAAACTCCCTAGATATAAAGAATAATCTTTTTAACATTCATACTAGCAACTAGCAAAAAGGGGCTAGATACAGTGGGTAAAATTCTCTGCAGATAGGCACAGGGTTCATAAGGAAACTACCCCAGAGATGCTGCACCAGCATCAGCTTTATGGGGCTTTCAGCCCATGCTTGGCCGTATGACAGGCAAGCTGCTTAATGCTGCACCTTGTATTCAAGAAAGCGGTGCTGCTGCTTGGATGGAGGAAGCCTGGCCTTGCCATCAAGGCTGTGCTGGATGAAGCCCCAGTGCTGTTTAGGAGCATGGGCTGGATTACCTAGACTTAAATGGGAGCTGAAGAGACTGCCCACCAGCCCTGGTTGGATGTGATTGCCAGAGCAGAGCTTCAGAGCTTGAGTTAACCACGCACAGGGTCACCCTGCAGGCACAGACAGAGTCACCCCAGTCCTTTGGACTGCTGTAAATTGAGAGCACTGTGCTGAAATCTGCAGAGTGATATCTGCCTTACGTGGGGACATACATGTTAAGAAATAATTAGAAAAGACCAGAGCTCCTAATTTCTGTGCATAGTATCTGTCATTGACACGACATTTTTCTGCACTATGGTATGTCTTAACTTTTTCTCAGATAACATTTGGATTTTAGCACAGGTTGGCTGTTCTGAGGGATTTCCCCCGAGGCCGTGCATTTATGGAGCTGGCAGTGGGCAGTGCCAGTCTCACTTGCCCAAGGACTTGGCTGGAAGGCCGTGAGCACTGCTCCAGATGAGGGCTGGCAGATGCACATTTGTAATGACTTTTAATTAAGATTTGGTGCTCAATCCATACTTCATACTGTCCAAATGTTTACAGAGGGCAGTACGTTTGGAGATGCTGCTCCTGTTGGCCATGAGTGCTCCATGATTCTGTCAGTGCCACTGAGCCCCACCACAGGATTATGACATTTTTTCCAACCCTTTCCTTGAGCTGCACGCATCTCTTTCTCTTCAGTTCCGTGTTTTCTTGCTCTTTCACCTCACTGCACTGTTTCTATAACACCACTGCAGACTGCTTGCTGCTTGCTGTGCCTTCCAAGCTGAAATTTGGCTTTGGCATTCTTAAATTTATCTTCACAGAGCAAGAGCTAGGACAAAAACAGCCTGAGCAGCGCAGGCCTGGGATTACATGCTTTATTTCCCCTGTCCTTGGCAGTGCGGGATGTCGAGCAGAGCACAGCGGTCCCTTCAGACCATTTCGTGGTGGGAAGCATTTGTGATTGCATGCATTGTTCTGTTTTGCCAAGCTTACCAACTGAGTGGGTAGGAACGATGCATCAAAAAGATGCCGTGAACAAGAGTGTCTAAGAAGCCCGGCAGCACAGGCAGCAGTGCCACTGCCGCTGTTTTTGCAGCAGAAGCGTCAGCGTTACGCTCTCTCTTGCAGCGCTGCGAGACCTGCAAGCAGGCGGTGCCGGAGGACTGCCCGGTGGTGTACGCGGACCGGGCGGGCTACGCACGGCTGTGGCACCCGGCCTGCTTCGTCTGCTGCCGCTGCGCCGAGCCCCTCGTCGACCTCATTTACTTCTGGAAGAGCGGGGCTGCCTGGTGTGGGCGTCACTACTGCGAGAGCCTGCGGCCGCGCTGTGCCGGCTGCGATGAGGTACGGCCTGGGAACTGCAGGCTGTGAGCTGGGCCAGGAGCATGGCAGCAGCGGCACCCTGGGTGCTGTGCGTGTTGTGTCGGCAGCCTGGCCCTGGTCCTTCCCCTCCAGCCCACTGCGAGGGGCCGCCTGCCCCGGTGGGATGGCGGAAATGAGCAGCGCTGTGTTTGTCCCGTAGATCATCTTCTCGGAGGAGTTTCAGCGGGCAGAGGGGATGGCCTGGCACAAGAAGCATTTCGCCTGTCTGGAGTGCGAGACGCTGCTGAGTGGCAAAGCCTTCAGCCTGGACAAGGGCGGCCTGCGGTGCGCGACCTGCAGCCGGAGCAAGCGCCTCTGAGCCCTGCGGCTGCTGCAAGTGCTTGAGGCCGAGCTGGAGATGGGGTAATTTGACAAGAATGTGAAGAGTGGACAGTTAAATAAAAACATAGAGTCTGGTTATTCGCTTGCAAGCAACCAAGTACCCCTTTGCATCCAATAGAGATTGAAGAAAGAAGTTTACTAGGGGAGGAAACAGGAGAAATGTGTTGGGGAGGGATGTGGGGGGGAACCACCCACACATCTTGTTAGGAGGGCATTGAGAGGAGATTTGTGTTGTTTTACAAGTCTCTCAAAGCTTCTCATGACTAACATCTTGCAGTGTTCTTTTAGAAATAACACATCTCAGAAATATTTTTTGGCTCACTAAACCTATGGCCATGGTCAGAAACAAGGGTTGCTTTTATTTACTGAAATCCATACTGGAAATCTCGCGCTAACAGAATGATGACAACCGTACTAAACCAATGGTTTTGAACAATTTGATTAACCCGAGTGATTACTTTCTGAAAGCACACACTATAGAATTGCAGTAACATGTAGCTGTAGCTGTCTCCAACGTGTACGATAATGTAAAAGCAAGTAACAAGATGGCACACAGAGCAATTGGTTTAACCTTAGTGAGACGGAGCCAAGCAGATCTCCCCAAGGGCAGGCGAGTGCTGGGCAGCCAACTAATTCCGCCACTCTGGGTTTTAGCCATGGAGCTGGAATGCAAACACTTCTGGCAGTTCTCACCCAGCCCCTGTTCCCACTTTTATCTTGCTTGCCTCCTACCGTCTGTTATTCCAAGGGAGTGTTTGCACAGAGAGGCATTGTGCTCCTGCCGTACACTGGAGGTAGTTAAGCATTTAAAGTATGGAACTTTTTCAGCTGTTTTTTGAGCAGGAGTTTTATGGAAAACAGCTTTCCAGCCTAATCCGTCCTGTTGGTTTTTTGGTGCCTGAAATGCTGTAACACCAGTTGTTTCCCCCACAGTTAGTGACTCCATCCAGCAGGGCTGGACACACTCCCATGGGAGCCTGCAGCACTGAGCGAGGTCAGCCCTGTGTGCCGGGTCTTGTTGGGGCAACATCGTTACAGGATCTGCACTGAATCTCTGTTGATGATGTTCATTTCCTAAGTCATGCAATGCTTACGTTAGCCACAGAAAATACCAGATAGTCCAGGCTGGCCAACATTGGTGTGCTCAGTCCTTTTTCTTATACTAAATGTCTACAGTCTTTGCCAGAAACAACTGGAATATTTTTTTGCAGAGATGTGTGTAAGGAGCTCACCATTTCTAGGGTTTCCTTCTACTGCGGAAATTGCTGGTTTCTCTCTTTAAAGTCCACTCCACGCTGTGGATCTTCTTACTTATGACTGAGTAACTTGGTAGAAGCTCTGCCTGCCACTGCATGCGAGTCACGGGGATGCTGTGTCCCACCATGGGAGGAGCGGAGTTGGTCACTGTTTTAGAGCAGATGAGACAGATGTGGTGTAAGACACATCTGTATGCTTGCAGCCACGAGTCACCAGAGGATGCGTAGACTTTGTGTTTGAAGTTTGTGCTAGGAGGAATAATAAAGCTCCCTTAGATCAGCCTCACACACAGGCACTTCAGTTATAAGCAAAGTGGAACTGAAAAATAAAACCCAGTGCTTAGCTTTATTGCCTCTTCTTCATTTTGTTACGTGGAAATGGCCAATCTTTGTAAATTATTTTTAACGACGTGGCATAGTTCTAAACCCTGCAGTGTTAAGGCAGCCAAAAATGCATACGCTCAGTGTAAGCAGTGAGAGAAATAGCATGAATCACTTAGGAAAGAAACATTTCGGCAAAGACATTAACATCTAAACAGCATTCCTTGATGGGAAGTCATTGTCCGTGTACACGTGCAGCTAGTTACCTCTTAGAGTGATTCCTCTGTGAGGTAGGTGCACAGCCATTACACACACCTTCAGAACAGCAACAAATCAAGTGCAAGAAAAATCAATAAAACATCCAGTTATTAAAGGTGGAAGAAAATTTACTGAATAACAACTGCCAACAGGCTGCTGCGGCCTCCCACTGCGTCTGTTTTGCATTGGTTGGCTGTGTTGTCCTTGCCGTGTGTTTGTGTTGCAATGAGCAGAGAAGGGGGTGAGCCCGTCCTCAGCCCAGGTGGGGTGTTTCTTCAACAGCAGGGTGTGTTCAGGGATCCTCAGAGAGCTCCTCCAGTGCTGCTCCTCATTGCCATGTGCTGGGCAGAGGGGGCTGTCCGTCCACCCCACCACAGTTAGAAGAATTGTAGAGGCTTGAGTGGAGGTTCTGGTTGTGTTGGCTTTAGGGGAACATGGGTGGTGGGTAAATGTCAATGCAGAGGAATCTGGGTAGGCCAGGCTTTCCCAGATGGATGCCAAATGGGCATCTGCCTCCTCACAGTGCTTGGGGAAACGAAGCTGCCGTCTTACTGCTGCATCTGGTCTTGCTTGTTCATCCTCACTCACTCTGTAACGGAATCAAAGGCTTTGCTCTTTGCGTTGTCCTGGCTTCACATCCACCTTGCACATACAGACTGTCCTCAACACAAGTGCCTTAGTCATGAGTTTATCTTGCTGGGCTCTGATCACAGTCCATGCCTGGTAGCATTAAATTCATTTGCATTCTGCATTAATGCAATCCTCCATTGCTAATGGCTTTGTTTCAGTACTTGGAAAAAAAGACACCACTGCAGCATGTGTTGGTTTGGACCTCGATGCCATGATTTATAACTTGTAATTCAATGTAGTCCCACTTTCAGCATATACACACTTGCTTCAGGCTTTGGGGACCGCTGGCATCCACTCGAGCCTTTTTAGGCATTTCTATAGCTTGTAAAATACTGCCTGCTGAAAAATGTGTTGCAGTTAAACAGCTTAGCAAAATCCTGTGCCTCTCAAGTGTCAGGAGCAGAAGCGTGAAATTAATGCATCTAGCAGCTCAAACCATATGTGAGCCTTTAGTTCTGATATTAAAATTGAAATTCGGTGTAGGCATGAGGAGGTGTTCACCCGGGTGAGGATGCTGCGTTTATCAGCTGGAACGAAAGGGGCTGCTGCACACCTCCTGCATGCCATGAGCTCCAGCTGAGACAAATCTGTACAGATTTGCTGGGCTGTCTGGACAAAAGTCACCAGCAGGCAGCACACAGAGCGTCCTGCCAGAAAACTGATAGAAACAGAGGTTCTCACAAGGTTACAGTGTATGGCAGGAATTGCCCTCGGGCAGGCTGCGTAGTGTGACAACTGAAAGCACCTTGTGCCACAGCTGTTTCCAGCCCATTGTTTCAAATAAAAGCTCCTCTATTGAGAATGCTGTATTATGTTGGCTGTGTGTCTGACATTTAGTAGGTGCAGGATGCCTTGAGACGCTGGCTGGGAACATCCCTGCGTAGCACAGCACCACACCAGCAGGCAGCGCACACTACTCCATTGAAGATGATGCAGGAGGAAGGCTGGGCTGCTGCTGCCCATCCAGACCCAGGCTCAGTCTGCATCCTGCCCCAGGCTCCTGGCTTCATCCCGGTCCCATCCATGGGCTGGCTGAGGTCAGCAGCATCTGTGAGCTGCAGTTTTTCAAAGTTTAACAGATCTGAATCTACAAATACCTGCAATGCTGTCTTGTTTGTAGTCCTTTTTCTTCTTTTTTCTTTTTTTTTCCCCCAGAAATATTTTACTCAGGAGGGTTTTTCCAGCAGCAAGGCACAGGCTATTGGGAGATGGTACCTGTCTGTCCTGCAGTATCCCCAAGGCCAGCAGGGATGCAGCAGTAGAATAGCACTGCACCAAGCCCTGCTGTGCCAGCCTGGGTGTCAATATGCCTCCCTGATTTAACCCCTGCTGTGCCCACATCAGCCAAAAGCGTGGGTTTCTGGACCCACGTGTGAGTGAGCCATTGCCTTCTTATTTCTCCTTTATACTTTTAGCTGTACACACTGCATGCCACCTCCAGCAGGAGCAGAGAAGTTGAGCCAAGGATGAGCTTTTCCATCCTATATGGCAACATGGACAATGGCTGTGCCCATTTCAGCGCTGGCTGTGAGCTGCTGCCTTTTGCATTCTTACAGCTGATGTAATTTTGTCACAGCACAGTGCTGACCCCTGAGACCCACCCAGCACAGTACCTGTGTTTGCACCTGGAGGCCTCGCCACCTCTTCAGGTTACCTTACCTGAGCGCATCACTCTTGCTTCTTTTAGCATCATGGCTCCCACATATAGGTTGTAGCTTTCCTCCGCTGCCAACCCCTAAATGAGGTCTGGGAAGGGAGGGATCCTGGCTCCATCCCTTCCATCACTCAGTACATTGCATGCACCTGGGCTCCCCTGGGCTGGCCCTGCCTTCTCACCAGGTGCTCCATCACTGCTTCAGGCCCTGACTCAGCATTTCCACTACACCTGGTCTTTTGGGTGTTTCTCCAAAGACGCAGCTGGGTGCTGCTTTGCTGGAATCGGTGCAGGCTGTGTCCCTTACCTTGGAGGGACACAAACAGCCATAGGAAACTTGCTGGTCTCTGCCAGTACTCAGTAAGGATCAGATGTTTGGGTGCAAACACAGTTGCTTTAAGCAAAGCCTTTAATGAACTTTATTCTTCAATCAGTTCTTGGAAGAATGTAATTTCAGATTCTATAATTAAAAACACTCAAGATGCAGTGGTTTCAGGTGAGAAAAATGTAAACCACAGGCAGGCTGAGGTGGCTGTATAAACACAATACAACTTTCTTTAGAGCCCCAGAGGGGAGAAATGCAGAGGGGCAGAATCAGATACGAAGTGCTCTGTGTTTCAGTGGAAGCATTCTCCCAGAGCCCCGCAGCAGCTGCTGCTGTTGTTGAGCTAAATAAAGTTCATATGGGTAGGTGTTATTCTATAAATGTGAGGTTAATTATGTCTATATAAATCTAATTTGAGCTTTCTTTACTTTTTAACTCCACTTCTTCAGCCAAATCACCAGGGAAGTAAATCTCTGTGCAGTCAGGTGCTGTGCTGCTCTCTCACCGGGGGGCTGCTGCCCAATGCCATCTCCAGGTGCCATCACCCCACGCCCACCTCACAGTGCTGCTCCTCCACCCCCCACACTGTGTTCACAGCTTCGTGTATCCCTGCACTGCACTGCTAAGAAACAGAACAGAACTGCGGAGTAGCAGCTCCTGTCTGCGAGGGAAACAAAGCACCCTGTGAGCAAATCGTGGTGTTAGGCTCCCAGGTAACCCCTTGTGCCCCACAGTCAGAACTGATACGTCAGAGATGGGCATTTTCTGAGTGTGAATGAAAAAGCCGAACAAGGCTTAGGCCAACAGACAGAGCAGCGAATAAAGACCTCCTTTGTAGCTGAAGCCTGTTATTGCTTTGCCAAGACCTTCCCTTGAGGCCAGCTAAGTAAACAGATTGGCAGGGCTGGAAAAGCAGCCCTTGTAGAGAGCCAGGAAGGGGCAGTGGGGAGAAAAGGGGATGGGGGTAGGGGGGCAAGGGGGCTGAAGCACTGCCCTGAGCCTTGCACAGCTGCTCCCTGTGCAGAGCTGTGCTGTTGGAGTCCCCTCGTGTTCTGGGCTGTTCCGCAGCCAGTTGGTCATTATTCCCGAAGCAGTTTGTGCACAGGTCGTGTGAGGTGTCTGCGTGGCCTTACATGGTCCTGATCCTCTGGAAGATGAGAAGGAGGAAAGCAAAACAAAGCCCCCAGCACGCTTCCTACTGCCCCTGTGCATGCACACACCACAGACCAAAATCAGACGTTTTGTTCCTCAGCCTTTAATTTGCCACCACTCCCCGAGCGCAGCACAGAGCGTGTCTGTGCCGGACAGAGCTGCGCTGTTCCCCCCGGCTCTTTCCATGGGTGTTTCCAGGCCCTGCGCTGCCAAACCGCATTGCCTGGCGAGCTCCAGGAGTGGAACCTGGGCAGGGTGTGGGGAGCGCGGTGTGCCCGGGGGCTGCCCAGGCAGCGTGCGTGGCAACAGAACAAGGGAGAAGGGCTTTAAACTAAAAGGGGGGAGGTTTAGGTCAGATGTCAGGAGGAAATTCATCACTCCAAGGATGGCGAGGCGCCAGCACTGCTGCCCAGAGCTGTGGTGCCCCATCCCTAGAGGTGCCTGAGGCTGTGGATGGGCTCTGGGCAGGCTGAGCTGGGGGGCAGCACACCCATGGCAGGGTGGGGCTGGGAGAGGGGTCCCTTCTAACCCAACCGTGCTGTGATGTCGACGAGCATTTGCTGGCACTGCTGCACTGTGGCTGTCAGTCGGTTTTTGTATGGACGCAGGAAATGAGGCACTGAGCTGCAAAGGTTACAGCATGTGGCCTTCCTCATCCCCACGGAAAACGGGCCGGTATCGCTCCATGAATATTCAGAGCACAGCTCCAAGCAACCTCAGAAACGTTCTTTGTTTCTTGAGAGAGGAGAAAGGATATTTGCGGAGCTGCCCTCTGAATACCGTGGCTGATCAGCTTAATTGTTTTCCTTCGCAGCCCATAATGGTGTCCTGTTCCTGCAGTCATTACTCAGGAGTGACTCCTGCAGATATTAATGGGTATTTTGTTTAAATCCCGAGTGCCAGTGCCGGGCCCGGTGCCGCGCGGGGAGCAGAGCACACAGGTTGGCAGGGAGCGGCACAGCAGCAACGTAAACCCAGAAGCGCTATTATGCATTAACACTGTCCAAATATTAACTCTCCCTGAAGGATGCAGAGGCGTTACCCTGACAGATCCGCACTGGGAATGTCCTCCTATGCGCCCAGCTGTATGACTCCAAAGCTCCTCTGTAAGTGTGGGATGGGCTGCGAGCTGAATGCCAGGACTGGAGCAGCAGCGGATGGTCCCTGTGGCGATGGATGTCACAAACCCACATGTTGGGCTGTGAGCTTCTCTGAAAGCACTGCAAGTTTTAGCTCAGGGCTCCGGGAGCGGCTGTGTGCAGAAGTAACACTGAGGTGTGTGCATCCTGCTCACAGAACAGGCTTCAAGGACCTCTCCCTGCAGCTCTCAGCAGCACTGCCTCCTCCTGCCCTTTGCTCTTTGGCTGCTGAACGCAGTGCAAAGAGGGGCAGCTGTGGGAAGATGCCAAGCTCAGCTGTTGTGTGCTCAGCAGATCCCCAGAGCAGCACTAACCTGGGGGTGATCCAACCCCAGGAGGCCACCCCCCAAGCAGGGGCTGCTGCTGGACCCCAGTGCCCCTCAGCACATCAGGAAGAGCCCTTCCATCAGAAATCTACCAGCAAGGAAAGTGCACATTCCGCTTTGTTTAGTATGTGCTAGGAGTTACTTGAGCGTTGGGCACCCATGGCATCAATGCTCAGTGCTCTGCCTGCTGCAGGGTGCTAAGCTACAGTGCCCTGGAGTGCTGTCAGGAGTGCTGAGAGCTGTCCCGGCCAGGAAGCAGAGCTGTTCTGATCCTTTTCCAGGACAAACTTCTAAGTATCAGTGCTTCCTGCAAGATTCAACAACTGAGTTTCAACTGATTTCAGTGAAAATGCCATGTTGGCAGAAACATGTCCTCCCTGAGGTGACTGCTTTGTACAGCCCCTTATCCACCAATTGGTGCCCTAGGAAGGTGCTACGGTGGACAGCATTCCCCTGCTTATCCTCTCCCAGCAAGGCAGTGAGGGGAGAGCTCTGTGCAGCGTGAGGTCAGAGCAGGCACAGAGACAGGCCCTGCTGGCATCCATGTGTCTGTCTGTCCGGCACCTCGTCCCCGGGTCCAGGTGCCATCACTGGGTTGGGGTGATCCAGGGACAGAAGCAGGTCCCCACAGTACCCCAGCCAGCAGGTTGGTGGTCAGTCATAGCTTTGCAGTGAATGCAATCAGATTTTCAGCCCCTACCATCTGTTTTCAATGGGGAATCAATGGGTTGGCAAACAGCAGCCCCTTACGGCCAGGATCAAGGGGATAAATCAGAAAACCCAAACCAGCTGCATTTTGTTGTAGCAGAAGCAATTGCATTGCTTTGGGCCCTGATAAAATCCGTTTCCAAAGGGCCTGGGCAGCAAGGCCCTCCGGATCAAATCTGCTTCACACAGAGCCCGCTCCCAGCCAGCAGGAAGCAGAAGGGGCTGCAGCTCAGCAGCAGCTCCAGCAGAGCAGGAGATTTGCAGTTGTGCCATCACTTGGGCTGCTGATAGCACCCTGGGCAGAGGTGAGAAACCCTCACTGGGGCGTGCAGCTCCCACCTGGGGGCAGAGGGCCACAGCAGTGCTTTGTGCTCCACAGCCTCACACCCTGGGAGGTGACGTTGCCCATCGCAGCTCTGATTCTGGGCAAACAAATGCCAAACAGTTAAGATAAAACCATGGCTGAAGCACTGCAGTTAACTCCTGCTATCGTGTTTTCTCAGATGTGCTCTGGAGCCTCCCTAGATTTTCCTCATTAATCTCCAAACAAAATCCAATTTATTTTGCACGTTCCTGGTGCCTGTGCCAGTCCATGCATCCCTGCTTGCCGCCCGCTCTGTGCAGCAGCACGCAGCTCCCATTGGGGTGCTGAGGCCCAGAGCTCTCCAGATGGAGTGGGGGCTGCGCTGGAGGTCACCTTCCTACACAGTGCCCAGCAGACCAAACTGCTGCTCTGCAGCACGGGAGCTCCCCGGGCCCCACGCTCCGGGACGGTGCCTCCAGCAGCTGAGCCGCTCCGTCTCAAAAATAGCTGCAGGAAGCCAGGGGAACTCCGGCCCCCCTGGGGCTGCCAAAGGGATTACTGCGATTTTGTGCTGCTCCTTCATGAACATCGCCTCCAATATGGATTCTGTGATGTTTTTCCACTCCCCGGTTTCTCACTATAAATAGAGCAGCGTACACTGCAGAAGTGTGCTTCCCCCGGCCGGGCCCAGCCCCGGGTTCCACCCCACCCCTTCCACCTGGGATGTGCTCCCAAGACTTCCCACCCCCAGTGCAGAACGGGGCTGTGCATGCGGTGACCATGAGGTCCCTCTGTGGGCGATGGGCATTGGGTGCCACCACCACCACCTGCAGGTGCCGGGGGATGGCCCCGTCCCCATCCCCATCCCCAGCTGCTTGGTCACCAGACATCCCTATGCACAAGCTGGCAAAGCCACTTCTCACAGCAAAATGAGTCAGATTCTTCCGTCAATGTTGACAATAATTTGGTTTATCTCTTAGGAGTCATTAAAATGTGAGTTTTATTTTGTTTGGGTTCACGTAGTCGGGAAATACCTCTAGCCCAGAAATATCCCTCTTCATCTGATCTTTCAGAATTACCCTTTTTATTTCCAATTAACCCCTGGCACTGGACGCTGCGCTGTGGGGTTTGGGCCAAAAGCAGATTTGCAGAGCGTGGCTGCGGATGTCAGACAGTGGAGGACACGGCAGGCGGGGACCAGCCTGTCCCTGCAGCAGGGGGGGCGAGGGGCAGCGGGAGGAGCTGGGGCTGTCTGCCAGGCGGGCACCGCCAGGATGGGGAAATAGCAGTCTGAGGGGAGAAGGCTTTACAGCAAAAGCTGTGCAGCTGGCTTCATGCTATTCTGAGGGCAAAAGAGGTCTGGCCTGGACAGCAGAAGATGCTGCCGTACCCCAGCCTGGCCAGCGGGCATGTTGCTGCAGGAGGGCAGGAAGAGGGGTGACATCGGAGGGACACCGCCGTCCCCATCCCCCCCAGCATGGCTGTGCACGGCCGTAAGGAGCTGGGGCAATATTTCTTGGAGCAGACTGCCCGGCGGTGATGTAACGGAGCCGTCAGAAGGAAGAAGCCAAGTAAGGCAGCATTTTAGAGAAAATATGTCCTAAAATGGGAGTTGAGCTGATGATTACGGAGAGCAAAACACGGATATGATATTACCATGCTGAGAACCTCAGGCTGCTGGAAAAAGCCTCCAGGATCCGGAAAGGCGAGAGAAAAAACAGGGCAGTTTTCTCCACAAAAGCGAGCTGTGTCAGGAGGTCAGAATGTGAAGAATTTCGGTGCTAAGAGAGATGGACAGATCAATGCACCGCAGCTTATTTTTTCCTGGGAAAATACTGATATTTGAAGAGTTTCTGCACAAAGCTTTTGGCTTTTCAGCTTAAAGCAGTGAACCTGCTCTAGCAGATGGAAGAAATGGGATTTTACTGGTGCTAGAAGCCAAGACCTCAGGGGGAGCAGAGCGGTGCCCAACGGGAGGGCAGCATGCAGCGTGCAGCCCCCGGCCTGCAGCTCCTGGAGGGGGGAGCAGAGCTCAGGGGGTGGCGGCACCGGTGGCCCTGGGGGGCCCCACAGGCTCTGGGGGCAGGGGGAGCTGGCAGCAGGAGACCCCCATCCCTCTGCCTGTTGCACCTGTGCTGCTCCACCACCAGGGTGAGTTTGAGCTCAAAGTGCCGCTGCTGCAGCCAGGCCGGTGTATTTGTTGGATGGAATTGCAGTTCGTTGGGATGATTTACTGGCTGCTTTGTCCAAAGGTTGAGCTTTCAAAGATTCAGGCATAGGGAGAGCAGTGAGAAACCTTGGCCTCACTGGGCACAGTTTGTGCCTTCAGCCGCACAGCCGGGTTATACAAATGCGCTGTGCGAAATAATCGTGCAATGGAAATAAAAGCATCTTAGCAAATCTGCAGTTCCGCCAATGCTGCAGCCTGTGTGTACCGTGGGAAGCCGTGCAGCAAGGGGGGCTGCAGGGCAGGCAAGTCCATGACGAGGTAACGGGGATGGGAAGGTCCAGAAACCCCCGTCATGGTGCTGGGAGCAGCTTTAGAATAAAAGGCCTTTCCCTGGCTCTGTACGACAGCCTTACGCCTTCCAGCTGTCAGCGCCAGAGGAGATAAATGTCTGTCCGTGTTGGAGGACACGTCCATCTGTCAGTGCAAACATGTCCGTCTGTCCCCACGCCTCCAGGAGTGCCTGGCAGTGTCCCCAGCTGCCCTCAGCCGCCCCTACAGGCGTGGGCTGCTGCTGGCGCCTGGCACAGCACCACCAAGACGCCCATCCTCCATGCTCCTGCCAACGAAAAGCAATGGCAGACCCAAACAGCAAGTCACTGCCACACCGTGCCTGCTGTGCCAGCACACGGCCTCTTAGCAGGCACTGAGAATGCTTTCTGCTTTCTCAATGCATTGAGAGAGAGCTGAGCACAGCGTGCTGTGAGCGATGCGCTCTCCATCCTCCATGAGGAAGCATTCCCTGCTCTGCGCTTGGATGCTCAGTGCCACTTGCAGGTTCCACTCCTTGTTCTCGTGCAGCACCAACAACAAACACAGCAGAGTGGTTATTAATAACAATCCCACCAGCGCCCGCTGCAGGCGGAGCTCTGTTTGTCTTTGCTTGGGCAGAGGCAAGCACTCGCCCCAAGGAATTTTATAGTTTCCTGTGAAAGAAGTTCTGGTAATTCATCAGGCATTAAAAACTGCGCTCCAGCCAAGAACGTATTTATTTTTGATCTAAATATAGCCAATGTTCTTCTACTGAAAAAATGCCAGGAATGGCCAGGCCTCCATCACAGCACGAGGAGGCTCAAACAGGGCACAGCAGGGCCAGGACAGTGCCGGGCAGCGGGGACAGGACTGACAGCAATCCCATGTGTGCCCTGCTGGGGATGCTTCCTTCAGGTACACTCATACAGACCTGTTCCATACAGGGCTGCTCCCTCCAGGGCTGCTCCATACAGAGTTGCTCATACAAGGCCGCTCTTTACAGAGATGTTCCATATGGGGATGCTCCATCCAATGATGTTCAGACAGGCACTCTCAGGGCACAGGAGGGGCTGACGTCCTCTCTGGCTGCTCATCACTGCCCAGCGCTGCTCTCAAACCCCCTCTCAACCAGGTAAGCTGGGGGTGGCCACAGAATCCCCTGGGCATGGCAATGCAGACAGAGCCAGCTCCTGCCCCAGGTGCCTTCACGGTGGCATCAGGGTGCAGTGCCCTAAGAGGACACTGTTTGTGCTCCCCACCCCAGCAGCAGCAGAGGATGCAGTTTATCTCATGCTTCAGAAATTACTCCATGAGGATGAAGTGGGTTTTGTATTTGTTTCCGAACAACCATTAGCAACTGCTCAGTCCCGAAGGAATCTGGCCCAATGATTATTTAGGCTATTTGGATTGCTTATCCAAACTGTCTGGTCCATCACTGTTCGTGAGTCAAAAGAAAAGCACCCACGTTTCATCTCCCTTTGCTGTAACGGTGCTGTGTGGTCTTCCATAGCTCTGCACTCCCAGCCCAGCGAGCTGCCTGGCACCTGGGAGCACTGCCATCTCTTGATGTGCTCTCCCTTGTTTTTCTTAACAACACACCTTATGTGTGCACCAAGCAGCATCCATTGATATGCTGATGTCGCAGCAGTTTGGGTCTCTCAATGGTTTTGTTACCCAGCTGCAAGCTGTGAGGTCTCCCCAGGGTGCAGAGGCAGCCTGGCTCACTGATCCCCCATATGTAGCCCCTCAAGCAAGGCGAGCCCAGCCCCTCTGTGCTGCTGTGGAGCAGCACCCCCACCCTATGGCTGCCCATGGCTGGAATTGGCGCACAGCACTCCACAGGGCAGTGTGGCACTGTGGCTGAGCCTGGCTGCCCAGCAGCCTTGGGCCAGGCACATCCTGGGTGAGTAGCCAGTACAGAACCAGGCATCCAAAATCCCTTTTAAACATGTGCTGTAATATAAAGGCAGTTAGTGCCTGTGCTTCCCTTTGCTGCAGAGCCATCAGCAGCCCCCCCAGAGCAATACCAGCAGTGCGGAGCCTTCCGGAGAGAGCCGTGCAGATGTGCTGCATCTGCCACACTTCCGTGCCGACCGCTTGATGTGAGCAGGAGGGCCCATTTGCAGATAACAGCAGCAATACACAAAGCACCACGTGCACGCTGCTGGTGCACTCCAGCACCCTTCCAAAACCAGCACACGTGCAGCCTGGCAGCCCCTGCATCACACCACCACTGCAGGCACCTCTCAGAGCTGCTCCTTCCCCCCACACTGCTGCAAAGCCCCACATAGAAGTGCGGCTCCCAGGAGCTGCATCCAGCTCTGCTCCTACTCCCCCCTACACACACGGGTGCATCTATCCCTTCTTTGCACATTAAAAACTTTTTTTCTTTTGGAAACAGCATTGAAAAACACTTCCTTTACAAAGTAATTTCCTACCCACTTACTCTAAAACGTGTCAGTCCCTGCTACATGCTTTTCCCCCCATCTTCCATGTTCCTCTCCTCCTTCGCCCTCCCATTTAAGCTGGTAGAATGGCTCTTTCTCTTTTACAAGATTTCCAGCTGCCCGCCGTGCTTCCCTATGTCAGCTCAGCCGCCATCCAACGACAGACACCAGGAGCATGCAGTGCTCCCCAGCCACGCACTGGCCTGCTCAGACCTGCCAGCACCGCCCCTGCACAAACCCTTGGCCAGGCTCCATGCAGCACGGGATGGATGCAGAGTCACAGGGGAGGACAGGAGGGTGGTGCCGTTTCTTTTTGAACCGGAGTGTTGGTGTCTTTCTGCTCCTCTGCCCATTTCTGAACTTCTCTGGGTCTGTTCGCCTCATCTTCGTCTGTGCTGCAAACACGGGAGCTGCACTGAGCCCCGGCCCTGCAGCTCCCACAGGCTTTGTAAGAGAGGTGCTGTAAGGCGGGTTCTGAACAAAAACCAAGAGAGGGCTGAGGATCCCAACCCCACAGCCACTGAGGGCAGCGCCTGCAGTGCGCACCCTGAGAGCCCTTCGCTCTGAGACGGTACTTTTCATGTTGGCAGAAGTACCCATCTAGGGGTGGTGCCAGGTGCTTTAAAATGGAATCCTTCACAACTGGATTTGATAATTGGATAGATTTTAAAATATACTGTTATAGGTGATGTAGTAACCCAGGAAAATCGATCAATAAAGCAGGAAAAGAAAGTCAGAAACTGCATAGCTGGAGAATGGCTGACAACAGGCATCACTTAATGACAGAGCACAAGAAAGGAAAGCACCCAGTGTGGGAAATCTCTCCCCACAGCCCTGCAACACAGGCAGTTCCTACAGCTCCTGGGGAGGGACAGCACTGCCTCATTCCCCTCCTTGGCACCCCATGCTGGGTACCCCAGGCAGCCACGGGGTGCACACTAACACCCTTTTCTCCACATGTTGGACTTGAAGCAAACAGCAAGCTCCAAAAATGAAATGGTGAGGAAGATGCCCACAGAAGGCAGCCTGGAGCTGCTGCATAGTGCCAGGGGTCTGCCACGGCAGGACATTCCCTGCACCTGCTTTCCCATGCAGTGAAAAGATGCTTGGGGTGGTGAGCAAGCTGCTTTTGGTGCTGAGAAGTGGAAATTATAGGCTGGAATTGAGCTGGAAGGCGGAAATCCGCTGAAGAGCCAGCTTTGACAGACCACATGGAAAATTAAGCCGTCTCCCTCTAAGTTTATTTTGGTCTTTCAATTTACTCTCCTTCTTAATGGGAGCTCTCGTCTTTCTGTGGGCAAGAAGACGGTATGTTCTAGCTGAAATTCTGCATTTGTGCTCATAGCAGCAGAGATTGCCACATCCTAGCAGGAATCGGATGGAGTGGGATCGTTATGTTTATTCAAAATCAGCTTCTAAGAGAGAAATCATGATATCAGCTAACATTTATCGGGGCTCCAAAAGGTAACAGCAGCAGTAACAGCCACAGCTACCTACAGCTCTCAGTACATCCCTGTGAAATTATTTCCCTGGTATTTCACTTGGTAATTACGACTGTTTTGTCATTTGCTAAAGATCACCTCTAAATAAATGATGGAATTGGTTACCATTCCCAACTTCTCACTGTGCCTCCTGCCCAAAGCTCACTCATTAATCAGCCATAATTAACTGAAGCCCTGCACTGTAGGGGTGGCCGTGGGCACTGTGCTGGCAGTGCTCCTATGGGACCGGTGCTGGTACCACTGCTGGGTGCCAGCTGTGCCGGGAACCCATAAGGGCTCACTGCCACCTCATCAGAGCAGCACAGCACTGCTCAGCCTGTGAGGTTTCTGGAAGCCTCTCTGCTTACCCCACTATGTGGACAGCTTACAGAAGGAATTGACTTATGAGCAAAAGCAGAACTGGCCAACAGTGCAGCTCCTTCTTTCACAGCCAGGAGTGACGGCCATTCACATGGGAGCCCCGGACTTCAGGGCTCACAGGAGATGGGATCTGAAGTACTCACTGAAGAGTGACTCAGACCCCGCAGGGACTCACAGTGATTGTGCACAGCACCACCTCCGTTGATTCAAACTTAACGGAGCCACTTCAACAAAACAGAACATCACCTTCTTTCGTTACCACCTGAAGACCATTTCCCCCGTTTGGAAAACCAACGGCCCGGCAGTTCCCCCCCTCTAAAGCCCGGCAGGCCGAGCGCAGCCCGCAGCGGCATCTCCCGGCCCGGCCCCGCACGGCGCTGCCATGGAGCAACAGTGACACCGTGTGCCGCTGCCGGGCCGCTCCTGCGATGACCGCTCACAGCACAGCAGCTGATTACAGAAATTCCGTCTGCGTGAGAGAGGAAAACAGCGCACATCGCAACCCGCACCTCCGGCCGGGGTGTGCCGTCAGCCCCTCACCAGGCTCAGCCCGAGAGCTCCTTCCTCCCGCGAGCCCAAATTCACCTCCCCGAGTTTTTCTCCACGAAAACCAGCAGCCCCGTGCTCTGTTGGAAATGCCCCACTGCTCGTGCAGCCTCCTGCCTTACACTCAGCTGGGATGGAATGGTTTTCCTCCAGAGAGTCTGCGTGATGCCGTGCTTTGGTTTTAGGAGCAGTGTTGGTAACACACCGATGTTTCCAGCTGTCGCTGAGCAGTGCTGTATGCAGCCAAGGACACCCACTATTTCCCACTGCCCTACAACGGGGGCACAGGGGGGCGGGAGGGGACGCAATGAGGACAGCTGACCCAGCCTGGCCAAAGGGACATTCCGTACTGTATGACATGGGGGGGAAGGAGAGTTTAGAAAGGGGTGGGATTCTGCTCTCCTCCTGCTGCTCGGGGGCGGGGGGCGCTGGGCATCGGTCAGGGGTGGTGAGCACTTGTGCGCATCACTTGTTACATACCTACATATACGTATTGTCATAACTGTTAGCCTTTTCCTTTTCTCTATCTTAATTAACAGTTTTATCTCAGCCCAAAAGTTCTACCTTGTTTTTGTCCCCCCAGTTCTCCTTTTGGAATGGGGGGCAGTGAGCAGCCGAGTGGTGCTGAGCCACCCTCCAGATTAAATCACAATGATTCTTATTGCAACTACTGCAGCAAATCCTTCATGTTAATTCCAAGGTGTACTGCACTTCTTTGCGTGCTATAAAGAGAACGTGATCACTTATTTGTAATGTGGAAAGGATTAAAAAAACATTTACAACAAAAGATGGAGATAAGAGCCTAAGTACCAAGTTCCAGTCAAATAGAAATGGTCTAAATGACCAGTTAAAAATATCCCAAATCTGAAGCAAATAAGTCAACAGCACACACGTTGCTATGGTGGTGGCGTTGGAAATCACAATAGTGCATAAACACGAACACACAGCTCTGCTTTAAAGCAGCAGTGAGACTGAGATGGGCTTTGACCAAAGCTGGGAAGCTCAGCACCCAGCAGCAATGTGCTGTGCAGGGGGGATGCAGCTCCACATGCACTGACGCAGCCAGCAGAACACCCACTGCATGCAGCAGATGTGGCAGTCACTCACACCTGATAAACCAATGGATTTAGGATTGAACCTGCAGCAAAAAGGTTAGGAAAGTCCCATCTTTGGTCACCATCAGTTCCCCCCCCAGCTCCCTACAGCCAGCAGTGGCAGCACGCAGTGTCCCCAGCACTGCACTGAATCATTCTTTCTCCATCTGATTAAGCAAACTTCCTGCAGCATCATTATTTCTAAAGCTAATCAAAGCTCTTTTCATTCATGAATTAAGGAACCTCAGAACTCAATTACTTTCAAGTAGCGTCAGTGACAGCAATATTTCACTGGGGCACCACATCATTAGAGTTTCTTCAGGCACCATATTAGCATCTAATGAAGAATATACAGTCAAGGGTATAAGCTTACAGCCCCCGTCATGAGAGATATTTCAATTAAGCAGCATTTTGTTAGATATGAGTCCCACCTTAAACTTTTCTTTGGACCTAAGTGTGCAGCACCACCTTCCTCTCACTGACCTGATCTCCCCCCAGAGTTACAGAGCAGTGGATGCCCACTCTTCTGTGATACGAGCCCAAGGACACATACATTTGGCTGGAACAAATGCAGGCTCTCTCCTGCCCCCCATGCACCAAAACCCTTCATTTGCTCCAGCCCTGCTACCTGCCAGCCAACCTGCAGCCACTCCGCTGTGCCACCAGCAGCAATTCCCTCACACCTCCTCTTCCACCCATGCAAACCGCCAGAGCACCACAGGCTGCCTGAGCTCAGAGCAGAGGGATGCACTCTGTCCCCCACACTCACCTCTGCCACCACCTGCCGGCCCCACACCCCTCCTACGTGTCCCCACACTGCAGCAGGAGCATCCCATAGGGATGGGACAGATGTGTCCTACGGGCACTGCCCAGCAGGATGGCAGCAGCCGGGTGTGCGCCCCAGGGAGCTGCCTGGCCCTGACCTACGTGGGATAAGATCTTCTGTCCTGTTTTATCCCCATAGTTGGGCTTTGCTCTTTTGGGTGGGTACCAATCATTCTTCGTGGCACCTTGCCCACCCAAAGCACTCACACACCAAAGTACTTCAAACAGCAAAGCAGGCCTTTGCCAAGCTGGAGTGCTAACCCTTTATCTGCAGCTATTAACGGTATTTCAAGCAGAAAAACAATGCTTCCTGCCAGAACCACAGTTATCTTCTCTTATCGTTAAGTCACAAATGGAAGAAGCAATAAATAAAAGAGAAGAGCACAAAACGGTCGTTCTAACAAGTAAAAATAACTGTCAGAATTGGCACTCCCAGCAGAGCCCACCCAGCAGTGCTCCCCATGCAGGATGGAGCTCTGGCTGCTGCCCCTGCCCAGCAGCAGCACCCGGCTGACACTGCGGGGCCGTCGTGGCCACACACACGGGCTGAGCGTGGGTCTGCTGCACAGCACAGCTCACTGCTGGCGGGCACAGCCATGCCCGACGCTCAGCCCCACAGCAGCAATGCAGGCAGTGGGCTCTGTGGGGGTGGCTGTGCCCTTGGGGACATGGGGTGCCAGGGGACAGTGGGTGGTTTGGGCATGCACAGTAGATGTGATCTCCTGGAAGTTTTAAATCACGTGCAAACACCAATCAGACTCATTAGCAACTTCCACGCTTTAAGATGCCTGCATAGAGGTTCTGCTATGGCTGCTCAGGGGTCCGGCCTTGTGGGCTGCACCCAGCAAAGGGATCACCTCGGGCTGCATACAGAACATATAATACAGCTCGTCATGTACGTAAGTAACAAAACCTACATCATTTCATAAAACCCATTTTAAAAAAGCAACACCAACAGCAGCGGGTTGGGGCTGTGCGGGCACTGACCGACCCACACAGGGCGGCGCCGCAGGGCTCACACTCCGGGCTTCGTCCCCGAGCAGCACCAACAGCCGCGCAGCGATGTCGGCGCCGCGCAGCGATGTCGGCGCCGCGCAGCGATGTCGGCGCCGCGCAGCGATGTCGGCGCCGCGCAGCGATGTCGGCGCCGCGCAGCGATGTCGGCGCCGCGCAGCGATGTCGGCGCCGCGCAGCGATGTCGGCGCCGCGCAGCGATGTCGGCGCCGCGCAGCGATGTCGGCGCCGCGCAGCGATGTCGGCGCCGCGCAGCGATGTCGGCGCCGCGCAGCGATGTCGGCGCCGCGCAGCGATGTCGGCGCCGCGCAGCGATGTCGGCGCCGCGCAGCCTCCAGGAGCGGCTGTGGTGCCGAACGCCGCCGCCGCGGGGCGCTGCGCGCCGAGGAACCGCCCGCAGAGCGCAGAACGCCGCTGAAGTCCGCGCGCCGCAGTTCCAATTCCATCCAGGAACGGATTTAGTGAAACCTCCCCAGAATCGATGCGCGTGTCCCCCCCGTGCAGCGCATCTCACTGCCGGGCTCTGGGCCCACCCTGTCCTCCTGCACCTGTTGCTTTAGCTCTCCTGCCAATATTTTCCCTCTTTCAAAGAGCGGCTGACACACAGCTCGCAGCAGCCCCAGCACAGCACTCCGTGGGCACAGCACGGAGAGCGCCGGGCGCCTCGCAGCCCCTGCCCGAATGGGGCTGCTTTGATCCACCACAAATATCTCAACAAAAGCCTTCCTCTGCACTGATCCAACCCCTCCGGAGCCGGCGGGGTCCCGGTCCAAGGCCAGGCCCATCTTGGCTCATAGGGTCGCATATTTCTTGTGCAAGTATTGCTATGAAAAGACAGTTTTAGGACGTGTCTCCCCATCTTCCTACACTGTAATGCTGAAGAAATCAAGCTGACTGACTCCTGAGTATTCTGTTGCTGCAGCACTTACAGAAAAAGTAACCCCTCAAGTACGGCGCTTCACATTTGCTCTTTCAGAAGCAGGGACGCCCCACAGGAGCAGCATGGCAACTCCGCCGGGGGCAGGGGAGCTCAGCAGCAGACAAGGAGCAGCCAGCTCTGCTGCACAGCCAGCGCCAGCCCACCCACCGAGCCTGCCCTGCCTCTTTTTGCCCACTCCTGAATTTCTTCACCTTGTGCATTCCAGGATGTGGTTGGTGGGCACAGAGGGGTTGGGCTGGTGGTTGGACTGGGTGGTCTTAGAGGTTTCTTGCAACCTTAATGGTTCTGTGATTCTACCCAGGCCAGCAGCCTCCCCATTCCTATCACAAGTCCTAATGCAGCTGCAACTGAAAGCCCTTTCCCCGCTGCCCGCAGGGCTGCTTGAAGCTCTCCAGCAGAAGCAGTGGGCAACGTGCATGCAGGGCACGTTAGACCCATCATGCACCACACCCCCTGCCCAGCCCATGCCATGCACCACAACACGATGATGCAAGAGATGCCAGCCAGGGCCATGCTGGGGATGCACAGGGACTTGCTGCAAGGTGGCAGGGCTGCAGCCCGGCCCCAGAGGTGCCAACTGCCCTCACTTTTCCAGACTTCGGTCCAGATTTGATAGCTCAGCAGCACTGGAAGTGATGCCAACAGTGTAGATTGACCCAAAAAAAGAGAGAACAACGTTTGGCCCGAGTCCCTCCAATATTTGTCTTTACTATAAAAGGAATAGGACTGTAGATGACACACGGGTGAGCTGATTTGGTTGCACAAGCAACTGGGGAAAACAGTGTTATATTTTCAAATGCCCTTTTCTGCTTTTGACAGCTCAAATTCTTTTTAAACTTCACCTCAGACTTCTCGAGCTGTCCCATTTCCAGACCTGTAGCTGTGCTATTTTAAGCCCTATCAAGTACAATCTCACTCCCAGACACTGCTCATCACAGAGCAGGTCCAGCCAATGGCCACCTCAAGGCCTCGTATGGGAATGCGGTGCTTTGATCCTCCACGTGGTCAAACCCACTGGGCTGACACTGCTGTCATTTCACAAATGTTCTACGAATAAAAAGCAAAGCTTCAGGAGCAGTGACAGCAAATACAGCACAAACAGCAGAACCTGCTCACATCAGATACACCAGTAGACAAAGAATCTGTGTGTGTGTTAACCCTCAAAGCACCCATAGAACAGCACTGAAATAACATCCAGCTGAAAATATTAAACTGGCATTTTTGATTGCACCGCCCAGGTGGAAGGAGGGCGTCTGCAAACAACAACATTGGGTGGCTTCACAAAGCCCCAGGGCTGTGGCACAGCACCAGGCAGCTCTGCCACGCTTTGCTGGCTGCTTCCATCAGGGATGTGCAACTTTCCCCTGTTCAGATCTGAGCAGTGAGGCTGCAGCGATGGTAGATGTCAGTCCTTGTGGTGGCAAAGCTTTCTCATGAGATTCCTTTTCTTATTACAAAAACATGGCAAAGAATAACATTTACCCAATCACACGGCTATTAGAGTATCTATTTTTCTGACACTCTGGCACTGCTTTCCCCCAAAGAGAGAGCATTTCCATGAAATACCAGCGAGTCTTGGGCATGACTTTAGAGAGCACCAGAAATAGTGTGGAAGGAGAAGAGCAGCATCACTTTCTTCCACATATGGATACCCGTTCCAATGAGAGATTTACACACACAAAAGTCATCCCCTTTGATTCTGACACGCTGGATCCACCAGCCCAGAAGAGCCCTGCCCATTAGTGCATCTCACAGCTCAGTTCTCCATTAGCTTGGGGACAAAGGGCCACCTCAGTTCCCAGGAGCACTCTGGGGGCTCATGTGCCTGCAGGAGGCTCAGCAGCACACAGCTCTTAGCCCACATCTCCCACAAGCAGCAGACTCATTCCTATCCCAGACGTGATGGCACAGCTCCCATTTGTCCCAGGAGCACAGAGCTCTTTCAAGAAACCTTAAATATGTGCAAAAATACCATGCAACAACACCCAAGGAACTGCTGTGGCTTTAGCAAGGGCACGCTGCCACAGCCACCACGATTTACAGCATACAGTTGGGGGGAAGTCTATGAATATTAATTCACTCAATTCTGCTGTCATAAATAGTCCCGGGCAGCCAACACCCATAAAAATGCAAACAGCCTGGGGAGCTCCTGGAAAACTGCAGCACAAAGCACAGCCCGCTCATGCACCACCAGTGCAGGTCAGGGCCCAGCAGGGCACAGCAGTTGGCTCTTGGATACAAACAGACGAGGAGAAAGCTCCTGTTTTGCAGCCTTCGCTGTCTTGCCATGAAGCCCAAACGTTGCTATGAATAGAGCACAGCTAGGCTTGCAGAGCAGTTATCCATCACAGAGACATGAAAAAGAGCCACGGGCACCTGAGCACAGCAGGGTGCTGTGAGGCAATGTGTGATGCTGTGGTTCTCCATTTAAAGACTTGACGTGTCTTTAACTTTACAGCTCTCCTTGAGCAGACACTGGCAAAATCACCTGGTTTCTATGCATTCCAGATGGCCCCACGTGCCCCGTCTGCCCCAAAACACCACACTGGGTACCAGGTCCTGGCCATACTCCATTGGACATGAAAGCATCCACATTCCTACCGAGTTACAGTGCTTCCTCCAAAGGCCAAATCTGAACTGACATCCAAAGTAAACAAATCGCGCACTGCAGTCCCTAAAACAACTCTCTTATCGCTTGCAGTGTGAACAACAAAGTGTCACAGTGTTTGCTCAAGGCACGTGGGCTGTCCTCAGTTACCGAGCAGGAAGAAATATGGAGGTAATGGTTCACAGAATCACAGAATGGCCTGGGTTGGAAGGGACCTCAAGGATCATGAATCCCCAACCCCCCTGCCGGGCAGGGCCACCAACCTCCCCATTTACTAAGCCAGGCTGCCCAGGGCCCCATCCAACCTGGCCTTGAACACCTCCAGGGATGGGGCATCCACAGCCTCTGTGCAGCATTAGCAGCAGCCGTGGGCACTGCAGGGGCTGAGGTGATGGGCTGGGGAGAAAGCACTCGTGGTGCTGTTAATTCTGGCAGGAATTGGAGCATAGCTGACACCAGGCTCTAGCAATAACCAAGTCTCATTGCTGCTCCAAAACCCATCTTCCCAGGCAGTAAATCAGGCTGAAAACCATCTACTGAAGCACTGAAAAAAAGCGCAGCTCTCAGCAGGGTGAGGCGTGCACCTGACGTCCTGCTGCAGCACCCGACCTCCACAGCACAGCAGAAGGTGCTGAGCTTTAAATTCCAAGCAGCAACAGCACCTCCAGCTCACTCAGGAGCCGCTCCCGCCCCCCCACCCCCAGGTGGGCTCTCACAGGAGCTCCCACAGAGCGAGGACCCGTCACATGTAGCAGATTTTAAAGGCTGGCTGACCGCACCGCTGCACAGATCTGGGCACAGTTTGCACCTATGCTCAGTCTGAGCAGTGCCCTCTGAGCTGCTTAGCACGGAGTGATGCTGTGCACAGAGCACTTCCCATGGGGCTGCAGCTGCCACGGCCTTAGCACTGCTTTCAGCAGCCAGCAGTGCACTCAGTGGGGACAGAGATCCCCCCCAAGACCGACAGCGTTCCTTCTAGCTTACAACAACCCCCCCCAGCACAGCACCCACCCAGATCCTGCTGGAGATGCAGGAGCCCTACGTGTCCATCAGCCTTGGCTCTACCACTATTTTGGGGAAAGCAGCCAGCACCCAGCTGGGGCCATCATGATATTTAGCTTCTGGGCAACTGCTGGGGGGCAGAGCTACAATAGGTCAGGAGCAGGAACAGAGGGAAGAGCAGCTGAAGCCTTTCACATGCAAAGCTCCTGGTGCTAGAAATAGGCCTCTATATTTCACACTGTTATTAAGGGCCTAACCTCCCTCCCAGGGCTGGAAAGGGCAATTTGATTTGTATGCACCAGGAGCCTTCTGGGCATGCCACAGTATCGATCAGCTCCACAAGCAGCGCTCTGCACATCTCTGCAATGACATCACCCAGAGAGCAGCAGCATCTCTTATTTATGAGTGGTAACTTGCCTTGCTTTTTAGGTTTGCATTTTATTTTTGGCTGCCTTGTACAAACACTTCACATAATGTTTGACTCAAAGCTCAGCTTACCCGAGCTGCCTTCAGAGAAGGGCTGGGCTCCTGGCACCGTCCTTGGAACACGTATCTCTGCACATATCTCTACCAGCATATAGGCAAGAGAGCCTCACACATCCTCCTGGGCTGGAAGGGAATTGTCAGACATTTCTATAGGGGTAGCAAAGTGCTTCACAGGAGCTACAGGGGATCGTGTGCTTGCCAGCCAGCTTTAGCAGGTGGGTTTTTGATTGCCTGCACCATAGGGTGATGCAAAACTCCCACCTGAGCAGTGACCACAATCGTCCATGCACTGGCACTGTCCTTCCTCACTATCTGATCCACAGAGCACCCAGTTCGGTATGACAAGTGATAAATCAAGAGAAGGTCTCACTAGATAAGGCAAAGCCAAACAAGGCTATTTTAAAAAGAAAATCCAGAAGAATTTAGAGTACTGGAGAGAGAGAGAGAGAGAAGCACTGCAGCTGAGAGGAGCTGAGAACACAGGCAGAGTAGGGCACGGGCTGCTCTACAGCTGCTCCCTGTGCCTGCAGTGGGTGGGGGCTGCCCTTAGAACAGACTCAGCACCTCCAGCAGTGCTGCGAGCAGCTCAGCCCGGGACACTCCGCTCTCCCAGCGCAGACCCCAGACCCTGGGACTCACCAACCCTGTAGCACCCCACAGCTGAGTACACTGAAAGAGCAGCTGTGTTGCTGAGGCACCCCAACTGCTCCAGAACCTGATTCACTTCATTATTCCCTTCCAACCTGAAATAGGACATTTATTCAACATTTAAAACACAGCTTTGCCCACAGCCATAAGGATGTGATTAGGAAGTAGGATACAGCTAGAAGCCATGGGCTCAGTGAGTGCCTGCTGAGCTGCTATGGCACAAGAAATACAGCTGTCTGCGTTTCATATGGTGCCCATTGCACTGGGCTGATCAAACCCAGCACAACAAGCAGTACCTGAATGCCCACTGCCAGCTGCCTGCCAACATCCCACATTGACATGGTGCCCCTCACAGCCACTGGGGGCATTGTCACAGCACCAGCACCAAGCTGCTCCGGCTGCAGTCCCACAAGAGCCAGGACATGCACACCTGAACCAAAGGAATCTTGTAACCATTCAAACAAAGGGAGAATTGCTGACTGCAAGTCACTTCCCTGCTCTGTGCTGAGAGGCTCCCAGAGCTGTCCCGCTGCTCCTGGCACCTGTGGCACACAGCACCCACCCCGCCACGTGAGGAGTTCGAGCTCCCACCTGAGCATCTGTAACACGGACAGGAATGAAGAATGACTTGGATACTGAATCCATGCCCTCATGGGTGTACAAACGCCACAGGTTTTGCTCTCCTTTAAAGGGCAATCTGCTTTGATTTGAAACTAACTAAGGAGACTCAAATGATAAATGAATGTTTTTCTGTACTTCCACCTCAGCAAAATTTGATTTTAATTGATGTTGCACATGACAGAGCTCCTACTCAAACTTCTGCTTAGGAGCCACTGATTTTGGCCATGCCATTAAGCCCCCAGTGCAGCCCTTACCCTCCCTGGCACTGGGTCTGAGCAGCAGAATCCAGCCTGACCCCAGCAGACCCCACGCACTGACACTGAGCTCCCACCTGCAGCAGAGAGAGGGTCCAAAGGAGCTCAGGGGAGGAAGACATGAAAAAGAGCCTTTGTTTTTTAGAAAAGATGAAAGGAGAGCTCTGCTCCAAGCACTGTGAGCAGCACCAGGCCCTTACGCTCCATCCCACCTGGCAGCAGCTTCCACTCAATTGCAACAGCTCTGTTCATCTCCCCCCGACACAGACCAAGCTGGGGTGGGCATTGGTCCTTCCCCCACTTTGCCCCAGCCCTGATTTCCAGCACTGCTTTGCACAGCTGTTCCCCACCCCCAGTGCCGTGTGCTCTCAGGACACAGCACAGCACAAGCTCCCTGTTTCTCCTTACTGCTCACCAGCATTGTCATCTTTTTCTGTCCATAGAGCTTTGATTTCCCCAGGTTGTATTTCTGCTGTATTTCTCTCTGTACTAGATAAATCTATTTCACTGGCTGGGTCTAGGCAGCAGGTTATTTTGCCGACCTCTAGAAGGCTTCTAAATTCACAGCATGGTCCCTGCAGCCCATAGGCCAGATCAGGTCTTGATAACCACTTTAGGAAAAGAAATGCCCTCCTTGAGACCACGTAGGGGCAACCCGGGGAGGGCAGCAGGAGCTTGGTTTCTGCAGAGAAACCTGTCAGAAGGTTTCTAGCAAATATCCCAGATGGAAAGCTTAGAACTTCGGTGTGGAGCACAGCAGCATTCCGCATCAGCCCCTTCCTCCAGCAGGGCAGGCATCGAATGCATTATTGCCTACACGTGGAACTTCAGCTCCTGGTCGCCACTAATCACTAACAAACCAGCATTATTGTTCACCCATTGCCAGCTGTGCATCACAACTTGTGTGGTGCCCCACTTGCACTCTGACAACACCCCAACCTATTTATATCCCCACGAGCAGCTCCCAGCACTACCCCAGGCGGCTGCTGGCTGCACACAGACAGCCCAGCTCTCATGTTCCTCCTCCCACGCTCGAGACACCGGAGCTGCATGCCTGCAGCACCCAGCTGCAGCCCAAAGGCAGAGTATGACGCACACTGCGGGGCATGGGGTTGCACTCAGCTCAGCACCCAGCTTTGGAGGCCCCGCACCACCCTACTGCAGCACCCCTGCACTGATGGGTGGGCGGTAGTGTGGGGCAGAGCAGAGCAGATCCAACTCCCCACCGCACAGCAGCTGCACTCCAAATCCAGTGCTGGGCCCCAGCCAAGGCAGCATTACTTCTCCATGAGATGGCTGTCACACTCCTCTCCCCCAGAGCCCCACGCACACCAGCACTGTGTGCTTCACTTGTCTCTCAGCAGCACCCATCACTGTCTGTCTCCATGTTTAGCTTTGGTGAAAGCTCAGCCGAGTCCTTCTGCTTGAATGCCCATTACCAGGATGGGGTAAATGACACCCGCCCCAGTGCAGCAGCCAGGGCTGCCATCTGCCCAGCACCCCCCACTCATTCACCTCACAGCATTTGTCTCATCCCTACCAGTACCACATAACCATGCAAATCCATGCTGCTGTGTGAGGGTACTTCCCACCCATTTTGCTCCTGTCTCGTAGAATGTTCTGGGTTGGAAGGGACCTTTAAGATCACCCAGTTCCAACCCCCCTCTATAGACACGGACATCTCCCTCTAGACCAGGTTGCTCACAGTCCCATCCAGCCTGGCCTTGAGCGCCTCCAGGGAGGGGGCATCCACTACCTCTCCACGCAACCTGCTCCAGTGTCGTGCCCACACAGTGTGTGCTGAGGACATCTCCTACAAACTACAGCCGTAGCAGCTTTAGCCAAGGATGTGTCAGCCCCCAGAACCCAACCCAGACCACGGGGTCCCTCCAGCACAGCCCCTTTAAGGGCACTGAGGCGGCACGACATTAATTTTAGCCTGGAGCGCAGCCAGGGCGTGGGGCAGCTGCTCAGCTCTCACAGCCTGCCCTCTGCACTGCCCCAGCCCTGCAGCACCAGAGCCATGGCTGAGGAGCAGAGAGAGCTGGAGGAGAGGATCATCATCAAGGACCAGCACACCAAGGAGATCGACCTGGTGAACAGAGATCCAAAGAGGATTAATGAAGACGTTGTAAAGGTAACGACTTCCAGAGCACTGCTTTTAGGAGAGTAGCTCCCTTCCCATTGCACAGAGCTTCAAGCACTGCTACAAGGGCCAGGGGCTGCACTGTGGGTGGTGGGGAGAGCACAGCCAGAGCCCCTGGCCTCACAGTGCACACGGGCCCATTGATGCTGTAGTTCTGTTGTTTGAATGCACTGCCCATCTCCATGGGCTTGAAAACATCTGGGGCTGCCCTCACTGCTCACAGCAGAGGGAAGCCAAAATAAAACGGGGTCAGCCCATATCACTGCTTGAAAGGAACCTTGGAAAAAAGTTGGGCAGAAGCTGCTAACGTTCAAGGCTCGGCAGTCCGAGCAGCAGAGCACTGAGAAAAGCACTGTCCTGTTTGGAAGAAGGCTGCTTCCCCTGCATGCCAGCACGGGGTGCAGCAACCTGCCTCTATTTTTGATCAGAAGGAGTGCATATCTCTGCAAAGGGGAAAGGAGAGAGGGAAAAGGGAAAAGGAAAGGCTCTGCCTGAACACTGACGGCTGAAACTCGCCTGCTGTGTCAGTCATGTAATGGGATTTGTTAGACTTATACCGGGGTAAGTTTGGCCCAAAGTAGGGCAGGAGGAGAGGGATGGGTTTTATTGAAACTACTGTGAGATCAAAGCAAATGGCACCCCAGGAGGGACGGCACAGCCCAAGCTGCTCACAAAAGCTTCTGAGCCAGCTGTGACCTCAATGGCACCACTGAAGAGCAGTTGCGTGCTGAAGCGCTTTGTATTCCAGCTAAAACGCCGGGCAGTGCCCTGAGGGGCCGTGCAGTGACAGCCATAGATGGGCACTCTGCCGGGTGAGGTGTGCCCGCAGACCCCATCACTGCCCAGGTCTGTGCTGCTGGGGATGAGGGCGGGCCGTGGGAAGGGGTCGCAGTGCAGGAGCAGCACCCAGCACAGCGCCCTCTCCCCAGCACACGGGCCATTCCCATCCCACCCATCCCCTTTTCCTACTCGAGCTCCAAAAACCCTGCAGAGGATTTCCCAGCCCACCAACTCACATAATAACACTACTTCTTCTGCTTTGAAAGCTTTCAAAGCATTTACTGAAGCCACCTCGCATTCTCCCAGCCCCAAAAATAGCCCAGACGATAAGCTGGGCAGGGAGAGGCACAGCCCCGGCACTGCTATCCCCTGCAGCAGCACAGGCAGCCAAAGCCTCTCCCCAGTGGGCAGCAGCACAGCAGGAAACACCCTGGGCATACACCAGACCCTGCAGGGAGAGGCAGCAGCCAGACAGGCAGGAGGGCACTCACCTGCAGGCAGCGAGTTCCTGCCACACACACAGCAGCAGCACATGGCAAAGCCTTGAGTCCTCCAGCCTCCTCCCAGCCATGGCACACGGTGAGCAAGTAGAGCTCAGGGGCACCCTCTGAAGGCCGTAGGGACAGAGCTCAGCTCAGGATTCAGCCTGCATCCCATCTCTCCTCAGTACCCCCCCTTATACATAGGAAGCAAAAGGAAAAGAGAAGGACAGGCTCCTTCTTATAGCCTGCTGCTGCCCTCACTAATTATCCCCCTGATTAGCTGGCCAGGTGGCTGGGATTAGTTTGGATCACAGCTGGGCAGGGTGTGTGGGGGGGGGGGGGGGGTGGTTGGGGCTGCTCACCTGTGCCCACCCGCACCCACCCACGGGGCTGTTGTTTCCCAGCCCATGTCGGTGTCTGTCCTGGTGCCTGCTGCCAGCCCCAGGAAATCAAAGGTGATCCAGAATGATCTTATGATCAAAGTGCTTCCAAAAACAGAAGGGATGTTGCAGTTGGACATAAATGCATAAGCAGACATTTCAGCCTAACCAAGGAAAGGTGCTTTTTCTGAAGAGGTATGGCTTGGTTTATGCATTCCCTAAAAATGTGTTCCAGACAGCAAGGTCTGTGCACGGTTCAGGAGCTTTTAGGAGTATTTGCAATGCAGAGATGCTCCCAATGGCTACGTATAGCAAAGATATCCCCGTAAGGATACGGCCACGCCAATCCCTCCCTCTTCAGCAGAATACAAATAGGCAGAACTGGGTATCTTGCCTCCAAATGTATAATAAGAAAATCATAAATCAGGAGAACTGTGGGGTTTTATTAGCACAAACACCTCCTGCGTGTGGGCAACCTATGTCCTTGAATGCTAAAAAAGGCATAGGAATGGGCTCTGGTTTCCTTACACAGGGCTGTGCCCATCCCTGCCCATGGCCATGTCTGTGCCTGTGGGCACGGTGCGGTGCTGGGCACGAGGCCCCTCCAACCTGGGCACGGCATCTGTGCCCACCCCGTGATGGGAACCACTCCCTCCCACCGAGCTGTCCCCACACACAACAGCAGCTCCTGTGCCTTGCCTTGTGCCAATGCTCCCTCCCTCCATCCCGTGCCAGGTGGATTTCGAGGATGTGATAGCTGAGCCCGTGGGGACGTACAGCTTTGATGGTGTCTGGAAAGGCAGCTACACCACCTTCACCGTCAGCAAGTACTGGTGCTACCGGCTGCTCTCGGCCGTGCTGGGCATCCCCCTGGCCGTGGTCTGGGGCTTCCTCTTCGCCCTCATCTCCTTCTGCCACATCTGGGCAGTGGTGCCCTGCATCAAGAGCTACCTGATCGAGATCCAGTGTGTCAGCCGCATCTACTCCCTCTGCATCCACACCTTCTGCGATCCGCTCTTCGAGGCGCTCTCCAAGATCTGCAGTAACGTCAGGGTTATGCTGCGGAAGGAAACCTAAATCCCAGCAGCACCACAACCACTGTGTTGTGCCGGCCCCCGAGCAGCCACAGTGCACCCATTGGGTCTCTACTGATGCGCCGGGGCTCTGCACACAGCTGTCCTTAGGATGTCAAGGACACAGAGGTGCTCGTGTGCTCTGCTGGCACTGCCCCAAAGTGCTGTGCTGAACCGGGGCCCAGGAGGCCTCCTTGTTCAGATATTATTCTCAATTTAATCTTCCCTCAGCTCCCAACAAGTTCTTGAGGCCAAAGTCCCTCCCAGTGCAATGCCACAGACAGAGGCACAGCTTGAATGGTGCTCCTTTGCTGACATGGGGTGGTGGAGCTCTGCTGCCCTCAGCAACGTAGCACTGATGCTGCACAGCACTGCGCCTCAGGGTGGCTGCAGTTACATGTAATAAAGGATATTTGGATGTTTGTAGGAAAAAAAAATGTTTCCCAAAACACTTTATCACAGGTATTTTTTTAAAGGCTTTTGTTGGAATGAAAATAATTTAAAACCATGTTGGAATTATATTCTTTTTAGTGTGTTGCCGTTGTTCTGCTTGTTCCCACCCTGAGCCAAATCCCAGCCCAGCTCCCAACACCTCCCATCCCCACAGCCCCACGAGCAGCACACGCCGCCGTACTGCAGTGTCTCTGCTTCCCTTTGGCCCTTGAGGCCGTGGTTGTTGTCCCCCTGTGGTGACAAATCCCTGGGCCCACCCTGCTCTGCCCCACCGCTGGGAGAAAGAAGATGAACATAGGGGGAAAACGGTGTGCTTTAGGAACGCTTTAAACCAATCTGGTGGAAGGTGCTGAGATGGGCTGTGCTGGGTCACGGTCAGCAGCGTGCTGACAGCTCACTCGAAGCTCCTGAAAAACATGCAAAGGAGCACCCCAACGTGACAGGTGACAGTGTATGTGTTGGTGACAGTGAAAAAAGAAACTGGTACAGATTTCAGTGCGCTTTTCATACCCATTCCCAGCACTGAGGCTGAACCTTGCTGCACCCCCTGGGTTGCAGGTAGTGAGGGGGGCAGCGCCGGGCCCCCTCCAGCACCGCCCTCACGCAGCACATGGAGCACTGCACACAGCGCTCAGCACACCGCCCTGCACACAACAGCACTCACACCAAAGTGCCACGTGTGATGCGTCACACCCATCCATAGCCTTCGTTCTTTGGCACAGTGCTCCTCCTGCGCCTCCTCTCCATCAGGACACGGTCAGAAAGTTTTATTTACAGGTATTCCTTAACAGTTAAAAAACCCATGCCGTGAGCATGACTTTGTGCGCTACAAAGCAAGAAGGTTGCATTGGTGGAAAAGATCAAACGCTATCAGCTGCAAACCCAGAACAAGTGCTTGGCCTCGGCGGACCCGACGGCAGCTCCTCAGCCCACAGAGCCCCATTGTAACCCAGATGCCTTAGGAGAAGCCCGGAGCGCACTCAGCAGATGAATTATTGCACAGATCCCTAATCCCGTGCTGGCATTGCTCCCGCCGGCCCGCAGTCCCCACCCTCAGCCCTGTGCCCTGCACTGTCCCAGCTGCACTCCACACGGAGTTCAGGAGGGGCTCCGGTGACTCTCCATGTATTAAAGCAACCAGTGGGAATGGGCTCAGGTGCCGCTCAGCCCCGCACAGCCCTGAGCACGGAGCCCCCCCTTGCCGCTGCCCGGCCTGACGCCGCGCGCTGCCCGTGCTCACCCACACAGTCGTATGTACACCTATTTACACAGCACCCCCTCTCCCAGTCCCGGCGTTTCCCAGCGCTTGGTCCTGTGTGCCCTCACGTGGCGGGCGGCTGCGCCAGGCTGCGCTGACTGCTGCTGCGGCAGCTGAGCACGAAGGAGGACGAGTGGCTCTTCCTGCCCACGCTGAGCTCGCAGGCCGGCCGCGCCTTCAGGTACCGCGCGGAGCAGCAGAGGAAGCGCCGCATCAGGTCGTGGAACAGGTGCCCCGTGTACAGCATGTAGATCCAGGGGTTGCAGCAGCTGTTGAGGCTGGCCAGCAGCATGGCGATGATGAAGGGGGAGGCTGCAATGCAGAGAGTGCGTCAGGGTGCGGGGGCTGAAGATTTCCCCTATGGACCCTCAGCGCCCGCACTGCCGCTGCTCACACGAACACCGGGCGGGGGGCAGAGCCACAGCACAGCACCGTGCTGGCGCAGCACGAAGCACTGTCCCCACGCGATGGCTCAGAGCTCGGCCCGGCTCCATCCCATCAGAACAGGGCTGCGGACCCACAGCTGTGCCAGCCCTGTGCACCCCCCCTCCGCCCTGCTCTCCTCGTGCACTGCTGGAAAGAGCTGTCAGCGGGGATGTGTGCCTGGGTTTGGCTGTGTCTGTTCCCTCTCTGCCTCAGCCGAAACACACTCACACCTTTGAAACCAGAAGAGAAGCACAAACTGTGGGTCTCGTTTCCAAATTCACCTCTAACCCACTCACCCATAATTCCTGCTCTAGTGACAACTGCTCCAGCTGCTCTTAATAAATAAAGTAATGGGAAATTGCTGAAAATCCGTGGTGAGAGAACTGAGGCACATCCCAGCATTTCAATCCACTTTAGAAAAAAAGATTTAAATCCTTTTTTTTTTTTGCCGACTCAACACTTCTGCCTCTGGTGCTGATAAACTGCGCTTCGTGGTGCGTGGCTGCACCATTGGAAAGGGCCCCCAGGAGCACCCCAAGAGCCAGCTCGGCCTGCCAGGGCAAGGCAGACATTACATGGCGGGGATAGGGATGGCACACGGAGGGACTCCCTGTTCTGCACAGGAGCCAGCAGAGGCAGACACGGCCGCAGTCTGTGAGCGGCTCCAGCTGGGAGCCCAGTGCTGCCCTGCGGGCAAAGCCCTGCGTTTTTGCTCACTGATGGGTCAGGAGAAGCTCTCGAGGCTGCGGGGTGGACAGACAGTGAAAGGGAAAGACACAGCATCGTCAGCGTCTGAAAATCAGACGTTTGGACTAGACTACATCAGGTAGAAAACCAAGAGAGCTGTCGGGAGCATTCGGGAGGGCTTTAAAAGCTGTGCTGAACATTCACACCTGCAATAAGTGAGCAGAGACCAGCAAGAAAGGCACAGCGAGGGTGGCTGGAGCGGGGCAGGAGAGCCGCTCCGGCGGCTGGGAGGGCACACGTCCGGGCTGCGGGGACATCGCGGTCCCACCAACGACCCGGTATTGGCGGACCGGACACAGCCGCGACTGCCGCGGCGTGCAGAGAGCACAGAACGGCAGCCCGGCGTCGGCCTCCGGCAGCCCCACACTGCGCACTGCTGCCGGTCGGGGCGGTGTGCCCAAAGAGCTGCCCCTGAGCGCACTCCGCTGACCTTTCTCGCAGCTCACAAAGTTGTGCAGCTTTCCCTGCACGCGGCTTTGCCCAGGTGAGGGGACGCTCCCGTGCAGGGGCGGCAGCGGCTCGCACAGCAAACGGATCTGAGCCGGGCGGTGGGTCTCACTGCTTGCAGCCCCAGGGATGGCAGCAGCGGCCAGCACCGAGCGTAAAAGAAGGCAAAGCGGTGACACCGCACCCAGGAGGCAAAACCTCGTTTCTAAACCAGAGGGCTTTCGGAGGACCTGTGCTCCAGCCAGGGCCAAACGGCAGCGGCACAGCGCTCGGGCGGGTGGGAGCGGAGGGGAGGGACTGGGAGCGCAGAAGAGTTGGAAGCAGAGAAGTCAGCGGGGACAGAGCGGTACCGCAGGAAAACAAAGGATTCGGCACGGGCGACGCGCGGCTGCAGTGAGGGGAGCTCGGGGGCAGCCGCTGCCGCCTCTCCCGGTGCTGTTCCTCGCTCAGAACCTCTCCTCGCCCCCTTCCAGCCCCCCGACGCCCCGAGACACTGCTGTCTCCCGCAGCCCCCGGCCCGGAGCGCCGCAGTCCCTGCGCTCACGCAGCCACGGGGGGAGGACGTACCTTCCTGCGGAGCGTTGGTGTCCCACACCGACCACATCTGCACGAAGAAGAAGGGCGTCCAGCACACGATGAACGCCAGCACGATGATGAAGGTCATTTTGACCGTCCGGATCTTGGCTTTGGAGATGAGCCGCGTGCTGCTGACCCTGGCAAACGCCGCTCCGCCGCGGGCGGTGGAGCTCTGCCCCCCGGGGGGCCCGTGGGCCGTCTTCAGCTTCACGTTCTGCCAGATTTTGAAGCTGATGAGGCCGTAGCAGACGCTCAGCATCAACACTGGGATGATGTAGACCATGAGGGTTATCCAGGTGACATAGGCTTTGGGTCCCCACGGCTGGATGAAGTCCGCCCAGCAGTCATACACTCCGTTCCCCACATCCCGCAGGGAAAAGATGTGGATCTGGGGGATGCTGACCAGCAGGCACAGCAGCCATGTGAGCAGGACGGAGACCCGGTCCGCCCGCCTGTGCAGGGACCGCAGCGGCTGACAGATGGCCAAGCAGCGGTCCAGGGACATCAGCAGGAGCATGTAGGTGGAGGCGAACATCCCCACCACCTGCAAGTACTTGATCAGCCGGCAAAGGAAGTCGGGGCCGTAGAACCTGAAGGTGATGTCCCATATGAGCTGGGGCAGGACCTGGAAGACGGCCACCACCAGGTCGGCGATGCTCAGGTGCTTCATGAAGAAGTACATGCGGGAGTGCTTCTGCCGGGTGGTGTGGATGGCCAGCAGCACGCACAGGTTGCCGCTCAGGGCGAGGAAGAGGATGAGGCAGAGCACGGTCACCTCCACCTTGGCCATGTCCTCGTTCCGCTTCAGGGGGTCCGCGGTGCCGTTCCTGGCGGCCGCCCTGTCCTCGGGCTGCAGGCTGCCGTTCCCCAGCGAGCCGTTGGCCCACAGGCCGCTCCCCGCCAGGTACAACTTCTCCATGGCCGCCCCGCATAGAGCCGAGCGCCTCCCGGCCCCTCACGGCCCCGCTCCCCGCAGCGCCGCGTCCCTCCCAGGCGGCTGTGCCCGGAGAGCCCCCCGGCAGCCGCCCCCTCCCGGCCCCTCCCCGGGCTCCCGCCGCATCCGCAGCCCGCGGCCCCCGGCGCGACAGCAACGCGCGAGGAGCGGCACGCGGGGGGGCCGTCAGAGGAGCGCCGTCCGTCCGGCAATCCCCGGCCCCGCCGCTGCCGCACGCGGCTCCAGCGCAGGGAGCGCGGAGAGGACCCCGGCCCCGGGCGGGGCGGGGATAGGGATGGGGATGGGGAGGGGGCCGGCTCCGTCCCGCCCCGCCCGCGGGCACGGATGGGACCGGGGTGGGTCCTGTGGGTCCCGCCCGCTCGGAGCGGCCGCGAGAGGGAGCGGCAGCGCCACGGCGCGCACCCCCCGACCCCGACCCGCGCTCGCGGAGCTCCACCCGGGGGGACCGTCGGAGGATCCCCTCTGCGCGGCGGCCCTCAGCTGCGGTTTTGGGCTCTGACGCTGGAAAAGAGCGGCGCGTCTCTAAGCGGTGCCGCGGCCGGGGCTCTCCGCCGGGGCTGTCCCCGCGCCTCCGGGGGGACGGATGGCAGCTGCGTGCCGCTGCTCGCGCTGTGCTGCCCGGCAGCCGGAGCGGCGGCGACCCCCGAGGAGTTTTTCTTTCAGGAGAATTATCCGCGAGTACTGCCAAAACACCGCTAGAAAGGAAAAAATACGCGGCTACGTTCGGTACCGTTTGCCGTCAGTGCCGATCTCAGCCCTCGCACGGCGGGGCACAGCAGTGTTTTCTCAGGGCTCGCTGCCCCGCACGGCTGCAGCACCGCGCGCTGCTCACGGAGCGGAGGAACACCCGCAGCTCTGCGCCCCTTTCCCCGCAGCAGCGGCCACGCGCGGCCCCCCGCCACCTTTTCACCGCGCAGCGCCGAGCGGCCGCCCAGCACAGCGCTGCCGCCGTCCCACCGCGCTGCCCCCGACTGCCCCCCCGCTCCCACCCTTCGGCCCCGAATAAACGTCCCCGCAGTTATTTTTAAAGATTTTTGGGAACCTTTTGCTCTGTGAGAGATATAAATGTGTTAAACGCTTTGGCAAGTTCTTCCCTCCAGGGTTCACGCTCTTCTTCCTCCAGGCAATAAAACGCTGTGGGAATCGCTGAGGACAGCAGCTCACCACGGGCACTGCTTTTTTTTTCCCCCCTCTTTCTGCCCTTTTCAGGAGAGCTCTGAAGGAGGAAAGGACCTCGGTGAGATCCAGGCTGGGGTGGAGTCAGGGAGAGCTCTGAGCTGCCTTTGGGTTCGGCGCCGCTCCTTCGGCATCCCATTCCAGCCGCAGTCTGTGCCTGGGGGGGTGAGGGGCTGGGCCGGCCGCGCTGCTGCCACACACCTGAAGCGTGGACCCTGGATCTGGGCAGCACTGCCCCCTCCGTGCTGTCAGAGGGGCATCAGCCCCAGCTACACGGAGCCCTTCGTAGGATAGGATGGAGCCCCTGAATGCAGATCACAGCCTGAGCTGATTCTGTGCTCAGGGAGCGGTGTGTAATTGTAGAATACATTTCATTTCAACTGGAAATCATAAACACCAGACTGTGAGGGAGCTCTCCCAGGGCTCGTTCTGTTTGTCACCTTGACAGTGCCAGACCTGATGCTCTGTCCATTCTGATCCAGAGGTGCAGGAGGGCCCTACTGAGCTGGTGAGGGGAAGGGCTGCACTCCTGGGTGTCCGAACACGGGGTTTAAGGTGTGGAAGGTTTTCATCAGCCACACTTGAAGTGTGCTGGCTCTGGGTGAGGCTCCACGCTGACATCTGCACAGAGCACGGCGTGGATGGCAGAGCCAGGCCAGGGCCTGAATGTTCTGCAATCAAATCCTGGCGGAGCAGCAGCAAGAAGTGCCCGTGGCCCCTGCCAGGGGGCTGTGATTTACTCTCCCCACCACAAAGGGGGGACAAACCAGGAGAGCAGGTGCTGCATGCCTCATGCTACGCATGCACCCTGGAGGGAAGCCTGCAGCCCCTCACTGCCATTGGGGTACTGCAGCACAGCGTGCCCACAGCCTTCCTCTCCCATCTCCTGTGCACCCCCAGCTCCCAGCAGCCGCATCCCTCGGGTGTGGGGCCGGACAGCCTCACTCAGAGCTCTGTCTCCCTGAGGCCCGCCTGCGGAGCGCAGCGCCGACAGCATCTCCATCCACGATGAGTGTTTCTCCTCTCCCGGGTGGCTCAGAGATGTATGTCACTCGCTGGGTTTTGGCACCTGCCCCACCTATTATACAATGTCTGACTCTCCCACGTGTTTCCTCATTTATTACCCTGAGTTTTGGCTGTCACCATTTGGCAGCTGACACGTTGTTTTACCAAGCCACAAAGATTCACCCAAAGGCAAAGTGCTTCGGCGGAGAATGAGTTCCTGCATTGTCTGTGTCCCAGGGCGCTCCCAGGGAGTGGGACCTGCAGTGCTGCACAGGGACAGGCGGTCACCTCCACCGCGTGCAGCTCTTCTCCTGGCCGTGGGCTGAGACCGAGCCCAGCACTCACTGGTGGGGGCCATGCTGTCCTATCCCTGCCCGGTCCCATCCCTGTGCCATCCCTCCCAACCCAGCCGGGCAGCACTCCCCACCTCCAGGGCTGAGCAGTGCTGCTGTCCCGGTCGGTGCCCCCGCAGCAGCAGTGCTCGATGTGCAGAGCAGGAGGTGCAGCGGGCAGAAATCACAGGATTTGTTCTTTTGAACCTTCCCCTCCTTATCTCCTTTTTCAGTTCCCGTTAAAGGGAAACCCCCGACCCATCCTCAGAACCATTGATTCCAGTCAAAACAAACTCCCTCTGCAGTTGTCAGCTGCCATAATAGTTTATTTCATGGTGTCCATAAATGCTGCTTTGAGTAGCTGAGGCTGTCTGTGTCAGATGTGAACCAGCTCCGGCAGGTAACTCTCTGGCAGGACCCGGCCCTGCACAGCACAGAGCAGCGCCTGCAGGCACAGCACCGGCACACAGACACGGGCAGCTCCCGCCCAGAGGTGACAGCAGCAGCGCAGTCACTGTGAGAAATCAGAACCCTCTGCTGATAGCTGCACGTGGCTGCAGGAACCCTTCTGACTGTGCAGCTCCAAACTGCATTACTGAAAGGCACTGCTGCTTTGTGTTTATCCCCTTCTAAAGAGGAACAGTAGGAGATGTGTGAGAGCCCAATGCACAGTTTCACCACGTTACCCACACGTCAACTTTCTGGCACCGATCAGTGAGGGCGCAGTGCCAGGCGGGGTCAGCACGGGCTGGAGGCTGAGCGGCCGTGGTGGGACACCCACAACACCCACACCTGCTCTGCACATGCGATAGGGTCCGGCCACGGGGCTGCAACTGCAGCCTGCGATGTCTGTGTGGGAAGGGGGCCGCAGGAGCAGGATGTGCCACCCCGCAGCACGGGGCTCGCTGAGCCCACTCCCAGCCCAGCGCGGGGATGGAGCGGGGATACCCCGCAGCTCCATCCGCAGGCAGAGCTCCCGGCCATGAGAAAACAAACAAACACAGCGCTGAGGCAAAGAGTCCTGAGAGAATCACAGGGTTTTCTGAGTCACCCCCGGCTCCTTCCAGCTTTAATACATCTGCAGTGCCGCGGAGCTGGGAAGATATTTATTTTAAAAATACATGCGTAGGAATAATCAAAAGAGCCAAAGCCAAACAAAGCTAAATTTAATTTCAATTTACCGCTGCATCTGAAATAGCAGTTTTTCCAATAGCTCTCTGGAATCCCAACTTTACAGCCCCCATGGCACGCGGGTCTGGCAATGCTTCGGGTCCCCGCCGCGGCTGCACAGACGGAGCTCTCACCCCCGGCTGCGGCCATGGCAGGCGCTGTGCAGCGGCACGGGATGCACACCTGCTGCTCCTGCCCACCCCGAGCCCCCGGCACTTGGCCTGCAGGAGGCCCAGCTTTGCTAACTTCCCTGCAAACACTGAGATGTGGGCACAGGGATAATGTGGCAGCTGTGACTGAAATCACTATGGATCGATCCATCAGTGCTCTGATTCCAAGCAATACATGCTGCAGATAACTGCTGTGAAACGTACCCGTGCCCCGAGGACAACACGGCTCTGGGGATGAGACACAGGAATACCAGCGATGCACAGAATTATTGGGTGCGGAACACCCACTGAAAATCCGCTATGTTAGTGAGCTCCGTGATGTGGGTAACGTTACCCAGAGGAGGGGTCAGTGATGAAGGACAGCATTACGCACACCTGGAGGTGCAGGGGAAGGTCGGCCCCGGGACACACTGTGTCACAGCGCATGTGGCCCCATCCAACCTCCCAGGCACGTCCTGGGGCACAGCACGGTGTGCCACCAATGAGAAGCACTCCGTCCCACACTGATTGCAGCAAACAGACCCGTGGAAGAACACAGCAGAAGCGCTGCCATTCCAGCGTTCGGGCTGCACACCACACACTGCTGCGGCTCTGCACGGCGGCTGTGCCGGGAGCGGCTCTTTGCCTTTGGAATCTGCAGCATCATAGCATTACTTGGAGGGAAAAAGCTGCAGGGACCGACTGCACGCAGACAGGTGCTGCAGTCCCGGGGCTTCTCAACGAGAGAAGAGAACTTGCACGAGTTCCATCAGGGCCCTTTCTTCCCTCCCTCCCTTCATTTGTCCGGGAACACTGAGTCCCAGCCGCCAGCACAGAGCTCCGCGCTGAGAGCCGTTTCCATCGCGTCGCTGTGAGGTTCACGGGAGTCAAACCGTTTCCTGCAGAGGAAACCCCCCCTTCCGAAAGCCTCCGCTCCCGCGGTCTGAGCACCGCTGGCACTGAGCCAACGCCGTCACCAATTAACTCAGTAACCACCCCCATTGAGAAGGCGGCGCTGCACGGAGGACCCCCCGCTGGAGCCCCTGCAGGTGCATTTCTCACGTGTGCGCCAAATCAAACTGTTATCCCAAATCACTGCTTAGAAAACGAAATCTGAAACCGCGGCCCAAAATTCAGAGGCAATGTGGAGCAGAGGAAAGGGCCGAAGGGTGTTGGGTGCTTCCGAAGCAGTCAGAACAACGCAGGGGCAGCAACCACAAGTTTTGTGGGACCTGCAAAACCGGGGCACAAAGCAACACATTCCTGAGCCCCGCGTTGGTACTACGGGCCATCCCCACGCGCAGATGGGACCGCTCACGCACCGCCCGCAGCTGCAGCTCGTGCACACGGGCAGCTCCAGAACGCCCCGCGGTGTCAGAATGGGCACACCTGTGTGAGCAGTGCATCTCCTCGTGCTCTGACAAAGCCGGGGGAACCAGAACAAACACCGAGTATATACGCATACCGATTTTAATACACATTCATATGTAAAATACGCGATTAATTTGCGTGCACATAGGTATGAAGAAAACGGAATCGACTTTTCTGCTTATCACAGCCTCAGCAAAATCTGCACTGCCTGATATGAGGGATGCAGCCCTCGGGAGAACCGCGTGCACAGCTCTGCTCCGGGAGCGCAGTGTGGGGCAGCTGATGGCCCTGGGCGGCGCTTCATCTGAAAGCAAAGCCCAGCTCCACTCATTCCAGCTTTTTTGTGTCACCGATTATCCCCCATTTGCAGTAATGTGTTTACCTCCTGCCGGCTGCAGCCGACACGCTGCCCCGCTCCGTGCACGCAGCCAGGTGCCAACCGCGGCGCACCGCTGCAGGCAGCACAGACCGCACCGCGCTCCGCACGCGCAGCCCCGCACTGCTGCTGCTCCCCCTCCCCGTGCACACCGAGGCAGCAGTCACACCGCGACCCGTAGGCACCATTTTCTCATTCTCTTTACGTGCCGGGCTTTTTTTCTGCTGTAATTCCTCAGATTCAGTTTTCTCAGCGCAATCATTACTTTAAAAGCCAACAAAGCAGAGAACAAGACAGCAGAGTTTTCTAAAGGCCCTCTGCAGAGGTCTTTTTGCAGCATTATTCAGTTATGCCACGTATGACAAAAGGAAACCAAGCCCTGCTGTATGCTGGCTATCCCTCCTTCGGACACATTCAGCCCTTTCAGCCCCATCTCAGCAGAGCAGCAGCAGGGCTGTTCTCAGCTGGCTCCTAAAATGAACCAGCAGCCAAAGGGCTCTGATGGACACCAATGAAAGCTAACCCAACAGGAATCAACGAGCAAATCGGAAAACCAAGCTGTCATTTATCATCCACAACCACGACTAATTAATGGTTACTAATTGCAAACCAGTGTGCAGTGTGTTGCAGCCCTGACAGAGGTTCCCACAGCACGGGGCTGTGGGGATGGGAGCGGACACCCACAGAGCCCCACTATAGTTCCCAGTGTGCCCCAGGGAGACATTCTGGTTGGAAAAGACCTCTGAGCTCCCCCAGCCCACCCCCCACGCCCAGCATCTCCTGGGGATGCTCCACACGCGGTGCTGCTGAGTGAGGCACGGGGTGGGCAGGGAGGGCACGGGGTCAGCCCCCGCCCCGGGCTGCCAGCAGGGGTGGGTTCGGCCAGCACCAGTGCTGCTCCCAGCCCCCGATGGGGACACAAAGCTGTGCGCACAGCATCCCCAGGAGACGCTCACTTTTCTGGGAAATGAGCAAAATATGTTCCCTTGTGCTCTACATGACGAGGATCGTTAACCCAAGCAGGCGCTGCTTTGGGCTGGAAACTGCAATCACAGTAACACAACCATCAGGCTATAAAAAGAGACATGATTCAACCTAAAAACAAGGTTCTTTCCAGCCACAAGTGGATTCAACCCACGATGTGACCAGGATATTTTCAGACCCCCCGGTGGTGGAACAACCAGGGCTGGAACATCAGCCCCGGCCAGCACAGAGATGTCCCATGGCCATCTGTCCCAGAGCTGGTGAAGAGCCAAGAGACTTTTTGCCATCCTTCTCAGTGGGAAAAGACTTACAAAGTTATTCCACTCAAGTTTCATGAAGTCACTTCATACGCATAGAGGTAATGGCGCAGTACGCACAGCCAGAAACCCACGCACAGGGCCTCCAAACCGCCCAGCTACCGCCTCTGCCTCCACCCGCACTGCTCACTGCAGCACTGTTCTTGCCCTAAGGACTTCCTACTTGCCCTCGCTGTTCCTTTAATGCTTTTTGCCATACACAGAAGAAACGTGACCTGCGTTTCCCCAAACCTGTGACACTTCACCCCACTCGTGCCAGCCACGAGGACTCTCAGCCCCTCACGCACAGCCCAGCGCTGTGCCCGGACCCGACGTAACCCAACACAGAAAAACAGAATGCCAATTTGAGCATGGGAGCCTGGGCTCAAACTCCCTGCTATGAAAGGGCTATAAACCACCGCAGCGCGGTCTGAGAGTGGCAAGGGAGATCACTTCTCCCGCTGAAGGGCTCACAAATCTGCCATTCCCACAGCATGCACGCGCCATTCGTCACCGGGCTGTTCAGCTGAGCAGACACTGGAGAGGAGAATCTGACTCAGGGCAATGAAAAACTCCTCTTTGCGCTCCTAACTCCATCCTTCAGTGGTGAGAGTGAAATTTGCCCCCTATAAAACTCTTTGGTGAAAGTCAAAGTCCCTCCTGGGCACCCAACCACCACCACTGCACCCCGGCATGCATTGGCTGTGCCATGGGGGAAGGTCGGGGCCGTGGGCTGCACCATCACAGCTGCTGACACCACTGCGGCCAGCAGAGCCCCGAGCACAGCCGTGACAAGTGGTGGGGAAGTGCAGCCCCGAGCCAACTGCAGCCAGGGCTGTGAGTGCCACGGCCGGGGCTGCTGCAGCGCTGTGCTGTTTTGCTGCTGCACAAATATCTGTGGAACACCTTCAGCTGCATTCAGAGCCCCACACTCCCATTGCTGGAGAGCAGAGAGGGATAAAAGCAGGTACTGATAGATATTTCCAGAAGACAGACAGCGCATTCGCTGCTGACAGCACTCCCAGAAAGAAGTGCTCTCACTCAGAGCCCACACTTTGGTGTCACAGTGAGTGGATTTGGAGGACCTGAGGGTGCACTGCAGAGCAGACACCAGCCCAGCACGGAGCACAGCGAGCCACTGTGCAACAAACCACTGCTCATCACTGCGAGAGCTGTGGGGGCTGTGCAAGAAGTGCAGCTGAACTCCCTGCAGAAAGTACTCAGCAAGAGTTATTTGCTCAGCTGCAACCAGGAAATGCAGGTATTTAATAAGGCAATTATTTGGAGGGGAAAAAGAAGAAAAAAGGACATTAAAAGGCTTTTGTAAAGATGTACCTCTGCTCGGGCTGCCAGCACTGGGCAGCACCACAGCCCCAACGCTGTGGGGAGAAGCACCGCTTTATGGAGTCCCTTTATGACTGCAGTGCTCTCCATCACAGCACAAGAAGGGCTCCGGGCGCTGCTCATGCCAGCAATCAGCTCTCTCAGGAAAATAAAATACTTTCTTTCATTTCTGAAGTATCCAGGCTGTGAAACGAGTTCCAAAGCGCCTAGCAGTCCTGCTCAGAGCACAGAGCAGCCTGCTGCAGGACGGAATGGGGATTGGTGCCTGCATTGCCCAAGGCTCAGCTCCCCGCACAGAGGGCCCCACGCAGCCACCTGGTCTGCACCTGAGCAGATCCAGCACAGAAAAACTGCAGCACATGGAGCGCAGCAGTGCCTGCTCTCAGCTGAGCAAAGCAGAACGCTTTGCTGCTCCACCCAAAGCACAGCATCTGCTGCTGCTGCTCCAGGAACAAGGCAAAAGCAAAAGCAAGGCTTTGGCACAGCAATGTTTCAACAAAAAGTTGAACTACAGAAATAAAACCACTGCAGCAATTGTTCCCAGTTGCAGCACAGTGAGCAGCAGCAGCAGCTCATTGCACCGCTGTTTCAGCCATCAGATGCATCAGAAACCATTCAGGTGCTTTCCACAGAGTGGTGGGCTTTGCTTCCAAATAGCTCTGGGATGCACAGGAGCAGCACAACCTGCTGCCATGCTGTGAGGCCCTCCCAGCCCCAGCACGCTGTGATCCACAAAGGCACATCCCAAATATCCCACAGCACGGCCCCTTCCCATCAGCAGCTGCAGCCATCACTGTGCAGAGCTCAGCTCTGAGGCCTGGCAGCACGAAGCCAACTGCACAGCAGCACAGTCCTCTGCATGGGAAGCTTCAGAGCACTGCCCACTCATGGCAGAGCGCTGTGCTTTCCATCACAAGCTGACACCTTCCCAGCACCCAGCCGTGGGATAACGTAAATATTTCTGCTTCAAAGCTCTGCAGAGCTCAGCACTGACACCCGCGCAGCCTCACCCCACCACGCGCAGTGCTGCACGAGGCAGTGCCCCACGGGGACCGACTGCAGTGCCAGCAGAGTGCAGCCAGAGGTGTGCACAGCTGCAGCACAGATCTGCCTTAGCAAAGATCTGCACAAGTGATTTATAACTGTGGGGCAAAGAGGAGCTTTGCACAGACACTCATCCACACACAGACACGGTAGCAGAGATCACAGGGTAAATGAGGAAAGCAATTGCCAATTAGGAACTCATTTGAGCTCACATCCCTACCATGCATATACGTCGTATTGCTCACAGAGAAACACTGGGTTGGCTTCTTGTCAGAGCACATCATGTGCTCTGTGCTGCAGGCAGAGATGTTTGTAGTACCCAACAGCAGTTATGGCTGAAATACCACTTTCTCTATACAGTCTAGAAATGTAATTTTCCTTCTGCAAACCCTCCTGGTGATGCTTTGCCTTGCAGCTTTGCTTTCTCCATGGATTTACCTTCACACAATTTAGTGCAAAGTTCTTTTAGCAGCTTTGCCCGTGGTACACCGTTATTCACTGCAAGTCTGAACTTCTGAAATGAGCACTGGTCACACCGTGGCCTAATGAAGGATGCAGAGAATGCCCAGCAGGACTCAGCTCTGCGTCCTGCATCTGAGGGGAGAGGTTCAGGGCTCCTGAAGGGAGCAGTGGGCAGCACAGAGTGGGGCTGGAACGGTGGCAGTGCTCCTGCAGGGAGCTTCAGGCA